>NC_044979.1:174223867-174823867 GCF_008728515.1 Papio anubis | reverse complement strand
TTAACAGATGTAAGGAGTTAACTTATTGATTGCACTAGCTCAAACATGTTTAGATTGTTACCTCACAGATATATATTTGAGACAGAGTCTCGCTCTGTTGCCCGGGCTGGAGAGCAGTGGCACGATCTCAGCTCACTGCAGCCTCTGCCTCCGGGGTTCAAGGAATTCTGCGTCAGCCTCTCAAGCAGCTTGGACTATAGGCGCGCACCCCCGCAGGTGGCTAACATTTTGTATTTTTAGTAGAGACGGGGTTTCACCATGTTGGCCAGGATGGTCTTGATTTCCTGACCTCATGATCCGCCCGCCTTGGCCTCCCAAAGTGCTGGGATTACAGGCGTGAGCCACCACGCCTGGACAGCCTTACAGGTATCTGTATCTATTTATAAATACATATAAAAGCTTTTGGCCAGGAGCGTTGGCTCACGCCTGTAATCTCCAGCACTTCGGCAGGCCGAGGCGGGTGGATAACCTGAGGTCAGGAGTTCGAGACCAGCCTGGCCAACACGGTGAAACCCCCGTCTCTACTAAAAATATAAAAATTAGCCGGACGTGGTGGCACGTGTCTGCAATTCCAGCTACTCCGGAGGCTGAGGCTGCAGTGAGGTGAGATCACACCACTGCACTCCAGCCTGGGCGACAGAGCAAGACCCTGTCTCAAGAAAATAAATAAATAAATAAAAAAGCTTTTGCTATTTGGTGTAAATAAAAGCCAACTGTATACGGTGCTTACTATATGCCAGGAACACATTAATTCATTAAATCCTCACCACTTTAGGAGGCAGGCACAAATATTGTCTGTTTACTAGTGAGGAATTATCTACGGTTTACTGGTAAGGAAAACTGAGACCCACAGGTTGTGACTTGCTCAAGGTCAAGCTGGTGGAGCCAAGACAAGGTGCAGGCAGTGAGTCCTGCCCCAGAGTCTGACCTGAACCACATTTAACCTCTATGTGGTGTGTGGGTTATTGCTATGAGTAAGAATCAGAACGTTAACGCGCACTCCAGGAAGGCAGGGACACCATTTAGGGTCACCGCTGTACTTTAGGGGTCAGAGCAGGGCAGGCTGGATGCGCTGAGGAAACTCATACAGTTAGGTCAGAAGCCTGGCAAGACAAGGGAATTCTCTGGTCCTCGTCCACCTCTCCAACCTCACGTCTACTAGTCTTCCAAGAGGATTCTAACTACAAATGGCTCCCGAGTTTCCGGCTTCTCTTCTCAGGGAGGGTCTGCGGCCCGTTGCACCGCCTTCTCCCCGCAATCCCGTTTTCCTGTCCATGCCTGGACGGATCCGGCCGAGCCGTCAGCCGCAGCTGCGCGCTGCTCCCCCGACTCGCACCCCCTCGGCGAAGCGCTGCATTTTATGTAATTTTCTACCAGGCTGCTGGCTTCTGGGGGCTGCGGCTGGGTCTCGGCGGCCTTCAGCGCCGCAGACGCTCCGGCAACGCCGGTATCCGAGGCCCCCGCCCTAGGCTCGCGGGTCCGGGCGGCGTTACCCCGTGCGGGAGGCGCGGCGAGCCAATCCTCACTTTCAAAGCTTTCGCGTCCTGGAAGTCTATCGTGGGGGGCAAAACGCGCTGACCCCAGACGACCGGTTCGTGAAATCACCCTTCCGAGCGACCCGGAGCGGGCGACCCTACCGAACCGCGGCTCGGGTCCCTTGCGGTCCCGCGTAGAGGACCCAGGTCCCGCGGGGGGCGGCGGTGACTCGCCCCCTCCGGCGGCCGCGCTTCCGCCCCCGGCACCCGCACGCTGCTGGACCGCCCGGCGTCGCGCTGCCGCCTCACAAAGCCTGGGCGGCCGCCTCATCGCGCGCAGGGATCCGGGCCACGCGCCCTCCCCTCCCCCACTCGCCGCCGCTACCCTGGGCGCCCAGGTCTTTGCCGCCGCGTCACTTTCTCCTCATCGAGTCCCCGGAGACAGACAGCGGAGCGAGGCTCACCTTCCCGGGCGGGACGCAAGCTCCAGTCCTCCCTTGGCGCCGAGGCCCCCGCCCCCCACGGGGGGACTACTTTCCGTCTCCTGTGAGGCACTACTTCCTCCCCCGCGGAGGCGTCGGACCAGGCGGCGCGCACGGCATGGCGGCGGCAGCAGCGGCGGCGGCGGCGGCGCGCGCCTGAGGAGAGGGGACGCCAGCCCGGTCAGGCCTCGGCGCGGCCTACACGCTCCGCTCGCTCGCTCGCTCCCGCCTCCCGCCCCGTGTCCGGCCATGGCGGAGCCCTCGTCCGCCCGACGCCCGGT
This sequence comes from Papio anubis, assembly GCF_008728515.1. NCBI lineage: Eukaryota > Metazoa > Chordata > Mammalia > Primates > Cercopithecidae > Papio > Papio anubis. The sequence goes on along the minus strand of NC_044979.1, from coordinate 174,821,629 downwards.
GCCTCTTATCGAGTCGGGTAAGACGCGAGGCCGTGTCACCCCCGTCCTGGCGCTCCCAGCTGCTTCGGCTTCCCCGGCTCCGGCCCCGACCCCGTCCCGGTCCCGGGCCCCGTCCCCTCCCTGCCCGGGCTTGACCCAACTCCCTGTCTTCCCGCAGAGCTGTACTTCCTCATCGCCCGGTACCTATCGGCGGGCCCGTGTCGGAGAGCGGCCCAGGTGAGTGCGGGCCCGCGGGCGGCTGCGGACTTGGCGTCCCCGGTGTCCCCTCCGCCGCCGGGGGTCGCGGGTGGAGGGCGAGGGTGAAGCGGGCGCGCCCCGGGCCCGGCCCCACCCCTGACCGCGCGTCTCTCGGCCGCAGGTGCTGGTGCAGGAGCTGGAGCAGTACCAGGTCTGTGCCCGCCCGTCCCCGCGCGCCCGTCCCCGCGCTCCCTCGCGTCCCTCCTCCCGACCTTGCCCTGAGGGATGCTCGCCCGCGCCCCCCGCCCGCCCCGCGCCCCCCGCCCCCCGCCCCCCGCCCCGCGCCGGAGCGGTGGTCACTCGTGTGCGTTTCGTGTCTTTCCAGTTGTTGCCGAAGAGGTTGGACTGGGAGGGCAACGAGCACAACAGGAGCTACGAGGAGTTGGTGAGCATTGGGCACGTTTGCTCCCCGGGTTCTCCGTGCACCGCCCCCCGCCCCTGCCCCTTCCCCTCGCGGGGACCCCGGCCCGTGGGGTGCAAAGTGTGAGCCGCACTGGAGGGCGGCCCCAGGACAGCTGCCTTCCCCGCTGAATATTCTGTTTTGTTTTTGAGGCGGCCAGGTTTGTTTTGGCAGGAAACAGTCATGGGGGGCGGCGCGGGGCGGAGCGGTGGGGGCGACTCGCGGAGGTCCTGCGGCAGGGGTGGGGCTCCAGGTGCGGCCGCCTCTGCGGGGTGTGGCGTGCGCAGCCAGCCATTCAACGGGGCGGTTTCATCCGCTCCCCCCCCCTCCACCGCGCTTGTAACTCGCGCTCTGATTGGCCTCTCATGTCTTGCCCCGCCCGGGTCTGTCCCCCACTTGTTCCTTAGGAATAGAATCATTGGTCTCTGAAGGTGGAGAAATGTTCTTGTGTTGAGCTTATTTTTTGTTTTGTCCGCAGCAGCGTCATAAAAATCTTGCAGCTGTGTGAATATGCTACTGTAATACTTGTGCTCTTTTCTCCTGTACAATATTTGTTGAACGCCGTAGAAAGTTGACTGATGAGTTTCACACTGATTTTGCTGTAGATAATAAAGCGCTTTAAATAGACACTTTTTTTTTTGAGCTCGGTTAATCGTGCATTACAGTCTCATTTCTTTTGTGAACCTGGTTAATATCCCTATATAACTTGCTTTTATCTGTAGTTAACAGCAATTGCAGGGATTCGTTTGTTTTTACTGGAGACATTTTTCAGGAATGTATTTTTGCCATTTCATTATTAGGACAAAGGAAATTCGTTGATTGCAAGGCCATGTTCAGCATCTTGTATAAGGAAAACAATTGAGAGGGAAAAGAGCTTCTGAGTGATCTTTTACCACAGTTTGAAGACCTGTAACCCTTAAGCGGTAGAGTATGGTAGCAAGTGAAAAGAAGAAAAAACAGTTTTAGAAGATTACCGGTTTTGAATTAGAGACAACAGAAGAAACCAGAGGATATGTTATTTTCGTGAGCAGTTAAAACTTGAAGCCTGGTGCAAGTAGCAAGTAATTTTAATATTTGCCTTCTTAGATTTTGAAGTAAATACTTAAAAGTGGATGTTTTCAAGAGAATGAGTTATAGAAATTCTGATGATGGCAATTTGTTTTCTTGAATTTGACATTTTGAGGTAGTTTTTTTGTAAACGTTGAGGAAACATTTAAAGGACGCCCTCTTTTAGTTTTCTCCACGGATAATATAGCCTTATCGGTGAAGCGGAAAAGCATTGTTGGTTATGATGCTGTAGTCGTGCTACCTGAGAGAAAATAACTTGAAAGAAATGTAGTGCTGTAACTACTGGAAAAGTTACTTTTAAAATACATTTATAGGGGCTGGGTGCAGTGGCTCATAGCTGCAATCCCAGCACATTAGGAGGCCGAGGTGGGAGGAGCACTTGAGGCCAGGAGTTCCAGACCAACTCTGCCTCCACAAAAAATAAGTAACAGAAAAATTAGGCGGATGTGGTGGTGCGTGCCTGTGAGTCCCAGCTATTTCGGAGGCTGAGGCGGAAGGATCACTTGACTCTGCGAGTTTGAGGCTGCATTGAACTATCCTCCTGCCACTGCACTCCAGCCTGGGAGATGGAGCAAGGCCTAGTTTCTTAAAAAAACCAAAACAAAAAACCAAAAAAATTTATATAAGATTTTTGGCTTTCGTTGCTAGAATTGCTTAAAACCCTACTTACTGTTGTTTAAAGTCATTTAAATTCTGTGATAATACGGCTGTGACATATGGCATCTCTTATTGCCTCCCTGATTTGGTCTGTCTGGTGGGTATCCTTTCTTTTTACCTTCCTCTCTGCCCTCCAGTCCCCCAGGACTAAATGATGATGAGCCTCTTGTGTAGAGAATTATTCTTTTGTTAATGGTATATATACACCTTTTAAACTTTCAAAGTCTTTTAGAAATATCTTATTAAGAAGTATTCCAGGCCAGCTGTGGTGCTTGCACCTGTAATTCCAGCACTTTGGTGGGACGCTTGAGGCCAGGAGTTCCAGACCTTCCTGAAGTGAGGTCAAGGATGCAGTGAGCTCTGTTCAAGCCACTGTGCTCCAGCCTAGGTGAGCGAGACCCTGTCTGAAAACAAAAGCAACAACAAAGTTATTTCAAATGTACACATATGAGAATAATATAATGCACCTCTCTATACCAGCAACAAATTTGAATTATTATTTTTTTTGAGACAGTCTGGTTTGAGGAGCAACCTTGGCTCACTGCAACCTCTGCCTTCTGGGTTCAAGTGATCCTTTTGCCTCAGCCTCCTGAGTAGCTGGGATTGCAGGCACCTGGCTAATTTTTGTATTTTTAGTAGAGAAGGGGTTTCACCATGTTGCCAGGCTGGTCTTGAACTCCTGACTTCAGGTGGTCTGCTCGCCTCTGCGTCCCAAAGTGCTGGGATTACAGGCGTGAGCCGCTGCACCTGGCCAACAAATTTGGATTTTGAACATAACTAACTTGCTATATTTACTTTGGTTTCTGTTTGAGATATACATATGTTTTAATAAACTATCAATGGAAATCTTCAAACAAAAGCAATAGAATAATGACCCACCCATTAGGTGCCTGTTTTCCAACTTCAGTGATTATGAGAGAATGTTGCATATTGCCTGCTCCCTTGTTTTTAAGCAAATTCCAGAAAGTCGTTCATTTCATTGGTTAATGTGTTGAAATGTTTTAAGGCAAATTCCAGACACTACATTTTATCTCTAAATTTGTTGGAGTTCTTCTCTAAAAAATAAGGACTCCTTATTATATCATCAAGTGCCAATATGACAGAGTCCATATCCAGATTTTCTTTTTGTTCCCTAGGTGTCTTTTTAGAATTAGTTTTATTTAGTCTTCAGACAAGGTCCATACATGCACTGATTGATTTCTCTCCCCGCCGCACACTGGGTCTCACTCTGTTACCCGGGCTGGGGTGCAGTGGTATGATCACAGCTCACTGAAACCTCCATTTCCCAGGCTCCAGCAATCTTCCCACCTCAGCCCTCCGCCTCCTGAGTAGCTGGGACCACAGGCATGTGCCACCACACCTGGCTAAGTTTTTTTTTTTTTTTTTTCCTAGAGAAGAAGACTCACTATGTTGTCCAGGCTGGTCTCAAATGCTCCTGCCAAAGTTGGAATTACAGGTGTGAGCCACCACACCTGCCCTGATTTTTGTTTTGTTTTTTTGAGATGGAGTCTCACTCTATAGGCAGGCTGGAGTGCAGTGGCACGATCTCGGCTCACTGCAACCTCCGCCTCCCGGGTTCAAACGATTCTCCTGCCTCAGCCTCCCAAGTAGCTGGGACTATAGGTACGCACCACCACGCCCAGCTAAGTTTTGTATTTTTAGTAGAGACGGGGTTTCACCATGTGGGCCAGGATGGTCTCCATCTCTTGACCTTGTGACTTGCCCGCCTCAGCCTCCCAAAGTGCTGGAATTATAGGCGTGATTCACCGCACCCGGCCCCTGCCCTGATTATCTTCAATCTCTTCTTATCTTGAATAGTCTTGTTTCTGTGTCATTGATTTACTGGAGACCGAATCATTTATCCTGTAGAATGTTTTACATTCTGTATTTTCTGTATTTGTCTCATTGTTCCTCATGATGTTAACTTGTTCCTTTTTCTCAGTGGTTTTCATCTTCGAATTAGAATCATCTGGGGAGGTTTATAAAATCTGGTTGTCCATAGTATGCCCCAAACCAGTTAAATCAGAATTTTTGCGGTGGGACTGGACATCAGTATTTTAAAAAGCTTTTTAGGTGATTCTAGTATTAGTGTTTATAAAGCCACAATTTATCTTAAACTTGTGACCATGCTGTTATTCCAACCTGTATTTAGGGGCAAGAGTATTTTTGGTACTTTTGCTTCTTTTTTTTTTTTTTTTTTTTTGAGACAGGGTGTCACTCTGTCACCCATGCTGGAGTGCAGTGGTATGATCTTGGCTCACTGCAACCTCTACCTCCCAGGTTCATGCAGTTCTCCTGCCTCAGCCTCTTGAGTAGCTGGGATTACAGACATGTACCTCTATGCCTGGCTACTTTTTGTATTTTTAGTAGAAACGGGGTTTCACCATGTTGGCCCAGCTAGTCTTGAACTCCTGACCTTCAGTGATCACCTGCCTTGGCCTCCCAAAGTGCTGGGATTACAGGCATGAGTCACCTTGCCAGGCCTACTTTTGCTTTATATAAGAATTGAAGCCATGTGGGGTGACTAAGGCTATACAGAGATTGGAGAGTCTGAGGTGGGAGGATCACTTGGTGCCAGGGGTTTGAGAGCAGCCTGGGCAACATAAGCAATATCACATCTGTGGAAAAAAATTTTACAAAACCTTGGTTTACAGGTGTGAGCCTCCTTGTCCAGCTCCCAAGTTTCTAGTCTCTACCTGCACTGCTGTATTGCTAGACTGTATCTCATCAGTCACACTGCCATCATCAAGTGTCCCCAGGTTACAAATTAAATACCTATAGAATGATAGATCTCTATAGTCAATCACAATACAGAATCCGTAGAGGAAAGAAATTAGCTACCCTCAGGATGAAGGGTCTTTAGAGTTCCACTGTGAAAACTAAATAATAATGGGATTAGGCAGGAGAATCACTTGAACCCAGGAGGTGGAGGTTGCAGCGAGCCAAGATTGTGCCACTGCACTCCAGCCTAGTGACAGAATGAGACTCCGTCTCAAAAAAAAAAAAAAATTTTTAAAGGTAACTAGTCTCAATTTTTTTTTTTTTTTTTTTTTGTGAGTTCTGGTCTCTTCTTGCCCAGGCTGGACTGCAGTGGCACGGTAATGAATGGCTCACTGCAACCTCAAACTCGTGGGGCACAGGTGATCCTCCTGCCTCAGTGTCCCAAGTAGCTGGGACTACAGGAGTGCATAGCCACACCCAGATAAGGTTTTTTTTTTTTCTTTTCTAGACAGAGTCTTGTGCTGTCGCCCAGGCTGGAGTGAGGTGGTGCCACCGGGCTCACTGCAACCCCTGCCTCCTGGGGCAGTTCTCCTGTCTCAGCCTCCCGAGTAGCTGGGCCTACAGGTGCATGGGATTATGCCCAGCTAATTTTTGTATTTAAAAAAATTTTTTATTTTTTTAGATGGAGTCTCGCTCTGTTGCCAGGCTGGAGTGCAATGGCACAATCTTGGCCCACTGCAACCTCCGCCTCCTGGGTTCAAGCGATTCTCCTACCTCAGCCTCCTGAGTAGCTGGGACTACAGGCGCATGCCACCATGCCCAGCTAATTTTTGTATTTTTAGTAGATACGGGGTTTCACCATGTTGGCCAGTGTGGTCTTGATCTCTTGACCTTGTGATCCACCCACCTCAGCCTCCCAAAGTCCTGGGATGACAGACGTGAGCCACCGCACCAGGCCTAATTTTTGTATTTTTAGAGAGATGGGGTTTGACCATATTGGTCAGGCTGGTGTCTCAAAATCCTGACCTCAGGTGATCTACCCACCTTGGCCTCCCAAAGTGCTGGGATTACAGGTGTGAACTACTGTGCCTGGCTGACTGTGCTACCTTAAAAGACAGTAGTTACTAGTTTCCATAGGCTCACCCAACAACAAGTTATTTGTATCTAAGGGATAAAAGTTGAGTGATTTGTGTATTTTTGGATCATGTGTCTCCTTACGAATTTTTGCTAGCTTACTGTATTGATTCCTGAGAAAGATTTGTTAAAATCTCCAACTACAGCAGGATGTGGTGGCTCACGCCTTTAATCCCAGCACTTTGGGAGGCCAAGGCGGGCAGATCACTTGAGGTCAGGAGTTCAAGACCAGCCTGACCAACCTGGTGAGACCCCGTCTCTACTAAAAATACAAAAATTAACCAGGCATGGTGGTCCATGTTTGTAGTCCCAGCTACTTGGGAGGCTGAGGCAGAAGAATTGCTTGAACCTGGGAGGCGGAGGTTACAGCGGGCGGAGATTGTGCCACTGCACTCCAGCCTGGGTGACAGAGCAAGATAGCTCAAAACAAAAAAACAAAAACAAGAGCTCCAAATGTGATTCTGGATTTATCGCTCTTTTTGTGCTTTTTGAAACTGTTATTAGGTACATTCAAATTTAGGATTTTTGTTTTCCTATTGAATTGAACTTAAATATTAAAAAATACTTTATTCATCATAATCTTCTTGCCTTCCTATCTACTTTGCCTTACATTAAGATGGCCACGCCTACTTTCTTTTGGTTAGTGATGGCACAGCGTATCTTTTTCTGTCCTTTTCCTTTCAACCTTTCTGTGTTCACATATTTAAAGTTTGTCTCCTCTAAACAGCTTGTAGTTTTATGTGCCTTCTTTCAGTGATGTTTTGGTCATTTGTATTTTTGTTTTGTTTTGTTTTCCAGACAAGTTCTCACTTTGTTGCCCAGGGTGGAGTGCAGTGGCATGATCATGGCACACTGTAGCTCTGACCTCCTGGGTTCAGCCTCCTGAGTAGCTGAGACTATAGATGTGTGCCATCATGGCCGGCTAATTAAAAAAAATTTTTTTTTGTAGAGCCAGTGTCTCACTATGTGGCCTAGGCTTATCTTGAACTCTTGGACTCAGGCAATCCTCCCGCCTTGGCCTCCCAAAGTGCAGGGATTATAGGTGTGAGCCACTGTGCCTTGCTTATTTGTATTTAACGTAATTACTTAAACGTAATTGGGTTTCAGTCTACCTGTTCTTTATCTCATTTCTTCTTTATTCCTTCTCTCACTTTTTTTTTGATTAATCAAGTATTATTTTAAGATGACAGCAAGATTTCGAAAACGTAAAAAGTATTCTACTTACGCTTTTTTTTTTTTTTTTGAGACAGGGTCTCACTCTGTCACCCAGACTGAAGTACAGTGACATGATCACGGCTCACTGCAGCCTCAGCCTCTCGGGCTCAAGCCGTCTTCCAACCTTAGTCTCCTGAGTAGCTGGAACCACAGGCACGCACCTCCATACCTGGCTATTTTTTTGTAGAGGTAGGGTTTTGTCACGTTGCCCAGGCTGGTCTGGAACTCCTGAGCAAGTGATCTGCCCTCCTCAGCCTCCCAAAGTGGACTAACTATTCCTTCTTTCTTTCTTTTTTTAAATAACTCTTTTTTTTTTTTTTTTTTGAGATGGAGTCTTGCTCTGTTGCCCAGGTTGGGGTGCAGTGTCGTGATTTTGGCTTACTGCAACCTCTGCCTCCCGTGCTCAAGTGATTCTCCTGCCTCAGCCTCCAATGTAGCTGAGATTACAGGCGCCTGCTACCATGCCCGGCTAATCTTTGTATTTTTAGTAGAAACGGGATTTCACCACATTCACCAGGCTGGTCTTGAACTCCTGACCTTTTGTGATCCACCTGTTTTGGCTTCCCATAGTGCTAGGATTACAGGTGTGAGTCACCGCACCTGGCCTCTTTATTTCTTTTTTTCTTTCTTTGAGACGGAGTCTCACTCTGTTGCCCAGGCTGGAGTGCAGTGGCGAGATCTTGGCTCACGGCAAACTCTGCCTCCCGTGTTCACACCATTCTCCTGCCTCAGCCTCCCGAGTAGCTGGGACTACAGGCGCCGCCACCACGCCCGGCTAATTTTTTATATTTTTAGTAGAGACAGGGTTTCACCGTATTAGCCAGGATGGTCTCAATCTCCTGACCTCGTGATCCGCCCGCCTTGGCCTCCCAAAGTGCTGGGATTACAGGCATGAGCCACTGTGCCCAGCCCTCTTTATTTCTTTTTAGTTATATATCCTTTTAATATTCTTTTGGTGGTTTCTCCAGGGGTTTCAATATATATTACCAGTATACATTAAATTAGTTCCTTTACCACTTCCCAAATAAATAAAGTTATAACTGTTAGTTGTCACCATCTTGTAATAATTATTGAGCTAGTAATCATTTTTTTTGAGACGGAGTCTCACTCTGTTGTGCAGGGTGGAGTGTGGTGGTGTGATCTCGGCTCACTGCAACCTTTGTCTTCTGAGTTCAAGTGATTCTCCTGCCTCAGCCTCCCAAGTAGCTGGAATTGCAGGAGCATGCCACCACACCCAGCTATTTTCTGTATTTTTAGTAGAGATGAGGTTTTGCCATGTTGCCCAGGCTGGTGTTGGACTCCTGGCCTCAAGTGATCCGCCTGCCTGGCCTTACTAATTTTTTTTTTTTTTTTTTTTTAATTTATTTATTATTATTATTATACTGTAAGTTGTAGGGTACATGTGCATAACGTGCAGGTTTGTTACATATGTATACTTGTGCCTTGTTGGTGTGCTGCACCCATCAACTCGTCATTTACATCAGGTATAACTCCCAATGCAATCCCTCCCCCCTCCCCCCTCCCCATGATAGGCCCCGGTGTGTGATGTTCCCCTTCCCGAGTCCAAGTGATCTCATTGTTCAGTTCCCACCTATGAGTGAGAACATGCGGTGTTTGGTTTTCTGTTCTTGTGATAGTTTGCTAAGAATGATGGATTCCAGCTGCATCCATGTCCCTACAAAGGACACAAACTCATCCTTTTTTATGGCTGCATAGTATTCCATGGTGTATATGTGCCACATTTTCTTAATCCAATCTGTCACTGATGGACATTTGGGTTGATTCCAAGTCTTTGCTATTGTGAATAGTGCTGCAATAAACATACGTGTGCATGTGTCTTTATAGCAGCATAATTTATAATCCTTTGGGTATATACCCAGTAATGGGATGGCTGGGTCATATGGTACATCTAGTTCTAGATCCTTGAGGAATCGCCATACTGTTTTCCATAATGGTTGAACTAGTTTACAATCCCACCAACAGTGTAAAAGTGTTCCTATTTCTCCACATCCTCTCCAGCACCTGTTGTTTCCTGACTTTTTAATGATCGCCATTCTAACTGGTGTGAGATGGTATCTCATTGTGGTTTTGATTTGCATTTCTCTGATGGCCAGTGATGATGAGCATTTTTTCATGTGTCTGTTGGCTGTATGAATGTCTTCTTTTGAGAAATGTCTATTCATATCGTTTGCCCACTTTTTGATGGGGTTGTTTGTTTTTTTCTTGTAAATTTGTTTGAGTTCTTTGTAGGTTCTGGATATTAGCCCTTTGTCAGATGAGTAGCTTGCAAAAATTTTCTCCCATTCTGTAGGTTGCCTGTTCACTCTGGTGGTAGTTTCTTTTGCTGTGCAGAAGCTCTTTAGTTTAATGAGATCCCATTTGTCAATTTTGGCTTTTGCTGCCGTTGCTTTTGGTGTTTTAGACATGAAGTCTTTGCCCATGCCTATGTCCTGAATGGTACTACCTAGGTTTTCCTCTAGGATTTTTATGGTATTAGGTCTAACATTTAAGTCTCTAATCCATCTTGAATTAATTTTCGTATAAGGAGTAAGGAAAGGATCCAGTTTCAGCTTTCTACTTATGGCTAGCCAATTTTCCCAGCACCATTTATTAAATAGGGAATCCTTTCCCCATTTCTTGTTTCTCTCAGGTTTGTCAAAGATCAGATGGCTGTAGATGTGTGGTATTATTTCTGAGGACTCTGTTCTGTTCCATTGGTCTATATCTCTGTTTTGGTACCAGTACCATGCCGTTTTGGTTACTGTAGCCTTGTAGTATAGTTTGAAGTCAGGTAGCGTGATGCCTCCAGCTTTGTTCTTTTGACTTAGGATTGTCTTGGAGATGCGGGCTCTTTTTTGGTTCCATATGAACTTTAAAGCAGTTTTTTCCAATTCTGTGAAGAAACTCATTGGTAGCTTGATGGGGATGGCATTGAATCTATAAATTACCTTGGGCAGTATGGCCATTTTCACGATATTGATTCTTCCTATCCATGAGCATGGTATGTTCTTCCATTTGTTTGTGTCCTCTTTTATTTCAGTGAGCAGTGGTTTGTAGTTCTCCTTGAAGAGGTCCTTTACATCCCTTGTAAGTTGGATTCCTAGGTATTTGATTCTCTTTGAAGCAATTGTGAATGGAAGTTCATTCATGATTTGGCTCTCTGTTTGTCTGTTACTAGTGTATAAGAATGCTTGTGATTTTTGCACATTAATTTTGTATCCTGAGACTTTGCTGAAGTTGCTTATCAGCTTAAGGAGATTTTGGGCCGAGACAATGGGGTTTTCTAAATATACAATCATGTCATCTGCAAACAGGGACAATTTGACTTCTTCTTTTCCTAACTGAATACCCTTGATTTCTTTCTCTTGCCTGATTGCCCTAGCCAGAACTTCCAACACTATGTTGAATAGGAGTGGTGAGAGAGGGCATCCCTGTCTTGTGCCAGTTTTCAAAGGGAATTTTTCCAGTTTTTGCCCATTCAGTATGATATTGGCTGTGGGTTTGTCATAAATAGCTCTTATTATTTTGAGGTACGTTCCATCAATACCGAATTTATTGAGCGTTTTTAGCATGAAGGGCTGTTGAATTTTGTCAAAAGCCTTTTCTGCATCTATTGAAATAATCATGTGGTTCTTGTCTTTGGTTCTGTTTATATGCTGGATTATGTTTATTGATTTGCGAATGTTGAACCAGCCTTGCATCCCAGGGATGAAGCCCACTTGATCATGGTGGATAAGCTTTTTGATGTGTTGCTGAATCCGGTTTGCCAGTATTTTATTGAGGATTTTTGCATCGATGTTCATCAGGGATATTGGTCTAAAATTCTCTTTTTTTGTTGTATCTCTGCCAGGCTTTGGTATCAGGATGATGTTGGCCTCATAAAATGAGTTAGGGAGGATTCCCTCTTTTTCTATTGATTGGAATAGTTTCAGAAGGAATGGTACCAACTCCTCCTTGTACCTCTGGTAGAATTCAGCTGTGAATCCATCTGGTCCTGGACTTTTTTTGGTTGGTAGGCTATTAATTGTTGCCTCAATTTCAGAGCCTGCTATTGGTCTATTCAGGGATTCAACTTCTTCCTGGTTTAGTCTTGGAAGAGTGTAAGTGTCCAGGAAATTATCCATTTCTTCTAGATTTTCCAGTTTATTTGCGTAGAGGTGTTTATAGTATTCTCTGATGGTAGTTTGTATTTCTGTGGGGTCGGTGGTGATATCCCCTTTATCATTTTTAATTGCGTCGATTTGATTCTTCTCTCTTTTCTTCTTTATTAGTCTTGCTAGTGGTCTGTCAATTTTGTTGATCTTTTCAAAAAACCAACTCCTGGATTCATTGATTTTTTGGAGGGTTCTTTGTGTCTCTATCTCCTTCAGTTCTGCTCTGATCTTAGTTATTTCCAGCCCTCTGCTAGCTTTCGAATGTGTTTGCCCTTGCTTCTCTAGTTCTTTTAATTGCGATGTTAGAGTGTCAATTTTAGATCTTTCCTGCTTTCTCTTGTGGGCATTTAGTGCTATAAATTTCCCTCTACACACTGCTTTAAATGTGTCCCAGAGATTCTGGTATGTTGTATCTTTGTTCTCATTGGTTTCAAAGAACATCTTTATTTCTGCCTTCATTTCGTTATGTACCCAGTAGTCATTCAGGAGCAGGTTGTTCAGTTTCCATGTAGTTGAGCGGTTTTGATTGAGTTTCTTAGTCCTGAGTTCTAGTTTGATTGCACTGTGGTCTGAGAGACAGTTTGTTATAATTTCTGTTCTTGTACATTTGCTGAGGAGTGCTTTACTTCCAATTATATGGTCAATTTTGGAGTAAGTACGATGTGGTGCTGAGAAGAATGTATATTCTATTGATTTGGGGTGGAGAGTTCTATAGATGTCTATTAGGTCTGCTTGCTGCAGAGATGAGTTCAATTCCTGGATATCCTTGTTAACTTTCTGTCTCGTTGATCTGTCTAATGTTGACAGTGGAGTGTTGAAGTCTCCCATTATTATTGTATGGGAGTCTAAGTCTCTTTGTAAGTCTCTAAGGACTTGCTTGATGAATCTGGGTGCTCCTGTATTGGGTGCATATATATTTAGGATAGTTAGCTCTTCCTGTTGAATTGATCCCTTTACCATTATGTAATGGCCTTCTTTGTCTCTTTTGATCTTTGATGGTTTAAAGTCTGTTTTATCAGAGACTAGTATTGCAACCCCCGCTTTTTTTTGTTCTCCATTTGCTTGGTAAATCTTCCTCCATCCCTTTATTTTGAGCCTATGTATGTCTCTGCATGTGAGATGGGTCTCCTGAATACAGCAGACTGATGGGTCTTGACTCTTTATCCAGTTTGCCAGTCTGTGTCTTTTCATTGGAGCATTTAGTCCATTTACATTTAAGGTTAAGATTGTTATGTGTGAACTTGATCCTGCCATTATGATATTAACTGGTTATTTTGCTCATTAGTTGATGCAGTTTCTTCCTAGCCTCGATGGTCTTTACATTTTGGCATGTTTTTGAGATGGCTGGTACCGGTTGTTCCTTTCCATGTTTAGTACTTCCTTCAGGGTCTCTTGTAAGGCAGGCCTAGTGGTGACAAAATCTCTAAGCATTTGCTTATCTGTAAAGGATTTTATTTCTCCTTCACTTATGAAACTTAGTTTGGCTGGATATGAAAAGACCAGAGGCAGATAAAACCACAAAGATGGGGAAAAAGCAGGGCAGAAAAGCTGGAAATTCAAAAAACAAGAGCACATCTCCCCCGGCAAAGGAGCGCAGCTCATCGCCAGCAACGGATCAAAGCTGGACGGAGAATGACTTTGACGAGATGAGAGAAGAAGGCTTCAGTCCATCAAATTTCTCAGAGCTAAAGGAGGAATTACGTACCCAGTGCAAAGAAACTAAAAATCTTGAAAAAAAAGTGGAAGAATTGACGGCTAGACTAATTAATGCAGAGAAGGTCCTAAACGAAATGAAAGAGATGAAAACCATGACACGAGAAATACGTGACAAATGCACAAGCTTCAGTAACCGACTCGATCAACTGGAAGAAAGAGTATCAGCGATTGAGGATCAAATGAATGAAATGAAGCGAGAAGAGAAACCAAAAGAAAAAAGAAGAAAAAGAAATGAACAAAGCCTGCAAGAAGTATGGGATTATGTAAAAAGACCAAATCTACGTCTGATTGGGGTGCCTGAAAGTGAGGGGGAAAATGGAACCAAGTTGGAAAACACTCTTCAGGATATCATCCAGGAGAACTTCCCCAACCTAGTAGGGCAGGCCAACATTCAAATCCAGGAAATACAGAGAACGCCACAAAGATACTCCTCGAGAAGAGCAACTCCAAGACACATAATTGCCAGATTCACCAAAGTTGAAATGAAGGAAAAAATCTTAAGGGCAGCCAGAGAGAAAGGTCGGGTTACCCACAAAGGGAAGCCCATCAGACTCACAGCAGATCTCTCGGCAGAAACTCTACAAGCCAGAAGAGAGTGGGGGCCAATATTCAACATTCTTAAAGAAAAGAATTTTTTTTTTTTTTAAGATGGGATCTCACTCTGTCGCCTAGGCATGAGTGCAGTGGTGCGACCTCCGATCACTGCAACTTTCACCTCCCAGATTCAAGTGATTCTTGTGCCTTAGCCTCCCAAGTAGCTGGGATTACAGGCATGTGGCACCATGTCTGGCTAATTTTTGTATTTTTAGTAGAGGTGGGGTTTCACCATGGTAGCAAGCTGGTCTTGAACTCCTGACCTCAGGTGATCCGCCCACCTCGGCTTTCCAAAGTGCTGGAATTACAAGTCTGAGCCGCTGCTCTCAGCCTGGCCTTACTTCATGTATTATAAAAATTTCAAGATGTTATTAATGTTGTTTTAAAGTCAATATTCATTTGCTTACCTACCTATACATCTTTTCTGGTATTTTAAATTTCTTCCTCCAGTTCCGTGGGACCTATTTGTGGTAATTTTTATTCTGTCTGCAGAACTTACTTTGTTATTTCTTTTAATGAAGGTTTGGCTGGGCTTGGTGGCTCACGCCTGTAATCCCAGCACTTTGGGAGGCCGAGGCGGGTGGATCATCTGAGTCAGGGGTTCAAGACCAGCCTGACCAACATGGTGAAACCACTTCTCTACAAAAATACAAAAATTAGCTGGGTGTGGTGGCATGTGCTTGTAATCCCAGCTACTTGGGAGGCTGAGGCAGGAGAATTGCTTCAACCTGGGAGGTGGAAGTTGCAGTGATCCAGGATTGGGGCCACTGCACTCCAGCCTGGGCGACGGAGCAAGACTGTCTCCAAAAAAAAAAAAAAACACACACACGAAGGTTTATTGACAGTGACTTCAGTAGCTGTGGAATTCTGGTTCGTAGTCTTTTTTTTTTTTTTTTTTTTTAGCACATTAAAGATGTCCTACTGCCTTATGCCTTCCTTAATGTTGAAAATTTAGCAGTCTTGTTATTGCTCCTTTGAAAATAATGTTTTTTTGGTCTGGTTGCTTTTAAGATTTTTATTTGTTTTTGATTTTCAGCAGTTTTACTATGTTGTCCTGTAGTCATGATCTATTGCCGTATAACAAATTACCCCAACATTTAGCTGCTTAAAACTACACTGATTTGTTATTATCTGCCAGTTCCTGTAAGTCAGTGGTCCAGACACAGCTCAGATGGGTTCTCTGTCTCCTTTTCTCTGAAGGTGCAGTCAGTATTGGCAGAGGTGGGGTTTTAGCTGAAGGCTTGACGGGGGAGGAGGAGTAGGCTTCCAAGCTCATGTAGTTTTGGCAGGATTCAGTTCCTGGAGGGTTGTTTGACTGAGGGCCTCAGTTTCAACCTGACTATTGGCCACCCTCAGTTTCTCGCCCTTTTGGTCTTTCCAGTGTGGTACCTTGAGTTATCAAAAGATGAAAGCTGACAAGGCGGTAGAGTCTTAGCAAGAGGGAAGTCACAATTGTAACATAATCATAGAAGTAGTATCCTCTCGATATTACTGTATTCGAAAGTAACTGAGGGGAGGGTATTTCACAAGTCTGTGACTATCAAGAGATTTGGGCACTATTAGAGGGCATGTCAGAAGCTGCCTTTCACATGTGCACCTAGGTGGTTTTCTTTACATTTATTTTGCTTAGGTTCTCTGAGCTTTTTGAATAAGTGGTATGATATCAAATAGTTTAATGTATAATTAAAGTCCCAAGTGGAAAGGACAGAGGGGAGAAGTAGTTTGAAGAAATAACAAGCATTTTTGAACATCTGGGCCATCTTTAGGTCTGCTTCTATTGACCATTTCCCCTCTTGACCATGGATCACACACATATCTAGCTTTGTTGTGTATCTCATCATTTTTTGAGGTATGCTGTAACTTTTTGTGTAAAAAGAGTAGAGGCTGCAGTAATGTATTTACCCCTGGTAAAGAGGTGCGCTTTTCTCAAGCAGTTAGTGTGTGAGACAGGGTCAGTCTAATTTGTAATTGATCATCTCTGAGCTTTGTTAAATTCAGTTAATCACCGGCTTTGCATGCTTTGAGGGTGGCATCAAGACTTTCCCTTCCAGCAGAGTTTGACATTTGGCCCTCGTGAAATTCCTGAGGTGTCTTATTTTTTATATCGGAGTTGCCACCTTTCCAAACTTTGTGAGGTCTTGTTCTACTTTGTACCTGACTGCCAACTTTTTAGGTTGCTACAGAGTTCGCTCTGCTTTGTGGTCCTGCTCTAGGCTTTCCGTGTCAGAAGACATCATTCTCCACCCTGTTGTTCTATCTCTAGCCTTAGGAGGGCCCCTGCAGTGCATTTGGAATGTAAGGTTTCTTCAGGGCTGCCCTGGCTTTAGTGTTTGGGCCCTATGCAGTTGGTGAAGGCCTATGGGAAAAAATTGTGGTAGGTGTGCAGACTCACTGTAGCTGAAGCTCCTTAGGATTCTGATCAGTCATGCTGGCTACAAGTGGTCATTAAGTTTGTTAGAGGTTTGAGTGGTTTTTTCTTATTCTTGTCTGAGGTCAGCTGCCTCTCTGCTAGGGATGAAAGCAGCTATGAGTCCCTTTTCTTTAACTTTATTTATTTTTGAGATGGAGTTTCATTCTTATTGCCCAGGCTGTGAGTGCTATGGCATGGTCTTGGCTCACTGCAACCTCCGCCTCCCAGGTTCGAGTGATTTCATACCTCACCCTGCTAAGTAGCTGGGATTACAGGCGCCCACCACCACACCCAGCTACTTTTTGTGTTTTTTCTTTTTAGTAGAGATGGAGTTTCACCATTTCTGCCAGGCCGGTCTTGAACTCTTGACCTCCAGTTATCCATCCGCCTCGGCCTCCCAAAGTGTTGGGATTACAAGCGTGAGCCACCACGCCCGGCCTGAGTCCCTTTTCTGTTCCCAGAAAAGCTTGTACTTTCTGGGATTAGTTAATATAGACTTTCCTTTGTTTTTTCAGCTGTGATGGGTTTATACATTTTTTTAAGTTTATCCAGCTTGTTCTCATTGTAGAGATGAGAGCGATATCTTTTATCTTTTACATTGGAGTAAATAAATGATTATTTTTCATTTAAAATTATGAGAGACATGTAATTGTCTATAGTCATCCATAGGTATATCTACTTCTGGTTCCTGGCACGTAGTTGGCTGTCAATACTTACTGAAAGAATTAATGTTTTTTACTGCCTAGTGTATTGTTGAGAACCACTTATCCATGATTTAGATACTAATTGATGTCTTGTATGATCTTTGATATCTTAACATCTCTCTCAAAGATGTGTGCTTCGCTTACAGGCCAGTTAGCATAATTTTTTTTTTTTTTTTGAGACAGAGTTTCGTTGTTGTTGCCCAGGCTAGAGTGCAATGGCATGATCCTGGCTCACTGCACCGTCCACCTCCTGGGTTCAAGTGATTCTCCTGCCTCAGCCTCCCAAGTAGCCGGGAATACAGGCGTGCACCACCATGCCTGGCTAATTTTGTATTTTTAGTAGAGATGGGGTTTCACCATGTTGGTCAGGCGGGTCTCGAACTCCTGACCTCAAGTGATCCACCTGCCTTGGCCTTCCAAAGTGCTTAGATTACAGGTATGAGTCACCGTGCCCGGCCCCGTTAGCGCAATTTTGAATAAAGTCTTGATTTCAAGTCTTGAAATTAGGTTTTGTTAGCTCTGCAACCTTTGTTCTTTTTCAAAGGTGCTTTGCCAGGTCATTTGCATGTAAATTTTAGAACAAAATTGTCAATTTCTACAAAAAAAATCTGAAGTTTTGAGTGTTACAGTTTTGAATCTGTAGATCAAATCTGTAGATAACTTACTGCTTATTTAAGTCGTCTTTAATTTCTCTCAGCATGTTTTACAGTTTTCAGTTTATGCTTTTCACATTTTGCCAGACTTATCCCTAAGTATTTAATAGTTTTTGATATTATTAAACTGTTGTCATTAAAACTTGCTCTCCAACTAGGTCTTGTCCAATAAGCATGTGGCTCCTGATCATCTGTTGCAAATCTGCCAGCGCATCGGTCCTATGTTGGATAAAGAAATTCCACCCAGTATTTCAAGAGTCACTTCTTTACTTGGTGCAGGAAGGCAGTCTTTGCTACGTACAGCAAAAGGTACCTTAATTTGAAGAAGTGTTCTGCTTTGTATTAATAACCTAATAATGATTATAATTGTGAAGTAATGTAAGCATTGTGGAAGAAAGGTGATAATGTAACTATAAATCATGCTGTGGACTATAAAATTCTCTGCGTTTAGCATAGAACATTGAATTTTATTACATAAGTGTTTAATGGGTCCTTCTGGATTAAAAAGTTGATAAAGATATAGATGTTAAGCTAAAAAGCTTGAATTTATTCTGAGATGTTGTTTGAGGTTTTATCAATGTGAGTTCTTAATTTTCCATTTTGTAGCTCACTCATAACTTCATTGAATGTAACTGTATGTGTCTAATAAACTCTTTAAATGCTAGAAGTATTTCATTTGATATTTAGTTTCTGAAAGCCCTTTGTTATAAAGGGAAGTGATTTTCTAAATTTGGTAGCAGCTTGAAAACAAGCACCAAAAATGTAAAATTGCATGGTTCTTTTTTTACTAATTTAATTTTTTTGCAAAGTTATGTGCTAGCAAAATGTTTGAAATTGCTATTCTTTTTCTGTTAGCTTGGTATATATGACTCAGACTAAGTATATGTATGTGATATAATCTATGTGTACATGTGGCTAAACTGCTAATGGGCAAAGATTGTTGGTTCTTCTGATCCTGAGTATACATCAAGTTCATCCCATGATTATTTTTTATTATGAGCTATTGCTGATGTGATGCTATCTTTTAGATGCACCACCAGTATAAAGCTTAACTGAGAAAGAACACCCCTCCCTCTTAGTTCCGTACCAGACTGGTTTGTTAGGTTTAGTTGTTTCTTAGTGCTCTAGCCATGTCACCCTGTGGCACTAATCAGGAAACTGTTTATATTCTTCCTCTTCTGTGTCCCTATTCACTTTGTAATTAGCTGGTTATATGGTAGTTAATTGGTAGCCTGTTTTCCTTTGTTTTCTTTACTTGTGTCAAGCTCCATGTTGTTGTTTTGTGATGAGCAGTGATTTAGAACTGGCCAGACCTTAGAAGAGTCTTCAGCAAGCTGCCCTAGGGTAGGGGCATATTCTCTATTTGTTTTGTACTGGTACCCCAAGAGGATGCCTTGTAACTGCTCTTTGGTCATGATAGTGGAAATGAATCCGTTCATGTAAAATGCAATATGCCTGTTAGTTTGGGGCACCCGAGGCTCAGTAGAGGTTTAGTATGATGCCTTCCCTTTCTTCTCTGAGTTATGAAGAAACTAATTTCTGGCACAGTGTGACTGCTTAAAACCCTATGTTCTGCTATCTCCTATAGAGGAGAGCAGACTTTTTTTTCTTAGTGCATTTGCTGGTAGGTCAAGGAGGGATGGACTTTGAATTAGTGTTCAGAGTCACAGATCCTGCATATGTGCTCTTCAGTAGAGGATTTTCTGTGATCCTAAAATGAAGGGAAAGCTATGTAATTTATCAGTACTTCCTAAAGAGAGAGACTAAAGTCATGGCAGTATTGGCCAAATTAATTTTAAAACTGAACAAGTCATGAATTTTCATATAAATCAAAGAACTTTTTCCTTATAAAAGCTTCCATTTTTGAAAAGTTGGATCAGTTGTAAGACCTTTTATCTTTAGTATTGTATGATATAATTCTACATTGAAAAATAAACACTTGGCATGAAATGGGACTTGGAGTCAAGATCTGGTTTTCTGGTCCATCTTTACCAACCATTGCTGTAGATCTCTTTAAAGGCCCTAGAACCTTTGAGCCTCAGTTACCTCACTTGTAAATTGGCAAAAATACCTACCTCACAGGGTTGTTGTGAGGATTCAATGAGCTAATGTATGTTGAAAGCACTTTGTGAATTGTAAAGTGCTACACAAATGTTAGTTGTTGTTGCTGCTGTATCTGAGATGTCTTAATTTTCTTTTTCTTCAGAAATAGTCTAATAAACCTCCAGGGCTTTTCTGTTAAAGTATATTAGTTGGTAAAATGTTGAATAAACAGTTTATTACAATATACGTAAGTATTCTATAAAATCTTTCTTGGGGTTAACTTTCAAGATTTTATGTGTATCTAAAATTCATTTTAAAGACTGCAGGCACACAGTTTGGAAGGGCTCTGCCTTTGCTGCTCTTCATAGAGGAAGACCTCCTGAAATGCCAGTGAATTATGGTTCCCCACCAAATCTTGGTAAGTAAGGTTGGCCTTTGAGATGCCTGAAATAATTCTTTTTACTTTTCTCAACAACCTTTATAAATGCTGTATTAAAATTTAAAAAGAAATACTGGTTGAAATGTTTTGATAGTAATAAGTATCAAATATCAAATTATTGTTAAAATAATTACTAAAAATAAAGTTAATAAAAAAGAATCTTACTGTAGTAAGAAGTCTGTATTAGTGAATATAGAAGAATAGAATTGGGAAGAAATTGTGTCCTTAGGGTTTCTTGAACATAGATTTTTGTGACCCTCTAGAAATTGTTATTTGAGTTTTTCTTAGATTTTTCCATATTGGCTCTCCCTTAACCATTTTCATTGTTTTTATTTCCTAGTGGAGATACATCGAGGAAAACAACTCACAGGGTGTTCCACTTTTAGTACAGCATTTCCAGGAACTATGTATCAGCATATAAAAATGCACAGAAGGATTCTTGGACATCTGTCTGCTGTTTACTGTGTAGCATTTGATAGGACAGGACATAGAATCTTTACAGTGAGTTAACGTTTTAAACTTGATTTGGTGTCATCTAGAGTACTTCAGTGTGCTTCAGAATCATCTGGGAAATCTTACAAAATATGTAGTTTCTGTTTCCCATCCTCAGAGATTTTGACTCAGTAGGTATGGTGTGGGTCTCATGAATTCGTATTTTTAATAAGTGCGTCAGCTGAAGATAGTCAGGACTCCGTGCTGTTTTGAGATACAATGATTTAGAGTAGTGGTTCTTAAATGTGGTATTTAAGGATGCTTAAAAATAGACATACCTAATACTTTCCCTCTAGCACATTCTAGACTTACTGAATTAGATTACATTGTAATTAAATATATGTATTAACTGTAACCCCCCCAAAATAAAAAGCTCCTCAGACCTCTACAAGTGATTCATGTTCACATTAACCACTGGTTCAGGAAAGTGGGTTGATTATAAAATAACCCATTAGTGTTCAAGTAAGTATTAAAAACCTATCTGAAAAAATTTGGAATTTATCATTTTAATGTTTTAAGGGTAAATTAGGATAGGTGAGAAGTTTAACTTTGATTTTGCAGGTGTACAATTCAAGAGTAGATAATCAAGTGTTTCCTGAATGAATGGGTGCTGGCTAGTACTGTAAACTTGAGACTGTGTTGTTTGTGAGGAGGCTGTTCCCACCATTTTTGTTTGTTTTTGGGATTGCCACTTAGTCCTGTTTCTCACTATGAAGTATAGATCTGTTCCAACATTCATCACATTATTTAGCTTGGTGTGAATAGACTTTTCTTTTTTTGAGACGGAGTTTCGCTCTGTCGCCCAGGCTGGAGTGCAGTGGCGCAGTCTGGATTCACTGCAAGCTCTGCCTCCTGGGTTCTTGCCATTCTCCTGCCTTAGCCTCCCAAGTAGCTGGGACTACAGGCGCCAGCCACCATGCCTGGCTAGTTTTTTGTATTTCTTAGTAGAGGTGAAGTTTCACTGCATTACCCAGGATGGTCTTGATCTCCTGACCTTGTGATCCGCCTGCATCGGCCTCCCAAAGTGTTGAGATTACAGGCGTGAGCCACTGCACCTGGCCTAGACTAACATTTAACCATTGTTAGTTGATATAAGTGAGCCATGAACTTTGAGTTGGACTTCTTACTTTGCAGAGAACTTGGGGGAAAATAGTATTGATAATGGAGTCTGACCCATAGAAATGATAACTTGGCAGTATTTTTGTGTACACTTTCTTTGCCTTAAAGAAAAATACTGTTATTCCATAAGTGTTCTGACCGTAAGTCATAATTTATTACATAAATAACAAAGTATTCTATAGTTGGAAAGAGAGAAGTTAAAGATAGTTAATTTGGATGGCATATAAAAGGTATTCTTTTAATATCATTTAAAAGATTTGCTGTACTAACATTAATTTTTGGATATCTTTTTTCTTAGGGTTCAGATGATTGTTTGGTAAAGATTTGGTCAACACATAATGGCCGCTTGTTATCTACATTAAGAGGTCATTCTGCAGAAATTTCAGATATGGCAGTGAACTATGAGAATACAATGATTGCCGCGGGGAGCTGTGATAAAATTATTAGAGTGTGGTGCTTGCGAACTTGTGCCCCGGTTGCTGTGCTCCAAGGACATACAGGATCAATTACATCTTTACAGGTAAACTTTTAGCTTAGTGGGCACATTCCTATATATATTTTCACCTTTTTCTTTAAAACAGTTTCTTTGGAATTGAGAAGTAGTAAGATGTGTATTAGTAACTATATATTTTAAGTAAGAGAAATGATAATTCATACTTCCACAAATCATGGAAGGCTGATGAAATGAAGATCTAATGCATATTTACATGAAGGCTTATTGATATTTTGGGGTTTATGGTTGAACTGGATGACTGTCAGTTGCAAACTGGTGATAGATTGTTTTTCAACTTTAAAACTTGTGGATTTTGCTAAGGTGGTTTTGTTTTTTGTTTTTTGTTTTTTGTTTTGTTTTTTGAGACTGAGTCTTGCTCTGTTGCCCAGGCTGGAGGGCAGTGGCGCGATCTCAGCTCGCTGCAACCTCTGCCTCCCGGGTTCAAGCGATTCTTGTGCCTCAGCCTCCCAAATAGCTGGGATTACAGGTGTCTACCACCATACCTGGCTAATTTTTGTATTTTTAGTAGAGATGGGGTTTCACCATGTTGGGCAGGCTGGTCTCAAACTCCTGACCTCAAGTGACCTTCCTGGCTTGGCCTCTCTAAATGCTAGGGTGACAGGCGGGAGCCACCGCGCCCGGCCGCTTTGTTGATTTAATGTGCCTAAATATTTAAAGTTTTTTTCCACGATAAGCAGAGGATAATTTTGAACCTATACAGAGTAGACAGAATAGTATAAACTCCTATGTATCTGTCAACCCATGGCCAGTTCTTTCCTAACTGCCTCATCTTGTACCTAAAGCAAATCCTAGATTTTATATCATTTCTTCTGCAAATGTTTCATTCTGTATTTCTAAGAGATAAGGATTCCTCTTCCCCCCTTTTTTCATAGCAACTGTTATGGGAGGAAAAGATTCCTTTTTAAAACAACTACAACACTATTATCACACTATTTATTGATGTTCAAGTTTCCAGTTGTCTCGTAAGTGGTATTTTGTTTAGGTTGTTTGAATCAGGAGCAAAACAAAGCCTGCATGTTACAATCGGTTGCTATAGACTAAAGAAACTTAAAATATGAATTTTACCTACCTATGCAGTTAAAAAAAATTATCTTGCAGTTTCTCTGTTGAAGGACCTGGGTTATCTATAGTTTCCCCACAGTTTGGATGTTGCCAATTGTATCCTATTGGAGTAGTTTAATATGTTCCTCTGTATTTCTATTAAGTTGGTTATTGGATCTAGAGCAGTGGTTCTCTTTAATGTGCATGAGAATCATCTGGAGGGCTTGATTAAAACATTGTTAGGCACTACCCCCAAAGTTTCTGATTCAAAATGTCTGGGGTGGGGGTATGGGAATTTCATCACTGATAGAAAATTGATCACATTGAGGTGTAAGTTCTTCCATCAGAAGGCACAAAATGTCTAGTGTTTTTCTGTATTCCTCACTGATGATCGTTGCCTTACATCCATTAGTTGTTAGGGACAGAAAATGTTGCTCTTACTAGTGCAGAGTTCTTGGCTCTCAGTGTAACAGAAATTAATAGGAGGCTGGGCAGACTTCCCAGACAAGATTTATTAAGACTTATGCCGAGACTTATTAAGACTTGTGCCTAGCAGTGGCACATGCCTGTAATCCCAGCACTTTAGGGAGGCTGAGGTGGGAGGATCACTTGAGCTCACAGGTTTGAGACCTGGCCTGGGCAACATAGCGAGACACTACCCCCAACCCCAGAAATAGTTTGGCAAGGTGGCACACGCCTGTAGTCTCAGTACCCTGAGGTTGAGGGAGGATTGCTTGAGCCAGGAGGTTGAGGCTGCAGTGAGCCATGATCGCACCAGTACATTTCAGTCTGGGTGACAAAGTGAGACTGTCTCAAAAAAAAAAAAAAAAAGAAACTTATGCCTGAAACATTGGGAATAAGTGAGACAGTGAAGGAAGAAGGGTCCTCTGGCTGGCTCCCCAGGGGAATGCCTTGCCGTGTCTTAAGGAGGGTGATGTGCAAAACTCATGAAGTAGGTGAACGTTATTACATGTGTGGGGTGGAGCGCAGGGTGTGCAGATGTACTAAAGAATCATGCTAACACATATGTCGCATGATGAGAGGGGGAGATAAGCCCCTCTAGGTGAAGGTTTTAGTATTACAATGAGGCTCAGGGTTAGCATTGGTCCTTCTCCTGGCCTTGTGCACATATGGGCAATAGAGTTAACTCTCCCGAGTAGGATTCATGGCGGAATGCTGCTTGTTTTAGTTTTTTTAGACAGCTTACAAGGTCTGGTCAGTGAGTATGGGCCAGTGGGGATGGTGCTAAAATGGTGGTCAGTGGTCACGTATGGAGAAACATGTTAGTGGGGGTGGGCCAAGTCCTGTCCCTACTATACTGTTTCAGTGCTTTTCTATCATTTTTTGAAACTTATGTTTGGTTAGGCTGAAGTAAATTGTTAGATGATTTGTAAGGCTTTTATTTTGTTTTGATTTATAAGACTTTTAAAGGCACAGTGGTGTCTCTCATTAGAATTTGGTTAAAACTGGTGGTGGTTCAATTTTTTTATGCACATTCACCTAGGCTATATATTAGTGGTCACTTAAATGGATTTGGTGTGAACTTTTGTGATAAAAAGCGACTTTTGTTCTCTTCTAGTTAATATTCTCAAAGAAGAGAGAGTGAGTAGCTATTATGGGATGAAGATAGTTATAATTGAGATAGTGGTTTTTGTTTTTCGTGTTTTTTTTTGGCCCAGGCGGAGTGCTGTGGTGTGATCATGGCTCATTGTAACCTCAGCCTGGGGTCAAGGTCTGCCCATCTCAACCTCTCAAGTAGCTAGGACCACAGGTGTGTGCTACCAACCCCAGCTGTTTACAGTTTTTATAGGGATGGAATCTAGCCATGGTGTCCAGGCTGTTCTTGAATTCCTAGGATCAAGCAGTCCTTTTTCCTCCACCTCCCAAAATGCTGGAATTATAAGCCTGAGCCACCGCGCCTTGCTGAGATAGTGTTTTATTTTGGAAGTTTAAGCAAGACTTTTGGTTTCTCTACATGTAGTTAAGAAGTATATTGTTTTCTGGAAGATTTCATAGTTTGAAAATCAAATTCTTGCTAGGTTTCACAGTTAACATTTTATAGTTTGATATGAATGTATTGACAATATAGCAGCAAATAAGAACATTTATACTTTGAGAGGGTGCCTGTCTTAAAATCATCTTGGAATTCTTTGAAAGTGGAGTTCTAATCTTCCCTGAAATGATTCTTCTTGTAGTGGGGGCTCACGTGCGTTTATTGCTTACTGAGTATATCTGAACAATCTACTTGGTTAGTAGTACTTTTTATTTTGAGACGGAGTCTCACTCTGTTGCCCAGGCTGGAGTGCAGTGGCACGATCTCAGCTCACTGCAACCTCTGCTTCATGGGTTCAAGCGTTTCTTTTGCCTCAGCCTCCTGAGTAGCTGGGACTACAGGCACGTGCCACCATGCCTGGCTAATTTTTTGTGTTTTTAGTAGAGACAAGGTTTCACTGTGTTAGCCAGGATGGCCTCAATCTCCTGACCTTGTGATCCACCCGCCTTGACCTCCCAAAGTGCTGGGATTACAGGCGTGAACTACAACGCCCAAACTCAGTGGGTGATTTTAATAGCATCTGAACACAACTGATGAAACTGAAGAGAGAATTAGTGAAGTGGAGTTGAGGTCAGAAGAAAATAAATAGAACCAAATACAATGAGTAATCATTGCAGCCTTAGGGAAAATTAGAGGAGTAGTAAGAAGACTGATTGCTAGCTTCTTAATATAATGGAAGTTGATAGACAAGTAATATTTTTAAATTGCTAATAGAAAATGCCAGTCAATAATTCTGAGCCTATTAAAATATATCATTGAGGAATGAAAGTGTATTAAGTGCATGTTTAGACACTGAGAATTTCTTAGCAATCGAGCAACATTAAAGGGAATTCTAAATAATATTCTTTTTTTCTTTTTTGAGACGGAGTCTCGCTCTGTCACCCAGGCTGGAGTGCAGTGGCGCAATCTCGGCTCACTGCAAGCTCTGCCTCCCAGGTTCACGCCATTCTCCTGCCTTAGCCTCCCAAGTAGCTGGGACTACAGGTGCCCGCCACCACGCCCGGCTAAGTTTTTGTATTTTTTAGTAGAGACAGGGTTTCATTGTGTCAGCCAGGATGGTCTGTATCTCCTGATCTTGTGATCTACCTGCCTTGGCCTCCCAGAGTGCTGGGATTACAGGCATGAGCCACCGCGCCAGCCCTAAATAATATTCTTTAGGCAGGGATGTGATCCCAAGTGGAAACTTGGAGATGCAAGAAGGAATGAAGACTTAAGAAAAAAAAAAAAGTGAATGTGTGGGTAAATGGAAATAAACATTGGCTGTATAAGATAAGTAAATTCTGGGCTTCAAAATACGTATGGAATTAAAGAATGAATAGTGTGTATATCAGGAGGAGGTAACTTCAATATTCTAAGATCTTTGCATTGTTCAAGGAGTGGAAAATAAAAAAATACAAATTTACATTAGACTTTAAGATGAAGATGCATTTTGAAATCTCTAGAATAACAGCCAAAAGTATAGCAAGAGATTGTATAACTGCTAGACTTAATAGAGGTGGGGAGATATGTACTAATAAAGTAAAACAAGAAAGGAGAAAAAAAACAGTACTAAGATGATACTGGGTGGGATAGTAAATGTCAATATAAACATAATTATATTACTTGAAATACATTAAATGGGCTAAAGCAAGTCTCAACTGAAATAATTCTAAGTATATTCTCTGACAACAATGTAATTAAACAAGAAATTACTAACAGCCAGAATTAATAACAGATAATCCTCACTTTTTGTAAACTTTATGTATAGTTGACCCTCGAACAATATGGGTTTGAATTACATGGGTCGACATACATAGATTTTCTTCCACCTCTGTCACCCCTGAGATAGCAAGACCAACTCCTCTTATTCCTCCTCCTCCTCTTCAGCCTATTCCACATGAAGACAATGAGGATGAAGACCTTTAAGATGATCACTTCTACTTAATAGTAAATATATTTTCTCTTCCTTATGATTTTCTTGATAACTTTTTGTTTCTAGCTTACTTTATTATTAGAATACCTTACATAAAACATATACAAAAATATGTGTTAATTGACTGTTCATGCAATTGGTAAGGCTTTATTAGTAGTTAAGTTTTTTGGGAGTCAGAAGTTACATGTGGATTTTCAACTGCCTGGGAGGGGGTTGATACCCTAACCCCTGCGTTGTTCAAGGGTCAACTATACTTTTAAATAATCCATACGTCAAAGAAAAAAAAATCACAATAGACATTTAAGAATATTTCGAACTGATTAATAATGAAAACCTTACAAATGAAAACTTGAGGGAGGTACTCTTTGGGAGTCAGCTTTGAAGGCAGTGCCCAGTGATTCTTGCCTCCTGGCACTCAGGCCACTGTAGTCTCCTTGCTGAATAGGGTTGACTGGTGAACTTAAAAGATAATGAGAAAATGGCATAGTGTGACTTTCAGTGTTTCTGAAGTTACACTACACCATAATAAGATAGCCTTTGTCTTGTTCTCTTTAATCACTGCTCTTGGGGGAAGCCAGTTGTTAGGTAGATTGCACACTCAAACTGCCCTATGGAAAAGTCTTCATGGTAGTAACTGATGTCTTCTGCTGTAGTCATGTGAGTAAGTCATTTTGGAAGCATATCCCCATATTCCCAGTTAAGCCTTTATGTGACTGTGGCTCAGGTCGACATCTTGACTGCATCTTGCAGCCTCGAGACACTGAGCCAGACCTACCTAGCTAAGTTGCTGTTGAATTCTCGGCCCATAGAGACTATGGGATAATGAATATTTATTGTTGTCCAGTGCAGCTAAAAATTTTGGGGTAAATTGTTTCATAACAGTATATCTTTCTCCGCTGAAGTTGTGCTGAAGGGGAAATTTACACCCAATTGATGTATTAAAAAGAAGCTGAAATTCAGTGATCAACTGTATTTCTCAAGAAGTTAGAACAATAAACAAGAAGAAAGAAATTTTGAAGATAAGTGCAGAAATTAAGGACAGAAAAAATGTGCATAACAGTAGCAAGGATCAGCAAAGCCAGAAGTTCTTTGAAAGGCTAAAAATACTGGTGAAAGACAGGTTGTTCAGGGAACAAAAAAGAAACTTGACAAATAACCATTATCAGATTTGAAAAAGGGGTATCACTACATATCCTTCAGATAATAAAAAGAGGATATTTTAAACAGCCTTATAAAGGAAAATTGAAGGTAAATACAGAGAAAACACCAAGACATAAAAAGAAAATCTGAATTGACTTGTAGCTATGAAATGCATTGTATCTGTAGTTAAACATTTTCTCTACCTACTTATTATTTAGGTAAAAAATGTTTGACCCTAATCTCCCGAGGAAGCAATCAGACAAATCCAAATTGAGAAACTGTGAAACAAATCTCTTATTCCTCAAATGTTTGGTTTCAAGAAAGACAGAAAGATGGAGAGCTTTATTACAAGGAACCTCAGGAAAAGGGACAAATGTTAATATATGAGCTTTGATTTGGGTTCTGGATTTAGGAGAGAAAAAAGCTGTAAAGGATGCTTGAGAAATTTGGGAAATTTGAATATGGATTATATAATGTTTTATCAGTATTAAGTTTTTAAAGTATTGATAACTATGTTATAGTTATGTAGGAGAATGTCATTGTTAGGCGATACACACTAAGGATTTTAGGGCTGAAGTAATGTCTATAAGGTAGATTTGGATGGTTCATGTCAGTATGATATCGACTTCAAGAAGCAAGTGTTGCAAACTGTTAGCCGTTGGTGAATCTTGATGACCAGTGTGTGGGTGCTCATTGTACTATTACGACTTTTATTGAGATTAAAAATATTACAAAATTAAATATTTGCAGAAAATGAACACCATGCTATTACTACAACTGTTCATTTTTTTTAGTATTGCTAGGCAAGAAAGAACAAAAATGGGCTGGGCGCAGTGGCTCACGCCTGTAATCCCAGCACTTTGGGAGGCTGAGGTGGGCGGATCACGAGGTCAGGAGTTTGAGACCAGCCTGACCAACATAGTGAAACCCCATCTGTACTAAACATACAAAAAATTAGCTGGGCGTGGTGGCGGACACTTGTAATCCCAGCTACTTGGGAGGCTGAGGCAGGAGAAGTGCTTGAAGCTGGGAGGCGGAGGTTGCAGTGAGCCGAGATCGTGCCACTGCACTCCCCACCAGGCGACAGTGCGAGACTTCATCTCAAAAAACAAAAACAAAAACAAAAATATACAAACACTGGAAATAAAAAATTTTTATTTTCCAATAGTTTGATTGCCTACTTAAAATCCAAGATAATTGAAAAATGCCTTGACAGGTTGCAGTATATCTTGTGAAATAATAGCTATTGAACTTAGGTAGTGATGATGGCTGCACAGCATTGTGCATGCACTAAATGCCACTGAATTGTTGACTTTAAAATGGTTCATATGGTGTGTTTTATGTTATGTGAATTTTACCCCCCCAGGATGCATGAGTGAGCATACAGGAAAAGATTTTCATTTTAACAGTTAACAGGACAGCTAACTACCTTTGACGAGTACATTTTATTTATTTATTTATTTATTTATTTATTTATTTGATAGGAGTCTCGCTCTGTCACCCGGGCTGGAGTGCAGTGGCTGGATCTCAGCTTGCTGCAAGCTACGCCTCCCGGGTTCACGCCATTCTCCTACCTCAGCCTCCGGAGTAGCTGGGACTACAGGCGCCCGCCACCTCGCCCAGCTAGCTTTTTGTATTTTTTAGTAGAGACGGGGTTTCACCGTGTTAGCTAGGATGGTGTCGATCTCCTGACCTCGTGATCCGCCCGTCTCGGCCTCCCAAAGTGTTGGGATTACAGACTTGAGCCACCGCGCCTGGCCTTATTTTTTTTTTTTATTAAAGACAGAGTCTTACTCTGTCACTCAGGCTGGAGTGCAGTGGTGCGATCTTGGCTTACTGCAACCTCTTGTCAACTGGGCCCAAGTGATGCTCCCCCCTCACCCTCCTGAGTAGCTGGGACTACAGGTGCGTGCCACCACTCCTGGCTAAGTTTTTTTGTGTGTGTTTTTTGGGTGGAGATGGGGTTTTACCATGTTGCCCAAACTGGTTGAACTCCTGGGCTCAAGCAGTCCTCCGGCCTTGGCCTCCCAAAGTACTAGGATTATAGGTGTGAGCCACCACACCCAGCCTACATTCTTTTTAAATTTTTTGTTTTTAGGTGACCTATAATAATTATAGAAAGACAATACAGTGTGATGTTTCAGTGCATATATGCATTGTATAAGGATCAAATGAGGGTAATTATATCCATCATTTTAAGTATTTATCATTTATTTGTTGTGGTAATATTCAAAGTCTTCTAGCTATCTTGAAATGTCTATCACATTGTTATTTGCTGTACTCACCTTGCTATGTAATAGAACACCAGAACTTATCCTTCCTGTCTGATTGTAACTTAATACCCATTGAAACAACTTCTTATGGTCCCCCCTTCCTCCATACTCCCCAGCCATAGGTAACACTGTTCTGTTCTCTGCTTCTGTGAAATCAACTTCTAAAATTCAATAGTGAGATTACACAGTGTTTGCCTTTCTGTGCCTTGCTATTTCACTTAACATAATGGCCTTTAGGTTCATCCATATTACCACAAATGACAGAGGAGTATTCCGTTTATAATGTTCCATTGTTTGTGTGTGTATACACAGACACACTGCATTTTCTTTGTCTGTTCATCTGTAGATGGGTGTTTAGGTTGATTCATATCTTGACTATTGTGAATGGCACTGCAGTAAACATGGGAGTGCAGGTATCTCTTCAATATACTGATTTCATTTCCCTTCGGATATAGACCCAAAAGCATAGGCAACAAAAGCAAAAACAGACAAATGGAATTATATCAAACTACAAAGCTTCTGTACAGCAAAGGAAACAATCAGTATAGATCAAAGAGACAACCTGAAGAATGGGAGAAAGTACTTGTAAAATCTGTGCATCTGACAAAGGGTTAATATCCAGAACATAGAAGGAACTCAACTCAATAGAAAAAAAATTCAATTAAAAAATGGGCAAAAGACCTGAATAGACATCTCTAAAAAGAAAACATACAAATGGCCAACAGATATATGAAAATGTGTTTAACATCACTAATTATCAGGAAAATGCAAATCAAAACCCCAGTGAGATCCTACCTCACCCCGGAATGACTGTTCTCAAAAAGACAAAGGATAACAAATGTTGGGAAGGATGTGGAGAAAGGGGAACTCTTATGCACTTTTGGTGAGAATGTAAATTAGTACAGCTATTATGGGAAGCAGTATGGAGGTTCTCCCACCTTCCCCAGAGGCAGGTTCTCTCTCTTGCCCAGGCTGGAGTGCAGTAGTGTAATCATAGCTCGCTTGGCCTCAAACTTGTGGGCTCAAGTCATCCTCCTGCCTCAGCCTTCTGAGTAGTTGAGACTATAGGTGTGTGCCACCTCACCTAGTTAGTTCTTAATTTTTTGTAGAGACAGTGTCTTGCTGTGTTTCACAAGCTGGTCTTGAACTTCTGGCCTCAAGCAGTCCTCCTGTATTGGCCTCCCACAGCACTGGGGTTTATAGGCGTGAGCCACCATGCCCGGCTGGAGGTTCTTCACAAAAAAATGATTGGCTGTATATCCAAAGAAAATAAATAATACGTTGTTTCACAGCAAAAGAGAGGATCAGCCAGGCGCGGTGGCTCAGGCCTGTAATCCCAGCACTTTGGGAGGCCGAGGCGAGCAGATCATGAGGTCAGGAGATCGAGACCATCCTGGCTAACACGGTGACACCCCGTATCTACTAAAAAATACAAAAAATTAGCTGGGCGTGGTGGTGGGCACCTGTAGTCCTAGCTACCGGGGAGGCTGAGGCAGGAGAATGGCGTGAACCCGGGAGGTGGAGCTTGCAGTGAGCGGATATCATGCCACTGCACTGCAGCCTGGGTGAGAGAGCGAGACTTGGTCTCAAAAAAAAAAAAAAGGATCAGCATATATTGAAGAGTCCTTATTTCATCGCCTAACAAGTTGTAAAAGTAGACATTCTTAAGCTCATGAGCATGAGGTACATACTAGGTAGTCACTCCAAATGTGTAGATTTCAAGCATACTTTGGACTTTGGAAGTAGACACATGAGGTCTACTAAAAATCCTAAAATCCTAACGCCAAAGAGGACTTTGAGAAATCATAGTTCATACTGTTTCCTTTATGCAGGATTTAGCTAATCCATCTTAGAAAAAAAGAGACTATTTTTAATATCCAGAAATACATATTATAGTCATTGGCAACTGGCCTTGAGGGGGGGCATAATAAAACATGGTTGTATGTCAGTAATACTGCAATTGATGAAATGTTGCTATTTAGAAACAGTAAAAGGAAGGCTCCCGAGGTTAAAAATACCTGTTGGACACTAAAGAAAAACAAAACAAAACAAAACAAATCACAACTCTTAACACTTCAAGCTTAGAGGCTTCATTAGTGAATTCTGTTAAAACTTGTTAGAACTGCTGAGAGCTTAGTATGATGGTTAGATATATATATAGGACCCATGTCTTAAAACCAGAACTTTATTGTACACTATTAATAAGTAATAAATACAATGGAAGAAGAATTAATTCATAATAGCAACAAAACCCCTCAAACACATAGGAGTAAATTTAACAGGAAATGTGAAATATGTTTATGAAGAAAGATCTTAAAAATACTGGAGTCATGGGTTGGGGTAGGAAATAGTCTAAATAAGTGAAAATGCCTCTACCATGTTCGTGAATCAGAAGATTCAGTATTGTAAAGATGTCAGCTCTTTCCTGATTATGCAACAAAATCAGCATATTTACATTTGAAATGCCAATGATTTTGTTTTTATGGAACTAAGCCAGCCAATCAAGCTCATTTAGAAGAGAAAAATAAGCACGGACAGCAAAAGAAGAGCAAAGAATTGTTTAGCCATGCTGGAGATACAAAAATGTTTTAGAGGTGTTATAAAGAAAACAGTACAGTATCAGTCTATGAATAGACAAAGATATAAGTGGGACAGAAATAGCCACAAATTGCTTGTATGTCTGGGAATTTGATTTAGAACAGGTGACTTAAAAATATTTTTCCATGGACAGTTAGGTTTAGAATTCTTTTTTTTTTTTTTTTTGAGACGGAGTTTCGCTCTTGTTGCCCAGGCTGGAGTACAGTGGTGCAATCTCAGCTCACTGCAATCTCTGCCTTCTGGGTTCAAGCAATTCTCTTGCTTCAGCCTCCTGAGTAACTGGGATTACAGGTGCCCACCACCACGCCTGGCTAATTTTTTGTATTTTTAGTAGAGGCAGGGTTTCATCATTTTGGCCAGGCTGGTCTTGAACTCCTGACCTCAGGTGATCCACCTGCCTTGGCCTTCCAAAGTGCTGGGATTACAGGCGTGAGCAACGAGCCACCATGCCTGGCCTCTAGAATTCTTAAAGTACTCTGTGCAAGGTTGCGAGTTTTACTGTGATGGTTTACTTAAAAAAATATTTTTTTGTTCAATTAGCAATTCAGTGTGGAAGGTGTTTTAATTTTTTTAAAGTGAAAGTAAGTTTATTAAGAAAGCAAAGGAATAAAAGAACCTTCTATTTTAATTAACAAAAATATCCAACTACTAATATAACTTCAATTATACTACTTTTTCTCCTTACTTTTAATGAGATAGCCTGCAAAGGTCAATGTTAGGCCACATTCTGGAACATATCTTAGATATGAACAATCACTTTGAACATTAAAAAAAAAAAAATCATTTTTTCTTACTTTACTTTCTGTTAATGGCACTATTAGTCTTTGTTTTCTAAGCTCTTTCTTTGTCTTGAGTGTTTCGTGAGTCAGCAAGTTTGTTTGCCTTTTGCGACAGAGTCTCACTCTGTTGTCCAGGTTGAAGTGCAGTGGTGTGATCTCGACTCTTTGCAACCTCAGCCTCCTGGGTAGCTGGGACTACAAGCATGTGCCACCATGCCTGGCTAATTTTTTATTTTATTTTATATATATGTATACATACGTATGTGTATACGTGTATATATACACGTACATACATATACGTAGACATATATATGTTTATACACATGTGTATATCTGTCTACATATGTGTATACATGTATGTACACATATGTGTATATACAGGTGACTTAAAAATACTCTTCCTGGCCGGGTCCAGTGGCTCACGCCTGTAATCCCAGCGCTTTGGGAGGCTGAGGCGGGCAGATCACGAGGTCAGGTGATCGAGACCATCCTGGCTAACATGGTGAAACCCTGTCTCTACTAAAAATACAAAAAATTTAGCTGAGCGTGGTGGTGGGCGCCTGTAGTCCCAGCTACTCGGGAGGCTGAGGCAGGAGAGTGGCGTGAACCTGAGAGGTGGAGCTTGCAGGCTTGCAGTGAGCCGAGATTGCGCCACTGCACTGCAGCCTGGGCGACAGAGCGAGACTCTGTCTCGGAAAAAAAAAAAAAACTCTTCCATGGACAGTTAGGTTTAGAATTCTTTTTTTTTTGATACGTATATGTACATAATACATATACATACGTGTATATACATGTATAGTATACATGTATATGTGGACTATGTATATATATGTATATATGTGTATGCACATATGTCTACATATATACACGTGTATACATATGTATGTGTGTGTGTGTGTATATATATATGCACACACACGTATACATATATACACACATATTTTTTGGTAGGTGGAGGGGTCTTGTTATGTTGTCCATGCTGGAGTGCAGTGGCGCCATCTCAACTCGCTGCAACATTCACCCCCTGGGTTCAAGTGATTCTCCTGCCTCAACTTCCCGAATAGCTGGGATTACAGGCGCTGCCACCACGCCCACCTACTTTTTGTGTTATGGGCATCCACCACCACACCTAGCTAATTTTTGTATTTTTAGTAGAGATGGTGTTTCACCATGCTGGCCAGGCTGGCCTCAAACTCCTGACCTCAAACTCCTGACCTGAAGTGATCTGCCTGCCTTGGCTTCCCATAGTACTGGGATCACAGCCGTAAGTCACCATGCCTGGACAATTTTGTATTTTTTTGTAGAGACAGGGATTCGCCATGTCACCCAGGCTGGTCTTAAACTCTTGGACTCAAGCAATTCTCACTCCTCCGCCCCCTCAAAGTGTTGGGATTACGGGCGTGAGCCACGGCACCCGGGCGACTCAGCAAGTTTTGATGCTCCCCTCTTTTTGCCTTTCCTGTCCATTCTAGGGGGAGAAGGGTGGAGCTGTATTCCAGTTAAGCGTCTTGCTTCTTAGATTAACTGGGTTCCCTCTTGGCTTTTTATTACATCTTACCTCTTCTCTTTCAGTCAATATTATATATTGCTGTAAGACAAATCTTTTGACTGCTTTTGGTGTTTTTACTTGAAAAGTACAGTTACCCTTTAAACTGCTTTGATTACATACAGACTCTCTACCCATTTACCCCATTGCCCCATAACTTTGAGAAATGAACACTTTGTTCATATAGATCTTTGTTTCTATCATATACCATATTCCTCCTCACTTTTGAACTTGTGCTGATATTATTCCTTTGCTTAGTGTGTGTTTGTTTTCCTTGCATTTTCCTACTATTTAATCCTTCGTAGACGTCTCTGGCTAGTTGATCTTCCTTTCTCTAGCTTGCTTGTTTAGCACTTTTGGTATTTTATTAAGTACAGATGTTAGCCTTATTCTGAAGTGGCACTGCAGTATAGTTCTTGTGTTTTCATATATTACGGTTTTGTTTTTAATGTATTTAAATCATTGATCCATTTGGAATGTATCCTCATGTACAGTCTGAAGAATGGATTTAGTTTTTTCCAGATTGCTGCACAATTGTAACGCCATTTATGCAGTGATCCATTGTTTGCTCAACAGATTTGAGATAATACCTTAATTCTACTTAAGTTTTACATTAGGGTCCATTTTTCCCCCCATTTTTCCTTCCAATTTTTCAGTCAGCTTTCCTGGTTGAATAGGGTCTAGTTTTGGACTTTATTTTTTCCGTTGGTCATTCTGTCAGTGTACACCGTTATGTCTAATTGTTTTAATTATTGAGGCTCTGTGATATGCTTTAATATCTGATAGGACTAGATCTTCACCTTGTTAAAGTTTTTCTGGCTAATCTTGTTTATTCTGAAAATAGGCTTATTGAGATCATATTACATATAAATGAATGTGGAGAGGTTATGATTTTTTTCACTACAGTAGTATTACCTATATTTTGGATTTGTGTTTTATTTCCTTAAAGTGTCAATTGAAGTTAACTTTGCAAGAGTATTAAACTCTAACTTAAGTAGAAGTTCTGGAAACTGAATTGTATATGTTTTACTTTTTAGTTTAGCCCAATGGCCAAAGGCTCTCAAAGATACATGGTTTCCACTGGTGCTGATGGGACAGTTTGCTTTTGGCAATGGGATTTAGAATCCTTGAAATTTAGGTAAGTGGCTTTAATTATGTAACAAGTTTTCTTCTTTAATGTAGTTACAGTTTAGTCTAATGAAATGAAGTTTGATTATTAAGAGATTATGTATTATGGTTGCTTTTTTTACCTTTGAACTTCATTTTTATTATATATAGCATATGTGCCATATTGACTCTTTCCTGTTTATAATTATTTAGATAGCTGGATTTGTAAAAGAAGCATAGCTTTTCTATCTTAGCACATTTTTGTAAAGACAAAGTAAGGCATTAAAAAAAATAGGTGTATAATTGGAAATTCAGGCAGGAACATTTGAGAGTCATAAGACCTGTGTTGTATACCTCTGCTGTCTAATACAGTAGTCACTAGCCACATATGGTCATTGAACACTTTAAAATGTGGTTAGTGCAATTGAGGAACTGAATTGATAATTTAAATTTAAAACTTATAATTGATTAATGTGTTAGAAAACTTTTTTTTTCCTTTTTTTTTCTTTTTTTGTTTTTTGACACAGAGTCTCGCTCTGTCACCCAGGCTGAAGTGCGATGGCGCGATCTCGGCTCACTGCAACCTCTGCCTCCTGGGTTCGAGTGATTCTCCTGTCTCAGCCTCCCAAGTAGCTGGGATTACAGGCGCCCGCCAGCACGCCCAGCTAATTTTTTGTATTTTTAGTAGAGTCAGAGTTTCACCAGGCTGGCCAGGCTAGTCTCAAACTCCTGACCTCAGGTGATCCACCTGCCTTGGGCTCCCAAAGTACTGGGATCACAGGCGTGAACCATCACGCCTGGTCTATTAGAAAATTATTAAGTGTGTCTTCAATAACTTGAATATGTGAAATTTTCAACAAATTTTGGGAAATCCAAATAAAGATAAAATATTTTTGTTAAAAAATGAGTTGTCAAATTGAGATGTATTTTGAGTCTCAAATACACACTGGAAAATTTCAAAGAGTTAATACGAAAGAATATGAAAGTATCTTGTAATTTTATTAATTTGCATTATATGTTGATATTTTGGGTGTATTAGGTTAAAGGAAATATGATTAATTTGATCTTTTTATATTTTGTAAAAATACACGGAAATATGTGGAAATATTTGGTATACAATAAGGTATTATAGAAATAAGACTGTAGCTGGGTGTTGTGTGTCTGTGGTTCCCAGCCACTAGGGAGGCTGAGGCTGGAGGGTCCCTTGAGCCCAAGAGTTTGTGTCTAGTCTGGGCAACATGGCGAGACCCTGTCTCTTAAAAAATTATAATATTTAAATATGCTAGATTAAAACCAATATTTTAAACTGTGTTAATGTGGTAAAATAATCTATCTTAAAGCACCATCTTCTTCTTTTAAAGCCCACGTCCCCTGAAGTTCACTGAAAAGCCTAGGCCAGGCGTTCAAATGCTTTGTTCTTCTTTTAGTGTTGGTAAGAACTTCTTCACATTTTTTCTTAGTTTTTTTTTTTTTTTTAAAACATTTATTAAATGACCACTTTATTGCTAAGAACTTTTATTAGATACGTGGTAAATGACTTCTGATGTTTATTTTGTTAGGTTCAATTTATGATGTTCATTTTGTTAGCCTTGTTCTTCCAGTCCTCTATTCTGCCTTTGTCTGATTTCTGGTAGTAATCAGTGATATAAGAGATGTCTGGTAAAAGAGAGGCTTGAGGTGTCTACACAAGTGATTCCTATGCCTGTCCTATGTGTATGATAATCTAAACTTGTGATTTTCTTCGAACAGGCTAAACTGTGTATGTTTGATAGTTTAAATTTATTTCCCACACATATCTTGGTGAAATTATTCTTTTTCATTTTTTGTACAGTGAACTTGTGTGGTAGCTTTTTTCTTTTTTAGGATAGGTCAAAGACTTTTCCCTCATAAAATCTGAAAACTTGAACAAGCTAGGGTTAGGTATGTAAAATTGTTTAGAAAGCAGAACTTCTTTTCTTAAAAATATTTTTAGAGCACTGGTGCTTAATTGGCATTATATTGCCACCCTTAATAATACAGATGGGGAGGCCGGGCACAGTGACTCAATGCCTGTAATCCCAGTCCTTTGGGAGGCTGAGATGGGAGGATTGCTTCAGCCCAGGAATTTGAACCCAGCCCTGGCAACACAGTGAGAACACATCTCTTAAAAAAAAACAAAAACAAAAACAAAATGACCTGGGCATGGTGCACACACCTGTGGTCCCAGCTACTCAGGAGACTAGGTGGGAGTATTGCTTGGTTCCAGGAGGTTGAGGCTGCAGTGAGCCATCATCGCACTACTGCACTCTAGCCTGGGCGACAGACTGAGACCGTGTTCCCTGCCCCACCAGCTGGCTCACACCTGTAATCCCAACACTTTGGGAGGCTGAGGCGGGTGGATCACCTGAGGTCAGGAGTTTGAGACCATCCTGACCGACATGGTGAGACCCCATCTCTACTAAAAATACAAAAAATTAACTGGGCGTGTTGGTGTGCACCTGTAGTCCCAGCTACTTAGCAGGCTGAGGTAGTAGAATTACTTGAACCCGGGAGGTAGAGGTTGCAGTGAGCTGAGATCACACCGTTGAGCTCCAGCCTGGGCGACAGAGCAAGACTCTGTCTCAAAAAAAAAAACAAAAAAAAAAACACAAAACAGGAGGAGATTGTGAATGTTTCCAGATTGATTGAATTAATTTTGTTTTTTAAAGCTACAAATACAGTTTTATAAGCTCTATATTGTGAGTTAGAAATGCAACTGTTGAGATACACTTAGTTTTAGAGTAAATGATCTTTTCTTTTTATATTTTAATATAGAAATTTGATTTGTTCAGGTATTTGTTATAAACTGGATGTTTAAACTTTACCATTTTTGTTTCAGGTGGTATGTTTTTAGCCACAGGTAGTACTGATCATGTAATCAGAATGTATTTTTTGGGTTTTGAAGCACCCGAAAAAATCGCAGAACTTGAAAGCCACACCGTAAGCATCCACGTTTTAGAATCCTTTAGATTAATTGTTAATACTATTCCTCTTATTGCTAAGGGGCATTGCTATTGGCTCTACTTTTATTTTTAATTTTTTCTTCTGTTGAACAAATGAACTGTCATTTATAACTTTTTGATGGTATTAAGTTTTAAAATATTAAATCATAGTTGCATTTCTGAGATAAGTCATTGCTTGTGAATGTTATCTTTTAAATTTTTGAATTATATTTGACAGTTAAAATATTGTTAAAGAGATGTTTGTATATTTATAAAAATGAAAATGTCTAGGTACAATATAGTTTTTGTTAATTCTATTCTAATTTTAAATTAAGCATACAAGGAATTATATTTAAAGGGAGGTATGTCACTGGCAACTCAGATTAGCTCTTGAGAGGCCTGATATTTTACAGTGGTTATTTTAGCTTTATGTTCAAAATCTTGATTATGACAGTTGATCTGGGTGGGTTAGTTTTAAGTGGGCCTATTTATCTAACCAAGCCCATGAAATAAGAATGTGGTTTTATTAATGTATAGTAAGATAGAAAACTGTCAGTGTTCTGAAGTACTGGTCAGGGTAAGGTCATCTTTTGTTTGAAGCTTTTGGGAAAGCCAGTCCACATCCAGAGATTATTTGTTAAATACAGATTTAAATAACTTAAAACAACAATTTTTGTGTACAATTGAAAATGCCTTGTTTTTAGCTACTGTAAAGCCAATATTTTGAGCACTTTACACACATTTCACTTCCATATAAGTAATTTTAAACAGTTGTAATTATAAATAATGCTGTAAGTTTAGAAGCAAGGCTTTTTTTCCTGTTAGATGTGCCTTTCTTTCAAATGAAAGCTGTATTTTAGTAGTCTTGTTAGATTTGTAGTCTTCACTTAAAATTATAAAACATGTTGAATGATGGGGCTAAGCAACACAAGTACATATTTTGCTTGTTAAAGCAAATAGGCTTCTAGCATAAAACTTCATTTTTTTCAAATTCGCAAACCATGTAGATGATCATTTTTGTATTTCTCCTTTTCCCTCCTTTAGGATAAAGTAGATAGTATCCAATTTTGTAACAATGGTGATCGGTAAGTGTGTGTTTGTATATGTGTGTGTGTTATTAGGCAAATTACAATGTGCTACGTATTAGTGTAGCTAACCTGTCATTTTGCATATATTTTTTGCCTTTATATTATGATTTTTTATTTTGTTTTTTCGAGACAGAGTTTCACTCTCGTTGCCCGGGCTGGAGTGCAATGGCATGATCTCAGCTCACCGCAACTTCTGCCGCCCGGGTTCAAGTTATTCTTCTGCTTCAGCCTCCTGAGTAGCTGGGATTACAGGTGCCTGCCACCGTGCCTGGCTAACTTTGTATTTTTAGTAGAGATGGGGTTTCTCCATGTTTGTCAGGCTGGTCTTGAACTCCCGACTTCAGGTGATCCGCCCGCCTCGGCCTTCCAAAGTGCTGGGATTACAGGCGTGAGCCACCACGCTCGGCCATTATTTTTTATTTTTAGTTGACTAATTGTCTATGTTTATGGAGCAACTGTACTGTGGTGTTTTAATGTATGTTTACATTGTGTGATGATTAAATCAAGCCAATAAACATCTCTGCCACTTCACATACTTAGCATTTTTCTGTAGTCAGAACATCTGAAATCTCAGAAATTTTGAAATGATATATAATTAGCTAGAGTCACTGTCACTTTGTATATTGCAGATATTTGTTAGTAAATATATTAATTGAATGAAAAGTGTCTAGGGTAGGGGTTGGGGGAGAAACACATGAAATGTAAGTTTTTAGAATTGTAGTTTCTGCCAGCTTCTAGTGACCAAAAGTAGTTTTTCTTTGGCTGGATGTCTGATTTACTGAAAAAATAACGTGTAAGGATCATGAAATTTCTTGTTTGGGTAGTTTCTAAGAAACCACTGTGATTATATCCTGCAAAGAAATTATTACTTAAATCGTATCCTCCTCCTTTGCCTCCATTATGTGTCAGGTACCTTTGCTAAACTGTAATTGTTGAGAACTTAATTTGTTTTTTTTTTTTTTTTTGAGACGGAGTCTCGCTCTGTAGCCCAGGCTAGAGTGCAGTGGCCGGATCTCAGCTCACTGCAAGCTCCGCCTCCCGGGTTCACGCCATTCTCCGGCCTCAGCCTCCCGAGTAGCTGGGACTACAGGCGCCCGCCACCTCGCCCGGCTATTTTTTGTATTTCTTAGTAGAGACGGGGTTTCACCGTGTTAGCCAGGATGGTCTCGATCTCCTGACCTCGTGATCCGCCCATCTCGGCCTCCCAAAGTGCTGGGATTACAGGCTTGAGCCACCGCGCCCGGCCGAGAACTTAATTTGTTAATAGATTGATTTATTTTTACACAGTGTCCAACATGAATTAATTTGAATTAACAAATAAGGTGTTTAAAATGGAGCTATTGCCCTTATTTTCCTATTCTTCAAAACTTTTTTCTGTTTTTTTTTCTTCGTGGCATTTTTTTTTTTTTTTTTTTTTTTTTTGAGATGGAGTCTAACTCCGTTGCCTAGGCTGGAGTACAGTGGCGTGACCTCGGCTCACTGTACTGCAACATCTGCCTCCTGGGTTCAAGCGATTCTCCTGCCTCAGCCTCCTGAGTAGCTGGGATTACAGGCACACACCACCACGCCTGGCTAATTTTTGTATTTTTAGTAGAGATGGGGTTTCACCATGTTGGTCGGACTGGTCTCGAACTCCTGACCTTGTGATCAACCCACCTTGGCCTCCCATGGTGCTGGGACTACAGACGTGAGCGACTGCGCCCGGCCTCTTCTCAGCATTCTTATACATTGTATTCTCAAAACTTAAATCTGTTTGAAAAGCTATTGATTGAGTTTGAGGTGTGTTTTAATTTCATAGGGCCAGGCAAATCATAGAAAACCAAATTTTTTTTCCTATCCAGATATGCTCTAAATACCTGTCTTTTGAATTAACACCTGTGGATTGTCCTGTTGTCAGGACAGCTACATTACATTCTTTTTTTGCATGTGATTTTAATTGTAGACCTTGTTGGAAAGTGTGTGAATATAGTAAGATCTCTGTCTCTGCATGTCTTTAAGTGTGTCTCTCAGTGGTTATTTTGCAGAGACGGAACAGCACGGATTTGGAGATTTGAGCAGTTAGAATGGAGGAGCATTTTATTGGATATTAGGCTGAACTAGAATACATTCAGGGTAAGTTGAGATCTGTTACATTGTGTAGCAAAGAATAACATGTACTTTTTCTGTTGCTCAGAGCATTGACCACCTTCTTAGGTGTTGCATTTAAAAGCTTCCACAAGTAAAAAAGATAAAATTGACTCAAGTACATTAAGAGTGGAAATTGTACTTTTCTATGGATAGCATTTTTGAAAAATTTTAAAAGCAACTTAGAGCCAAGGCTGGGAAATAGGGTAAGCAAACATACTTTATTGTTAAGGTTAAAAAAAAAATTGAGCTCCAGCCTGGGCGACAGAGTGAGACTCTGTCTAAAAGTAAAAGTCATGGATTTTACTTTAGAATTTGTTTCCTAATTTTAACTTTGCACTTTTTCATACCAGTTTTTCTGAGAAATGTTTCCACATTTTGTCTTTTGGAAATCATGTCTGCTTTATTTCTATTAAAAATTTTTTTTTTTTCTGAGACAGGGTCTCACTGTGTCGCCCAAGCTGGAGTGCAGCGGTATGCTCGTGCCTCACTTCAGCCTTGACATCCTGGCCTCAAGCAGTACCCCCTTCTCAGCCTTCCGAGTATTTGGGACTATGAGCATGAGCCATCACGCCTGGCTAATTTTTATGTTTATTTTTTTGTAGTGACTATTATTCAGGCTGGTCTCAAACTCCTGGGCTCAAGTGATCCTCTCACCTCTGCCTTCCAAATGCTTTGTTTTTAATAGAAATTGACTTATATTCTCTGCTGTAGCTCAAAGAATTGTATTGCATTTTCAAGATAAATTTGATCTTATTTTTGTGGAATTATCTGTGATGGAGAATGAAAAGTATATATACTGGAAATTTGATAACCCTTGTTTATAAACAAATTAAAAAATTTTATATATGACAATGTTACATCTCAGTATGAAAGTGAGTACTGTCAATCCTTGATTAGTTGAAATAATGAAAGGGAATGGGGGTGAAGATAATTTAAAATCAATTTCACCTATTATTGTTTTATTAAGCAAAATAGAAACATCAGTGTCAAAACTGGAATGAAAATTTTTAAATGAGACTGAAAACTGTTTAGTTTTCTTGCTGACACACTCCATCCATGAAGGGGACTTTTCCTGTAATTTTCTTCATGAGAAAATATCTTCTCATTTTAAGTTTTCTTGTTTTCAAATCTTGAAAAACAAGAGTCTTTTGTATGTAGGAATTGATTGATCTGTTTATTTTAGTGTTTTAATATTGGCATATCAACTTGATGAAATGCAACATACCTGTTAGTAAATTCAAAGTTATTAATTTGTGGCTGGGCGTGGTGGCTCACGCCTGTATTCCTACCACTTTGGGAGGCTGAGGCAGGCAGATCGCCTGAGGTCAGGATATCGAGACCAGCCTGGCCAACATGGTGAAACCCTGCCTCTACTAAAAAAAAATACAAAAATTAGCTGGAGATGGTGGCATGTGCCTGTAATCCCAGCTACTCGGGAGGCTAAAGCAGGAGAATCACTTGAACCTAGGACACAGAGGTTGCAGTGAGCCCAGATGGAGCCACTACACCCCAGCCTGGGTGACAGAGCTGGACGCCGCCTCAAAAAAAAAAAAAACAAAACAAAAAACCTAAGTTATTAATTCGAAAGCCTTTTAGCTTAAAGTGAAGAATGGAGTCTTTGCCTTTATTCCACTTTACTTTTTTTTTTTTTTTTTTTTTGGAGACAGAGTCTCGCTCTGTCGGGAGTGGTGCGATCTGGGCTCACTGCAAGCTCTGCCTCTTGGATTCACTCCATTCTCCTGCCTCAGCTTCCCGAGTAGCTGGGACTCCAGGCGCCTGCCACACGCCCGGCTAATTTTTTTTGTATTTTTAGTAGAGACGGGATTTCACTATGTTAGCCAGGATGGTCTCAATCTCCTGACCT
Source organism: Papio anubis (assembly GCF_008728515.1). Classification (NCBI taxonomy): domain Eukaryota; kingdom Metazoa; phylum Chordata; class Mammalia; order Primates; family Cercopithecidae; genus Papio; species Papio anubis. Next base: position 174,776,871 of record NC_044979.1, on the reverse strand, counting down.
CGTGATCCACTCACCTTGACCTCCCAACGTGCTGGGATTACAGGCGTAAGCCGCTGTGCCCGGCCTCCATTTTACTTCTTAATATTATTCTACCCTCAACACCAATCAATCTAGTTAGAATTATTCTCTCTTCTGTGTGTGTTTTCTTTTGTAGTTACGTAGATAGCTGTTTTATAGCACTCATATTTTTATAGCTGTATTCTTTTCTTTTTTTGTTTTTTTTTTTTTGAGACGGAGTGGCACGATCTCAGCTCATTGTAAGCTCAGCCTCCCGGGATCAAGCGATTCTCCTGCCTCAGCCTCCTGGGTAGCTGGGATTACGGGCACCCGTCACTACGCCCAGCTAATTTTTGTACTTTTTGTAGAGGCATGATTTCACCCTGTTGACCAGGTTGGTCTGGAACTCCTGACCTCAAGTGATCTGCCCACCTTGGCCTCTCAGAAGTGCTGGGATTACAGGCATGATGAGCCACTGTGCCCGGCCTTTGTTAATTAAAACATGTTAGATGCTTGTATTTTTTTTTTTTTTTTTGAGACAGAGTCTTGCTCTGTCACCCAGGCAGGAGTGCAGTGGTGCAATCTTGGCTCACTGTAAGCTCCACCTCCTGGGTTCACGCCATCCTCCTGCCTCAGCCTCCCTAGTAGTTGGGACTACAGGCGCCTGCCACCACGCCTGGCTAATTTTGTTTTTGTTTTTTGTTTTCGTATTTTTAGTAGAGATGGGGTTTCACCGTGTCAGCCAGGATGGTCTCGATCTCCTGACCTCATTACCCGCCTGCTTCGGCCTCTCAAAATGCTGGGATTACAGGCGTGAGCCACCGTGCCTGGCTGATGCTTGTAATTTCTTAAAACATATTCTATTATTTCAGTACCTTTAGGCCTTCCCTACCTCACTGTTGACTGCTATAATACAGAGACCCTTTGCATATAGCTTTTTTTTTTTTGAGACCTAGTCTTGCTCTGTCACCCAGGCTGGGTGCAATGGTGCGGTCTTGGCTCACTGCAGACTCTGCCTCCCAGGTTCAAACGATTCTCCTGCCTCAGCCTTCTGAGTAGCTGGGAATACAAGTGTGTACTACCACACCAGGCTGATTTTTGTATTTTTAGTAGAGATGGGATTTCACCATGTTGGCCAGGCTGATCTCAAACTGCTGATCTCGTGATTTGCCTGCCTTGGTCTCCCAAGATGCTGGGATTATAGTCGTGAGCCACTGCTCCTGGCCCTCCATAACACTTTTATAAAGGATGAAAAACATTCCAGGCATGTGTATCCAAGACCATTCTTGCCAAGGGGCCTATAGGAGTAGACTGTAGGAAAGTTGTATAAAGAGATGAGAATAGGCCGGGCGCGGTGGCTCAAGCCTGTAATCCCAGCACTTTGGGAGGCCGAGGCGGGTGGATCACAAGGTCAGGAGATCGAGACTATCCTGGCTAACATGGTGAAACCCCGTCTCTACTAAAAATACAAAAAACTAGCCGGGCGCGGTAGCGGGCACCTTTAGTCCCAGCTACTTGGGAGGCTGAGGCGGGAGAATGGCGTGAACCCGGGGGGCGGAGCTTGCAGTGAGCCGAGATCGGGCCACTGCACTCTAGCCTGGGAGACACAGTGAGACTCCGTCTCAAAAAAAAAAAAAAAAAAAAAAAAAAAGATGAGAATAGTCCCATTTGCAGTTCAGATTGAACGTCTGTGTGTCAGTTATTTTTCTAAACATTGGGGATATGAATATGAGTTAACTTATTTTTGTGTTCCTAAAATTTTTTTGTCTTCTATGGAGAGAAACAGTTGAAAGTAAGTGTTAGCAATAGATTTGTATTCAGAGGAAGGAAATAATAGGAAAGAAATAGGGAGAAAAAGCATTGCTTTCATAAGCAGTAGTGGTGTCCTAAAATCTGCGCTTATTCAGTCTCTGTACTATTTCTAAATTATCCCTTCTTCAGGTTTTGCCCTAAACTGTTTCTAGAAAATCTGTTCTGGGTCAGTTGTGATGAACTCACTGTAGGGTTGACGAGATAGGCACATGGGTTGGATTTCTTTATTTTTGTATTGATGAAGGATTGTATACATTGTATAGCCGACCATCTAAATAAGTTTACATGTTGTGTATTTTTTTGTTAGGGATTTATCTTCGGAAGAGGAAAGGTTTATGAAACCTAAAGTAACAATGATAGCTTGGAATCAGAATGATAGCATTGTTGTCACAGCTGTGAATGATCACGTCCTCAAAGTGTGGAATTCTTACACTGGACAACTGCTTCATAACTTACTGGTAGGTAGTTTCTGGTACAGTGTAACAAATAAGATTTTTTGAACTATGATTTTAATTTTTAAGCTATAAAAATATACTGAACAAGTTTCTTTCATGTAAACTATGAAATGATTAGAAATTTTTATAATTATAAATTATTGTCTAATACAATTTTAAAAGTATATGCTGTAACAGTATGTATTTTTAAATTTTCAAGTTGTAACTTGTAAACCCTCCTTAATGTTACGATTTTGTTAAAGGGACATGCTGATGAAGTATTTGTTCTGGAGACGCATCCCTTTGATTCCAGAATTATGTTATCTGCAGGACACGATGGCAGCATATTTATATGGGATATTACAAAAGGTACCAAGATGAAACATTATTTTAATATGGTAAGTGAAGTGAGATGTACCTTGATACATGCTTGAATTTGTTTAGAGTGTTTGGGTTACAAGGCTTAGCCAGAAATTGATCTGCTTGTTTTGGCAGTGTGTTTTTACAAATCAGCATATTCAAAGCCTGCTAAATATTTGACAGTTACATGTATATACATACATACGTGAAATTCTCTGTATGACTGATTTATATGAGGGAGACATTTTTAAGTTACTTGTTCAGCATTTTGTGTGCCTGTATGTGTTTAAATTGGTAAAATTATGGCAATTATAAAAACTTTTTCACTACTTGAATTTATTGAAATATTTGATAACGAATAGAAATATAAAAGTGGTAACATAAAATAATAAAATGACATTATTAATATTCAATATTAACCAAATATTACAGTATTTGATTACTGGATTTTTAGTAACCCTGGGCTGGGTGTGGTGACTCTGAACTTCCAGCACTTTGGGAGGCTGAGGCAGGAGGATTGCTTGAGCCTAGGAGTTCAACACCAGCCTGGGCAATGTAGTGAGACACTCTCTTAAAAAAGAAAACTCCCAAGATGGTTGATCTAGAAATAAAACATTATTAGATTTTCCTAACCTTTTTCTTTTTGCACAGGTATATTCTTTAAAAAAAAAAATAGAAAAAAAGTTTGCATACGTGTATTCTAGAACCAAATGAGGATACTACTGTATGTTTTTAGAACTTCTTCACTTAATCATAATTATAGTTACTAATCAGGAAATTTAACATTTATAAAATAGCATTATCTAGTCAGGTCTATATTCAAATTTTTTTGTGTTGTCTCAGTAACATCTTTTTAGATAAATTTTGCTCCGTGGACCAGAATCCAGTTCAAGCTCATGCATTGTGTTTAAGTGGTTGTATCTTTCTAGTTTTCTTTTTTTTCTTTTCTTTTCTATTTTTTTTCTTTTTGAGACGGAGTCTCGCTCTATCGCCCAGGCTGGAGTGCAGTGGCGCGATCTCAGCTCACTGCAAGCTCTGCCTCCCGGGTTCACGCCATTCTCCTGCCTTAGCCTCTCAAGTAGCTGGAACTACAGGCACCCACCACCACGCCTGGCTAATTTTTTTGTATTTTTTAGTAGAGACGGGGTTTCACTGTGTTAGCCAGGATGGTCTTGATCTCCTGACTTCTTGATCTGCCCGCCTTGGCCTCCCAAAGTGCTGGGATTACAGACGTGAGCCACTGCGCCCGGCCTCTAGTTTTCTTTAATTATCATCAGGCCCCTCTCAGCCTTTTTTGTTTTTCCTCTTTATTGGCCTTTAACTTTTGTTGAATATTAGCAAGTATTATTACAGAGTGTCCTCAGTTTTGTCTGATATTTTTTCATGATTAGATTGTTACAGTTTTTTAAATGAAGTAAAACATAAATGATATTGTGTCCTTCATGAATCATGTTAGGAGGCACGTGGTGTTTATTTGTCCCCTTATTATGGTGATAATTTTCTGTTTTTTTTTTTTTTGGAGATGGAGTTCTGCTTGTTCCCCAGGCTGGAGTGCAGTGGTGTGATCTGGGCTCACTGCAACCTCCACCTCCTGGGTTCAAGCGATTCTCCTGCCTCAGCCTCCCGAGTAGCTGGGATTACAGGCACCTGCCACCACACCCAGCTAATTTTTTGTATTTTTAGTAGAGACAAGGTTTCACCATGTTGGCCAGGCTGGTCTTGAACTCCTGACTTCAGGTGATCACCTGCCTTGGCCTCCCAATATAATTATTGAACTAATTTTTTTACTAGCTCTTTTGAGACTAATCTAAATAACCTGTTTCTTATTAAATTTTTACCCACAAATATTGGATCCATTGAAGATTTTCCAGTGGCATCATTCCTTCCATATTTATTAGTTGGCATCTTTGCGTACAGTGGTATTTTTTTTTTCTCCTCCAACTTTTAAGTTCAGGGGCTACCTGCTATGTGCAGGATGTGCAGGTTGGTTACATGGGTAAATGTGCTTGCACGTAGTTTTGTAATCTTATTTCATGTAAAAATCTTTTTTTGAAATTTTTACTTTTAAAGAATTTTTGGATGTATTTTTGAGTATAAATTCATCCTGTCTCAGAAGAAAGTTAACTTTTACACAATTTCTATTGTTGAGTACTTAAGTGGTTTCTAAAATATGTATGACACTTTGAATAGCCTTGTACATGATTATTTCCCTGAGATAAATTCTGAAGGAATTATTGTGTAAAAGGGTTTTAGCATTTTTAAGGCTTTATATGTGTGAGACATTTTGTGAGTTTACTCTTCAGCTTATACTGAGTTACAATTCAAAGTGTACTTTTTTTTTTTTTTGAGACAGAGTCTCGCTCTGTCACCCAGGCTGGAGTGCAGTGGCGCGATCTCAGCTTACTGCAGGCTCCGCCTGCCGGGTTCATGCTATTCTCTCACCTCAACTTCCTGAGTAGCTGGGATTACGGGTGCCTGCCACCACGCCCTGCTCATTTTGTTTTTGTATTTTCAGTAGAGATGGGATTTCACCGTGTTAGCCAGGATGGTCTCAATCTCCTGATCTTGTGATTGCCTGCCTTGGCCTTCCAAAGTGCTGGGATGACAGGCGTGAGCCACTGTGCCTGGCCTGTGTAATGTATTTTAGATGCAGTGTAGTAGCATCCTGTTGATGAATTCTTAGACCTTTGAGTCTCAGGTTCTTAGACCTTTGATTAAATGCATTCTAAAACATTTCAAATAGTATGACCAAAGTACAAATACACGATTAGGCATCTCTGAAAGCTCTGTTTCTGTGTGTTCAAATTATTGGAAAAAGAACTAAGCATTCTCGGACAATTTTTCTATCGTTTTAAAATCCATAGGATAACATCTATTACCTTAACTATCCTTTGAAACTCAGAACTAATATTACATCCTGAATTTAACTCCTCAAAACAAAAACTACATTAATTTAGGCTTTAAGCAGAATATTAGCGGAAAAATTCTATGCCAAAGAATAATCTGAGAAAACTTTACGTGGGCAACAATAATCTTTCCAGTTGCATAGCGAACATTGGCCTTGTTTATTGACATTTCCTTACTGCTCAGCTGAGAGGCTCATAATTCCTAATTCTAGATAAACTAAATAGAGTTGTCAGTTACTAATAGCAACAATATTTCATGAATACATAATAAACTTTAATGTGACATTTTTCTCCAGACACAGTTGCAGGTTGCATTTTGTCAGGAATCATTGTATAGGACGCTTCAAATTACAAGTGAATCCCCGTTTTCCTTGCTCTGCTTAAATAGGTTTGCCCACTTGAGAAAACTTTCATCTCAGCAAGTATTCTTTTGGTGCAGTTAAGTCCACGTGTACGACGGGAAGAGTTGCTGCCACCATCTTCAGCTTGCCAGCTTTGAGATTTTGCCACTCCCTCTCCACCAGTGTCTGCTTTAACTGACTGACGGTCCCAGGCCAGGGATGCAAAGTGGTACACAGGCGCAGGTTGTGCTGTGGCACAGGTGGCTCCTGGAAGGACCATGTGGATGAATCTGTGTTCCTATGTTTTAATGATCAGTTGGAGGAAAAAAATATATATATACAGAAACACAATTTTTTCCTTTTTTTTTTTTTTTTTGAGACGGAGTCTCGCTGTGTGGCCCAGGCTGGAGTGCAGTGGCGCGATCTCGGCTCACTGCAAGCTCCACCTCCCGGGTTCACGCCATTCTCCCGCCTCAGCCTCTGAGTAGCTGGGACTACAGGTGCCCGCCACCACGCCCGGCTAGTTTTTTGTATTTTTAGTAGAGATGGGGTTTCACCATGTTAGCCAGGATGATCTCGATCTCCTGACCTTGTGATCCACCCGCCTCGGCCTCCCAAAGTGCTGGGATTACAGGCTTGAGCCACCGCGCCCGGCCTCCTTTTTATGTTAAGAGAATATGAATTAATATGCACATCTTATTCAGCAATCCTCTGAATATCCGAGTAACTTTATTTTTTCCACGTTCGATAATTGGCATCCATTCATGCGCAGCAATAGTGAGGTATCACTATTCAAGCAGTGACTTATTTGGGTGTGGACGTGAGTTTGTTCTGGCACTTGCTGAGCAGATGTCTCATTTTTCCAACACAGAACACACAACGTTTAGTTACTGGAAAGTTAAAGGTGCAGACAACAAACATGTATAGCTCTACCCTGCAGAGTTAAACAAATAACTAACAACTATAAATTGATAGTATTAAACTAATAGACTTTACAGTTTAAAAGGAAGAATAAAACAGTATAAAAATAATCTATTTAAGGTTACACTCATGATAGATTTAGAGCATCCTTTCTGAAATCTCTGGTAGTTTGAAGTTCAGGTAATTGTGACTGTGGGCTTTTCCATATATAGGCTTGAGATCTGGCAGCATTGCCAAATTTTGCATGGTGCTTAGTCATCTTGGTGAGCTGAAGTAGAGCCCTCCTTAAAATCTAGGAAAGTGTTCATTTTAGTTCACGAATACCAAATTTTCTTAATCTTCATTCATTTATCTTGTAGCTTATTATCCTTTTATTATATATAAGACAAAAATTTATGAAATTATTTATAAGAAGTAAAAGAAGCCTTCACTTTGGATTGGGTTGTTAGCTTTCATTTGAGCACTTGGAGAACTGATGCTTAGAAGAACTTTGAAGACCTTTTTCTAGGCTAGTTATATCTAAAATGAATTTTATTTTTTGGGACTAGCGATTGATGTATATGCTTAATGAAACATTTGTTTTTATTTTTATTTTACAGAGTCTCACTCTGTCACCCAGGCTGGAGTGCAGTGGAGTACAGTGGTGCAGTCTTGGCTCACTGCAACCCCTGCCTCCTGGGTTCAAACGATTCTTGTGTTTCAGCCTCCCGAGTAGCTGGGACTACAGACGCACACCACCATGCCTGGCTAATTTTTTGTATTTTTAGTAGAGACAGGGTTTCACCATGTTGCCCACGGTGGACTCGAACTCCTGTGCTCAGGCAATCTACCTGCTTCCACCTCATAAAATGCTGGGATTACAGGTGTGAGGCACCATGCCAGGCTGAAACATTTGTTTTTAAATTTTTTTTTCAGAAGGGTTATATTGTCACAGGTTATCCACATTAAACAAGTTTACATAGCAAATCACTTGCATAGAATTGGTCCTAACTTTTTTCTCTTTGTGTTTCCTAGATTGAAGGACAAGGACATGGAGCTGTGTTTGACTGTAAGTTTTCACAGGATGGAGAGCATTTTGCCTGTACAGATTCTCATGGGCATCTTCTGATATTTGGTTTTGGATGCAGCAAGCCATATGAAAAGGTCATTTTTAATACTTTGTTGTCGCATGCAAGTAGTAGTTATGAGCTGACAGTTTAGCTGACTGATTTGATTTCCTTGTTTTTCTAGTTTTAATTAACTGTTTAACATTTGTTTCCTTTAATATGTATGAACCTTAAAATGTCATCCTGTGAACTTCATTTTTCTAGATTCCTGATCAGATGTTCTTCCATACTGACTATCGACCACTTATTAGAGATTCTAATAATTATGTCTTAGATGAGCAAACTCAGCAGGCTCCTCATCTTATGCCTCCACCATTCTTGGTAGATGTAGATGGAAATCCTCATCCAACCAAGTATCAGAGATTAGTACCAGGCCGAGAAAATTCCGCAGATGAACATTTGATTCCACAGCTGGGCTATGTGGCAACAAGTAAGTGCAGTCCTTTGTTTTTTTTTTTTTTTTTTTGTTTAGTTGTACGTGAATATCTTAAAGTATAATATAAAGAATTTCCTTCCCTTTAGATCCCCCAGTTATTAATATTTTGCAATATTTGTTTTATCTTTTTTTTATCTGTGTATTGTTTTGAACCATTTAACTTCTGGACCTCATGCACCATTTACCTCTAAATAAGAACAACATTTTCTTACATAACCATAGACACTTATGACAGTTAGGACATTTTACATTCAAATAATATCAAATCTGTAGTGTATATCCAAAAATTTCCAGTTATTCTAATAATGTCTGTTTATAGCTTTTAAAATTCTCCCAATTTGGGACCACATATGAAATATGAAATTTAGTTGTCATAGTTCCTTCATTTCCTTTAATCTGTAGCAGGTTGTCGGTTTTTGACTTCCATGATATTGATGTATTTGAAGATTATAGGTCAGGAATTTTGTAGAAGGCCTCAATCTGGGTTTGTCTGCTTCCTCTTGGTTAGGTTCCAGTTATGCATTTTTGACAGAATACAACATAAATGATGTTCTAGTCTTAATAGAGCATCCGGTCAGGATGCTTATGATTGTGGTTTGTCTAATTACTGGTAATGTTGTTTTTGAACCCTTGGTTAATGTGGTGTTTGCCAAGTTTCTTCACTATAAACTTAATATTTTTCTCTTTATAATTAATGGTAATTTGTGGGGAGGTATGTCAATAACCTGTTCATTGTCAAACTTTACACTCAAGTTTTAGGACCCATTGATGAGTTTTGCCTGAATCAGTTGTTACTGTGAATACTGCAAAGTGGTTATTTTCTAACTTTATCATTGTTCCGTCATTGTGTCATATGTATCATTGCATATGACTGTCTATTGCTCACCCCTTTATTTATTGATGAGGCTCATTACATTTTAGTATGGGCTTCTGTCTGTGGTTAGTGGGTTATATTATTCACATAATCCTTAGGTTTGACTCTCAGAGCCTTTTGAAACTGTCCTTTCCCAAGTCCCTTATACTTTTTCAGTCACTTCTTTCCTTTTCTGGATGTAGGGTGTTCCAGGTTTGTCTTGTACTTTTCTCTGTCATAGCCAAGTGCCAAGTTCTTTTTTGTGTTAATAGCAGGGCAGCGTTTCTCTACAGATATTAAAGAAAAAATGCTATTTGTGTTTTTGAGGATTGTGTTTTTGAGGATGAGGATTTATTGAAACTAAATCACCAGCTACATATAAAGTTAAAACCTAATGTAGATTACTATATGCTGGCTATTTCAAATGTTATTTTTTATTACTTTTATTGAAGTGTACTTTATATACAAAATTCACCAATTTTAAGTGTACAATTCAAGAGTGTGTGTGTGTGTGTGTGTGTGTGTGTGTGTGTGTTTATTTTTTGAGGCAGGGTCTTACTCGTTTGCCCAGGCTGGAGTGCAGTGGTGCGATCTTGGTTGACTGCAGCCTCTGGCCTCCCAGGGTCAAGTGATCCTCCTCCCTCAGCCTCCTGAGTAGCTGGGACTGTAGGCGTGTGCCAATACATCTGGCTAACTTTTGTATTTTTAGTAGAGACAGGGTTTTGCCATGTTTCCCAGGCTGTCAAATATGTTTTGACAGATGTTAAATAATCAAGTAACCACCACCACAATCAAGATATAAAACATTTATACCGCCCCCAAAAGTCCCCAGGACCTGTTTGGAATCAGTCCTCTCCTTTCTCTCAGTCCCTTGTAAACAGCGTTATATTTTCTGTCACTTTAATTTTGTCCTTTAAGAGGGTTTTATATACAAAGTGTAATCTTTTTTTTTTTTTTTTTTTTTTTTTTTAGGAGACAGAGTCTTGCTCTGTTGGCAGGCTGGAGTGCAGTTGCACAATCTTGGCTCACTGCAACCTCCACCTCCTGGGTTCAAGTGGTTCTCCTACTTCAGCCTCCTGAGTAGCTGGGACTATAGGCGTGTGCTACCACACCCAACTAATTTTTGTATTTTTAGTAGAGATGGGGTTTCGCCATGTTGACCAGGATGGTCTTGATCTCTTGACCTCATGATCTGCCTGCCTCGGCCTCCCAAAGTGCTAGGATTACAGGCGTGAGCCACCGCGCTTGGCCACAAAGTGTAATCTTTTGTGTCTGGCTTCTTTGACTTAGTATGGTGCTTTTGAGATTCCTTAGTGTTGTTGCATGTATCAGTAGTTTGTTCCTGTTTATTCATTGGGGCAGATAGTGCCCCATGAAATAGATGGGTATATCATCATTTGTTTTTGCATTCACTGATGGTTAAAGGTTTGTTTCCAGTTTGGGGCTATCATCCAGATTGAAACATCCAACTGTCACGTGGAATTTGTCATTTCTCTCTTGAGTTTACTCAGTTCTTTATGTATTTTAAAGCTCATTCATTAGGTGCATACACATTTTGGATTGCTTGTCTTCTGGATGAAATAATTCTTTTCTCATGAAATGTTTCTCTGTATTTCTGAAAATATTTTTTGTTTTGAAGAGTCTTGTTTCATATTAATATAGCCAATTCAACTTCTTTTGGATCAGTATTGTCATGGTATATCTTTTGTCAATTCTTCCAGCTGATCTGTGTCTTTATATATCAAATTTGATAACTTGTCTTTTAATTGGGATTTAAGTATTAAGTACTCTATTAAGTGTAGAGTGTTTACACTTAAATGTTCATATAGTATGGGTTCGAACATAGAGTATTCCTATTTGTTCCCTCTATATTCTTTTCGTTCTTTGTGCCTTTTTCCTTTTTCTTTTTTTCTTCTTCTTTGGGATTGGTGATTTTTTTGTGTTCCATATGACCTCCACTAATTTCTTATTAGCAATACCTGTTTATTTGTATGTAATGATTGCTTTAGGGCAGAAATTGTCAATGTGTGGTTTGCAGGCCCATAGGTGTATCTGCAACCTTTTATGGAGTCTGCAAGGTCACAGCCATCTTCATAACAATACTGAGATATTTATTTTTTTATAGTGTTGACATTTGTACTGATGGATCACAGGTGGGTAGAAATAAACTTCTGGCAGTGTAGCACAAATCTTGGTTGTGGCACCAAAATAATAGGAGTTATTATATCCTTTACTGCTCTGCATTTGAATACATGTCTTTTTAATATTCTAGATATTAAAACTGGAAGTGTGCATAAAGCACTTCTGCTGTGTATTCTGGCTCCTGGGAACTTGAACTATTTTCTGCCCTGTGGGAACTCTGCAAATTTTTTGCGCAACTGCTTTTTTATGTTTTCCCCTCAGTAGTGGAGTTCTACCCCATGCGTACACATATCAGTATTTAATTAAAAAAAATTTTTTTTGAGACAGAGTCTTGCTCTGTTGTCCAGGCTGGAGTTCGTTGGTGTGATCTTGGCTTATCTCGGGTTCAAGCAGTTTCCCTGCCTCAGCTTCCCAAGTAGCTGGGACTGCAGGTGTGCGCCACCACTCCAGGCTAATTTTTGTATTTTTAGTAGAGATGAGGTTTTACCATGCTGACCAGTCTGGTCTTGAACTCCTGATCTCAGGTAATCTGCCCGCCTCAGCCTCCCAAAGTGCAGGGATTACAGGCGTGAGCCACCATGCCCAGCCATGTATCAGTATTTAGTCAGATAATTGATGGGACCTCACTACAGATCTCTGGAGCTTTGTGTGCAGTTCACTCTCCTCTGATATTCAGTCCTGCGTATTTTAACTTTCCTCTTCCAGCAAACTCTCATCTCTGTCTCCTCAACTCAGTTAGATCTGTGGATGCTGTTTGGGTTCTCTCTTTTGTTCTGTAACTTGGAGACTACCTCCAGACAGTAATCTGGAGCAATCAAAGGGTTTGTCTCCATTGTTCCCCTTCTCTCAGGGATCACAGTCTTGTGCTGCCTGTTGTGCAATGTCTGAAAGCTTTTGTTTTATGTATATTTTTTCCAGTATTGTAGTTGTTTATGGCAGAAGGCCACTTCCTCTATCAGTTAAGCTTTCATGGGTAGAACCCTCTTTCAGTATTTCAGTATCGATTGTATTATTCCATAGAGACAGTTAACATTGTGATATTTGAGAAGTTAACAGTTAAGTGTTCTGTGCTATGAAAGAAAAGTTAAGCTGAGTGCAGTGGCTCACGCCTATAATCTTAGCACTTTGGGAGGCTGAGGCAGGCGGATTGCTTGAGCTCAGGAGTTCGAGACCAGCCTGGGCAATATAGCAAGACCTTGTCTCTACCAAAAAGAAAAAAAAAGGAAAGCTATATAGACTTAGGTTATTTTGGTTTATGACGATTAGAAATCTTCTTTGCCGTTTTCCCTTTAGTATCATGTTGTAATCTTAGAAATTTTGTGTTATAAGCAATTCTAATTAAAGTCTTCTTATCTTTTTAGATTAAGGCTCTACTGCCTTTTCAACTCATTTTTTGAGAGTGATAAAAAGTTACTGATTTTTAAAGACAAAGTTAATATGAGATACGACATTTAGCTCTTTTAAGTTCTTCATGGGTTTCCATAATAAAACAAAGACATTATCAGTAATATGCAAGGGAGTCTTAGTTAGCAGAATGGAAATGTGACCCCCCTTGCCCATCCCATAATACTATATGAGGTTTCGCAGTTTCTCTGTATGTTTTTATGGTGGCAAGTTATATTTTTGCATTCCTTTTGATTATTACCTTATTAATCTCCTTTATTTTTTATTTAATTATTTATTTATCTATCTATTTATTTATTTATTTATTTGAGATGCAGTTTGACTCTGTCACCCAGGCTGGAGTGCAGTGGCATGATCTTGGCTCACTGCAACCTTTGCCTCCTGGGTTCAGGCAGTTCTCTAGACTCAGCCTCCCGAGTAGCTGTGATTAACAGGTGTGCGCCACCAGGCCTGGCTAATTTTTTTTGTATTTTCAGTAGAGACTGATCTTGAACTCTTGACCTCAAGTGATCCACTTGCCTTGGCCTCCAAAAGTGGTGGGATTACAGGTGAGAGCCACCACGCCCCAGCTGTAATCCCAGCACTTAGGGAGATTGAGGTGGGCCGATCACGAGGTCAGGAGATCGAGACCATCCTGGCTAACATGGTGAAACCCCATCTCTACTAAAAAAAAAAAAAAAAAAATTAGCCAGACATGGTGGCGCCCGCCTGTAGTCCCAGCTAGTCGGGAGGTTGAGGCAGGAGGATGGCCTGAACCTGGGAGGCGGAGCTTGCAGTAAGCCGAAATGGCGCCACTACACTCTAGCCTGGGCAAAAAGAGTGAAACTCCATCTCAAAAAATTTCTGTACTTGAAGTAAGAATTGATGGGTACTAACTATGCTAAAAACATACCTAAGAAAGTAATTTGAGATTAGTAGGAGAGGCTTATGTAATGACCACCATCAATTTCACTGTTCTCCGAGGACTCTTGGGGCAGGGGGAGAGCTAAAGTTGTCTGTTGAAGGCTTAAAAAAGGTCTTACCTCCCTTATTTCCCCTTTCTTAAGACATAGAGAAGAAATTAAATCTCAGGGATTTTCTTGACATTGAAAATGACCCATAGTTGCTCTGTTCCAGTTAGAGACTCTGGGGAATAAGATTTTAGTGAAATATATCGAGTATAGTGAGGGGCATTAGTGTGGAAACAGCATAATAAAGTTTTACAGAAACATGTTTCCATGTTTCCACTTGCAGGAATTTCAGAGGCTGCTTTGAGGTTTTCGTAGTATTTAGTCCTCTACAGGAAGACTTCTGTTGGCTTTGAATCTTTTCTCTGACTTCTTGGTGACCATGTAGAGTATCTTTTTAAACTGGTTATTTTTCAAAAATGGGAATTCTGACCATTGTTAATGTATTTTAATTTGTACCCTAACTAAATTTTGTTTTCTGCTTTTATATGATTATATACTAAATAATTGAATTTGTAGGTGATGGAGAGGTAATTGAACAAATTATAAGCCTGCAAACCAATGATAATGATGAACGCAGCCCAGAATCGAGTATTCTTGATGGAATGATAAGACAGTTGCAGCAGCAGCAAGATCAGAGAATGGGAGCCGATCAGGATACTACTCCAAGAGGACTTTCAAATGGTGAAGAAACACCCCGGAGAGGTAATAGATAATGATAAATATTTTACCTGAATATGGCTGCATTGAAATTAAAGAGTAAATGAAGTCTTTGTCACGTACATGCAATGTGAGAAACTTGGGTAAACATTGTATTTTTACAGCTTAATTAGTAGTCTGAAGGTGGCTTTATGAGGTGTAAGGTGATGTAGTAACAAATGGGTATTTGAGTTTCAAGTACTGCTGAAGCCTTTTGTGCTGTAAATATACAGTATTTACAAAATTGTATTAAATAGGAGCGAATAACAAATTGCTTTTTAAAATAAAAACATAGTTCTAGCTTTTCTTTGCTTTAACATTGGTAATTTTTGAAAAACTGTATTGGGTAGAGTATGATTTTTCTTATTGAATCAGAAAGTTTGAAAACTTAATGAGTTTTCAGTGTTGAGTCCTTAATAGTGCAGTGTAGAAGTAAATACAGAACAATCGCCAGTCTCCTCTAATTTCCGCTATTTACTTTGTTTCTAGTCCAATGTTATTTAAAAGTTTCGTTATTCATTTAAAATAGTACTTTTTTCTCTTAGACTTAGAGCGTAAGACTTTATTTTTTTATTTTGGAAAGGTTGGAAGAAGGATACTATGAACACCCATATATTTTTTACCTAGATTCCTTATATTACTATACTTGCCTTAGCTTTTTTTGTGTGTATGTGTGCACACACACATTCCTCTATGTTTTTCTGAAGCGTTTGAGAGTAAGACTTGTGACACTTTATACCTTAATGCTTCATCTTGTATCATCCAAGAACTAGAGATACTCTCTTACATAACCATAATACAGCGATCACATTCAATAAGCTGAATATAATTGTTGATATAGCACTGCTATCTAATTTTGAGTCCTTACTTACACTTCCCAGTTGTCTCAATAACTTATCCTTCCTCATGCCTGTTTTTAGAAAAATTTAGAATTTAATGAAACCCTGCTCATTACATTTTAGGATTATGTATTTTATTTTATTTTATTTTTTTGAGACAGAGTCTCTCTGTGTCGCCCAGCCTGGAGTGCAGTGGCTGGATCTCAGCTCACTGCAAGTTCCACCTCCCAGGTTTACGCCATTCTCCTGCCTCAGCCTCCCGAGTAGCTGGGACTACAGGCGCCCGCCACCTCGCCTGGCTAGTTTTTTGTATTTTTTAGTAGAGACGGGGTTTCACCGTGTTAGCCAGGATGGTCTCGATCTCCTGACCTCGTGATCCACCTGTCTCGGCCTCCCAAAGTGCTGGGATTACAGGCTTGAGCCACCGCGCCCAACCTGTGTCTTTTAATCCTGAAAAGTTTCCTCAGAGCACTGGTACTTTGGAAAGATTCGGGCCCGTTGTTTTTACAAGATTGCTCTCAATTTGGATTTGTCTGATTATTTCCTCATAACTGGATTCAGGTTAAACATTTAGACAGGAATACTGAATAGTTGATACTATGTCCTCAGTCTGTCATGGCAAGAGGCACAAGATACATAAACGCATTCTTCTGCGCCTACTGTATTGCCTGAACAATATATTCTAGAAATCCGTATCAGTTCACAGAATTCAGAATTCTTCATCCTTTTTTTTTTTATTACAGGTTCGTACTCCTCCTCTGTGTGGAGTAACTAATCTTTGTAATCTCTTTATGGGCATTTAGGTTGTTTCTTATACTTTGCTGTTATAAGTGATGTGATAAATAGCTTTATGCATGTTTTCAAATTGTTGGAGAATAACGCTATGACTTGGGCAGTTAAATTTGGAATTTATATTTCTCATTTCAAAAATGTTTCTTCAATGTATAGTATTTTAATATAAATGCTTGGTTTACTAGTGGGGCATTTAATGCCATTTGAAGTTGGTGACGCATAGTGTGTTCTCTGATGCACATTGGTACATGTGTGATTGGTAAATACAGTGTGGTACATAGAAGAGTGCAGAAGTTGCATTCACTTGTGGATTTTCCCTAGGCAAGAAGAGCTGGCATGGCTGGAGTACAGCTCTATAGCTTCCCACAAGAATCAATATAACCCTCAGGTTTTCTGTTGTGTTAGTAGCAGGAGCCCCTTCACCTTGTATTGTAAGAAAATAAGCACTTTGTCTGGGACTTCCTCCTCAGAGGCTGGTCTCTGTGGCTTCCAGCTCATGGGAGGTTGCTCAGCCTCCTATACCCACCTTAACAGCAGCCCCTCAGGCTCAGAGCTTCACTGTTGTCTTCATTGCCTCATCACCCGCTTGCCCAGCTCTAGTTTAAGCACGGCTGGCATTAACCCACAACATTTTATTTGTTTGACTTTTTAATAACCATCTTGACAGCTACTTGCCTTGGTGGCTCAGATTATCTCTTGAGAATCATGAGTATCATGATTACTGTTGTAAGACCACCTTGATTTCAGATACCTGTCTTCAGTTCAAAAAGACATTTTTTTAGTGTGCAATTTTGAAGACGGCACAGTTTTTAGGAATGCATATATAATGTAAAATGTACATTTTATTTCTGAAAGTCTAGTAAAAATTGAAATTTAGGTTTAATAGTTAATGTTTGTTCAGTATTCTACATTTTGATCTTAGTCATGTTAAGATTTTGTCAGGCTGAGTGTGGTGACTCATGCCTATAATCCCAGCACTTTGGGAAGCCATGGTGGGAGGATTGCTTGAGGCCAGGAGTTTGAGACTAGCCTGGGCAACATAGTGAGACCTTGTCTGTACAGAAAATTAATTTAAAAAAGATTTTTCTCACAAAGTGTTTTCAGTAGATACTTCTCTTAGTTCTTTATTTTTGGTGGGCATCTTAGGTGAACGTGTGCTTGTTACATGCTAAATGTATATTAGTTTAAAAGTGTATTGGAATCACTTCCTGATCATTTTTTCCTAGGTTTTAGAAGACTGAGCTTAGACATTCAGTCCCCTCCAAATATTGGTCTGCGTCGTAGTGGACAAGTTGAAGGTGTTCGTCAGATGCATCAAAATGCTCCACGCAGTCAGATTGCTACAGAACGTGACCTGCAGGCTTGGAAACGAAGAGTGGTTGTACCAGAGGTACCACTAGGCATATTTAGGTTTGTTTTAGGATATCTATTTATAATGTTTCTGTCTGTGAAAATATATTCATATGGTTATTTACACATTCTGTATTCCATTAATTGTGTAAATAATTGTATAAATATTTTAGTAATGAGTGGAAATCTTACTATTAAATTGTGGTAGGAAAATGTCAAAATTATTCTCTAATGTTTTTACTATGTTAAAGGTTTTCAGAGCCAGTCTCGTTTCGTTTCTTTTTTTTTTTGAGACGGAGTTTCGCTCTTGTTGCCCAGGCTGGAGTGCAGTGGCGTGATCTTGGCTCACTGCAACTTCCGCTTCCTGGGATCATGTGATTCCCTGCCTCAGCCTCCCGAGTAGCTGGGATTACAGGCTCCCACCACCACGCCCAGTTAATGTTTTATATTTGTAGTAGAGACAGTGTTTCACTATGTTGACCAGGCTGGTCTCGAACTCCTGACCTCAGGCGATCCGCCTGCCTCAGTCTCCCAAAGTGCTGGGATTATAGGTGTGAGCCGCCGCGCCCGGCTTTGTCCTTTTTTATCCATACACACACACAAACCCACTTTTGTCCTTTCAGTATTATTTTGAAAGAAATCCTAGATGTAATATTATTTTTGTCCATAAGCATATTAGTGTGTATTTCTAAAAGGTAAGAAATTTAAAAATGTATAAAATAATGCCGTTACCATACCTTATAAAAACCATACCTTGGTTTCTCAGTATAACCAAATATCCAGGCTGTGTTCCGGTTGTTTCAGGTGTCATAAATGTTTTCAGTTTTTTGCAAGACTGCTTCATAAATGATAATTCTATTAGAAGGCGCACATAAATAGCCTCTTTTTGTGATGTTAGCAGCTATCAATGCTTAATGTGTAGATCATTAATTTATTAGCTGTTATAAAATCATGATTTTTAACTCTATGAAAACTTCTTCATTTATTATCTTGGACACTTCTAAAAATCTACCCAAGTATACTTAATTATCCAGTAGCAAAGTTTGTATAGGAAAGGCAGAGTAGATGCTTATTTCGCTTTAAAATAAAGATTTATTCCTTTTCATTATTCAGCAACGACCAGTTTGTGTGTGTGTGTGTGTTTTAATGTATAAATCAAATAGCTGGGGTTTAACTTACTTCTGGTATTCTTTATTGATTTTTAAATTATCTGTTTTCTAGCTATGAGGAGCCTCTTTTCAAGGCTCCCTATCCTTTCAAAATGACTAGTAGTTTTCCATAGCATCCTTACTATGAGACAGGGGAAGGTATTATAGTTCATCTTGTAAATTTTTTGACCTATATCTGAAATTAGTCTTTTAAGCAGCCCTATTTTCTTTGAGACAGAGTTGCTTTCGTCGTCCAGGCTGGAGTGCAATGGCACGATCTTGGTTCACCACAACGTCTGCCTCTGGGTTCAAGTGATTCTCCTGCCTCAGCCTCCCAAGTAGCTGGGACTACAGGCATGTGCCACCATGCCTGGCTAATTTTGTATTTTTAGTAGAGATGGGGTTTCTCCATGTTGGTCAGGCTGGTCTCGCACTCCCAACCTCAGGTGATCCGCCTGCCTTGGCCTCCCAAAGTGCTGGGATTACAGGTGTGAGCCACCACGCCCAGCCTAAGAAATGATATTTTATATTGCTTCTAGGCCTTTTGGCTAAGATCAAGTGTAGAAATGATATTTTGTAATTATAATATGGACAGTAGTTTGGTGCTGAGTTGTAATGTACTGATTTGAGTTATTGAAATGGAAGCAGCAGATACTTTTTTCAATGATATCTAAAATGTTTCAGTATTTTCTCATATTTGTGTCTCATAATAACTTAATAGCTTGAAGATAATTTTATAAATTTATCTTTGTGTTTTTATATGTTTAACCAGAAGAGTTTCAGTGAATGCTGGAGTGGTATTAGATAGTACTTATATATTGTTCTGTGAATTTGGGAAGGACTAGAAAACAGTGAAAAGCAAAATGTGGAACTGTGATGAGAAATACAAAAAATCAATGTGTATATAGTATGCTATAATAAAGTTTTAAATTGGCATCTAAGTCTTATGGTCATCAGGACCAAAACTGTCATTTTGGGATGCTTTTTATCAAAACCAAGGGAAGCAAACAGGTGTCGAGAGAAAGACTTGAAAAATTAGTTTCTTAAACACACAAGCATTTATTTTCTTATCTGAAGGAAGACTAGAAATAATCTAAGGCTGGAATAGTGGTTCCACAGTTAATCAGAAACTGAGACTCCTGTATTTCTTATCTCCATCATGGAGCTTGGCTTCTAGTCTTTTTTTTTTTTTTTTTTGAGACAGAGTTTTGCTTTTGTCACCCAGGCTGGAGTGCAATGGCATGATCTCGGCTCACTGCAACCTCTGCCTCCTGGGCGCAAGCGATTCTCTTGCCTCAGCCTCCAGAGTAGCTGGGACTACAGTCATGGGTCACCACACCGGCTAATTTTGTATTTTCAGTAGAGATGGGGTTTCACCATGTTGGCCAGGCTGGTCTCAAACTCCTGACTTAAGGTGATACACCTGCCTTGGCCTCCCAAAGTTCTGGGATTACAGGCATGAACCACTGCATGCAGCGTTGGCTTCTAGTCTTAAGGTCACCGCATAGTCCAAGATAGCTGCTGAAGCTGTAGCCGTTACCTATCTGTATTTGTGATGTAGGTTGAGATTTAGAACAAAAGAAGAAAGATGTTCATATGTCAGAAAGGACGTTTCTAGCCAAGGAAACTTGCTTTAAGTACCCACGTGGCATTTCTGCTTATAACTCATTGACCAGAATGTTGTCACTCGACCATACTAAGCTAAGGAGGACAGTAGGTAACACAGTGTCTATTTAAAGCAGCAAAGAGCCTGGATAAAAATTGGGATTGTGTTTCTAAGGAAGAAAAGGAGAATGGCGGCTAGCTCTCTGCCATAATATAATTTTCATAAAAAAGAACATAGCTTTTTCTAGCATTTTCTTCTAAAATAAAGCTCATGTGAGATTTTATAAAGGCGATACTTGATTGAGATGTGGTGATCATTGCCCATGGCAACAGTTCCAATAGTGGAAACAAGGGTGAATTTTGCATAACTGTATGTTAGGATATCATTTGATAAGGATCAAGAGTATTTAAAAATTTGATTTCTGACTATAAAAGTTTGTGTCTGTTGTGAAAAATTTAGGTAATAGATATAAAAGCATAAAGGTAAAAGACAGCTGTGCAGAGCTATGAGCATATAATGTTGCTTACCAGTAAAAGTAATTCTTTTTGTGCCTGGGATTCAGGCACGTAGGTTTTTTTTTTTTTTTTTGAGATGGAGTTCTGCTTTTGTTGCCTGGGCTGGAGTGTAATGGCGCAATCCTGGCTCACTGCAACCTCCATCTCCCGGGTTCAAGCGATTCTCCTGCCTCAGCCTCCAGAGTAGCTGGCATGCCCAGCTAATTTTTTGTACTTTTGGTAGAGACGGGGTTTCACCATGTTGGCCAGGCTGGTCGTGAACTCCTGACCTCAGGTGATCCACGCGCCTTGGCCTCCCAAAGTGCCAGGATTACAGGCGTGGGCCACTGTGTTTGGCCATATAAAGATTCTTTTAGGCCGGTCTGTGGGCTTTAGTGCGTGCTGTGGGCTGTGTGAGTGTGGGCTGTCAGGCGTACTTAGAGAAAAATGCAGTTTTCTTAAAAATCAGTTTTTGTCCTTACAGCATTCACTCTTACACTCTGTCGAGTGTCTAGTTGTATCTTGGAGCATGGCCAAGATTTCAGTATTAAACCTTTTTCCTTTGAGTTGTTAAAGTAAACAAAAACATAAAAGCCACGTGCTTTTAATAATGTTCCAGTTGGAGAAAAGGGACAATCAGTCTTTTCCAGAGAAGAAAAATGATTTTTAGTACCTTCTTCTTGGTGGCAGGTCCTTTGCTTTGAAATTGGTCACAATAACATAATCTTTTTGTTGTATCATGTGAGTGAAATATAGGTGATTAGAAAAACCAGTAACATTGTAATTCTTGTTTTCTGTAAATTATCAAGCATAGCTTGAATAAATGTGGAGAAGGCAGACTCTGTGCTTATTTTTTCTTTAGAGAAAGGAATTGCAATCTTGGAAAATCATAAAGACGTTTTGAAAAGCTATTATGGGAGATACTGTTTGAATTGGTCCTAATAGGACCAGTCAGAAAACAAATGAATGAGTATTTTTGCCTCAAATATGAAAAATAGGTCCTTCTAATGGCCTCTGAGATTTTATTTATATTAATATAAATTTTTAACAAGTTTTGTTTTAACTTTAGAGATTTTGTGTATTTTTAAAGTATATAAACTTATGATTTATAGAATCAAACTGGTTTTTGTTCTTTATATCCTTTAGTTATCCATCAGTTCAGTAGTTAATATAACTGGGTATTTAAATTTGTAGGAAGCTGGAAGACTTCCGATTAGAGAAAGGTGAAGAGGAAAGAAATCTTTATATAATAGGAAGAAAAAGAAAGACACTTCAGCTCTCACATAAGGTAACCTAATTCTGTTTTCTTAGCAAATTAGAAATTAAATTGAAATTTAGAGTTTTCTTTTTGATTTATAAAACTCAGTAACTTTCATCTGAAGTGGAGTATTTCTTGCTTAAGGTTTTCTGTTTGGGATTTAAAATAGTAGACTTAAGTAAGGTTATACAGCTGTTGGAAAGGAGTAGTTTGAAAACTTGAGAAAAAATGCCTAGTGCCTAACAATGGTATTGAGTTCTTAGTTACTAAATTATTTGATTCTGAATTTTCGTTTGGTTCTTTTTTTTTAGGGCTCTCAGTTTTCTACTAAAATTCTCATTGTTTTAATTACTTGGAAATCAGCCATAGCTATTTTAAAAACAGAGGTCTGGTAATTTCATTTTTTCCAATGTCTTGCTTCTCTGTGGACCATTTTCTATTGCCTATTGATTTTCTTTTTTATCATCATGTTTTTGTTTCTTTTTTGATTGTTAAATGTTAGAAAAGATTTGAAGCACAGGATGGCTTTGTCCCCAGAGAAGATTTACATTGGCTTCTGGCAGCCTTCTAGGGCCACTCTCAAGCCTCTATTGCCTTAACCAAACAAGAATGGGCTTCAGTTCCTTGAGATTATTGTTCTGTCTGTAGTTTACCTACAGATCTAGCCTGTAGCCCTTTGGGCTAACAGCCAAAGCCTGGGGGATTTCCCTACATATAGGAGGCTAATTGCAAATTTATTAACCTAACTCATGAGTTAGTCTGTGTTTTTTGCTTACTTGCTAAACCTTCCAGCTTCCTCTTCTAGAATGAAATTCTAGGGTTAAAAAATATGTACATATACACACACACATGTCTTCTTTTTTTGATCTTGGTTCTGTGATTCTTCATAACCTTTTAAGGCATATAGTGCCTTTAAACAGATTTGTTAAAAAATATGTTTTACCAGATTTTCTAGTTTTTCTTAGTGAAAGTTTGGCCCACCTACGTGTTAACCTATTATCACTCATGAAATTCATTAATAGGAACTTTTGCCAAAATCAGTACTGACAAATTCAGTTCATTTTAAGATCAACCAGTAATAATGTTGAAATTCTAAAACTGACCAATGCTCATTAGACAGATGCCCACTCATGTGAAAACTTATTTGTGCATAAATTTAAGGGATATGTGCTCTCATTGGGTAGTCTCATCTGCCTTTGGTGGTTGGGGAATGGCATGCCTTTTAAAAAAACTAAAACCAGTATAGTTATTTTATTTGGCTGATTTTGAATGGTTATTCTGTTTTGATAAAAATATATTTAAAACATTTAGGTCATTTAGGCTGATTCCATGTCCTATGCTATTGTGAATAGTGCTTTAGTGAACATAGATGTGTATATGTCATTATGGTAGAATGAGTTATATTCCTTTGGGTATATACCCAGTAATGGGATTATTTGGTTGAATGGTAATTCTGAGTTATTTGAGAGAGATCATCAAACTGCTTTCCACAGTGGTTGAATTAAGTTACAGTCTCACTAGCAGTGTATAATCATTCTCTTTTCTCTGCAACTTCATCAGCATCTGCTATTTTTTGATGCTCTCCACCCCCCAGGTTTTTTTTTTTTGCGGGGAGGTAGGGTCTCACTCTTGCCCAGGCTGGAGTGTAGTGGTGCAATCATGGCTCACTCACTGCAGCCTCAACCTCCTGGGCTTGAGTGATCCTCCCACCTCAGCCTCCCTAGTAGCTGGGACTATAGGTGTGTACCACCATGCCCAGCTAATTTTTTGTTTTTTGTTTTTGTTGTTGTGTTTTAGGGGCAGGGGTTTCTCCACGTTGCCTGGGTAGGTCTCGAACTTCTGGGCTCAAGCGATCTGCCTGCCTTGTCCTCTCAAAGTGCTGGGATTACAGGTGTGAGCCCCCACGTCTGGCCTTGACTTTTAAATAATAGCCATTCTGACTAGTGTGAGATGATATCTCATTGTGGTTTTGATTTACATTTCTCTAATGATTAGAATGTTGAGCATTTTTTCTTTACACCTATGTATATAGATAGTGAGACGTTCCTTGAGAAGTTGCTTACTGCATCATAATGTATGAATATATATTTTTCATTTCTGAGATGTATACTTTTAAGGTGACACCCTTTCAGATTATTGTTATTTTCCCTTATTCTTGGTAAACCAGTTAACTTATAGCATAGTTTGGAAAATGCCCATCTAATGTGCGTTTTCTCGTGTTTTCTAAGGACCTTAAAAGTAAAATTACTAAGCTTGAGTTAAAACTGTACGGCAGAAATACTACCTTCTTTTTAAGCTTTTCGTTTTTTTCTTTTTGCTTTAAATCCTTTTGGAAACTTGATAGAATTCCCATTTTGTTGATATTGTCCTTATTTAGGTGTTGATTTTCATTCGCATGTGTTTCTGTGTTTCAGTCGGATTCAGTGGTTTTGGCATCACAGTCTAGACAAAGGACATGTAGGCGTAAATATCCAAATTATGGTAGAAGAAATCGTAGCTGGCACGAGTTATCTTCTGGAAATGAGTCTTCAAGCTCCGTAAGACATGTAAGTGGAAAACTTTAAAATGTTATAATCTTAAATGAATTTGTCTTAGTTCTTTACTTTGAATGAATATACCCCAAATTTATATGAAAATATAGCATTCTGCAGAGATTAATATGAAATTTCACATTTTGAATGTTAACAAAAACTTTTAATGGCTAAGATAGTCACACACACCGTACACTTGTGCAATCCAGTGGTTTTACATGTTGAGCATCCCAACTCAGAAATTCGAAATGCACCAAAATCTGAAACTTTATATAAACTTGATGTTCTAGTGTGCATTTCAGATTTTGGATTTTTGCATTTGGCATGTTCAACCTGTAAGTGCAAATGCAAATTTTCCAAAATCTGAAAAAATACAAAATCTGAAACAATTCTATTCCCAAGCGTTCTGGATAAGGGGTATATAACCTGTAGTATATTGACAGAGTTGGGCCATCGTCACGACCCCTGTTAAATTTTTAAAACATTTCATCATCCCTAAAAGAAATCCTATTCCCATTTGCAGTCACTTGCCAGTCCCTCCCTCTCCCCCAGCCCCTCACAATCACTGTTATATTTTCTTTTTTTTTTTTTTTTTTTTTGGAGACGAAGTCTCGCTCTCTCGCCAGGCTGGAGTGCAGTGGCATGATCTCGGCTCACTGCAACCTCCACCTCCCGGGTTCAAGCGATTCTTCTGCCTCAGCTTCCCGAGTAGCTGGGACTACAGGTGAGTGGTGGCCCAGCTAATTTTTGTATTTGTAGTAGAGAAGGGATTTTCAACATGTTGGCTAGGATGGTCTGGATCTCTTGACCTCATGATCTGCTCGCCTTGGCCTCCCAGAGTGCTGAGATTACAGACGTAAGCCACCACGCCTGGCCAGATGGGCTCTTAAAATACGATTTTGTGACTGGCTTCTTTGACATTGCATAATGTTTTCTCTAATGATTAGTAGGTTGAGCATTTGTGTAGCATGTATCAATACTTCATTCTTTTTTTTATTTTTTATTGCCTAGTAATTCTCTCATTGGATGTACCACATTTTGTTTATCCATTTATCAGTTGATGGACATTTGTATTGTTTCCACTTTTTGGCTGTTATGAATAGTGCTGCTTATCAACATTCATGACAGGTTTTTGTTTAGACATGCATTTTCATTTCTTTTGGGTCATGCTGGGAGATGGTATGCTGAGTCATATGGCAAGTCTTACGTTTTAACTTTTTGAGGACCTGCCAGACTCCTTCAGATTGGCTCTACCATTTTATATTCCCATCAGAAATATGAGAGTTCCAGTTTATCTACATCCTCACCAATGATTGTTGTTATTCCATTTTATTTATGTTATCTTAATGGCGTGAAGTGTAGTATCTCTTGGTTTCAGTTTGCATTTCCCTAATGACCAGTAATGTTGAACATGCTTGATGCTTATTCAGATCTTTTGCTTATTTTTCACTTTTTTGGGGGGGAGGGGTCTTTTTATTGCTGTAAGAATTCTTTATGTATTCTGGATACAGTCCTTTATGACTTGTAGATATATGACTTGTAGAAATTTTATTCCATTCTGTGGGTTGTCTTTTCACTTCTTTGGTGGTGTCTTTTGAAGGATGAAAGGTTTAAATATTGATGACATTCATTTTATTTTTTCCTTACTGGCTTGTTCTTTTGCTGTTGTGTCTAAGTCTTTCTTTAATACCTTTGATTGATTTTTAATAATCATGTAAGCTGTTGGTCTTCATTTTGATTTGTTTGAGGAAGAAACCAATTTTTTTTGGTAAAGAATATTTAATAGGCTGGGCGCGGTGGCTCCTGCCTGTAATCCCAGCACTTTGGGAGGCCATGGTGGGCAGATCACTCCTGAGGTCAGGAGTTCAAGACCAGCCTGGCTAACCTGGTGAAACCCTGTCTCTACTAAAAATACAAAATTTAGTCGGATGTGGTGGTAGGTGCATGTGATCCCAGCTACTTGGGAGGCTGAGGCAGGAGAATCGCTTGAACCCGGGAGGTGGATGTTGCAGTGAGCCAAGATCGCGCCACTGCACTCCAGCCTGAATGACAGAGTGAGACTCTTGTCTCAAAAAAAAAAAAAAAAAAAAAAGAGTATTTAATATTACAGTGTTAAAATTTCCTGATTGAGTAATGTTGTAAGGAATAAAGTGTTATGTATGACTGAAAAGTTCATTTAATTGTCTTATGATGCAGTAGGTTAATAGTTAAGCATGGGGTTTGAGTTTAAATCTAAATTTTTTTTTTTTTTTTGAGACAGAGTCTTGCTCTGTCGCCAAGCCTGGAGTGCAGTGGTGTGATCTCGGCTCACTGCAAGCTCTGCCTCCCAGGTTCAAGCGATTCTCCTGCCTCAGCCTCCCAAATAGCTGGGACTGCAGGTGCCTGCCACCACGCCCGGCTAATTTTTTTTTTTTTGGTATTTTTTTTTAGTAGAGATGGGGTTTCACCATGTTAGCCAGAATGGTCTCGATCTCCTGACCTCATGATCCACCTGCCGCGGCCTCCCAAAGTGCTGGAATTACAGGCATGAGCCACCGTGCCCGGCCTAAATCCAAATTCTTTTACTTTGGCACTTTGCTTTGCTTTTCTGTGCCCCTGCCTATGTGATATGTACCTCAGAGGTGCAGCAATATGTACCTCAGAGGTGTTGTGAGAATTAATCAATAATGTCAGGTGTTTAAAATAGTACCCATTACACAATAATGTTAGCTATGATTATGATTAAAACCATCTGTTTAAACTATTTTTATTTTTTTGAGACAGGATCTTGCTCTGTTGCCTAGGCTGTAGTACATGGTGCAGTCATGGCTCACTGTAGCCTCAAACTCCTGGGCTCAAGCTATCCTCCTCCTTCAGCCTCTGGAGTAGCTGGGATTAACAGGCACCAGCCACCCTGCCTGGCTAAACTATTATATTATTTAATGAGAATGTTTTTACATTTTTTTTTTTTTGAGATGGGGTCTTGCTCTGTACCTCAGGATATAAATATGAGTAGGAAACAGTTATTTTATTATCTGTCATTTTTATGTTGGTTGACCTTTTTCTTTTTTCTTTTTCTGCATACGTATTTCTTCCAAAGGTTCTATATGTAACTTCCATTGT
The DNA here is from genome assembly GCF_008728515.1 of Papio anubis. Lineage (NCBI taxonomy): Eukaryota > Metazoa > Chordata > Mammalia > Primates > Cercopithecidae > Papio > Papio anubis. The sequence goes on along the minus strand of NC_044979.1, from coordinate 174,749,393 downwards.
ATGACGTAAGCAATTGGATAGTCAGGTTATATCATGGTTTGGAATAAAGGATTATATATAGACTTTGCCTTTGGGAGGAAGGTATAGTATCCTAGTCTGGAAATAACTGTTTTACCATGCAGCTCTGTTCCAACCTCTCCCCCTCAAGTACCTTGAATTTGCCTAACATAATAGACATGGGATGGTTTCCTTTGGGAAAACTGTTACATGTAAGGTCATTCTAGAAAGTCTAGGGTGGTATGTAGTGGCGTTATCATTATTGACATGGAAATACATGAATTATTATCAAGGATATACAAAATCCTAGAATCAATATGTAAAAAGTGCTATAAAAGGGCTAAACATTAATGCATTTTATTATGCCTCGGAGGCACTATTGTAAATGTTTTATGCGTTATCTAATTTCATCATTCCAACAAGTAGGAATTAAGGCACTCTTATAATCTCTTTTAAAAATGAGGAAACTGAGGTACAGGTATGGAGGTTCAGTAACTTTCCCACATTTATATAAAAAGTTAGCAGCATGGTTTTAATCATAATCATAGCTAACATTATGCTTAGCATAGAAAAGCTAAGCAAAGTGCCAAAGTAAAAGAATTTGGATTTAGGCTGGGTGTGGTGGCTCATACCTATAATCCCAGCACTTTGGGCGGCCGAGGCGGGTGGATTACGAGGTCAGGAGATTGAGACCATCCTGGCTAACATGGTGAAACCCCGTCTCTACTAAAAATACAAAAAATTAGCCGGGTATGGTGGTGGGCGCCTGTAGTCCCAGCTATTGGGGAGGCTGAGGCAGGAGAATGGCGTGAACCCAGGAGGCGGAGCTTGGAGTGAGCTGAGATCACACCACTGCACTCCAGCCTGGGCGACAGAGCAAGACTCTGTCTCAAAAAAAAAAAAAAAAAAATTAGCAGCATGATCTCAGAGCAGAAATCCTGCCTTCCCGAAGCATCAGTTCACTTGAGGATTTGGGAAAATTAAACTTAAAAAAAAACATTTATTGAGTGCCTCCTATCTGCCTGGTGTAAATTTTTAATTTTGATGTAATTTCAGACATAAAAGTTCTGAGAATAATAAAAAATTCCTTTGTGTTTACTAACCTGAATGTTAGCACTCTCCTGTTTGTATGAATATATTTTAATCCTTTTGAGAGTGAGTTGTACGTATGCCTCTTGATATCTACATATTTCCTTGTGTATTTTCAAAAACAAGTGATATAATTATCAAAATCAGGCTGGGTGCAGTGCCTCATGCCTGTAATTCTCAGCACTTGGGGAGACCAAGGTGGGAGGATTGCTAGAGCCCAGGAGTTCGAGACCAGCATGGGCAATATAGGGCAACCCCTCCTCCACAAAAAAATGAGAAAAAAATAATTAACTGGGGGTGGTGACCCACCTGTAGTCCCAGCTTCTCTGGAGTCTGAGGCAGGATAATCACTTGAGCCTAGGAGGTCGAGGCTGCAATGAGCCTTGGTTGCACCACTGTACTCAAGCCTGGGTGACAGAGTGAGACACTGTGTCAAAAAAATGAAACAAAAAATGAGGCAACAAACAATATAATGTTGTTATCAGATCTGCAGATCTTACTCAAATTTTACCAGTCAGTGGTCCTGATAATTTTCGTAGCAAAAGAAAATCCTAGATTATGTGTTACATTTTGTTGTGTCTGTTTAGTAACCTGAATCTAGTCAAGTTCCTCAATTTTTGTTTTAATGTTGATATTTTTTGATGATTTATGACTAGTAATTTTGATGATTAGGGTCATGCAGTTTTGTCAGTATTACTACAGAAAATACACTATTCTCAGTGCATCACATCAGAAAGCACATGATTTGTGTGATACGTGCTTTGATCACTTCCTAAGGTGGTGGTGTTTGCTGGTTTCTCTATGGTAAAATTACAGTCTTGATTGTTGGATTTACTCCTTGATCCCTGGGCTGCAGAATGGATGTGTTAGCAGGCATGAAAACAACATTAGTCTCCTTTGGCATCCCCATCAGAGCTCTTGGGTGGCTAGGTATATTATCCACGAGCAGTAATATTTAGAAAGGAGTCTTTTTTTTTTTTTTTCTGCTCAGTAGGTCTCAACAGTGGGCTTACAGTATCCAGTAAACCGTGCTGTAAATGATGCTGTAAATAGATTTGCTGCCACCTAGGCTTTGTTGTTCCATTTCTTACACACGGGCAGAGCGGATTTAACATAATTCTTAAGGGGCCTAGGATTTTTGAAAAGGTAAAAATGAACACTGACTTCAGTTAAAAGTTACCAGCTGCATTAGTCCTAACGAGAGTGAGCCTGTCCTAGAAGCTTTGAAGCCAGGCATTAACTTCCCTCTAGCTGTGAAAGTCTTAGATGTCGTCCTCTTCCAACAGAAGGCTATTTATTTCATTTGCATTTAAAATCTGTTATTGTAGCTATCTTCATTTTATTATCTTAGCTAGATCTTCTGGATCACTTGCTGCAGGTTCTCCGTTAAAGCACTTGCTGCTTCACCTTACACCTTACACTTTTATGTTATGGACATGCCGCCTTCTTTCCTTAAACCTCATGAACCAGCCTCTGCAAGTTTCCATCTTTTCTTCTGCAGCTTTGTCACCTCTCAGCTTTCATAGAATTAAAGAGAGTTAGGACCTTGCTCTGGGTTAAGCTTTGGCTTAAGGGAATGTTATTGCTGGTCTGACCCTCTATCCAGACCACCAAAACTTTCTCCATATTAGCCATATGGCTATTTTGCTTTCTTATCATTTGTGTGTTCACTGGAATAGCATTTTATATTTCTAGATTATTCATATAAATGAAATTATACAATATTTGTCCTTTTGTCTTTGGCTTATTTCAGTGTAGTTTTATTTTGCATTTCTCTGATTATGCATGAAGTTGAACAACTTTTCATATGTTTATAGTTAAGAAAATCTTTATGAATAGTCTATATATGTCTTTTAGCCATTTCTCTTGTGCCTTTGTTCTCTCCCTTTCCCCCTCAGTTTTTGAGTTCTTTATGTGTTAGATGTGTTAGTTCTTTCATATATATTGAAGATGTTTTCTTCCATCTTGTCAGTTAGTGAGGTTTTTCTCTGTCATTGTATCCTCTAAATAATTATAATCTGTGTGTGTGAAAGCCATTGATTTCAATACGTTTAATTTTTTATGTATCCTGCCTTACTGAGTATTTGAGTTAATTCTATCATTGATTTCTCTGAGGTTTTCAAAGTATATTCTCGTTTACAAAAATATATAGTTTTACTAGTACTCTTCTAATTTTTATACCTCTCACTGATTTCTCTTGTCTAATTGTATTGTGTGTTTAGTACTTATGATGGTGAATAATGGTGGATATAGTGGACCATCTTACTGTTGTTGATGATATTATTGTTTCTACCATTTTCACATTAAGATGCTTTATTTTAAGTCTTTACCATATATATGTATATGAGATACATATATATGAGATAGGGAGATTTCAGCTAATGCCTTTTTTTTTTTTCAGTTTTCCATTGTTTCCATTATTACCTATTTTGAGTGCTGTTTTTAAAAAAATGAGGAATGACTGTCTATGGTATTTTCTTTTAAAATTATTAGTAATATTATGATTTTTCTATTTATATCTATTTGGTATAATTTCAATTAATGCAGATCTTTAAAAATACAGTAGTCCCCCCTATTCCTGGTTTCACTTTCCAAGGTTTCAGTTACCTGTGGTCAGCTGTGTTCTGAAAATATTAAATGCTGCATTCCAGAATTAAACATTTTGTAAGTTTTAAATTATACACCATTTTGTGTAGCATGATGAAATCTTAAACTGTCCTGCTCTGGCCCGCCCAGGACAGGAATCATCCCTTTGTCCAGCATATCTATGTGTTACCTACTTGTCAGTCAGTTATCAGATTGACATCACAAGAAAAACGGTGAGTACTGTACAATAAGATACTTTGAGAATAAGGTATTTGGACAGGGAGAGAAAGCAACTACATTCACATAATTTTTTTTGCAGTGTATTGTTATTTGTTCTGCTTTATCATTGTTCCCATACTGTGTCTGATTTATAAATTAAACTTTATCATAGGTATGCATGTGCAGGTAAAAACAGTATATACAGAGTTAGGGTACTGTCCACCATTTCATCTATCTGCAGGGTTTGCAGAGTTGGGGGGCAGTTGGAATGTATCTCCTGTGGATAAAGGAGTACTGCACTAAAACAAAGATAAATAATGTAGAATATTAAATCTATTTGACCTTTTAAAATAAATCCTGGTTTTGTGTTGTGGTAAACTGTTCTCCACCTGTGGTATGAATTCATTCTACGTTGTTTGCAGAGGTGTGGAGATGGCAATGTGTATGTATGTGTTGGTTCCATTCAATTTTGGTTTAGAAAAACTATGGGCTGTAGAGTTAGCCCTAGTTTCTAATTCCAATTCTTATACTTACTTTCCTGTGACTTTAGACACATTACTTCACATTTCTTAGCCTTAGGTTTTGGTGTATATAAAGAGCTAGTAGTGGGCAGGTAAGAACTTGGGAGATAACACAAAAGTCACAGGCAAAGATGGATCTAGGTTTTGTGAGGTTAGAAGCTGATATAATTTTAGGGACCTTCTTTAATAAAATTACAAATAGGCACCAGGGCTTAGTTAAAATTAGAAGTTAAATTGTGGGCTTCCAAAACTTTAGTAGTATTAGCTTTATGTTAACTTCTGTGCTTACAGAAGTGTTTTGAGAGTTAGTTGAGATAATACAGATAAAACATTTCACAGGGTGCCTAATTTCAGGTAGTAGCTTTTAAGAAAGGGTCTTTATATTACTGTTATTAAAAAAAAAGTCTACTTTGAGCATAAAAAGCAGAGTTTTGTTCAGTAGTTCTAGAGCAGTAGGCCTTAGGATCTGTATTCCTAGAGTAGCATTTACTCACATTTTGAGAAACAGTTTTGAAGAATATGTTGGCTTTGATTTTGCCTATTCAGATGAAGTAAGCAAAGTTAGATGTTTCCTTGAAATTTGGTTGGTCAGTTTTTGATTCTTAATGGCATTTTCATTATCTGTTATAGATACACCTAATATAAATGGTAATGCTACAAGAAAAGTTGATGTCTCAATTTAAAAATACCTGCCTAGAATCCATGACCAGAACTTAAAGAAGACTTCAGCTGTTAGGATTGTAGGAATCAGGCAGTCTTGTTTCCCTGTTTTCTCTTCACTGACTTAAAAAAAACCCACAGCAACTTTATTTTTAAGAGCACAATAAGTTCCTATGTACTCTATCTGTCCTGTAAAGTTTCTCCTATTAACCTTTTGAGTTAGTTCAAGCTCTAGCTGTTGAAATGAATATTATTACATTATAACTAAATTCTGTAGTTTACATGGGGTGGAGGAGTCACCCTTTGTGTTGTACAGTTATGTGGGTTTTGACAAATGCACAGTGTTATGTATCTATCATAATAGTATTATACCAAATAGTTTCACTGCCCTGAAAATGCTCTGTGCTACACTTACTCATTCCCCCACCCATACCCCTGAACTCCTGTCAACCGTTTATCTTTTTACTGTTGGTCACATGCTCAGTCTCCCCTACTTTGAACATCCTGCAGCAGAGTGGAACATTTGCAGTCAGTGAGTCTAGACTGACACATTATCACACCAAGGCTCCACAGTTTGTTAGGGTTCCCTTCTGGAGTTGTACGTTCTGTAGGTTTGGACAAATTTACAATGTCATGTATCCACCATTATAATATCATACAGAATGATTTTATTGCTCTAAAAATCCTCTGTGCTCTACCTGTTCATCTTTCTCTTCCCAGCAGCCCCTGGCAATCACTGATTTTTTGTCTCCAAGTTTTATCTTTGTAAAATGCCATGTAATTGGAATCATATAGCTAGTAGCCTTTGCAGATTGGCTTCTTTCATTTATTAATATGCATTTACATTTGCTACATGCCTTCTCATGGTTTGATAGTAGTAGTTGTTGTTTTTAGCACAGAATAATATTTCATTGTCTGGACATATCATAGCTTATCAGTTTACCTACTGAAGGATGTGTTGGTTGCTTCCAAGTTTTGGCATTATAAAGTTGGTATAAATACCTGGATGTAGGTTTTTGTGCGAACATAATTTTTCACCTCATTTGGGTAAACATCAAGTGTGATTGCTGGATCTTATTATGTTTATTTTTATAAGAAACTGCCAAACTGTCTTCCAAAGTGGTTGTACCATTTTGCATTCCTTAATGAATGAGAGTTCCTGCTGATCCACACCCTTGTTAAAAAATTCTTGCCAGCATCATTTGTAGATTCAACACAATCCCAAACAAAATCCCAGCAAATTAATTTTACTGACAAACTAATTTTTCAAGTTTATATAGAGAGGAAGAAGATGCAGTATAGCCAGCGCAACACTGAAGAAGAATAAAACTGAAAGACTGACACTCTACTTGGCATTAAGACTTACTGTAAATCTGCAATTTTCAAGACAGTGATGCTGGTGAAACAATAGATCAATGGAACAACATAAAGAGCCCAGAAACAGACTGACACAAATATATTCAAATGATCTTTGGTGAAGGAGCAAAGAGAACTTGGTGGATAAATTTATTATTTTCAGCCAGTGGTAGAATAACTGGACATTCACGTACAAAATAAACGAATCTTAGACACCAGTTCTTTCACAAAAATTAACTCAAAATGGATCATAAGCTTAATGTAAATGTAAAACAAAAAAACCATAAAACTTCTAGAAGATAACAAAGGGCAAAATCTCTGTGTGTCCATGAGTGTGGCATTAACATTTTTAGATACAGTATCAAAAGCACAATCGTGAAAGAAAAAAGATAAAATATTTGGATTACACTGAAATGAAAACCTACTGTTCTGGGAAAGATACTATTAAAAGAATGAAAAGATAAGCCACAAACCAGGAGAAAATATTCGTAAAACTTATATCTGATAAAAGACTTATATTCACAATATACAAAGAACTCTTAAAACCAAGCAATAAGAAGGCAGCCTAATTTAAAAATGGGCAGAAGATCTAACAGACACCTCACCAAAGAAGATAAACAGATGACAAATAACCATATGAAAAGCTACCAAAATATGTCATAGTAAATTGAAAACTAAAACAATTAGATACACCTATCAGAATAGCTAAAGTCCAAAATGGAAAACATTTACATTGACTTTTTATTAAATTTACTCAGAATGGCCTATTGTATCACTTTTTTTGCTAATGGTGGTAGTGTTAAATCTTATGGATGTTCTCTTTTTGTCTTATGCTTTGATAAGGAAGGGATGTAGTGAAGAAGTTTGCTTTTTAAGTTTATCTAATTATATTTTTACTGATTACCATTCATTTTTCTTAGATTATTTAATCTTATTGGGGAGGATTGTGTACAGCTTTTTTCTGGACATTTGTTATTTAACTTCAGGGATCAAGATTTTTTTCCCCCTTCACAAATTAGGAGACTTCCTGTGATCAAAGTGAAGGTTCTGGTTCTTCGGAAGAGGATGAATGGAGAAGTGATAGAAAAAGTGAAAGTTACAGCGAAAGTTCAAGGTATCTGTTTTTAATTGTGATCTTTTAAGCATTTTAATCATAGCCTTGGATGGAATCATACTTGAATTTTATTTAAGAGACAAGAATTTGCAACTGTGGAACAGTTTTTAATACACTTAAAAGGAGACAAAAACTAGATTAACAGCTGTTCCTGTAGAAGTATTTCAGGAGTTTTTTGTTGACTTTAGGCAGTTGACCCAGTGCTGTTGAACATGCATACTGAAAATATGAATTTAATCTTGGCTGTACCTAAAAAGACTAGTATCTAAAGTATGTCTGGTAAAACCACAAGTATATTCATTATTATTGCATGTGTTGAATTTTTGTTAGTTTCGAGATCCAAATTTCATGGGGCCAAAATGTCAGCTTCTGGTTCTTATCTTGGTGCGTGTCACTTTCATTTATCTCAACGAGTGCTCAACCCAGAAAACTGGACGTTAATCTCTCTTGTCCACCTATCCATAACATGGCTAGAAAATTCTCCTTCTTGAATATCACTCAGATCATCTTTCTTTTTTTTTATTGGTGCTGTATTGGTCCAAACCATTATCACATACTCTCTGCTTCCTTTCTTGTCTTGTTTTACTTCATTATGACAAGGAGCTAGAATGATTTTTTTTTTTTTTAAAGAACATAATATATTATCTTTTTTTAAACAAATTTAATTGTGGTAAAATACACATAACAGAAATATCATAACCATTTAAAGCATGCAGTTCAGTACTGTTACGTACATTGACATAGTTGTGCACCCAGTCTCCAGAACCTTGTTTATCTTGCAAAACAGAAATTCTATACCATTTAAAGAACGATTCTTCACTTTACCCTTCCTCATGTCCCGGGCAACCACTGTTGTACCTTCCGTGTCTTCATTCATTGTCTTCTAATTCAGCTTTTCTTGAATTTTATCCAAAACAGATCCTCTTATAATTTTTATAAACACACTCTTTTTCTAATAAATACCTTTTTGTAATGTGTTCATGTGTGTATTTGATAGAGATGAAAAGGTGTGTGGTTGGTTGAAGTTGGGCCAAGGATGGCCCAAGTAGAGACCTTTATTTTTATTATTATTTCTGTTTGGTGAAGCTAGTAGTGGACCAGGGACTAGTTTTTTATAACTAGTTTCCTCTTTGACTCTGATTTTGTTAAGGTATAGCTAGGACTAGTCTCTTTCTTAGATTTCTGTCATAACAGGGAGACTCCTCTTGGGAAGAAACTGACTACTTAGGACTTTCAGTTTGGTGTAACTGTGCTTCCCTTTAGCTTCTCAGTGTATTCACTGATGGCTTGTGATTCCAGTTGGAATTCCTGGTCTATATGTCAGCTTCCTCCAACATGGGGGTAGTGGTGGGGCCTATTTTTGGGGTTTTGTATGATTCTTACTGTTTCCATAAGTCTGTGTTTTATTTCCTTGAAGGAGTAATTGTTAGTTGTCTTGCATCATATTTTATCTACAGTATACTTAAAATTTTTTTTCAGATTTATATCCTTCCTTCATTTATAGTGTTAGTGAAGATTTCTCTTTTTCTCTCTCTTTGTTATGATTTTCAGTCACTTCAGTACTTGTTGGTAGTGAGGGGAGAATGCTCAAGTTAAATCTTTCTGGTATCTTCCTTTTCCTTTTTCTCCTCTCTCTGTTCCCTCAATTTTATATGATTGACTTGGTATCATTGCTTATATTCTGGTTCCATTCAACTGAAAGCACTCTCCTTTTCTAGTGACTCTTCATCTAGATATTCCGATTGGACAGCTGATGCGGGCATCAATTTGCAGCCTCCGTTAAGAACATCATGTCGTCGACGAGTTACTCGATTTTGCAGTAGTTCAGAAGATGAAATATCTACTGAGAATTTATCTCCTCCGAAAAGAAGACGAAAGAGAAAGAAAGAAAATAAGCCTAAGAAAGAGGTAAGAAAAATGTATTTTTAAAAATAGCATGTATTGTGATACCCCAGCTTTACCCTATTTCAGATGTTATTTTAACATTTATCGTGATACTGGCATGGTGGTGCCTTGGGTGTCTTGGGCTGTGCTCTGGGGCTGGGCTGGGCGAGCTGTCAGCCCTCCTTCGGGAATCTGCACTCTCAGGGTGCAGCAGACACCTTATGTGTCTTGGGGATTCTGAAGGGCACTGTGGACTCCCCTATCTCCTACTCTCAACCCCTGTGGATAGCAGGAGCTCTGGGGCATGTGGGAAGGAAGGGAGCATCTGTCAGTCCTTTGGAGGGTTGGGTGGGGGCAGATTTAGTGGGACTTATAGAGGAGGCCTTTGATTCACAGATGCGGAGTCCTTTGCAGGACTGGGGCCCTGGTCTCTCCGCGAGAGACTTGGCATCCACCAGTGTCGTTCACTTCTAGTCTTGAGATGGAACTGCCATGACTGCATGTTTCTGGATGTGTCAAAAAGCAGGATTATCTCAAACCTTTAACATCCTGTCTAAGCACAGGTCTGATCAGAGGGCTGGGTACAGGCAGATTGGCCCTGGTGCCCTATGAGGAGACCGTGGGATTGGGGTTGCAGAAATTCCACAAGCCTCTTGCCACCTTTGTGAACCATATGACACAGATCCAGCAGGACAGTCCCAGAGACAACTGGGAATTGCCACGATGGTTTGGGATGTGGCCATGGTTTTCTCCACATATCTGGAGATGGGAGCTGTGGTGCTCTTGGGCTGCCTCGCAGTGAAACTGGGTGCTGGCATAGGGCTGATAGGCAGAGTGGCTGCCCTGCTGGGTGCTCATGTGACTATCACAGATCGAAAAGTAGCATTAGAATTTTGTAAATCGAATGGTCAAGGCAGTTTACCTCCTTGTATCCAACCCAGAGCTTTTGTTAAGGAGTTGACTTGGGGAAAGAATTTGGGGAGTTTTTCTCATAGAGATTTTGACCTGATACTTGGAGCTGACATCATATATTTAGAAGAAACATTCACAAATCTTCTTCAAACACTGGACCATCTCTGTAGCAATCATTCCATGATTCTTTTAGCTTGCTGAATTCACTATGAACAGAATAATTTGAGCAATGCTGGAGAGGCAGTTTACTGTAAGGTTCACTATGATACTGAGAAAGATGTACACACTTACACAGAAGAGAAGCCACAGCAAGGACCTACAGTTGGCTGTCATTTATAAGAATGCTGTTACTGAGGGTGTCGATTAAGGTCCTTAGAGACAAAACACATGTGCAGTTTTAAAACAAAGCAGTCCTTTGTGCCAACGGTGTGACTGATTGATTGATTTTTTGAGAGGAGTCTCTGTCGCCCAGCCTGGAGTGCATTGGTGCCATCTTGGCTCACTGCAGCCTCTGCCTCCTGGGTTCAGGTGATTCTCCTGCCTCAGCTTCCCAAGTAGCTGGGACTACAGGCCCACGCAACCACGCCTGGCTAAGTTTCGTATTTTTAGTAGAGACATGGTTTTGTCATGTTGGCCAGGCTGGTCTTGAAGTCCTGACCTCAGGTGATCTGCCTGCCTTAGCCTCCCAAAGTGCTGGGATTACAGGTGTAGACCCACTGTGCCTGGCCATTGCTGTAATTTCTAGTCATATTTACTCACTCTGAAATTCCATTAATGTTAAAAGATTTAGTGTGAGATTTTGGTTCATGCTTCTGTACCCCATATTGCTCCCTCTTGATAAATAGTTTTCACTGATGATGTGAAGCATTGGTATAAAGGCGTCTTTAAACTAGCAAGCTTGTTTCGGCGAGGTTAAATCATACAAATAATTTTAAACACCTTCTGAAATACATCGTATTTAGCCCAGTTTTCTGATTAACATGTTCCCTGAGCTGTTAGTACTATTGAAATCTTTTTCCCCATTTAAATTGTAAATACTCTGGGTTGGTTGAGTGGGATGTGAGTTTTCTGGGGTCTCATATTATGCTTTTTGGCTTAATTTCAGGTTTAAGTATCTAAACAAAGGGATAAGTAAAAATAAAGTTTTAGTTACTTTCTGAGAGTACCTAAAGTCTTGGACTAGAATATAGGTTATCTTTATCAAATCAAAAGCTGTGGTTTTCCCCCTCAGCTTTACCATGTCTCAAATGTTGCTTTAATGTAATTGTTTCCTAAGCTTTCCATGCCTTCTTAATAATATATAGGATAACAGTAAAAAAGATTCTAAGTCTCATCCCTCCATTAAGAGGTTAACTTCCCAAACATAAGCTCCTTCTGTATTGTACTTGTAATTGCTCGTTCAGTGTCTGTATTACCCAGTAGACTGTAAGCTTCTTGAGGGCCAGGAATGCTTCTTTATCTCTCATTGTTGCTTCCCCAGGATCTAGTATTAATATATCAAAACCAAATAATGAAAAAGATACATTCCAGTCAGAGGCTTTTGATTGTTGGTTTAAATGATTGTTATATTGTTTTATGATTGACTTTGATACACTTCATGAAGTCACACATAAACTTTTAAAAAATTATTTGTATGTATGTATGTATGTATGTATGTATTTATTTATTTCGAGATGGAGTCTCACTCTGTCACCCAGGCTGGAGTGCAGTGGTGCCATCTCGGCTCACTGCAACCTCCACCTCCTGGGTTCAAGCAGTTCTCCTGCCTCAGCCTCCCGAGTAGCTGGGACTACAGGCACACACCACCATGCTCGGCTAACTTTTGTATTTTTCATAGAGACAGGGTTTCACCACGTTGACCAGGGTGGTCTTGAACTCCTGACCTCAAGTGATCCACCCGCCTCAGCCTCCCAGAGTGCTGGGATTACAGGTGTGAGCCGTGGCGCCCGGCCATGCTACTTTATTATTAACACTTCTCCACCTCCACTGTTCTGAGTAGTGGGCTTGACAGTTAAACCTTTCCAAATCCGAAACTTAAAGAGAAAGCTCTATTTTGCTCAGAATCTCACAGCAACACTTATTTTCTCCTGTCAATTTCAACACTAGTAGTAGACTTCAAGGAATTTTAAGGTGCTTTCTTTTTTGTGTGTGTTATTGCTATGTTTACCATTTTCATTTTACATGTCTGTCTTCATACTTGTCTCTTCATTGTAATATCATCCCTATTTATTTGTGTACACTGTGCTGATTTCAAGCAGGTAGTCATTCTTTAAAGATGTTAAGTCGTTGTGTTTATCTATTGCTGTGTATAACAAACCACCCTAAAATTTAGGTGTTTACATGGCAAACATTGCGTATTTCATGTATTGGTGGATCAGGAATTGGGAGCTGATTAATTGGGTGATTTTGGCTCATGAGGTTACAACATGTTGACTGGGGCTGCAGTCATCTGAGGACTTGAGGAGTGTTGGACGTTATTCTTTCTGAGCTTATTCCTGTGGCTGTCGGCCTCAGTTCCTTGCCACACAGGTCTCTCCTTAGCTGGCTGCTTGAGTGTCGTTATGATTTTCCTCAGAGTGAATGATTTAACAGTAGCCAGGGATAAGCCCCAGTGCCATTTATGACCTAGTCTTAGAAGTTGCACATAATCTCATCTGCTTTAGTATATTTGGTAGAAGTGAGTCATTAAGTGTAGTCCACACTTAAGAGGAGGAGACTTCCACTTCTTGAAGAGAGAGAACTATCAGGGGATTTGTGGGCATATTTTAAAATCACCAGTCTTACAACCTACAGTCAAGAGGAGACTCCCTGTGATGATTAGCCTGTGGTCATACTCAGAGTGGAGTCTTGGCAGAACAGGCTATGTGTAAAAGAGGATTTAGGTTGGGTATTAGCCCCCTAAAATGGGATGTAAAATAGCACGGAGAATCTATGAGAAATTTAGGAGATGATACTAGGAAAATGTTAGGTAGATTTACAATGCTTTTTATAAGTGATATATTCCTATGTAAAGGAACTAAATATATATACTGTGTAAAAACTAATCATTAGATGGACGTGGCAAAAATAGTCATTCTGAATGGTGAAGTTTCTTTTATTTTTCATTCAAAGAGTGCATGCCCGTTGCTAATCTAAGAAACTTTGTTCTCTTCCCGGTGGTAGAATTTGCGGAGGATGACTTCAGGAGAGCTTGGAAATATGGAGCATTTATATGAATTTCATCCTCCAGTTTGGATTACTGACACCACACTTAGAAAATCTCCTTTTGTTCCTCAAATGGGTGATGAGGTGAGAGTAACACAAATTTAAAAACACAAATATGGAACATAAAATTTATATTGCTCTTAATTTTTAAATGCATATTTCCCTTTTGTAGGTAATATATTTTCGACAGGGTCATGAAGCTTATATTGAGGCTGTGAGAAGAAATAATATTTATGAATTGAACCCTAATAAGGAGCCATGGAGAAAAATGGATCTTAGGGTAGGACGATGGCATTATTAAATCATTAAACATTTTAGCACATATATAGTTAAATTATTTACAAATCTATTTAAAAACCTGTTGGAAACATATTTTATTACTTTCTTTCCTACTTGATAACATTTCTGCTATAACCAAACCTTAAGATCCTGTGGGAATGGCTTGTCAATGGGCAAAATTTGTATGTTGCTGATTGGTATGTAAAACGTTAAATGCAACAACCTAGAGTTTCAGAAAGGCAGCTTGGCAATATATGTATTATCAATCTTAAAAATGTTTATGTACCGAAGACAGATTTTCAAAGGGAGAAATGCAAGTTTTCAAAAGAAGAAATAAAAATTGGAAGAAAGGTTTAACCTCATGGATATTAAAATAAGGAAATAATAATTTTACCTTTTCAGTACTTAGTCAATTTTGTGATTTTGTTTGTTTTTAGCTCAAGAAAGAATTCCACATTTTAGCAAGTGGCAAAGATGTTGGTTTGTTAACAGTTATTCAGATTGCTGGTGGGGTGTGTGAAGTGGTCCAGGCTTTCTAGAGGATATTTTGGCAATAGGAGTTGAAACTGAAAAATATTTGGAACTTTTAATTCTGTGATTTTACTCGTCTGGTAATTTGGAAAACAAACAGAAATGCTTGTAAATACATGAGTATTGTAGTTCACTCACTGTTTACAAAAACAAAGCTGGAAAAAAAAATCAAATATTCCACAATAGTGAATTAACCAAATCATGGTGCATTCACACAATCACTTACTGTGTACAGCCCATCTTGTACTTGAAGGTTGAAAAATATTTGTGGAATGAATGATGGATACATTTACACAGTGTATTACTAATAGGAAAAATGGGACGTGAAATTGTATTTCTGGTTATGATAGCAAAATTTTAAAAACATTTGTAGCCAATCAAAAGAAAAACATCAAAATGTCAATGGTGATGATCTGTGGGGTAGTATTACACATGTTTTTTATTTTTTATATTTTTATTCTACACATTTTGATACTTTTAAAAACTTAGAACATGAAGAAAATACTAATTTTAACAAAGATAGCTGTTTTTAACACTTATATTCAACTTAATGACTCTGCTTCTATGAGTTAGGCTTTATATACATTTGAGGTTTTATTTATGTCTAACTTAGGACTATGTACCTAAGTACAGTCCATCCTCATTATTCTTGGATTCTGTATTTGTGAACTG
Source organism: Papio anubis (assembly GCF_008728515.1). Taxonomy (NCBI): domain Eukaryota; kingdom Metazoa; phylum Chordata; class Mammalia; order Primates; family Cercopithecidae; genus Papio; species Papio anubis. The sequence continues at coordinate 174,734,369 of NC_044979.1, read as the reverse complement.
CATGCTTGCTTTATTTGTAATCCCCAAAACAGTATTCTTGGAGCCTTTTGGTCATTTCTGTACATGCTCAGGGTGGTGAAAAATTTGACTTGCCTGACGAGCATGTTTCTAGTTGAGGTTGAACAAGGTGTTGCTCTGCCTTCTTTTTTTAGCTCTCGCACTGCAAACAAGTGTCCTTTTCATGGTCTGTTCAGTGCCACATATTTTCCATTTTTGTGCTTTTTGTGGTCACTTTGCTGTTTAAAATGGCCCCTAAGTATAGTGCTGACATGCTGTCTAGTGTTCTTAAGTGCTAGAAGGCTGAGATGTGCCTTATGGAGAAAGTGTGTTAGACAAGCTTCATTCAGGTATCAGTTAAGTGTTTGCAGATCAACAACATATTAAATAAGGTACCTTTAAACAGAAACACATAAAGCCAGGTTATGTACATGCTGGTTTACTACAGTGTTGGGACCAGAATTTTGCAGGAGCCTATCCCTGTATATCCTCTACAGCACCGATTTAGTATTTTCGTGTTCTAGATGACTTTATAGAACATAACTACTGTGAATGATGAGAACTATGCTTAGCACTTTGGTAGATTACAATAATAACATTTGTTCAGTGAATAAGTGGATGAATGATCTGTTGTATTCCTAGTATCAGAGAAGCAGACATTGGGGGGAGGGTTGACTATGGCAAATCCATTTGATGGATACTCCATCCAGGTAGGGACTTTCACCTGTTTCCTGTCCTGTCCCTACTGCCTAGAAGAGGTCATAGGATATGGTAGATTCTCAACAAATATTACTTAATGTATTAGGCAGAAATTTAATATCAGGATTTTGAAGAACACTTAGGAATAAGTAGAATGCTTACACATTTTCACTGCATAATATAAAACTATATAAATAGAAATGTGCATTGGCTGAGTGTGGCAGGTCACACCTATAATCCCAGCGCTTTGGGAAGCTGTTGTGGGAGGATCACTTTGAGCCCAGGAGTTCGAGACTAGTCTGGACAAAATAGGGAGACCCTGTCTCTACAAATAATAAAAATGTAGCTTGGTGTGGTGCCATGTTGTACCTGTAGTCAGTCCCAGCTACTGGGGAAGCTGAGGTGGGAGGACTGATTGAGCTCGGGAGTTTGAGATTGCAGTGAGCCATGATCGTGCTACTGCCCTCCAGCCTGGGCAAAACAGCGAGACCCTGTTTCCAAAACAAAGCCAGAAGGAAATATGTTAGATTTTTAACAGCGGTGGTTGTTAGATATTACGCTAATCAGAGATTTGTGTTTTCAGTCTTATACTTTTATAGTGTATTTTCTAAAGGATGTTCTTTGTATTAGAAACTATATTAAATATGTGGAGATTAGCAAAATTGAATGTAATTAATGGTATTGATTAAACTTGTCTGCTGGTTTGGAAACCTAAATTATAAGTTTACTTAATATAACAGTATGTGGAGAATTATAGTATTAAGGAATTGCTTTTATTTTAACCATTAAAAATATATGTCTGTTAAAGGATCAAGAATTGGTTAAAATAGTTGGAATACGATATGAAGTTGGGCCCCCTACACTCTGTTGCCTCAAACTAGCATTTATAGATCCAGCAACTGGAAAACTTATGGACAAATCTTTCTCTATTAGGTATGTATTATTTTTTAAAATGGAATTATTTAAATTTAAATTTGCCATTTTGCTGATGTAATGATTAGCATGCCCTTCCCATTCAACTCCAGGGTAACTAGTAGAGCACTGTGGATAGCCTAAGATGTGGCTCGAGTTTCTGATGGCTAGGAAACCCATCTCCCACACTGAAGTCATAGTAGGCATGTCACAGTTATGGTTAAGTGTGGGCAGTCTGTTTTATATGGTTTTCATGCAACTTACGTAGGTGGAGATTTCTGACATACAGGTCAAATTTTTTCTGCCCTTTGTGTTTGAAAAAATTCGGAATAAATAATTTCCTACACCTAATAGGGTTACCACTAGTCACATGTGGCTGTTGCTCACTTGAAATGTGGATGATTTGAATTAAATGTGTTAAATGAGACTTGGCAGAGTATGAGGCATAAACATTTTTTTTTAAAAGAAATGAATGTGTTGTGAATGTACACATTGCATTTTGAAGACTAGTTATGAAGAAAAAATATGTAAGATATCTCGTTTTGACTACATATTGAAATATTTTGGATGTATTTAAAATACGGTATGAAATTTACTGGTTTTTAAAAATTTCACTTTTAAAATACAGCTGGTTGAAAATTGAGAATTACAATTGTAGATCTCATTATGTTTCTTTTGGACAGTGTTGCTTTTAGACTATATAACCTGCTATGTAGAGAGTTTAATGATTTTTTAAATTTTTGTCTAGATATCATGATATGCCAGATGTTATTGACTTTCTTGTATTGCGTCAATTTTATGATGAAGCAAGACAGAGGAATTGGCAGTCTTGTAAGTCTATCCTTACTAAGTTTTATATACCCTTAAAAATTAATCTCATGTTTTATTGGTCTAACTTTTTGGCTGTGGGACTCTTACTTATAGTGTATACAAACATGTAAATTCTGGAAGAGATATAAGTGACCTATAAATATATTTTACTTAACACTTGGTACTTACTGATTATGCAGACTTTTTTGGCGGGCGGCGGGGCAGGTCGGGCAGTGTCTCCCTGTGTTTCCCAGGCTGGAGTGCAATGGCGTGATCTGAGCTCACTGCAACCTCCGCCTCCCAGTTCAAGTGCTTCTCTTGCCTCAGCCTCCTGAGTAGCTGAGATTACAGGTGCGTGCCACTATGCCCAGCAAATTTTTGTATTTTTAGTAGAGACAGGGTTTCACCATGTTGGTCAGGCTGGACTCGAACTCCTGACCTCGTGATCCACTCACCTCTGCCTCCCAAAGTTCTGGGATTACAGGCGTGAGCCACCATGTGCGGCCCGATTATGTAGACTTTTTAGACAAGCAACTTTTCTTCTGTTCTTTTGGTTCATAACATTTGGAAAAGATTATTTTCACTCCTTGACTATAGGCCAGAGTAGACATACTTCCTTTCAGACTTCCTTGTACTATATTGTATATAATTATCTTTGATGTAACATTGGTATAATTTACACAATTACACCAGGATCTAGAATGATCAGAAGGCTGAAAAGTAATTTCAGATTTCACACTGAAAATGTTCTGGTATACCCAAGTATTTCACCCTTGATATCGTAACAGTGTAGACTTAAATGAGAAGACTTGACACTGTTTCGTTAAGAAATAAAAAATGCATATACACTTACGCTTTATAACCATGTAATGTATAGGTGGACAGAAAAATTAAAAAACTAAAATTACCTTAATGTAATTTTACACATTTGAGTAAAATTACACATTGGAGTAATTTTGGTACCTCAATGTAGGCACTAAATTACTTGAATGTGATTTTTGTGGTGATCATTTAAGGAGGACTCGCTAATTCAGAGTTGTGTAGATCATTAATCTCAGGATATAACTGATAATTGAATGAAGTCATTAGGCTGGGTGGTAATAGCAACTGTTTCACAGGTGTACAAATATATGTTCGGTATGGAATGCTATCCTAGGAGCCTGTTTACTGAGTTAGAAATAGGATGGTTCATTCTTTTATCAGTTCTTGGATTTTTGTTGGAAATACTAAGTTTTATCCAGGCTGTGTCATCTGGTGTACACATTCATAAATGATATTAAGACATTGATCTTTCTAGTTACTGCAGCTTCTTTCTTTCTTTTCTTCTGTTTTTGAACACAAGGTCTTGCTCTGTTGCCCAGGCTGAAGGGCAGTGATGCAATCAGAGCTCACTGCAGCCTCAGCTTCCTGGGCTTAAGTGATCCTGTCACCTCAGCCTCCTGAGTAGATGGACCACAGGTGTGCACGACCATGTGCAGCTAATTTTTAATTTTTTTGTGGAGACAGGGTCTTGCCGTATTGCCCAGGCTGGTTTTGAATTCCTGGGCTCAAGCAATCCTCTTGCCTCAGCCTCCCTAAAGTGTAGGAATTACAGACGTGAGCCACCATATCTGGCCATTGCTACCTTTTTCTGTGAGTACTACAAGAAGGCAAATTTTAGATAAAGTCCCTCATCATCCTCATCTGACATGAAAGATTGTCAGGGCATATGGCTCCTCTTTATAGATTATTGTCCTGGTAATATCTACACAAGTAATCAGGATTATTTTGGGAGTAGATGAAGAGAAAATTTTTCTTGAAGAAAAACATACAGCCACAAAAATAACATGAAGCAACATTAGCAGGTTGTATAGTTGTGTTCCAAATAACTTTAAAGTTTCCCAGCTATTATGATTTTTCAGTCCCCATGAGAGCAAAAAAGAGGCTCTCATTTTTGCCAACATGTCCATTAAATTTTTTTAAAACTGAATTATCTACAGTTAAACTCTAGAGATGGAGTCCCAAATGCCTCCTGTAATTTAGCGGTTTTTGTTTTATTTTTGTGGTTGAGAAATTACTGGACCAGACGTGTTAATACTACACTTTAATTCATTTTGCTCCCCCATATTTGCTCTTACCTTTTTGCATGGAATTTGAGTAGTATGGCAAGAAGAAGTTGCTTGTTTTCATTTTTGCAGTGGATTTTAATCCTTCTCTTGAAAGGCCAAAGTAGGTTTATTTGAAAAGTCTTAACATAAGATTACCAGGGTGATCAGCTAGCAAAAACATAGAAAAGACACTTTTATTATGAGAAAACTTAATTTTTAAAGGCTCCTTTTTATTTAAAGGGTTGTTTTTGTATGAAGAAATATTTTTATCTAAACTGAAATTATCTTCTAGTATTAGGTAAATAGCAAGAAAAATATACACTTAATTTTTTATATCAAAGACTCACTCTCTTCTAACATGTTTTTGTATTAGGCCTCAAAATTGAGGCAGCTGATTTTTATTACAATAATTTATTATTACATTCAGTTGTAATTAATGTTTGTTAAATTAGGGTATTAGAGATTTGGACAAAATCATAGTGTGGTTTATCTCAAATTGTAAGTTTAAAGCTGTAACAGTCTCCTTAGATTTCTTTCAGGGGCTATGGTTTCAAGTGATTTTGAAGTAAAATATATGTAAAACTCATGTTTACATACGTTTGAAAATATACTAAAGACTGTAAAACATGTAGGTCTAGTAGTTGTGGCATTATTTTTTTTAAACCTTTGAAGAATTCACTGTAAGCATACTTTAATTATTCAAGACCGTTTGCCAGGTATATTATATTCTTTCTTGGGGATAAATTGTAGCTTTAACTTTGATTTGTTTCTATAAAACTTCCCTTGAGAAAAGAATTGTTGATCTATATACCGAAGAATCATCAGTGCTGGATAGGTGACTTTTGTTCTTTCTTTTAATTGGTTTTGTTTTGTAAATGGTGGGAAGGGTAAGAGGGAAGAGATATAGTTACTACAGCAGTTCATGTTTGTATAGTAATGAATGCTAAACACAGATCTAGTGCAGTTTATTTCACTGGTCGAAGTCTTAGTCTTAGAGTTGTTGGATACATCTAGAAATCCATTTAATCTAAATGTTAATTTTTTTATTCCATGTTTTTCTTGGTTTGTTTAGGAGCTCTGCTTGCCTGTTTTTGTATTGCGATTTTGGCTTCTTTTTTATCTGTATCATATGGTATTTTGTAGATTAAAAAATGTTAATGAATGTTAGCAGAGAAATGCCTCAGACTTGATCATTTCTCTCCTAGGTGACAGATTCCGCTCTATTATTGATGATGCTTGGTGGTTTGGAACAGTGTTAAGTCAAGAGCCATATCAACCACAGTATCCTGATAGTCATTTCCAGTGTTATGTTGTTAGGTTTGTATACAGATGAAAACTAATCATTTACAAATAATTCAGTGTGGCAGGTTGTTGTATGAATAATACATTTCTGGTTTTTAAAAAAAACATGGTTTTTATCTGTCATTAAGTCATGTCAGGCTGACCTGAAATGTCTCTCAGACATGCACCTTCCCTTTGTTTCCTATTCACTAGTACTCCCCTTGGTTCAGGTTCTGCTTGCTTCCCTGGAACTATTTCTGTAGCCACATTTCCTTTGCCTCGTATTGTCAGTGTCCTAGTTCAGAAGCAGATATTATATCATTAATCTTCTTCAAATAAACCTTTGATGCCTTTTCATTGGCAATGGAATAAAAACCACTGATTGTGGCTGTGGTGGAATTCAAGGCTTCATGCCTTGTCTTTGAGTTATTGTTCACTTTGGGTGCAAGCCGCATAGGATTTCTGGTTTTGTTCTTAAACCTGTTATTTTAATAATATATCCTTCTTAAAAAAATTTACTGTTAATATTTAAAATTGTATTGCTGCAGTGAGGTTAATTTTCATATTTTGTATCTTTTACTTTTATAATGGATACCTATTATCCACATTTTGTTTTCATGAAAGGCTAACCAGAGATTTGTTGTTTTTTAACAGGTGGGATAATACTGAAATTGAAAAACTTAGCCCATGGGACATGGAACCAATTCCTGATAATGGTATATATATTTGTTAAATAATGAAAACATTTTATTTTTAAATAAATAAATAAATACCTTAGTAGTTTGCTGTCATTTCTCATGTAACCCTGCATTAAACTTAACTCCTGGCTGGGCGCCATGGCTCATGCCTGTAATCCCAGCACTTTGGGAGGCCGATGCAGATGGATCACTTGAGATCAGGAGTTTGAGACCAGCCTGGACAACATGGTGAAACCCCATGTCTTACTAAAAATACAAAAAATTAGCCGGACATGGTGGCGTGTGCCTGTAATCCCAGCTACTTGGGAGGTTGAGGCAGGAGAATCGCTTGACCCCAGGAGGCAGAGGTTTCAGTAAGCTGAGATCGCGGCCACTGCACTCCAGCCTAGGCGACAGCAAGACTCCATCTCAGAAAAACAACAACAAAAAAATCCAAAAAATGTAAATCCTTCATGTAGCGTCTACTTTTCCTACCTCATTTACCTTTGGTCTTTTTACCTGTGGTCTTTTACCTTTGGTCTTCCTTCAAGGAAAAGATCAAACTTGACTTCCGTCTTCTGCCTTACCTCAAGTTGTCTTATTATGGATTTTCTATTCTTTTCCTGTGAGAAATAGACAACTATTTAAAGCCAGCCTGTTCTCCAGTGCTACCATCCCACTGCTGTTGCCTTCCAAGGGCCTGGTACCTACACTTAGCTCATCCCCTTCAACAATTTTAATTTCCTCCTACCTTTCTCCAGTCAGGTTTGAATATGTCTCTTATACCTTACATTTGACTTCATCAATCATTTTTGTTACTAAATTATTTCCCTTTTGCTAAACTTTTTGAAAGGGTACTCTATATCTCCTGCTTCCATTTTGCTCACCACCAGGCTTTCTTTATGTAAGTGTTTTTACTGATTTGTAACATCCTTTGATGTTTTTCTCTTTTTATTTATAATTTTCAAGAAAATCTCGGAATATCTGCATTTTGATACTTCTTTTCAATATGTACTCTCCGTTTTTTTTTGTTTGTTTGTTTGTTTTGAGATGGAGTCTCCCTCTGTCTCCCAGGTTGGAGTGTGGTTGCACAGTCTCGGCTCACTGCAAGCTCCGCCTCCTGGGTTCACGCCATTCTCCTGCCTCAGCCTCCCGAGTAGCTGGGACTACAGGTGCCCGCCACCAAGCCCGGCTAATTTTTTGTATTTTTTTTAATAGAGACGGGGTTTCACCATTCACAGGATGGTCTCAATTTCCTGACCTTGTGATCCGCCCGCCTCGGCCTCCCAAAGTGCTGAGATTACAGGCATGAGCCACTGCGCCAGGCCTGTGTACTCTCCATTTTTTATAGCACTTTAAAAAACTTCATTTTGAGATAATTTCAGACTTAAAAAATGTTACAAAAATAGTACAAGGATTTTCTAAATACCTGGATTTCCCTTCTTATACAGCTAGCACATTGCAGTGATCAAAATCAGGAAATTATTATTAACATGATACTATTGTCTATAGACTTTATTCAGATTTTGTCTGTTTCGCTAATATCCTTTCACATTTTGGATTTAATTGTCATGTCGTCTTAGTCTTCTTTAATCCGGTATCCCTCAGTTTTTCACTGTCTTTCACGACTTTAAGGCTTTTGAAGATTACTGGGCAGTTATTTTATACAATTTCCATTAGTTTGGGTTTGTCTGATGTTTTTTCTCGATTAAATTTAGGTTTTGCATTTTTGGCAAGAATGTCAGAGAAGTAATGTGTCTTTCTCAGTGCATTATTTTAGGAGGCACATGATGTCAATCTGTCCATTAATTGAGTGTTTAATAGTTTGATTTAGGGGGTATGTGTCAGGTGTCTCCAGTGTGAAGTAAATACTTTTTCCATTGTAATTAGTGTCCCATGGGGATATATTTATGTGTTGCAAATAATCCTGTTTCTTATCCTGCTTCCACTCACTAATTGTAGCATCCGTTGATGATTCTTGCCTCAAATAATGATTTTTTTCCATTGTCTTATATTTATTAGTTAGAATTCTACTATAAGATACACCTCCTTTCCCATTTATTTATATTAGTATGTACTCAGATTTTTGTAAAATAAAATCAGTGCTCAATTGTTATCATTATTTTGTTGCTACCTTATTGCAGATTTGGCCACTGGGAACCTCTTCAAGTTGACTCCTATGTCCATTTGATAGTTTCTTTTAAATCGCCTTTGAGTGTTTTCATAGCTGCTGGCACTATTCAGTGTTCAAGGCTCACCTTGTAGTTTCCCTACCTCAGCTGTGGAATCAGGCAGTTTTTCGGTGGCCATGGCCTGTTTCATTGGAGAATGGCATTTAGAAACCAAGATATTTCTTGTTATTGATGAATAATATTCCATTGTATGGATATAACACATTGTATTTATCCATTTATCAGTTGATGGGCATTTGGATTGCTTCCATTAATTGGCTATGAATAGTGTTTCTGTGAACTTCATGTGCAAGTCTTTTTTCTTTTGGGTGCATATGTATGAGTGGCTTTGCTGGGTTACATGGTAACTCTGTTTAACCTTTTGAGGGCTGACAGATGGTTTTTTGGAGCAGGAATACCATTTTACATTTCCAGCAGCAGTGTATGTGTGTTCTAGTGTTTTCACATCCTGGACACTTGTTTTTTTAACTTATAGGAAGTATTATTGTGGTTGTGATTTGCCTTTCTCTGATGCCTAATGATACTGAGCATTTTTTCCTTTGCTTACTGGTCATTTTTATGTCTTTGTAGAAATGTTCAATTTCTTTTTCTTTCTTTTCTTTCTTTCTTTTCTTTTTGAGACAGTCTTCCTCTTTGCTCAGGTTGAAGTGTAGTGGTGCAATCACGACTCATTGCAACCTCCACCTCCCAGTTGGTTCTTGTGCTTCAGCCTGCTGAGTAGCTGGAACTATAGACATGTGCCACCCAGCTATTTCACCATGGTGGCCATACGAGACTTGAACTCCTGGCCTCAAGTGATCTGCCTGCGTTGGCCTCCCAAAGTGGTGGAACTACAGGCGTGAGCCACTGAGCCTGGCTGAGAAACATTCAGATTCTTCACTCATTTTTAACTGTGTTATCCATTAGTTTTGGATATCATAATTTCTTCTGTTCCCTTAAATAGTCTCTGTATCTCGGGGCTTTTCTGGTTTTGTTTTGGTTTTTTTGTTTTGTTTTCTTTTACTGTTTCATTAGGATAATTTTTATTGCTGTGTCTACACTATGTTAGTGTAAAATTTTTTCCATATACATCTTTTTAGTTTTATGTTTGAAAACATTAGTTATTATTGCTTTGTTTCATGAAATATTAGCTACACTTACAGAGTAAATCATATAAGTACATCACATATTTGTTTCATACACATTTCCTGAATGCCTACCGTTTGGGGGACATCAAGTTAGGCACGAAATAGCCATTATGAGAAAAAAAAGATTTAGTTTTTCCCCTCAATGATTATATACATTCAGAAATGAATAACACATACTGTGCTCTTTTGAAATTTTTTTTTTTTCTTAAGACATAGTTTTGCTTTGTCACCCAGGCTGGAGTGCAGTGGTGCAATCTCGGCTCACTATAACCTCCACCTCCCAGATTCAAGTGAGTCTCCTGCCTCAGCCTCTTTAGTAGCTGGGACTACAGGTGTGTGCCACCATGCCTGGCTAATTTTTGTATTTTTAGTAGAGAGAGGGTTTTGCCATGTTGGCCAGGCTGGTCTTGAATTCCTGACTTAAGTGATCCCCCTGCCTTGACCTCCCAAAGTGCTGGGATTACAGGCATGAGCCACCATGTCTGGTGTTGAATCTTTTTATATTTTTATATTATATGTTTATATTTTCTTTTGGAATGTCTTATTTGCTTTTATCACCAGCCAATGTATTATAGTATTCACCTTATTGCTTGTGGTTTTCATCTCTAAAAGTTGGATTTGGTTGTGTTTCATGTCTTCCATTTATATATGTTTTTAATGAACATGTGTAATATAATAACTACATGTCTTTGCTAATTCTAACATATGTGACAATTCTGGTTGGTTCATTAATCTCTTCATTATGAGTATTTCCTAATATATTACCTGCCTTATAATTTTAAATATTATGTCAGACATTGTGAATTTTACCTTGTTGGGTGCTGTATATTTTTGTATTCCTGTAAGGGTTAAACTTTGTTCTGTCACACAATTAAGCTAGTCGGAAACAATTTTATCTTTTTAAGATATGGTAGATGGGTTTGGAGCAGTGCTTATCCTAGAACTGATTTACTTCTGACTTCTTAGGCAAGACCCTTTTATGCAGTCTATCCATTGCTCTGTGAATCATGCAGCTTTTCAGTCTGGCTGGGGGGAACAGGCATGGTTGCTGGCCCTTTTGTGCATCAGGCCTTTGTTATCACAGATCTTTCATTTGGTTCTTTTCCTGGCTTCCTGTCGTTTCTTCACGCATGTGGGTTGATCAGTATTCACCAGAATACTTGAGGAGACCAGCCCAGGCAACATAGTGAGACCCCTTTTCTCCCCATTAAAACAGACACGCACACACACCACTTTCTCCCTACCAAAACACACCCACCCACACCCCTTGCCCAAAGTCATAGTTTTTAGGTGGTATAGATGTGATTTGAACTCATATCCCGGCTTTGATAAACCAGTGTTTTTTAAAGCACTTTATGTTGCCTGCCCATACAGCCTCTTTCCTCTTCCTTTTGATGAGATAAAATATTGAAAGCATAACTGTGAATTACAGTATAAAAATACACATTTTAGCTTATTAGGGCAGTGGGATGTCTCCGCCCTCTTCCCCCACATCTCTTTTATGTTCATGCAGAAAATAAAATGGAAATCCTTTTTCTTTTTGCAAGAACATGAATTATAAGCTTATAGGAATCATTTATCATCCATATTTAAAAAATTTCCATCTCTCAGCTGAAAGACTACATCATATGAGTTAATTCTAATAGGTCAACTTTATTGAAGTTAAGAGCATTCCCAAAGAATGCTCTGTATAAAACTTGTGTGTATGTTTGCAGGAATCTTAACGGATATGGTTCTAGAGGAAATGCTCCCATGAGCATTCTCTCCACCATTTAGCAGCTGTTAAAATGAGGCACTTCCCAATGCCCTTGTTCCCTCATTGTGAACGTGCTCTGGTAGTCAGTACACAGTAGATGACATTTCTTATTTTTATGTTAGAACTGATTCAATAAGCTAAAATATTCTCAGCTTCCTCAGATTCTTTCTTTCTCTCTCTTTTTCTTTCTTTCTTTTTTTTTTGGAGACAGTCTCGCCCTGTTGCCCATGCTGGAGTGCAATGGCACAATCTTGACTCACTGCAACCTCTGCCTCCGGGTTCAAGTGATTCTCCTGTCTCAGCCTCCCTAGTAGCTGGGATTACAAGCGTGCCCCACCACAGCTGGCTAATTTTTGTATTTTTAGTAGAGATGTGGTTTTGCCATGTTGGCCAGTCTGGTCTTGAACTCCTGACCTTGGGCAGTCCACCCACCTCGGCCTCCCAAAGTTCTGGGAATACAGGCGTCATTCACCCCACCCGCTTCTCCTTATTTTTCAAAAAATACCAGTCTGTTTCACTTGAGCTTTAAAATTTAAGAAAATTAGCCATTTGTCATGTGGGATTATTTTATCCATTTTGACTTGACTTTTTTTTTTTTTTTTTTTTTTTTTGAGACGGAGTCTCGCTCTGTCGCCCATGCTGGAGTGCAGTGGCCGGATCTCAGCTCACTGCAAGCTCCGCCTCCTGGGTCCACGCCATTCTCCTGCCTCAGCCTCCCGAGTAGCTGGGACTACAGGCGCCCGCCACCTCGCCCGGCTAGTTTTTTTTGTATTTTTTAGTAGAGACGGGGTTTCACCGGGTTAGCCAGGATGGTCTCAATCTCCTGACCTCATGATCCGCCCATCTCGGCCTCCCAAAGTGCTGGGATTACAGGCTTGAGCCACCGCGCCTGGCTTGGAACTGTATGTAAGCTTAAAATTTTGAATATTGTCAGGTTCAGTTTGTGTTTTCAGAGGCCTTGGGGTTAAGTTTGCCTCCTTGAAGAAATAGACTGAAAACTGCAATACTGGCACTCTTATTTTTAATTTTTAATTTGTTAGGGTAGGTAGATTGTGTTTTTACCTGAATGTAAGCAATCTGTTGATCTCAGTGAGTAATTTTAAAAGAGTTGCACATTTGAACTCTATTTTTGACTGTGGAGATAACCTAGTTTTATAAGCTTTGAAAACTGAATTTTAATATAGTATATATTTATTTTTTGTTTTTTTTCTTCCCCTCTTTGTTTTTTATGGTATATATAGTTGATCCACCTGAAGAATTAGGAGCTAGTATTTCTGTCACATCAGATGAGCTAGAGAAATTGCTGTATAAACCACAAGCTGGTGAATGGGGTCAGAAATCAAGAGATGAAGAATGTGATAGAATTATCAGTGGTATAGATCAACTTTTGAATCTTGGTAAGTTTTTTTTGTTTGTTTAGGATGAAAATTTTTTTTCAATTTTTTTCATAAAGGTATTTAAAAATACTAGCATAATTGAGGTTTCTGTTCTTTTCTACATTTTGTATTGGTTATCTTTTAATTTAGTCTGTAATGTTAAATGTAGCCATATCTTATGAATGATTTCTAGAGAAGTGCCACTAAAGGCAATGGATTTATTGATTAAAAATTCTCCTGTCTTCCCTAACAGATATAGCAGCAGCTTTTGCAGGCCCTGTTGATCTGTGTACATACCCGAAGTACTGTACTGTAGTAGCTTATCCAACTGATCTTTACACAATTCGAATGAGACTTGTTAATCGATTTTACAGGTTAGTAGAAACCTGCTTTCAAAATAGTTTAAAAAGCTATATTTGGCAATATTGACTAGGGTAAACAAAGGAAGAGATAGTGGTAGAATTGGGGGCTGATGAACATTTTTGTTTCATTATTCTCTTTCATTGTCAGATGGTGTTAGATGTCCATGGGTAGGTGTGGGTAGGGCCGGGCAGAAGATTGACTACCATATTTCACCCTCGATTTTTTTTCAGTGATTATTTCCATATCACTGAAATTTTACTTTTATTCCATTTATTTCAGTAACATTTCACTGGTACTTTTCTATCCTCATACATGATTGAAGACATAATTTGTTTTAAAATTAACAGCCACAATTGAAGAAACAGTTGTTTTTCTAATCACGTAACTGAGCTGCAGAATCTTAAGGCCTCAATAAATGTTGTGTCTTATTATTTGAACAATAAGACCTTCTATTTTAATTATTCTTGGTAAATAGTGGTTTTGTTTCTCCAGTGGTTTTCATTTGCCAAACTCATGACAGATGGTTTAACAGGGTGGCTACTGCTCCCAGGAAATTCTGTCAGATGAATCCTAATTTCCAGTGCAGCAGCTGTTGGCAGTCTTTCATCAAAAGTCCGTCCATCAGGAGTTACCTATTGTGATTGGCCAAGTAGTTTTGCTTTGGCTGCCAGGGCTTCATTCTGTTGAATATGATATTCCTGAAATCTCTTGGATAATCTTTGTGTCATTTAAAAATGTTTTTGTAGGAGGGCAGGTGCATTGGCTTATGCCTGTAATCCCAGCACTTCGTGAGGCCCAGACAGGTGGATCACCTGAGGCTAGGAGTTTGAGATCAGCCTGGCCACCATGGTAAAACCCTGTCTCTACTGAAAATACAAAAATTATCCAGGCATGGTGGCACGTGTCTGTAAGTCCAGGTACTTGGGAGGCTGAGGCAGGAGAATCGCTTGAACCTGGGAGGTGGAGGTTGCAGTAAGCTGAGATCGTGCCACTGCACTCCAGCCTGGGTGGCGGAGTGACACCCTAAGCAATTAAAAAAAATAATAATAAAATAAATATTTTTGTGGGCGCTAAATGATAAGACCACATGGACACAGGGAAACAAAACACACTAAGGCCTTTTGGAGGGTGAGAGGAAGGAGAGGATCAAAAAAAACAACTCATGGGTACTAGGCTTAATACTTGGGTGATGAAATAATCTGTACAACCAACCCCTGTGACACAAGTTTCCCTGTGTAACAAACCTGTACTTGTACCCCTGAACTTAAAAGTTAAATATATTTCTGTAAGCAGTGTTCTGAACAGGTGGTCTCTTCAGACTTTACTTTTGTTGTGGTCTTTAACACAGTCCAAAAAGCAGGTTTCTGTAAGTTTATTGTAGGTCCCAAGAAATTCCTTAAACTGTTCTGAGTAGATTCTGTTATTTACACAGCCATATACTTCCAGCCTTTCTGGTGCATGAGTTTCCTTTCTACTCTGGAAAAATAGTTGTTCAATCTTTCCTTGAGTATCTCCAGTAAGGCCTGATATCTTATTTAAGCACAGGCTCTCACATCCGACCTCAGTAGGAGGCTGAGAGTTGTGGGGCTGGTCAGGCCTGGCTAGAGAAGGGAAGGTCCGAGTCAGGGCCTCAACCCTCAATCTTTAGTAATCTGTTTTTCTTAGAAATTTTGTTAAGTTGTTAGATACTGTATTTTTTTTCTTTGTATGTTTAAATTTCTATGTAACTACATTTAAAAATAATATTTATATAGTTAATACTTGGTCTCTTTGGCCTTTGGAAGATTAATTTCCCAGAGGCACTGACTTTTTATCTTTGGCTTCTAGAACACTGGTAAGTATAAAATTTCCTATTCTTAATGATTTTTACAGCAGTTGATTGTATTTTAACTTATAATTCAACTAGTTTAACAAATTATAAAAAGTCATCTTGAGTCCGCATTATTGATATAATTTATCTCTGTAATTTAACACTGGAATGTGCATTCCACTCAGAAACCACTGGATCGTTTACAGTGAGACTGAAGCTCTTAGTTTTTGTTTGTTTGTTTTTTTGTTTGTTTTTGAGATAGAGTCTTGCTCTGTCACCCAGGCTGAAGTGCAGTGGCATGATGATAGCTCACTGTAGCCTCGACTGCCAGGCTCAAGTGATCCTCCCATCTCAGCCTCTTGAATAGCTGGGACTACAGGTGCGCACCGGTACACCTGGCTGATTTTTTCATTTTTATTTTTGGTAAAGATGGGGTTTTGCCATGTTGTCCAGGCTGATCTTGAACCCCTGGGCTCATGCTGTTCTCCTGCCCTGGCCTCCCAAAGTGTTGGTGAGTCACCTTGCTGGGCCAGCTTTTAGGGTTGATGATATTTGATGTATTTTCTTTATTGAGATTCAACAATTTTAAAAGGTACCTATTGTGAAAAGGGAATGTAGTTTTGTTGGTTTTCTGTATGTGATTAAGTAATTTGTTAAGATGTTTGTCCTCTTCAGTTCAGCATAATTGCTTCGGTGTCCAGTGTAATTGCCTATGACTATGATCAAGTTGAGAGCATTAGAAGGTTATTCATTATAACTTTGCACTTATGGTTTATGGTTTAATTATTATTTCACAGTTGTTTAATTCACATGCTGCATTTTTTCACTTGGTTTCTATCTTCTCATTAAGCCGTAAATTGTCTACTTTATTTTGAAGGAGGCTGTCTGCGTTAGTTTGGGAAGTCAGATATATAGAACATAATGCCAGAACATTTAACGAACCTGAGAGTGTAATTGCAAGATCAGCTAAAAAGATAACTGACCAACTTTTAAAATTTATCAAGTAAGTAATCTCATAGATATTGTGTAAAAGTGACTGCATATTGTGCTATTAACAATCATCTAGTTTTACTGGGCGTGGTGGCTCATGCCTGTTAATCCCAGCACTTTGGGAGGCCGAGGTGGTCAGATCACTTGAGGTTAGGTGTTTGAGACTAGTCTAGCCAACATGGTGAAACCTCTGTCTCTACTACAAAAATACAAAAATTAGCCGGGCGTGGTGGCAGGTGGCTGAGGCAGAATTGCTTGAATCCAGGAGGTGGTGGTTACAGTGAGCCCAGATCGTGCCATTGCACTGCAGCGTGAGTGACCAGTGAAACTCTGTCTCCAGAGGAAAAAAAAAAAAGAAAAAAGAAAAAATCTAGTTGTATTTTTTACTCAGAACTATACTCTTTTAATGCTTTAGTTTAGGTGACATTTCTTTACATACATAATTTCAGTAAAAGTCTCAGAAACTGAATAATTCAGTTTTTCAACTTTTTAAAATTCTGAAATAATTTTATACTCCAGAAAGTTGCCATTTGCCTTTCATCTAGTCTCCTCTTAGGTTAACATTTTACATAACTGCGGTATACTTATGAAATGTTAAAAAAAAAAAAAAAAACTTGGTACCATGCTATTGACAAAAAGTGTAGAATTTATTTGGATTTCACTAGTTTTTACACCCTTTCATGTTTCAGATCTAATCCAGAATCCCCATCAAATGTAGTGTTTTGTTTTCTTAGTCTCCTTCAATTTTTTCCTCTGTCTTTATCACTTCATCATTTTTATAAATGTTACTTATTTTATAGAGTATACTTAATTGGAGTTTGGTTATTTTCTCATGATTATGTTGAATTTTAATCTGTTTCAAATTATGTCCTGTGAAAATGTTTGTATACGTGTGAATATTCTATAGATTTTCTTGTATTCAGGAGTCAATTAGGAATCAAAGAATATAAACTGACTTGGAAATTGAGACCCAGGTTCTAGTCTGCTGTATTCTAGTGAGCATTCTTAATTTAGAAACAGTGCCATCGTTTTCAGCATCTAGCTGAAAACTGGGGAGTAACTGATTCCTGTCAGCTTTCTTGGGTTGATTCTGTCCTAAGTCTTGGGGGACTCATACTTAAGTTACCTCCTCCCTAGAATCATCATCTTTTTCTTCAGGAAAATTATATACCCATATTTGTTTCCTTTATGCTTAGATATCCGTATTTTAGCATTCTTTTTCTCCTGTGTGTACAGTAAGATAACTATTTGCTTTAATTTCAATTCCTTTTTCATATATATATGTGTGTGTGTGTGTATATATATATATATATTTATTTATTTTTTTAACCTTAAATCAACTGTTTTCCTGGTACTTATTGTGTGAATACTGCTAGTGATGATACTTAGAAAAACTCATCCATATATTCATCCAGTTGAGGCCATACATATATTATTTCTGGATTACCTGCTTAATCTGGATACATACTTAACGGAAAACAAGAAAAACCTTCAAGATTCTAAATTAGGATTTAAGATGACTAGTTATGTTCACAAAGGGTTGGGGAAAAACCTGATATTCCTCTGTTTGAAATTAGGCATGTATAGGTTGGCGAACTGTTTATAATGTATAATTTGAATCCTTGCCAACAAGTCACTACATCTGCATACTATTAAAGTGAAAATTTGTTTTTTAGGAATCAACACTGTACAAATATCTCAGAACTTTCTAACACATCTGAAAATGATGAGCAAAATGCTGAGGATTTGGTATGAAGTTTGTTGATTTTATAATGGTTTTTGTTAATTTCAAATGGCATTTTTAAAAAGTGAAGAAGAAAATGTTGGCTTTCTAGTATCAACTCTTGCAGTAGTCCAACGAATAAATAGGGCATTTGATAAAAATATATTTTTGAGTTTTCTAGATGATTTATGAGGTAATTTGTTTTAGCTAATATCAAAATATAAGTGAATAATTTTAGGTATGGAATATATTCTCTTACTATATTTTAGCTAGTGAAAGGTGTATTATATAAAGTACCTTGGAGACTGGGCACAGTGGCTCACACCTGTAATTCCCGTGCTTTAGCAGGCTGAGATGGGAAGATCTCTTGAGCCAGAAGTTTGAGACCGTGTCTCTACAATAAATAAAAAAGTTAGCTGGGGTAGCGCATGCCTGTACTATAGAACACAAAATCCAGAAACTATAGGAATCTGTATGTTTCTGGGGATTTGTGGATAGAGGTAAAACACAAGTTTTCTGTTTAGGAAATGCATGAAGTGTCTTTTTATAACTGTAATTTTGAATTTTAGAATTAGTTCATGTTCTTAGGGAATGAAAAAGGATTATTAGGAATGACTGTTTTTTTTTTTTTTTTCCAAGCCTGGGTGCCACAAAGATCATCTGGTAGTCTTTCTTTGGAGATTTTGTTAATAACATGTTTTAACTCTAGTAATACCAAATGTCTTTGATATGTTATTTATTAAGATTATATTTTCTTAATCTTAATAATTAACCTTAATAATTAAGGTTATTATTTTCTAATGAGACTCTAAATACTTAAGGTGCTCTGATTTTATTCCTAGGATGATAGTGATCTTCCTAAAACATCTTCTGGAAGAAGGAGAGTAAGTTACTCTGCATGGCTGACTTTTGTAGTTTGCTTTTTCTTTGTTTTAAAATCAATTCAGGATTTTAGTTTTTGTCTTTGAAAAGTTATATCAATGTAGACACTGAATATTTTATTAGCAAAATGGGAGAAATTACTGGAAAGGTTTAGTGGGAGAGTTGGAATTTGTACTGTATTATCAGAGTGAGGTGGAGTAAGAAGAGGCCATTCAAAAAATAGAGGATACCACAGGAAAGACAAAAAAAGTAGAGAAATATGGCATGGCATGTCCCTAGACTGTTAAGGGCACTACACCCGACTGGTGTAGAGGTTGGATGTTGAAGTGACCAAAGTGGCTATGTCTGGCTATTATGATTGGGGTAGATTATGGTGATATTGAAATCCAAGGATTTCATTTAAAGTAGAGAATCAATTGAACAGTCAAAATAGATAACACAGTTTGAAGGATAAGAAGAAGTGTATTAAAGGAGATGAATTAGGAGTTCATTGCAAGAATATAGGGTGAAGGATGGGTAGCTAGTCAAGGATATTTGCATGGGAATGGAGAGGAAAGGAAAATTATGAGACCTTTTTAGGGAAAACTAACTAGGATTTGGTGACTGAACTTTTTTAAAAAATGGAGATATGTTGGGACAATGAGGTTGAGGGGTAAGGAGAAGGGTCTATGGAACAAAGTTTATAAAATTGGGTAATCATAATGTATCATCAGCAGGCTTTGAAGTTCAAATATAATAGAGTAATTAAAATGAAAGATTATTAATATGAAAATGCTTAACATTTTAAGATCATTTTAAGTTTCCTCCAAATGTTCCTTAAATTTAAGCTTTTTATGAAATATTAATTTATACCATGTGCTTGCCTTCCAGAACACTGAAAAGTTAGACCTGAAATAGTCTAATATGATTAGTTATTTTCATATAATTTTTATTTCTAGACTCCCAAGTATCGGGGGGAACCCCACCCCCGATATTCAATGTGGGTTCTTTCCTATTTCCGTAAGTGTCGACTGGTCTGAGAAATAAAGGAAAAGAGTACAAGAGAGAGAAATTTTAAAGCTGGGTGTCCGGGGGAGACATCATATGTTGGCAGGTTCCGTGATGCTCCCTGAGCCGTAAAACCAGCAAGTTTTTATTAGCGATTTTCAAAAGGGGAGGGAGTGTACGAATAGGGTGTGGATCACAGAGATCACATGCTTCACAGGGTAATAAAATATCACAAAGCAAATGGAGGCAGGGCGAGATCACAGGACCACAGGATGGGGCGAAATTAAAATTGCTAATGAAGTTTTGGGCACGCATTGTCATTGATAACATCTTATCGGGAGACAGGGTTTGAGAGCAGACAACCTGTCTGACCAAAATTTATTAGGCGGGAATTTCCTCGTCCTAATAAGCCTGGGAGCACTACAGGAGACCGGGGCTTATTTCATCCCTTTGGTTTCGACCGTAAAAGACAGCCATCCCTAAAGTGGCCATTTCAGAGGCCTACCCTCAGGGGCCATTCTCTTTCTCAGGGATGTTCGTTGCTGAGAAAAAGAATTCAGCAATATTTCTCCTATTTGCTTTTGAAAGAAGAGAAATATGGCTCTGTTCTGCCAGGCTCACTGGCAGTCAGAGTTTAAGGTTATCTCTCTTGTTCTCTGAACATTGCTGATATCCTGTTCTTTTCTCAAGGTGCCCAGATTTCATATTGTTCAAGCACACATGCTCTACAAACAATTTGTGCAGTTAACGCAATCATCATGGGGTCCTGAGGCGACATACATCCTCCTCAGCTTACGAAGATGATGGGATTAAGAGATTAAAGACAGGCATAAGAAATCACAAGGGTATTGATTGGGGAAGTGATAAGTCTTCACAATTTATGTTCAGAGATAGCAGTGAAGACAGGCATAAGAAATTATAAAAGCATTAATTTGGGGAACTAATAAATGTCTGTGAAATCTTCACAATTTATGTTCTTCTGCCATGGCTTCAGCCGGTCCCTCCGTTTGGGGTCCCTGACTTCCTGCAACACCCAAGTGTTTAGTTTTTGTATTTATTTGCTATGTCTGCTGCAGCAAATGACAAATTTAGTTGCTTAAATAATAAAAACGTATTACCTGATAGTTCTGTACATTAGAAGTTTTCATGGGTCTCTAGGTCAGAATCATGGTCTTGGTGTGGCTAGCAGCTCTTGGGGAGAGTTATTTGCGTTTTCCAGCTTCTAGTGGGTGTCCTCACCTTGGCTTCAAGTCCCCTTTTTCCATCTTCAAGCCCACAACATAGCATTTTTCAGTCTGTCTCTGACTCTGACCTTTCTGCCTCCCTCTTATAATAACTTTTGTGACTACACTGGGTCCAAGCAATCAATTCAAGATAATCTTTCATCTCAAGGTCTATACCCTTAATGCAAAATACCTTTTCTCATGTAAGGTAACATAGTCATAGGTTTTGAGGATTATGATGTGAACATCTTTGGTGGGGCCATTTATTCTGCCTGTCACATTATCAGGTATGCTTCATATTCTGGGAAAACAAATATTATAAACCTGGGAGGTGAGAGGTCATGGAATAGCCTTTCACTAGATAATGTACTCTCGTTAGAGTATGCTTTTCATAGCTAACTTTGTAATATTTCTGAAATTGGTTAAGTTGTATCAAAATGTGTTATATGAATAGTTTAAAAATTTCATTTCTGGAAGAGTGTGTTGAGAGCAACATATATGACATTATTGCGTTTTTATAGAAGACAGTAGATCAGTTACATTTTTGCCACAGTCTTACACCAATAGTGTGATTTTTCTTAAGACTGTGAATGTATTTTTAGGTCCATGATGGAAAAAAAAGCATCAGAGCTACCAACTATGTTGAAAACAACTGGAAGAAACAGTGTAAGGAACTAGTGAACTTAATTTTTCAGTGTGAAGATTCTGAACCATTTAGACAACCTGTTGATTTGGTTGAATATCCAGTAAGTTTCCATTGTTTAAATGTTTGGGGCTTTTCTTGCTTTGCAGTGAGGAAACTGGGGTAGAGTTATTAAACTTTAAAGAGAAAGATACCTAGGCTTTATGTTAACTTTTTTGCTCTTATCACTAAGTTAGTGGTAGAAGTAGTGTTTTACATAGTTTTCTTCAATTTATAGACACCCTTGTAACTCATTTAAGAATTTAGACTTAGGAAACCAGTATTACATAACAATGGGATGGATCTACTTAGATTTCTAAGTAGGGCTAGCACTAGGAAAACTATGAATTGGATAAAAGTGTCGTTTGCACTCTTTAAAAAGGGAAATTGAAAAATGACTTTATAAAAACAAGTTGGATTATAACAGCACAGAGTGACTGTAGGACGCTTGGAGTATATACAGCAGGAAATAAAACCATCCCATGTGTCACTAACAATAAATAGACATTAACATTTTGGTATATTTCTTTCTATCTTGTCTTTGTTTTTATACCTCTTTTTAAACATTAGTAATGAATTTTAAGAGTCCTCTAACCTTTTCCTCTCTTCCATCATTTCAAATTTTTTAGAGATCTGATGGCATTTACATTTATAAAAGCAAAAAATGAATCTATGAATTAATCATTGTTTTTAAAACCTAGGACTACAGAGATATTATAGATACCCCAATGGATTTTGGAACAGTAAGGGAAACTCTGGATGCGGGAAATTATGACAGCCCTTTGGAGTTTTGCAAAGACATCCGGTTGATATTTAGCAATGCAAAAGCATATACACCAAACAAAAGATCAAAGGTAATTTTTAAAGTGGTTTATTGAAAAAAACTGCCTGATCTGTGTAGATAATTTTCCAATGTAATAGTAATTTTTTCCACTGTAATTTTCACTGTGTAGTAGAGGTTAGAACATTAAAGATAAATGAATAAAGTGAGAGTATTATAAAGAAAAGAGCTTCTGCTACTGCCCAAATATCTTTAGTTTTTGCCTTTCATCAGTTGATGTTTATCATAATCTCCTTAAGTTTTATAAGCAAGTGGGGATTAATGGGAGTAGGTATCAACAGAAAGTGAACAAATTTGATACACAGAGTAAGAGCCTCTGTGTTTTGTATGTTTAGGGATCTTAAGTGGATTGGAAACATAGATCAAGACTGTAAGAATATTAAAAGTAAAAAGGAAAATCTGATCGTGAGACTACTGACAGCATAAGAACATTTGGATTTGAAGAAACAACACATGAGCTCTCTGATTAAGACCACAAATAATGTTATAGAGCCAATGGAGGCTCTTTACTTGATGTATTAGAAGCTAATATTATGACACAGGGTTTTTCTTTTTCTTCTTTTTTTTCTTCTAGCCTACTCAAGTGAAGTGGTGACACTGGGTTTTTGAGAATAAGCTTTATATTGAAAGTTGACTCCCAAGGAGACAGGAGTGAATTTCAAATCTGACTCCTGTGCTGGCTTTAAAGCAGTATTTTTTTTTTTTTTTTTTTAAAGAAAAGGTTCAGGGTATGGATTCTGAGATTAGTAGGTGATTAGTGGAAGGAAAGGAGAGGTCTGGAAAGTCTTTGGGCATGTGTGGTTATTTCTTTATGTTATTTGATGGGTTGCGTGTGCAAATTTGGGGGAAGTTAAGTGTGAAACATGCTGGAAATTCAGGCTCTGATGTAGGCAGGCTCATTCTGTGCAGATTCCACTTGGCCATGCTGGTTTTAACCAGTTTCAGCCAGTTCTTCTTATCGCGTAAGCAGAGGGAGTTTCAGTGTTTTAGTAGGTTGGGTTTTTTTTTTTTTTTTGTCATTTTGTAAACTTAAGAATTTTTGTTAGTTATTGGTTTCTTTAACTCTTTGGGGCACACAGTTTCAGTAGAATGTTTTACTAAAATTTTGTTAACATGTTACACATTGGGTAACTTTTCAAAACTTGATGAGGCCTGTAATCCCAGGACTTTGGGAGGCCAAGGTAGGCAGATCACTTGAGGTCAGGAGTTTGAGACCAGCCTGGTCAACATGGTGAGCCCTCTTCTCTACTGTAGATAAAAAAATTAGCTGGGTGTGCTGGCACTTGCCTGTAATCCCAACTACAGGCATTAGGCATGAGAACCGCTTGAACCTGGGAGGCATAGGTTGTGGTGAGCCGAGATCATGCCACTGCACTCTAGCCTGGGCAGCAGAGCAAGACTCCATGTAGTTTGTGTGTTGAGTAATTGTAAAAAGTCATATTTAAAGTAAAACACTTGTTTGATCTTACAACATTTTTTGGTGTCTGCAATCAGTGACATTAACTATTTTGCTTTAACTGCATTTCCCTGTCATTACTTAATATTAGACTCCTACTGCATTACTGCCTCTAGTCTCAATTTGAGAACTCTTTGTTGGATTCAGGATTCATACTGCTTGCTGGATCAGTTTAACATTCAAGGCTAACATTTTTCCAAGCTTGGATTTTTGTCAGTCACCATTTGTAAGACTGTATTTTTTCAGAGACAAAATAAATTTCATTCAAGTCTTCCCTGCACCCCTCAAATACATGTTTGAGGATGCACACCATACGATTCACCACTGAAAGCTTTTAGTTCAGTGGTTTTTGATATAGTACATTGTCAGTTGTTCAAAACTATGGTTAACTATATATAACATTTGCCATTTTAGCCATTTTTATGAGTACAATTCAGTGACATCATTTATATTTATAATATTTCTAAAACTTTTTCATCATTCCAGACAGAAGCTCTGTAACCATCAAGCAATAATTTCCCCTTACCCCCAGTCCTTGGAAACTTCTAACTTCTGTGTCTGAATTTGCCTGTCCTAGATAAGTTCATATAAAAATTGAGATCTTCCCATATTTGTCCTTTTGTGTACAACTTATTTATTTCACTAGTGTAATGCCTTAAAGGCTTATGCATGTTGTAGCATGTATCAGAACTTTATTCCATTTTATGGCTGAATAGTATTAAAGTGTGTGGTTATACCATATCTTACTCATTCGTCTATCGACGGCCAGCTGGGCTGTTTCTACTTCTTGACCATTATGAGTAATGCTGCAGCAAATTCTGGAATACACGTATCTGTCAGAAACCTTGCTCAATTCCCTTGGGTATAGACCTAAGAGTAGAATTGCTGGGTCATTGGATAATTCATGTTTACCTTTTCCAGGAACCACTACACTGTTTTCCATATTGGCTGCACCATTTTATATTCCCACTGGCAATGTATAAAGGCCAGTTTGTTCACATCCTTGCCAACACTTGTTACTTTTGAAGTTTTGTTTTTGTGTGTGTGTGTTTTTTTCTTTTTTTTTTTTTTTTGAGACCGTCTCACTCTGTTGCCCAGGCTGGAGAGCAGTGGCGAGATCTTGGCTCACTGCAACCGCCACCTCCTGGTTTCAAGCAATTCACCTGCTTTAGCCTCCCGGGTAGCTGGGACTACAGGTGTGTACCACCATGCCCAGCTAATTATTGTATTTTTAGCAGAGATGGGGTTTCACGGTTGTTGGCCAGACTAGTCTTGAACTCTTGACCTCAAGTGATCTGCCTGCCTCGGCCTCCCAAAGTACTGGGATTACAGGTGTGAGCCACTGTGCCTGGCAGAATAAAATTCGTATATATGAAATATTGAAAATAACTGTCAAAGATTATTTCAGATTAAGTATAACAAATTTCACATTCATTTGTGAGTGTATATATATATGTATATGAGAAGCATGTAAGAAATTTGTATATCTCACATACTTTTTAAAAAAGTTTTCTAGCATTGGAGTGTCTTCGCCACCACTGCCATGCACAAGACTTATATTTAACTTTTGAGCATCAGACTTTTGCAATTATTTTCAGGAAAGGTTGTGGAGGAGTATAGAGTACTTCTGTACATGCATAGCTGTATGCAAAAGTATTTAAGATTTGATGTTATTTAATTATAAACATTGTTAAATCTTTCATATGCATTAACGTTCTGTGTTATACTTTCTACCACTGGATGCAAGGTAGTTTTGTTTCATTTTAGAGTTAGGTGGCATTAAAAACAGATTGCAGATAGAGTCTGGTATATAAAAGTGCTTTTGTTCCCTTGCCCCAAAGAGACACAGTGCTTCTGTAGCCTAAATAGCAGCCCTAAAACCAATCAACTTCCCATCTAACTTTGGGAGAAGGGTATATTTTTGGGTTTGTACATACAGATGTTAGAATAGGCAAAAACAGTTGAGATTCACTGACATATAGACACAAGTCCTGAATGTAGATGCTTGACTTCAAACTACTTTCTTATCATCCGAGAGGTATATATTTGATACTTCTTATTTCTAGATGTCACTAAGGGAAGGGGGTTGGAAATAGAAAAAAAAAATGGGTGACAGCCATTACCTGTAAGCAGTGATATAATATATTGCAAGTGATCTCAATGATTACAATGATTTCTCAAATACTTTTAAGGCTATTTTGTAATTCTACTTTGTTTTTATATCTTTGCAGATTTATAGTATGACCTTGAGATTATCTGCCTTATTTGAAGAAAAAATGAAGAAAATCTCTTCAGATTTTAAAATTGGTCAAAAATTCCATGAAAAACTTCGAAGAAGCCAGAGGTTCAAACAACGGCAAAATTGTAAAGGTGACAGTCAGCCTAACAAAAGCATCAGGTAAATTGGTTATGGCAAGCTTGCTTTATTTATTTAATTTTGGAGACAGAGTCTCACTCTGTCACCCAGGCTGGAGTGCAGTGGCATGATCTCGGCTTACCACAACCTCTGCCTCCCAGGTTCAAGTGATTTTCCTGCCTTAGCCTCCCAAGTAGCTGGGACTACAGGCACGCACCACCACACCTGACTAATTTTTTTTATTTTTAGAAGATACAGGGTTCCACCATGTTGGCCAGGCTGGTCTCCAACTCCTGACTGCAGGTGATCCACCCACCTTGGCCACCCAAAGTGTTGGGATTACAGATGTGAGCCACCACACCCGGCCTATTTATTTCTTTTAGTTTTTATTTATTTTTGGAGACAGAGTCTCTCTCTGTTGCCTAGGCTGGAGTGCAGTGGTGCAATCTTGGCTCACTGCAACCTCCGCCTCCCGAGTTCAAGCAGTTCTCCTGCCTCAGCCTCCTGCGTAGCTGGGACTACAGGCGCACGCTGCCGTGCCTGACTAATTTTTTGTATTTTAGTAGAGATGGGGTTTCACCGTGTTGCCCAGGCTGGTCTTGAACTCCTGAGCTCAAGCAATCCGCCTGCCTCGGCCTCCCAAAGTGTTAGGATTGCAGGCATGAACCACTGTGCTTGGCCCTATTTATTTTTTGAGATAGGTTTTAACTGTGTTGCCCAGGCTGGAGTCTAGTGATAGGATTATGACCACTGCAGCTGCAACTTTCTGGTCTCAAGCAGTTCTTCTCACTTCAGCCTCCTGAGTAGTTGGGACCAGAGGGGTGTGTCACCAAACCTGGCTAATTTTTAAAAATTATTTTTTGTAGAGATGGGGTCTCGCTATGGTGCCCATGCTGGTCTTGAACTCTTGGGATCAAGATCCTTCCACTTCAGCCTCCCAATGTGTTGGGATTACAGGCGTGAGCCACTGCGCCCAGCCTGTATGCATTTTTAAAAAAATTTAAGATTGTGTATTTAATCTTTACTGTGCATTCTGAAAAGACTAGTCATGGGTTTTAAAACTTGAAAGCATTTCTGTGAATATAGAGCTGTTGTATTGGTTTATAATTCTATAAATATGTAAAATTATAGATTTTTTCAAATCTTATTAAGGTTTATTTAAAGTATCACTTGTATTTTGCATAAGAATTGGCTTTTTAATGTAGAGCCAGGGTCCCCAACACCCACTCCCTGTGTAGACTGGGCCACACAGTAGGATGTGATTGGCTGACAAACAAGCATTACCACCTGAGCTCTGTCTGCTGTCAGATCTGCAGGGGCATTAGATTTTCACAGGAGCAGGAACCGTGTTGTAACTGTGCATGTGAGGGATCCAGGTTGTGTGCTCCTTATGAGGATCTAATGCCTGATGATCTGAGGTGAAACAGTTTCATCTTGAACTCTGCCCACTCACTGGCCCCAGTCCCAGTCTGTGGAGAAACTGTCTTCCACAAAACCAGTCCCTGATGCCAGAAAGGTTGGGGAGTGCTGATGTAGAGAATAATGTGATCTTTATGTATGTCTTTTGAGCATTTGATTGTGTAAGGGAAAATGTACCTTTGATACAATGTACCTCAGTATTACTGAGGATTATTCGTAAAGAAATATAAAATGAAGGATTTACTAACTTTCTCAGTAATTGTATATTTATTTACATTCTATATTCTTTGACTATGTAGTTAAGATTAATATCACATTTACAGGTACTTTACATTGTTGCAGTATAAAAATTGAGTTGTGCAATGTTTAGTTTGTTTCCATTTATATTTTCAATGTGCAGCATATCCCCTTGATGGGATTTCTTTGTGGTTGCTCTAGGGACGACACTATGCATCTCAATCTATTGCAAACAATCGATTTTATATTAATACTACTTCTATTACATACATATAGGAACTTGGCTGTAGTATAGCTTACTTCCATCTCCCTCCTAGGTAGTGGTAGTATCAGATCACACTTTTTTTTTTTTTCTTTTTTTCTTTTGAGAGGGAGTTCTGCTCTTGTTGCCCAGGCTGGAGTGAGTGTAGTGGTGCGATCTTGGTTCACTGCAACCTCCACCTCCCGGGTTCAAGCAATTCTCCTGCCTCAGCCTCCAGAGTAGCTGGGATTACAGGCACCTGTCACCACGCCCAGCTGAGTTTTTGTATTTTCAGTAGAGACAGGGTTTCACCATGTTGGCCAGGCTGGTCTCAAACTCCTAACCTCAGATGACCCACCCGCCTTGGGCTTCCAAAGTGCTGGGATTACATGTGTAAGCCACTGTGCCTGGCCTTATATTTACTTTTGTTCTCTCCCTTGATGATTAATGGCATTTAAAATTTTTGATATTACAGGCTTGAGTTTTATTATACAGACAATTACTTCTTTAAAGAATTGTGATTACCTTTAAGCTTCAATGTCTAGATACCACTTAAAACGCTGTTTTGCTTTTAAGAAGCAGGGTCTTTCTCTGTTGCCCAGGCTGGAGTGCATGGTGTGATCATAGTTCGTCGTAATGTCAAGCTCCTGGGCTAATACAAGTCTCCTGAGTAGCTATGATTGTAGGTGTACACAGCTATGCCCAGCTAATTTTTAAATTTTTTGTAGGCATGGGGTCATGCTATGTTGCCCAGGCTAGTGTTTGAACTCTGGCTTCAATTGATCCACCTGCCTTGGCCTCCTAAAGTGCTGGGATTACAGGCGTTTTCAGCCATTTCTTATTGTTTTAAAGGAAAATAGGATTATCTCAATATTCATTCATCCAGATTTCTCACATGCCTTAAACTTCCACTCTCCTTTCCCGTAATTCCTGGCCTAGGGGCCAACCATGGTGGATGGGTGCAGTTAGATGTAAATAGTCTGGTGTTGGGACAAAAATCATTTTGTTCTGATTCCTTTTTTTAACTTTTCCTGTTTAGGTTGTGTTGATTTCTCCTCTTAACCTTATTCTGTCTTTAGGGACATATAAATAAGAGAGGAGAAAGTTGGGTTCTATCGAGGCTTAAATTGGTAGTATGAATGAATGCCTATATTACATAAATGTTGGTTCCTCTTAGCATTTAATCCAAAGAACGTAAGGTATTCAAATAATTTTCTGTAACTCTTACTTGGAACATTTGTTCATTACTCCAAATTTGAATAACAGTATGTTAAATTTAGAGTTAGGAAATACTACTAATAATCAGTGCCAGAATAAAATGTTAATAGTGAATATTTTAATGTTTTGATCATAAAATTACTCAGTTTAAGAAATATGATATACTTCTATTTAGTCATTCTCTGTGAACCAGTTATCTCTATATTTTGTTAAATACTGTTTCCTTTGTTCATATGTTTGACCAGAAACCTCAAGCAGAAGAGGTTAAAATCTCAGATAAAAATAATTCCTGAGTTGGTAGGTTCTCCTACCCAGTCTACCTCAAGTAGGACAGCTTATCTTGGAACCCACAAGACAAGTGCTGGTATTTCTTCAGCTGTTACTTCTGGTGACTCCTCAGATTCAGCAGAATCATCAGAAAGGAGGAGAAGAAATAGACCTATAACAAATGTTTCTACGTTATCTGGTGAGAAGTGGAATATTTTGTTATTTCGTTGGCGAGGACCCAAGTGGCCCTGACACTGAAAGAACTTATAGTTTAATGGAAGAGATAAACAATAAACATGGAACAATTCGATTATGTTCCATAAGTACCAGTGCTTTGTAAATGGTACATTTATACTGAATTTTCAATTATGTGATACATCGATTCTTCACACTTGGTGTGCAGCATTTGAAGTTTTTGTATCTTAATTTAAAAATTAAGAAGTACTGGCCGGGCGCGGTGGCTCAAGCCTGTAATCCCAGCACTTTGGGAGGCCGAGACGGGCGGATCACGAGGTCAGGAGATCGAGACCATCCTGGCTAACACGGTGAAACCCCGTCTCTACTAAAAAATACAAAAACTAGCCGGGTGAGGTGGCGGGCGCCTGTAGTCCCAGCTACTCGGGAGGCTGAGGCCGGAGAATGGCGGGAACCCGGGGGGGCGGGCTTGTAGTGAGCCGAGCTGGGGCCAATACACTCCAACCTGGGCGAAAAAGGGGGAAACCCTCTCCAAAAAAAAAAAAAAAAAAAAAAAAATTAAGAAGTACTGATAATCATGTAAGTTCAAAGCTGATGACCTAGTAAATTCTAAACTCTTCATGTTGTTGCCATCCGGTAGTGTAACTGCAGCTGATGCTAACCCTTTGTTAACATTGTACAAATGAGGCTGTGGTGTGTATCTACTTCTGTATTGCTCTGAGTGGTTTTGCCGACTTATGACAATAGCATACTATTTACTATTATAATTGAATCATTTATGCACGTCTTCTATTAACTAGTATTTCAATAAATAGTAATGACAGCATTGAAAAATATACAGATAAAAGTTTGGAATGGAAGTGGACTGTGATAAAATGTGGAGAAAGACAAGCAAGTTCATGTGTGTCACATTAGAACTGTACATTGTTTGAAGGGATACATTCATAGCATGGAATGTCCAATCAGAGTATGCTGGAGTAATTGAAAATGGCACTAGGGATAAGCGGACACATTACAGCCTAGTAGCAACTATGAGAAAATGCACTGAAGGAAAGAAGGATGCATTTTGTGCATATGAAAAGACTGTGTTTTGGGGAATGTTACAAACAATAGGATCAAACAGGTAGAGTACAGTCACAGTTTAGTGACTTTCAAGCCTTGCAGAAGAGTTTGGATTACTGAATGGGTTCCTTATTGAGTGAGAGAGTCACATTGTTTCGGGAAGATTAAGTTTGGCAGTGATATGCAGGGGGAGGGGAAGAGCCTGGAAACAGGGAGTCAAGGTGATAGATGGTAGAGTTGACAGAAGTAGCTGAGGTGGGCAAACAGCAGAACAAGTTCAAAAGATGAACCACAGTTTGGTGTCTGGTATTTTTGTATCACAGCCAGTTTTCTTTTCTTCTCTCTCACACACTCTCTCTCTCGTGTAGCTTACAGAAATGACCTTACTATGCTATTAGGAAGGGGTAAAAGGATGGTGAGACATGCAAACTATGTCTTCTGAAATGCTGGACTTGAAATGATGGTGTCTTTTTTGTATGAAATGCCTGTCTGATATCACAGAAGGAAGTACATGCGGAGCCAATTAATTTAATTAATTTATTTTTGAGACAGAGTCGCTTTCTGTCACCCAGGCTGGAGTGTGGTGGCATGATCTTGGCTCACTGCAACCTTCGCCTCCCGGGTTCAAGTGATTCTTCTGCCTCAGCCTCCTAAGTAGCTGGGATTTCAGGCTCCTGCCACCATGCCTGGCTAATTTTGTATTTTTAGTAGAGATGGGGTTTCACTATTTGGCTAGGCTAGTCTCGAACTCCTGGCCTCAAGTGATCCACCCACCTTGGCCTCCCAAAATGCTAGGATTACTGGAGTGAGTCACCGTGCCTGGCCTGCAGCTAATTAAATTTTTAATTGGAAGTCTGTTTATAAAATACATAAAACTATGTTTTGTAAATCTATGCTAGGATTAATCTGTTATTTTTAGAAATAGAAGCAAAAACTTTATTTGGAATGCTGATTATGTACCTTTTAATACTCTAAATTTCATCAGCTTTTTTTTGGGAATGGTTTTTAAAAAAATACATTCTAAGCATTTTAGGAATCTGCTTTTGTAGTAACGTTATGTAATGTTCAGAGTAATGTTATGAACTGCTTGCTTATGTGTGTAAAGACAGCAGAATATATGTAACTATTTACACTTTATTTTTCCTAGAAAGTGAAATGGAAGATTCTTTAGCTACCTCTTTGTCATCGTCAGCTTCCAGTAGTTCTGAGGAAAGCAAAGAGAATTCAAGAGCTCGTGAATCCTCCTCACGTAGTGGGCTATCTAGAAGCAGCAATCTCAGGGTAACCAGAACTAGAGCTGCTCAAAGAAAAACTGGTAAGAGACTCAGTAATACTTTTGTGGGATGTATATCAAAAGAATCCAAAAGTTATAAATTGAATAGATTCTTGATTTAATGCATCTACATAAGATTAAGTTAATGTCCTTTATGTTCTTTAGATTTAGGAAGGAAATGAATTTTGGCATTAAAAAGTGAAGAAAAGGCTGGGTGTGGTGGCTCAACGCCTGTAATCCCAGCACTTTGGGAGGCTGAGGTGGGCGGATCACCTGAGGTCAGGAGTTTGAGACCAGCCTAGCCTGGCCACCATGGTGAAACCGTGTCTCTAGTAAAAATACAAAAAATTAGCCAGGCATGGTGACTGGTGCCTGTAATCCCAGCTACTCGGGAGGCTGAGGCAGGATTTGCACCTGGGAGGCAGTGAGCCAAAATCACACCATTGCACTCCAGCCTGGGCAACAAGAGCGAAACTTCATCTCCTCCCTGCCTCCCCCAAAAGTGAAGAAAATCATTAAAATAATAGTCATTTAAAAATGTTGAAATAAGGAAAATCTTTTAAATCTTATTGTTAACCTTATTTCTAGGTCCTGTTTCATTAGAAAATGGATGTGGCAGAAAAGCCACTCGAAAGAGAGTCTATTTAAGTGATTCTGA
Organism: Papio anubis; assembly: GCF_008728515.1. Taxonomy (NCBI): domain Eukaryota; kingdom Metazoa; phylum Chordata; class Mammalia; order Primates; family Cercopithecidae; genus Papio; species Papio anubis. The sequence goes on along the minus strand of NC_044979.1, from coordinate 174,701,572 downwards.
TAACAATTCATTGGAGACTGGTGAAATTCTAAAAGCCAGAGCTGGAAATAACCGAAAGGTCTTACGGAAGTGTGCTGCTGTAGCTGCCAATAAGATAAAGTTAATGAGTGATGTAGAAGAGAATTCTAGCTCTGAAAGTGTCTGTTCTGGTCGGAAGCTGCCTCACCGCAATGCTTCTGCTGTAGCTAGAAAAAAGTTATTACATAATTCTGAAGATGAACAGAGCTTAAAGTCTGAAATTGAAGAAGAGGAGCTAAAAGATGAAAATCAACCATTACCAGTGTTCAATTCTCACACTGTCCAGAGTAATGTTGATGAATCTGAAAACAGAGATTCAGAGTCAGAAAGTGATTTGCGGGTAGCCCGGAAAAATTGGCATGCTAATGGTTACAAGTCCCATACTCCAGCACCTTCAAAAACGAAATTTCTTAAAATAGAGTCTTCTGAGGAAGACTCTAAAAGTCATGATTCAGATCATGCATGTAACAGAACTGCTGGCCCATCAACGTCTGTGCAGAAACTTAAGGCAGAGAGCATCTCAGAGGAAGCAGATTCTGAACCAGGAAGATCTGGTGGTAGGAAATACAATACATTTCACAAGAATGCGAGTTTCTTTAAAAAAGCAAAGATTTTGAGTGATTCGGAAGATTCTGAATCTGAGGAGCAAGATAGAGAAGATGGGAAATGTCATAAAATGGAAATGAACCCAATTTCAGGAAATCTGAACTGTGATCCTATTGCTGTGTCCCAGCGTTCCTCAGATCATGGAACTGAAACTGATTTAGATTCAGATGATGACAAAAAAGAAAAACCAAACAGTTTTATGAAAGGTAATTCAAAACACGTATCTTTGTTCACTGATTTACTCTCACCATCCTTTTACTCTTACACACACTGATTTTTTTCCCCCCTGAAAAATTTTCCCTTGAAACTTTTTTCTCTTTGCTGTTTCTTTCCCTCCCATGCATTCTGTGTTAGCCTTTTCTGTTCATCCTTTATATTCTTACATGCATGCGTAACTTTTTATTGAGTATAGTTTTATTCACCTAACAGGCAATCTTGGCCTTAAGAACTATGCCTATTAAAGATTTCACTTCTTGTATTGATGATGGGGATACATTATATTAGAGATGAGCTTGACTAAAGCAGAGAGGGGCACATTTATAAGCTGTGGTGTTGACAGCTTAAGCAGTAGACAAAAAGGGTAGGACTATTTAAAAGGGATGTTAGTAATGGCAAATAAGACAGTTACTGAGCTGTTTCTATTAGGAAGTTTTTCTAAATGCTTTCCATTAATAAGCAGTTTAGTCTACATTTCTTTTATGAAGTAGGTATGTACTAGCATTCATTTTACAGGTAGTAACTGGAGCACAAAGTGGTGAAATAACTTGCTAAATTCAGATTGTACTCCTGGTACATGGGGATTGATTAAAAAAATACTATAGAGCAGAGGACAGCTAAAACTAAGATGAAAAGTATTTGTGTGATTGGAGCTTGCAGAGTTATGGGGAGTTTCAGAGAGGCTAAGTGTTAAGTGATTAGTTTGCATATGCTAGTGCTATGGTAAATAGAGTTTAGTTGTATTCATGTTAATATTATAGTGTCAAGATCATGGGATGTTATTGATGAGAATGTGATGAATTTGTGAATGGTGCTGAGGATGAAAAAGTTACTGCTTTAAAGTACAGTCATGTGCTGCATAACAGTGGTGGTTTCATAAGATTATAATGAAGGTGAAAAATTTCTGTTGCTTAGTGAAGTCATCATAGCTGTCCTCTAGTCCTAGTGTAGTGCATTACCTTTTCTGTTTGGATACATACACACATACTTTCCATTGTGTAACAACTGCCTGCAGCATTCAGAACAGTAGCATGTCATAGAAGTTTGTAGCCTAGGAGTAACAGGCTATACCATATAACCTAGGTGTGTAGTAGGCTGTACCATAAGTTTGTGTAAGCACACTCTGATGTTTGCTTAAGACGAAATAGCCTAACGATGCATTTCTCAGAACGTATCCTTGCTGTTGAGCAACATATGACTATACTACGAAGTGTGTACCATTTCATTCACTGTGATACCCCCTTCAAATTAATATGAATTCTGAATTTGTTTTTAATACTGAACATATAATTCCTTTAGACTTAATTACTTACAAAAGATTAATAGAAATCTACTCTTTAACTTTTAGATTCTACATCACAAGACAGTGGACAAAGCAGAAAACTTTCCAGGAAAAGGGTCTGTTCCAGTGACTCAGACAGTAGTTTACAGGTAGCTAAGAAGTCATCAAAAGCCAGAACAGGTCTCCTAAGGATTACTCGAAGATGTGCAGCTACGGCTGCCAGTAAGATCAAGCTCATGAGTGATGTAGAAGATGTCAGTTTAGAAAATGTGCACACTAGAAGCAAAAATGGAAGGAAAAAACCTGTCCATCTTGCTTGTACTACAGCTAAGAAGAAACTGAGTGATTGTGAAGGAAGTGTACATTGTGAAGTGCCAAGTGAACAGTATGCCTGTGAAGGCAAGCCACCTGATCCTGACTCCGAACTTAGTACAGAAGTGCTTAGTCAGGCTCTAAATGGAGACTCAGACTCTGAAGATACGTTGAATTCAGAACAGAAGCACAGGCATACCAATATTCACAAAATAGATGCATCTTCTAAAAGAAAAAGTTCCTCTGTAGCATCTTCAGGAGAAGATTCAAAAAGTCATATTCCAGGGAGTGAGACTGACAGGACATTTTCTTCAGAGTCAGCTTTGGCACAAAAAGCTACTGCAGAGAATAATTTTGAAGTGGAACTGAATTATGGGCTGCGCAGGTGGAATGGCAGAAGACTCAGGACCTATGGAAAGGCTCCTTTCAGTAAGACAAAAGTGATTCGTGATTCACAGGAAGCAGCAGAGAAGGAAGTAAAAAGGAAAAGATCGCATCCTGAATTGGAAAATGTGAAACTCTCTGAAACAACTGGGAATTCAAAGTGTAGACCTGATACTAGTTCCAAATCATCAGATTTGGGATCTGTAACTGAATCAGATATTGACTGTACCGATAATACAAAAACCAAAAGGAGGAAAATGAAAGGAAAAGCAAAAGTAGTTAGAAAAGGTAAAACTTTTACAGCTAACATATCTAAAACTGTGAGACGTCAGAGACAAAGCAAACGCCCTAGGTTAAGTGTGGATGATAATGACTGGGAGGATTTGGACTATGCAAAATCTAAAAGAGTTCTTCGACGTTCAAAAATAAAAACGAGAAATCAGGGTAGAAGGACTGTGAGATACCATGATGGGGATGATGATAGAAGCTTAGAAAATGTGTTAGATTTCAATGGTTGCACCTTATGACCTTGAGGGAAAGCCAGTTCATTTAAGAGGAAATGGACTGGAATTTATGGTGAAAGCTGGCTGTTAAAATTATTTTTTTGTCTTACAATTCAGGGAATATATTTATATTTTTCTATGAGAAGTTATGAATGTGACTAAATCATGACTGTTATTTTTATTTGCACTTGCTGGTCTTTGTAGCAGCATTCAGCACAGGTGCCAAAATATGCTTCATTTTGGGGGCAGATCTATTTTGACAGTATTTGACTACATATAGCAAGAGTTTGAAATATGTTAAACACTAGACATCCTGGTTATCAAAACCAATGAGCATTACTTTCATGGCAGCAAGTGTCATGCAGTTATTTTCTGAATTTGTCAAAGAGGCAGTAGTTTCTAACCCCTGTTCTTAGTAGTTATAACAATTTCACAATATGTTTACAGATTCTTCATAAATACATGCATACTGACACTATAATCATGGGAGGTGTAACCATGATTAGTAGGCAAGGTACCTACCACTTTTTTTTCTTTCCCTGGCTACTTGAGTAGAATGCATTATACCAGATCTAGTCATTTTCATTGAAATGGTTTCTAATTTTCTTTCCAAGTGCTGTTGGGTTTTTTTCTTTTTAAGGAAAACGTGATCACTTTTATGTTATAAACTTGAATTTATAAAGTGCTAGTAAATTATTTTTAATGATTTGAGTGCATGTTTTAAACCTCTAAGACCAGAGCATAGTCATAGCATTTTCTTTTAAATTGTGCACTAACAAAATGCTATATAATTTGTCTTCTGTCCAAGATCTCCGGGTTTCCATTGTAAGGGATTTAACCAAAATCTTGCTCTTCCATAATCTTACTCTGTGAAATAGAGGAATTTGTGTGCCTTAGATTTAGAAGTGTGTTCTTTAATAGAGTGTACAGGGCTAAAAGAGTATTTAAGTTAATATGTAGGTTTCCCCCATCTGTACTGCAATTGTAGAGTTGAGTTTTGTTAAAGAGTACAATTGCAAATCTTATCTATATAGGAAAATAGTTAAATGTCATTCTGCATCTCTTTGTTTTAGTTTACTGCTTCCATGTGCAATCCTAAGCATTCTTTGCTGGGGCAACTAAATATGTCTTTATTAGTGACTTCTAGTCCAAATGTAAGAAATGTTTCGTGGGAAAATAATTTTATAATCCATTTAAAGTGAAACTTTATCACACAAATAGTACACTTATTTTCTAACCAAATACTTGATAGGTTATGCTACTCCAGTGTAGGTGGCCACTCCTAACTTGTTTGTGCCTGAAGATGGACTTGATTCAAATGGTTTACATATTTAGTGGGTAAGGGATATGTTACAGTACCCCACCTGTAAGTTATTTATTAGCCCTAGTTGTGTTTAGTTTCAGACAAAATTAACCCTTTTCTCCTGTGTATCTTTGAAATGGCAGGTAAGGTGAAGCATCAGACTGGTATCAATGTTAGACAGTGTTATTTATTAGCCCTAATTGTGTTTGGTTTCAGACAAAGTTAACCTTTTCTCCTGTGTATCTTTGAAGTGGCAGATAAAATGAAGCATCAGACTGGTATTAATGTTAGAGAATGTTCTGAAGTGTTCCTATTTGTAGTTATCTATTCCACTTAACATAGTAGGAGGTACATTTTCTTTCTACTCTGATGCATGGGGAAGGATGTATTTGGACATTATCAACTGAGATAGGTGGGAAACCTACCTCTCATTTGTGGCTTAGAGAGCTATCACCATTTCAGAACTATGATGCTTTTCTTCTCAGAGCTTGTGTTAAGTATACAGTAAACAGATGGATTCATGGTAGTTGTCCTTGACTAAGACTGAAAGGACTAATGGGATGCCTTTTACTCCCCTAATTTTAAGAGCTGGCGATAGATGTCAAATCCATTAATTTATTTAAACTCTTCTTAACCTTCTCTGTTTTATAACCTTCTCTGTTTTATAATCTGTTCTCAGGTTTATAACTCCATGTTTACCATCATTTGCAAAAAGATACCAAAAAAATCCATAAATAAATATGGAATACATTAATAAGTACATACATTCTTTTGGTAAAATGATATTTTGACAGTTTAGGCTTCGTTAATAGAACTGTTCTCATTCTTTGGATTGCATTAATTATTGGTCATTGACTGGTCATCCAATTACTATTTTTTCTTTCAGTCCAAAATAGACCCTTGCATACAGAAGTGGTATTTTGGTTTTTAATCAGATTTGGTTTCATCAGAAGCAAGAATGAACCTGATGTCTTTAAAAGCATAGCTGACAATGGTAGCTTCTCAAGTTATGAAATAAAACTAAGAGATAATGGAGAAAATAATTTTTATGGGTTTTTTTGGTTATGGTGCTATTCCTAAGGTTAACTTTGAATATGTGACACACACACTCCTAAGTACCTTTAAGGAAAATTAATAAATCATTAATAGTTAAAAATGTTTACATTGAGCACTAGAACATGTTTGGCTTTTTTTCTACGTTATGCAAAATGCCCAGGGATTTAATGCACAGGTGTACTTTATTATTTAGGGTCAGTTTGTAGTATTCTTGAGAAAAGATAAAGGGTTATAATTTGACTGTGAACTGATCCAGAAATAAGTGCTGTACTTTTCCACTGCACTTGAAGTTCAGCTAATGGTGTATGTGAAAAAAACAAAAACTACTTTGGTTGTGTATGTCCAAAGTCCTATGGTTTTATTCATTTATGGTTTTAAAGGCTTTGAGGTACTCAGATTTGATTTTTGCTTTCTTGGAAAGACTCACTTTACCAAGCATATAAAGGAAAAATGATTTCAAACATTCACGAGATAGATAAGTGTTAACAAAGCTTTCTTTTTTTGTGTCCTCCTTATTTAAAATGGTATACTTACAATGTGAAGTAACTTAGGAATAAAAGGAAAAGTTTATCCCATATTCAAGTAATTCCTAAGGTCGGCCTCCCTTTTTGTAAGTGGCAAATATCTGATTAAATCATTTCTCAGTTTATTAATCCTTGGAAAGAATGATATAGCAGTTACTCACAGCTTGTAAATTACAACAGAAAGGTTCCTTTCAAATAGTAGAGTTGCACCTAAAGAGGAAATTGGGTTTATAAGAAAATGAAGGCAAAGAACTTAAGATTTAAGAAAAAGCACTTCAAAACAGAAGGGCAAATGGAAAAGGAGGATATAAAATAAACCAATAAAAATACCATCTGAGGGTGTTACTGTCCAAAAGTAAAGAATAAGATGCATTACTAAGCCCTTTGCACTCGTTATGACCTCATAAGTAAAAATTATTAGAATAATAAGAGGTGCATACTACATTCCCTCTGTCTTCTAGACTTTTTGTTTTTGTAGAAGAATCAGAAAACAATTTACTAACCTCCCTGTTTGATATTAAAAACTAAATAGGAAGAATTTTAATATTTTCTGTCAGTACAAGTTGAACTTGATTGTGCCAACTGAAACCCCAGAGATTTGTATATCAGTAGAATGCAAGAACATCATTAAAGGTGCTTACAGTCTTTTTTGTTTTCCTTTCCACTCCATTGTATCAATTTTTTGAGTAACTTTTAAATGGCTAGAAAATGGTCTTTTTGCTTTGCCCTTTTATAGCTGAAATAACCAGCTCCATTCTTTTTCATGAATAGTAAGTTGATATATTTATCAGGTATCTTGCAGTTGTCACCAAATACTGTAGTTTTCTGATGTTGTATGGAAATAATAGTTCAATTATTCTAATGTGATGGAGTGCAACAAGTCATTGTAGAACTTTTCACCTGTGAATGTTGAAGTTATACCTCTGAGCTTCTGCCATGGATATCAAGGAAATAATAAAGCAGAAACCCTAAGAAATTTGCAACTTAACAGTTTGAGACTGTCTATTATCCTAGTATTTGGGAAGAGAAGGAATGAATTTGTCAAAACTAGGTGACAAAATAGAGCATTGTGGGAAAAATTGATTCCAACTAGATTAGCAAATGTTAATCCCTAGCTCAAATTGTGAATACTAAGGATTGATAAGTAAACTATGTAATGCTAAGGGCTGTGTTGTCTTTTCTTATGATTTTAAGTTTTAAAGGCTGTTAAATTACAGAGATGTTGCCTGAGGATACATGGGGATTCTCAAAAGTAAGAGATTTTTACCCTTTTCATAATCTGCCTAGCTGGATCCTAATATATTGTTAAATTGGTAGAAAAGTATCAAGATTTTAAATTGATGTCTGCTCAAGAATTGCTTTTCTAGATTTGATGGAGGGAGGGGGAGAGTCACATCATTTGGATTCTACAAATCTGCAGGCTCTATCTTTGGCAACAGGTAAATAACTAGACTATACATCTGTTTCTCAAGTATGGCAAGACCAATAGTTTGAATTTAATTATCAATGCTATGGTATACTTTCTGGTCATATTTTAGTTATGTCAATTTTAAGGTAAGTTTTTTCATTTATTAAAGCCTTTAAATGAGATTTTAGACTGCCAAAGAGAAGAGGCAGTCCAGTTGACCTAATTGAAATGAGATGACCAGTATATAGAGCCTAGATGGACTACAGCAGCTCTACCTCTTTGTTTTATAAGGTAAATCATTTTAAAAATTGCCTTTTTTGGGCCGGGCGTGGTGGCTCACACCTGTAATCCCAGCACTTTGGGAGGCCGAGGTGGGCGGATCACGAGGTCAGGAGATTGAGACCATCCTGGCAAATACAGTGAAACCCCATCTCTATTAAAATACAAAAAAAAATTAGCCGGGCATGGTGGCAGGCGCCTGTAGTCCCAGCTACTCGGGAGGCTGAGGCAGAAGAATGGCGTGAACCCGGGAGGCGGAGCTTGCAGCGAGCCAAGGTGGTGCCACTGTACTCCAGCCTGGGCAACAGAGCGAGACTCCGTCCTTTTTTGATCAGTGGTTAAAAGTTAAAGGGATCTTTAATTTTTAATATATTCAAGTTAATTTTCTAAGTGTGAAATCAGTCCTTGGACTGCAACTATATATTCACCTACAAAATTCCAATCATAAAATTACAGGAGCCTGTCAAGCAGATCTTTAGTTTTCCACTCCACATAAGATCGTTAATGTTCTAAATTAATCAATTCATTTAGATGAATAGATTTTTTGTCAATTCCTAAACAGAGTATAATAAAGTTAGCATTTTCATCTTAAGCAAAAGGGTTAAAAAACAAAAAGCACTACTCCAAGCCAAATACATTCTAGCTGGTTAATTCCAGACTTGTCCCAAGTGGTTCCCCCACCTCTTTTCCACTGGTAATTTCTTTTCATGCAGGCAGAACATAGGGTGCGAGGGCTGCGAGTTTTACCTATGAGCTTGGATAGCGGAACTCCAGGGAGTCAGGAGCCCTGCTGGAAAAGGGGTTTGCCACTGGATTGTCTGTGGCCTGGTTTCTTTCCAGTACTACAGTAATAGGGTAGATTGAAAACAAGTATTTACTTCTGATTCTGCCTACATTTACTGTGAAATGCTCTTCAAGTATCACTTCTAAAAAGCAAATTAAGCAGTTAAGTATAAGGTCCCTGAATTCATATTTCAAAATAAGGCTTTTATGAGATTTGTATTAAAAATTGCAATAGCTATCACAATTCTTTTGTAGAGTTTTTCTAGGGGTGAGAGAAAACTATTGTGATGAACTAGATTAGTTGTAGTTCCAGAATAAAAAAAATTCAGGGTTGTGTGGTGCCCATCATTGAGTAAACTGAACCCTAAAAATAAAGAAGCTAGTGAACTAGTTTATGGAATTACTTGTCGGTCTCTTGACCTGATACTGCCATACTGCAGTGTTACCAGCTCCCCCCAGAAAATGGAACTGTTCAAAAACACAGCAAGTTACAGAAACCATTTTATTCTACAGCCATTGGGATACTTCAGCTTATGGGATGTTTTTGGAAACTTCTGCTTTGGGAGGCATGAAGATCATTGATAAATGTTACTTGCTTTCTGAGTTTTGGGGTCATTTCATTGCTTATCAATGAAGGGCAGACACAGGAGAGAATATCTCAAGTCTTTTCTGATAAAAAGGCTTGCCTGAGGGAGCTTATAACTTGCACCTAGGGGGTTTACCCACTATGTAGATTTGCTTTATCCACAACCACAGCGACCGATCATGTCAAGATTCTAGGAGCTTACGAAAGAGGCTAGTATGTTTTCATTTTGAGTCAGATATTCTTTTCTCATTCTCAAATCTGTTTTAAATGCTCCAATTTAAAAAATGCCAATGAAAATTCTGTAATGCTTTTGTAGTAGTCATGCAGTTTACTTTGAATTCAGGAAAACAGTTTTGTATGATGAAATATTGTGCAGAATCTGTAAGGTAGCTTAATTTAAAGTCTAATTAGAATATGATTAATCCTTAAAATTTAGGAACTAGAGATTGTGTTGAGTCAGAACTGTTATGTTTGTATCCAGGTTTCTATTTACCACAGACACCATCTTAGAATACACACATATCTGTGAGTTATAATTTAAAGTGGTCATTCAGGTAGATGATCATGGAGTGCTACTACAGATGTAAATTTTTACACTACTGATGTGTTCTTGTCATACCCAAATAGGGAATCACTTCCAGGAAAACAACAGTCCTTAAGCACTCAATGACTTTCTGAACATGTGACTGAAACAAGACCATCTGAGACAGTAGGACTGGTGGGATTCTACTGACTTTTTAGTATCACATGGCACTATCACAAATGTATTGTTAGAGCAGCAGCATCCAGAGTTCTTAAGCTCGTACCCTAACACACAAATTTGACTTCTAACCCTGAAATATCCTATATATATTTCTAAAACTGTAGTTTTCTTGAGAATAAAGCACTTTATAATTTACTCAGTTTTCAGTAATAAAATTAACACTGACTTAAAAGTATGTATTTAAAAAAATTCTCCACACTTTTCTGTCTCCCTCAGATTGTTTTTATCCTTATTCTATGAAATTCCTGTTTTGTTGTCTGAGATTCAGCTTTATCAATTTCGAGTTGCTGTGTACAATGTAATTCATAAATTCTCCCTCCTTTGGGCATAGTTATTGAAGTTCAAGGTTCCTTAAAAAGTATTTTTAAAAAACCTGACTTTAGTTTTTTTTTTCTGCAGAATCTTAACTTTTCCATTATTCCGGATGACAAATAAACATTTATTAAAATGTCTTACAATTAGTATTTACTAGGTTCCTAAATTGTCAGTATAGGTACATTGATCACACATCAAAATGGAATTTCTGCAACTTAAAGCATTTTGTTACAAATAAATTTTTAGTTGAAATATAATTTTAGCTACTATTTGGATGAGTAGGTTGTTGAGAATGAACCAGTTATTTTTATTTTTTTCAAAATGCAAATGGTGCAGCTAGTTGATAATAGTATATTCTCATCCTACTATAAAGTGCAAATTTCACCTTAATTTTGCATGTTTTGAAATTTTTGTTTACCCTTTGTAGCACATTTATATGATTTTAGCATTTGCTAACATTGATTTAATGTGTTAAAGATTCATTTTGGATATAGGGTTGATTTGTTGGAGATACTAGTTCATAATTTTAAAATTCCCAAGAAAAGTGTCTTTGAAGTGGTAAACACACTACACTTTAAGCCACTTCTCTTCCCACAGAGCCCAACTGAAGGAGGTAAGGGCATGCTGCATGGGAGTAATGCCATGATGAGCGTCTTACTCTGGTAAAATGCCATTCACAACGCCTGGAGACCAAACACTGAACAAAACATAATGCCCTTAGAAATAGAATTTCACTGGAAAAGCATGTGAATCACATAAGTTGGCAAAAGGAACTGATGTGTATGTGGTGGGGTTGGCTTTGAATAAAGTATATCCTAACCTATTCTGGGGAGAACACTTAAGAGAAGTGTGAAATCAGTTTCATAGACTTATGGAAAAATCTGAAGTGCTTGCACTGTGAGGGCAGAGGCCTGCCTCATTAATCTGGCTGTATGAACATGTCAGTCCACAGAAGCAGTTTTTACCTGTACTCATCTGCCCTTTAGTCAGCTTAGTGACAGAAGGGCAAACATCTTCATAGAAGTTCAGAAGGTTGGCATTGGGAGTTTCATTGCTACAGAATAATAGTGTTATTACTTGATAGTACCTGACTAAAAGACTCTCAATTTCTAGTACTTAGTAGTAAAAAGAATGTGGTGGAGTCCTCCAGAAGTCTAGTGTGGGTGTAGGATATCAACTGTAGTCATTTCAGTCATCTACAGCCTTACCGTTTGAATGCTAAGTGTCTGGAAACTTCAGGCAGGGTCCTACAAAACAAACTGCCATCAAGACTGGTGTGTACCATGAAGGCAGTTTTAGATAGTTTGTTCATGGCTGCAAGAAAAACCTAAAATTCAAAGGCCAGTGAACTTCAGATACATAAAAGGAGTATCACTTCTGTTCTAGAAGAGTAGTAATTAGACTTGTTTGTGAAATCTGAAAATTTGGCTTTGAGACACTGGTAACAATAAACATATCTGAGCTCTCCTAAGTTTGGTCAGCACGGAGTAGTAGGTCTGGCATCATGTGGCTGTGCACAGCTCCAGTGGGATTTCAAGCCCCTTCTAAAAACTGCCTTTGTCTGCATGAAGGACTTAACTCTCCAAAGTGTTTTTGTCTGGCAAATCCCTTCACAATTTTCAGCTGTCGTCTGAATGCTTCCTTAAAGGAAGCCTTCCTTGATCCCTTAGGCTAGGTTAGGTTTCTAGTCTGTGTTCTCATAGCACTCTGCACTTTTTAGTTCCTTTAAGCAACTCTACATATGTGTTATTTTTTAGAATTTTAATCCGAATCTCGTGTGTGTCACATACCTAGGTCAGAGAATACTGGAACAATGAAATTAAGATTTAGTAATTCAAATTATGTAAAATGCTGATATGTATGTTTTTGGATTAGCAGCTTTATGATGCCAATGCTGAAGGAACTTTTCACCCCATTCTTACAAGTCTGCTACTGTTTTAAGTGACATCCTTAGAGTTGTAGATAAGCAAATGTAAGGTTATATCAATGCCGAGCCCTTAGTATCACATTTTAAAATTTATCATTTAGCAGTATGACTTTTAAATTTGTTTCCGAATGAGTGTTGTTGAGGAATGTTAGCAGTAGTAAAATCTTGTGTTACAAGATTTTTGCATTTACATGAACTTTCACTCATTTTTCAGAATTTGTTCCTAGAGACAGAAAACCCAATACAAAAGTGAGAACATGTATGCATAATCAGAAGGATGCAGTGCAGATGCCTAGTGAAACTCTGAAAGCAAAAATGGTACCTGAGAAAGTTCCCCGCAGATGTGCTACTGTTGCTGCAAATAAAATAAAGATAATGAGTAATCTAAAAGAAACGATCTCAGGACCAGAAAATGTCTGGATTAGGAAGAGTAGCAGAAAACTGCCCCATCGAAATGCTTCTGCTGCGGCTAAGAAAAAGTTACTGAATGTTTATAAAGAGGATGATACAACCATAAATTCTGAAAGTGAAAAAGAGCTAGAAGATATTAATAGAAAAGTGCTTTTTTTAAGGGGGTTCAGATCCTGGAAAGAAAATACACAATAGTGACTATGAGAATGTAGAAGTGCTATCTGAAAACAATTGGGCTACAAGTAAACTGGCAGTTACATTCTGCTCCCAGCTCTAAAATTACTCCCTTATTGGCATCTTCGGAGGAATTTTCTAAAAGCCATAATCCAGTGGGTTCCTTCCAGTCAGCTCTTGTACAGACACGTGCTCCAGGGAATTCTGAGGAGGAAATAGATTGCAGAGTCTGTAGGTGGAGAGGTGGAAAGAAAAGACAAATGGCCTGCTATAATTATGACTACTATTCCTTCCCAGAAAGCAAGGCCTTGAAGACATGATTCCTTAGAGGAAGAATATAGTGGGAAGTGTACAGGCTAGGAAGAACTTGGAGTGAAAAAATTTCAAAATCTCAACCTGATGCTAATTTTAAGGGTTCTCCATTAGAGTGTAAAAATTAAGACCACGACAACTATGGTGTCATGAGGAAAAAAAATCAGGCACTTTTCCAAAGGAAGTGCTAATGGGCCTATTTGACTTCTGAGTGAAGCAAAACCTACCTAGATCCAGTCCCTATAATTCACATCCCCAAAGGTCAAAAACAAACTAGGAGGACCTGGGAATGTCAGCTGGAGATGTTGATTATTGAGTTCTGAAGTAGAGTGTTGGAAATAGGCAATTAGAGAAAGTCCATTGATGTCATTTTGTTTATAATATTGTAGTTCATACTGAATGACCACTTGATATGACTAATTCAGGGAATATATATTTTTATATGAAAGCTATGAATGTTACTATCACGGCTTTTCCTTATTTTTACTTTTATGTAGCAGCATTTACAGAAATGCCAAAAATGTGCCTCATTAAGAGGCAGGTCTTAGTTCAGATAAAAATAAAATATATAGCTTAAGATCAAAACAGTCATATTTTTACATACAGTGAAATATTTTATGTTTCTCTACAGCACCTTAAAAATTAGAACTTGAATACTTTTGAGTACTTATTACAGTCTCATCCCAACAAACTTTAATGGTAGCATGTTTGGCCTATTTCATCGTGGCCTCTGCTAGGATTAGAAAATTTGGTCGTGGTATAACACGTGTATTTACAATAGGATTTAATTTGTTGTTAATATGTATTTGTTGAAATTAAAATTGCCAGATTAAATGAATGTACTGTCACATCTTTTTAACATAGTAACGTGTTATTGGAAAAATTAAGTTGTTGAAAGTAAGTTGTTTTCCCACTTAAAAATATCTAAGTATATGATCTGCATGTGTAAATCTGAAAAACTAAATTACAGAAATCTAGGGTTTTCTATTTCTTTTTTAAGTCAAATGCATTTTTTTTTTTGTTGTTATACAGATGAACCAAGTGTCCAAAATACTTGAGAAATTTGTGGTTGCATGTCTGTTTTAAAAAAAGGCTTTTGTTTTTTAGCATAAGCCAGAATATTCTAACCTACTAAGTCTGTGTCCTTTGCTCCTTTTGTAGTATACTTTCATCTAAACTACTGATCCCCAGTATGTTGATGCACAGGTGAGAAGGGAAGAATTCCTAATAAACTGCTATTACTTTTAGGTGCATGGGTTTTGATTTTTGAGTTCTAATGAAATGCTTAAACTTCTTTCCAGTTCAAAATTTACTTAATTTACATTTCTTGAGTCTATTATGTCCTCAACAAATAACTATAAAATGAAGTACTTAACTCTCAGTGAAGACTATTTTATGCAAAGGTTTTTTTTTTTTTTTTTTTTTTTTGGCAATTTCAGTGTAACGAAAGAATTTAAGCTTTTAATTTATAATTTGCTGTGGTGGGGTTAATTTCTGTCAGTATTTGAGACTGTATTATCAGTCTTGCATAATGGAATCCTTTTTTGGCTAAGTATTTAATTCGAACATATTTGCCTTTTTAAAAAGTGGCCTAACTTATTGTAACTGCATGAAATAAGCATTTGCTTAAAACTTAACATTGTAAAATTGTTCTCTCTGAAATGTGTGCAGAATTTAAATCATGGCCAAATGTATTACTATTACCCTATTTACAGTAATTTGCTTTGCAGAAAATATTTCTTCATAATGGAACTGTGAAATCAAATTGAAGATCTTTACTGGTAAAAATGACAAATTAACAAAAGGACTAAGACAAGTGGTGCCCAAACAACCTTTTTATTCTGCAGTTCCATCATTATAATAGACCAATTAACCCAGGAGTCCTCATGTTTTAAAACATCATTTTGGTAATCTTGTTTATTCCATCGCACTAAGGATATCCAAAGTTTCCTAAGCTCTTACTGGCTAGCAATTTAGTCTTAATTTTATTGCTAAATGTTCAAATTTTGCTTCCAAACTCACACTTTTTTTTTTTTTTGCAGATGTGTAGATCTGCTAAACACTAATTTTATGTAAATGATTTTGTTGATCATTATTTTTCCACATCTTAAAATGTTTCTGGCAGCTTTGAGATTTTATCTCAACAGGCTCTCTCTGACCCCAAAGTAGTACTCACCTTTGTGACTACTGACAAAGTCACAACATGCAGGCGATGTCATGTATTTCCGTACAACTAAATCTAGGAAACAGTTTTTATTTTTCATTGCATTACTGCATATTTTCATTTTCATTTAAATTATGTCCCCTTTTTCTCTTGATTGAAACAGTGCTCCTCGAACTTTGTCTTCCAGCACATTTGAAAGAGAACCAATTAATCACACATTTTGCTTAATTAAAGGCTATTTAAAAAGAAACATTTTGTATTAGAAAATGGCCAAGTTTAAAAAATACACTTTTTTACATTCTCATAAAAATGTTTTTAAAATCGGCTTGACAACCATCAGCTTTTGAAATGTGAATACCTATTGCCAGAGTAAAAGTCTCATTTTTATACCACCACGAAGCGCTGTATTTCTTGCTGCCCTTGCGTCCGCCCGTGCCCGCTATCTGAGGGCGCGCCTGGCTCCGGGGGCCCCCAGTGCCACCGCGCGGCCACCTACCTGGGCAGTCGAAATTTGGAGCGAGTGCCCTAAGGTTCCCCCAGTCTCTCCTATCGCAGAAGGAAAAGGGACGAAAAGGGAAAGGCCTCACAGCTTCCGGACGCTACTGCCAGCGGCGCCGGCGCCGCCCCTGCATGCCTGGTTTCGCTACCGCCGCGACCGGAGGCCTCCGCACCTCCTCGTCGCCCGCAGGGCTCAAGCTGCGAATGAAAGCATTTGGGGGCCAGACGCGGTGGCTCACGCCTGTATCCACGCACTTTGGAAGGTCAAAGCAGGAGTATCGCTTGAGCCCAGTAGTTCGAGACCAGTCTGGGCAACACAGCGAGACCCCAACCCCACAATCTGTAATTTAAAAACAAACTGCGGGTACTCCTGGCCCAAGGCGTGGCGTGCGCGGGCGGGCCCTGTAGAGGGCGTGGCCGCAAGCTCTTGATGCGTCTAGGGGCGTGGCGCCCGCGCCGTGGGGTTGTGGCCGCGAGCTCGGGCTGTGCGCGGAGGGCGTGGCCTGTGCGGGGCGGGACTTATTGCCTGCGCGGTGAGGGAGCGTGGTCTCGCGCATGTTGGCGTGCGCCGTCCGGCGGCGCCGCAGTTGTGTCCAGCAGGTCCCGGGGCGGCTATGGCGGCCACGTTCTTCGGAGAGGTGGTGAAGGCGCCATGCCGAGCTGGGACAGAGGACGAGGAGGAGGAGGAGGAGGGGCGGAGGGAGACGCCCGAGGACAGGGAGGTGCGTCAACAGCTGGCGCGGAAGAGGTGAGGCACCCGGATAAGGGAGGCGCGCTCTCCGCTGCTGGAAAGTGCGCGGGCCTTGCAGCCGCGACGGCACCGAAGGCCGGGGCTCCGCGGTCTTCCGAGTAATCCCCGCAGTTGCCGCCGCTCCGTGGCTCTGCTTGGGCCCTGGGTCTCCGTGAAGCCGCGGAGTCCGTCGGCGCCAGCCCCAGGTGGGTGCGGTGCTCGGGTGGATCCGCTGGCGTTTCGTGGATCCAGGGTGAAGCCGCTGTGGGAGGGCTGGGTTCAAAACCGTTCTTTAAAGGCTTCCTGGAGGCTTGGTGTCTTGAGGACTCGTGATCTTCCCGCGTCTTGTCACATTATCTTGGGCCGCAGCGCTCCCGCGGGTCCCACGACGTTTGTCGTGGATTGTTCACGGACGCACCGATTCCCTCAAAACTTTTTAAACCTCCACCCCACACTTAAATTAGCATAATATTTCAGTAGCAGATGAACACTCTTTAAAAAAATTGTTTCCAAACACATAAAAATGTGGGAGAAAATAGTCAAGTGAGCCCTGACCCCTAACACAACCAGGTAAATTCAACGGGAAGATTTTGCCACGTTTATTTCCTCTCCCGCCACTCTAAGCGAATTCCAGTCATCATGACCTTTCACAAATTCTGCATTTTTCAGAATACATCTCAAACGTTTTAGGGATTTTCTTACATACGCTATTATCACCTCTAACAACACTAATACTAACTTTTCAGTATGATTTCATAGTCCATGCTCACTCACGTTTACCTAGTTTTTTCAAACATGATATTTTACAGTGGTTTGTGTGAATGAGGATCCTAACAAGGTCTACAGGTTACGTTTAGACGTGTCACTTCATTTAGAGCAGCCTCCTCTTAACCCTCCTAAGAGACAGGACTGGCTGACCTGTCCAGTGCCCCACACTCTGAATTTGTCTGATAGCTTCCTTGTGGTATCACTTAACGTGTGTTTCACCTGCATGTCCTGTAAATGAATGTTCATTTGTAGGTTTGGTCAGATTCACATTCAATGTTTCGTCGGCAAGAATGCTTCTACTAAGTGGTGCTTTCTGTTTCTTGTTGCAGGCTATCCCCAAGTTGTCTCACTTTTAGGGATCTAAGATTGATCCTTGGGTCAGGTGGACAGCCTGACCACTATTTTAGAGTTCTCCCTAAACACGTATGCAATAGTTTTATATGTTGGTTATCGTTGCCTGAGTCCATCGTTTTCTGACGATATTAGTTATATTCTTTATAAAACTAACGTGCATTTTATTTATTGTAATACATACATATAGTGCCCTTTTGCCATAATATGATACTGTTTGTATTGAAGTTGCTTTAGTTTCATCTTGTTTCTTGTGTTAGGGAGGTGCGGCTCCTTCGAAGACAAACAAAAACATCTTTGGAAGTTTCTTTGCTAGAAAAATATCCGTGCTCCAAGTTTATAATTGCTATAGGAAATAATGCAGTAGGTAAGTGAAAATGCAGAAGACTTAGTCATTTTGTTGAAAGAATGAAATATAAAGTTACTTATATTCTTCCATCATAAAAGATTTAAAATGTTTGGTACTTTAAAAAGCCACAGCAGAGTGTATTTCTGAGTAAAATCTCTCTCCTGTTCATGTTGCATCTTTTTTTTTTTTGGTAGAGATGGTTTCTCGCTGTGTTGTCCAGGCTGGTCTTGCACTTCTGTCCTCAAATGATCCTCCTGCTCTCAACTTCCCAAAGAGCTGGGATTACAGGTGTGAGCCACAGCAACTGGCCTGCATTATCTTTTTAATAAACTGAAAAGGTCAGATTTAGGCTGGGTGCAGTGGCTCACATCTGTAGCCCCAGCTCTTTGGGAGGCCAAGGCAGGAGGGTCACTTGAGGCCAGGATTTGAGACCAGCCTGGGCAACATAGCGAGACCCTGTCTCTACAAAAAAAAGAAAAAATATAGCTAGACATGGTGGTGCTTGCCTGTAGTCCTGGCTACTGAGGAGCCTGAAATGGGGGGATTGCTTGAGCCCACGATTTCGAGGCTGCAGTGAGCCATGATCCTCCCACTGATCATGCTCCAGCTTGGGTGACAAAGCAAGACCCCAACTCAGAGAAAAGCTTTAAAGAAAATGTTTTTAGCCTCGGGAACTCAAAACTCAAGGAGCTGTTTCTAGTGTGTTGACGTATCTGGATTTATATAAATGTTTGTGAGTTAATGGACTCCTTTGAGAACACAATGAAAACTCCAAAGACAGTAATAATTATCAACATGTTTAAGTACTTAAGTTCTAAGGTCCTTGCATGTATTAATTCGCTTGGTGGATTAAAGTAAAAACAGTGTAGAGTGCAGCTAGGACAATATACATGTACAAATACACACATATACCTTAATATTTTTAGGGTGTTCACAGGTTCTGATGAGAACATTCAGGAAACCCAGTTAAGATTCCTTCCTCTGTAAGGTACCCCTAGTGCTTGTAGAACATAGTAAGTGCATGATGGCAAGTAACTATGGACTCATTTATATAAAGTTCTGCTGGCCTAAAGGTTTTCAGAAGAGTATTACCCCATGAGCACGTGGTAGAAAGTCTGTCAGCAAACCTGCCTTCTTGATCCCTAGCTCTAGGATTGTCTTAATCAGGGTGTGGCCTTTTACTTCTTGGGAGCCTCAGTTTCTTTTTCTGTGTAATGGTGGTATTAGGTAGATGGTCTTGAATGGCTCTTACAGCTCTCAAATTCTACAGTAACTTGAGCTTGCTTTTTATTGAATAGAAAATACAGCTTGCAGAGCCAAACACTAACTTATGTGAATTGTTTTTTACAGCATTTCTGTCATCATTTGTTATGAATTCAGGAGTCTGGGAAGAAGTTGGTTGTGCTAAACTCTGGAATGAATGGTGTAGAACAGCAGACACTACACATCTGTCCTCCACAGAGGCTTTTTGTGGGTTTTATCATCTCAAATCCAATCCCTCGGTAGGTGGGACTTGTGTGTTCGAAAAGTAGTTATTTAAGTATCACTTATATGGTATTTACTGGTAGTATACTTTAGTATGGCAAGTCTTTCAGTTGCTCTGTCAGTGCACTTTTTCTGATACTAATCACCAGTAGTGGTTTGACTCTTAAATTTTAAAGAGAGTAGGTCAATAGTGGAGCCAGGAAAATAAGTATTACCTAAGTGTTTTCATTCACATGTTACATATATGGTGATAGTTTGGGGTGTGTGTAAAACTTACTTGACAAAAAACGTGGAACTTGACTTTTCAGGTTTTCCTCTGTCAATGCAGTTGCTACGTTGCAGAAGATCAGCAGTATCAGTGGCTGGAAAAGGTAAGAGCGAAATGAAAACCTGTGAATGGTTAGTCTACAGGAGTTTTCATTTTTTATGGGTTCGGTGTCTTTTAACTTAAACTTATGCAGTCAGATATTTATTTCTTTAAAATATTGTGGGAATTTCTTTTGGAATATAAAGAATAAAAGAACTTGCTTATTTAACGTGACCAACCAATTGTGTTTTATACTTCTGTGACCTACCATCCTCAATGCTGAGGTACAGAAGTATAAAACACAGTTGGTCCTCAGCATTGAGGACGGTAGGTCACAGAAGTATAAAACACAATTGGATTCCTCCCGCCCATCTTTCCTTGTTTACATCACTTTAGATCTTATTAAAAGGTAAAAGGGTTCTTAGAAATCTCTCAAATCCAGACTCTTCCTGTTATAGAAGAGGACAGTTAGAACCACCGTGATTGAAACTTACCTATAAGTGTAGTAATTCCAAAAATGAATTTCATAAGAGTTATTTTTCAGGTGTCAGTGATAGGTGGGAGAGGGAATGAATGTCAGGTGTGTACTTGTGACTTTTTTCCTCTGGACAGCAGGCCTGTAGTCACTATTCTGGCACTCTGACTTCATTTACTCCACATCACAGGCCCCTTAAGTAGGCAGTGCTGGCATGACGTGTTCATCTGTTCTTGTGTTGCTATAAAGAATACCTGAGGCTGGGTAATTTATTAAAAAAAAGAGGTTTAACTGGTTCACAGTTCTGCAGGCTGTACAGGAAGCGTGGTGCTGGCATCTGCTTGGCTTCAGCTGAGGCCTCAGGAGCCTCCAATCATGGTGGAAGGTGAAGGGGGAGCAGGCAGATCACATGGTGAGAGCATGAGAGAGAGGAGGAGCCAGCCTATTTTGAACTACCAGCTCTAGTATGAAGTGAGTGAGAAGGGAGAAGTCAGTCACGTATCACCAACAGGATGGTGCTAGGCCATTCACGAGGGATCTACCCCCATATCCAGTCACTTCCCACCAGGCCCTGCCTCCAAAACTGGGAATCACATTTTAACATGAGATTTGGAGGGGACAGTTGTCTAAACTATATCACCCTAGTTCACTAATGAGGGAAGTGTCTTGGAAAAAAATTGCCCACCTAAAAAGCAGAACCAAGATCAAACCCAGGTTGAGACCGCAGGTGTGTTCTGTTTCTCCAAGGCACACTCCCACCCCTGCTAGGCATGTTATTATTGTCTGTGGTGTTAGGTGAATACCTAGAGGAATGTTTCCATTCTGTAACAAAATTATGTGTTTTTTTAAAATTTTAAATCAATTTTATGTTAGGTTTTTGGCTCCTGTCCAAGGAAGAACATGCAGATAACTATTCTCACATGTCGACACGTTACCGATTATAAAACCTTAGAATCCACTGGCAGCCTTCCTTCTCCTTTCCTGAAAGCCCTGAAAACACAGAATTTCAAAGACCCTGCGTGTTGCCCATTGCTAGAACAACCGAATATAGTACACGACCTTCCTGCAGCAGGTGGTATTAAAATTTGTAACATTTACATTGTATCTTATTGCTTTATTGATACTTACTACTTTCACCATTAGAGGTCTTTTTGAGGTAGTTTACTAATGATGATTGATACCAGTATATTGCTGTTAGTCCTCAATATCTGTAGTTACAAGTGCAGTATATTTAGTTTGAGTTTTCAGATTTTCCAGACAGTTATTTGAGGAGCTCGGGTTTCTTAACTGTTAGGCTTCAGACATGCTGTGTTTCTTTTTGGTCTTTGATTATTCAGAATGCAAGCCAGTGTTAAATATAAATTATTGGTGCATGGAAAGTTGATAAAGTATGTTTTAATTATCAAAATAGAAATTTTGAATATTGAATCTTGATAGTTGCTTTAATTTTTTTTTATTACTGTCACATCTGCCATCATATGACAAAGAGACTACCATTTACTTTTCAGTGGGTAATGTGTTACATAATTGTTATTATATGAACTGTATTAAAATGGGTTTGGTTGGGGTTTTTTTTTTTTTTTTTTTTTGAGACGGAGTCTTGCTCTGTCGCCCAGGCTGGAGTGCAGTGGCGCGATCTCGGCTCACTGCAAGCTCCACCTCCCGGGTTCACGCCATTCTCCCGCCTCAGCCTCCGAGTAGCTGGGACTACAGGCGCCCGCCACCACGCCCGGCTAGTTTTTTTTTTTTATTTTTAGTAGAGACGGGGTTTCACCATGTTAGCCAGGATGGTCTCGATCTCCTGACCTCGTGATCCACCCTCCTCGGCCTCCCAAAGTGCTGGGATTACAGGCTTGAGCCACCGCGCCCGGCCGGTTGGGTTTTTTTTTTTTTGCTTTCAGTGTTTACTAGAATGAGAAGTGGCTAAATATTTTACTTTGTGTGTTTTTTATTTATTTGTTATATATACTTCATTATGGTCAGTAGAATTTTAATCTTTCAGCTACTTAAAATCATCTTAGCTGTATTTTCAGGAAATGTAAAGTTAATATTTGCAAAAGAAGAGATTATTAGGAAAATAAATTGACTTTGAAAGAAAATCTACATTATAATTGGTTCAAAATTGCAGTAAATACCTTGATTGAAAGAGGCAGCTGAGATAACTACTTTTAAAAACAGCCTTTTTTATTAAAGGTGTTTTAAAGTAACATAATAGAAGACTTACGTGTTTATTATTTTTTTTCTTGTATATTCACAGTTCTGAGTTACTGTCAAGTATGGAAAATCCCAGCAATTCTGTACTTGTGTTATACTGATGTGATGAAATTAGACCTAATTACAGTGGAAGCTTTTAAGCCTATACTTTCTACCAGAAGCTTGAAGGGTTTGGTTAAGGTAAGGTTTTAACTCATTTAAATTAATAGCTGAGTTGTTACAATGAGCTTAGTAACATAAATGTATGGTGTCATTTTAAACCTAAGCAGTGCTTGGAGACCCATTCATCTCAAAGTGAAGCTTCCTAGTCTGGCAGTTTGAATTTGTCATTGTCTCTTCTGTGTGTGTCTGTAACTTGACAAATGCTTTGTTCTTGTGTGACAGATTAATGCAATGCAATTAAATCCCAAATGTCTATGTGGACAGATGGTTTTACTGTTCAAGAAGTTTCTAGAACTACTTTGGAAGGTTTTTAAAAAAATTTTAATTTAATTTTTGAGAACGTTATTTTTGAGTATAGTATGGATCAAATTACTATAATATTTACCCAATTTTACAGAGAACTGGATATGTGAAGATGAGAGAATTACGTGATGAACCTCTTCCTTACCCTTGGTTTATACCTTTGGGCTCATTTTCTAAAAAAAATTGGAACATGTACATAAAAATATTTGCCTGTAATCTCAGGTAGTTGAGGGATTCCATTGCTTTCTCTTAAGAGACTTTTTGGAAGTCCACAGTCTCTGGTTTAAGCACAGTTTCTTTACAGGAAAGAGGTTGTCACAACATTGTCCCTCAGCCTGGTTTTATTCTGGCATGGCCATTAGTGTTAAGGCTTTTGTGATAAGTTGTTGGAAGTAGCTCATTTCCCAGGTCTCATAAATTAGTTTGTTAGTAGATTGTCAGCTCCTTGTGGTAATGGACCACGTTTTTTAATTTTGGTATCCCAAGTTTACCACATACCTGGCATGTTGAATAAATCCATCAATAACCATTTGTTGAAGAGTACAGCTGTAAAACTCTGTAATTTAGTATACTGCAAGCTGATCTTTCAAATTTGCTAGAATCAGGGATAATCTTTCTGGCACATGGAGTTAGTTTATTTTTAGCATCTCTTTCAAAGTATATGCTGAATGTCTTGTTTGTTTAAATAGCCAATTGCCTCATCTCACTTAACTTAGAGATGAGTTCCCATGGGCAGGGGCTGGGCCGTTTTGTTTACTGCTGTAGGACTGTGTATAGTACACAGGTGTGTCGTAAACATTTGGACTTGTTCTGAAACTTGGAAATCATCTGTCATTTGGGGCTTAAAGAAACTCAGCTTTTATGACTATACTTTCAAGTGGAAATTTAACTCAGCATATTCATTTTTGCTTTGAAGATAATGATTAGCGGGAGGGTAAGATGGTGGTTCTGCAGGGGGCTGTTTTCTTAATGACCAAATACATCAGCCTGAGTCAGTTCATTGTTTCTGACCATTTAAAAGTGGTATTTTCAATAAGGTGGAATTATTTTGAATTCTTGCTGTGTGGCAGAATAGTTGATTTGAAAGACGGATGAATCTTAGGGGGTAGAGGTGTGCAGAGGGAAGCAGTGTGAGCAGAGTGGGGAAGTGTGAGGAGAGCCATGAGGAGCACGGTGTTAGTGGAGAGGGGAGGAAGACATCTTGCGGGGAAGGTCGGGCGGGTTGGCGCGTGGACTTCCTCTGGAGGCCGGGAGAGCATCAGAGGCCAGGAAATCATCGGCGAGTGTGGCTGGGAAAGGGCCTGTTGAACTGACTTTCCCACTTGCTTTTTTGTTGAGAAGGGGAGAGTAAAGGGCGCGCCTGTCCCATGGCTGTTGTCTTTAAGTCTCGAGTGTGGAGATTGTGGGGTTTGGGGAGGGGTGTTACCTCTGCCTGAATCCCTGGGGTCTCACTGTATTCATTGTTTTCTCTCCTTTCAGAATATTTCCCAAAGCACTGAGATACTAAAGAAATTGATGACAACAAATGAGATTCAGAGTAACATTTATACATGATCTTAAACATTGTTTTGTAATGTGTCTTACTTGTCCATTCCTTTAAGGGGAGCAGCGTGCACTCTTTTGTAGATTACTTTTGGGGGATATATTTTGAGAATGATGAAACGGAATAAAATTGTAAAAAATTAATTGTAGTTTTAATTCCTTATTTATGATATTATTCATAACCAAAATAAGCCAGGCATTTTCCTTTTATCCACTAGGTGGGAGTATTGTTGTATTTGAATATTTTGAGGTACTATAGTTAAATTTTTATCTTATTTATTTATTTATTTATTGAGGCTGGGTCTTGTTCTGTTGCCGAGGCTGAAGTGCAGTGTGCTATCATGGTTCACTGAATCCTTGACCTCCTGGGCTCAAGCATTTCTCCTGCCTTGGCCTCCCAAAGTGCTGGGATTATAGGTGTGAGCCACTGTGCTCAACTTTAGTTAAATTTTTCAAAGCTATAGAGATCAGCAAATTATATTCATGTGGCAAAGTGTAGTTAATTAGGTGTAACTGTTCACTGACCTGTTGGTAATTCTTAATATGTGGAAAGTTTCTGGATATTTTAGGAGTCCTGCAGTTTTTTTGTCTTGTGGATAAAAATTGATGACAAGGTAACAAAATTATGTATTTACTAAAAATGAAACAGAAATGTGTATTCCTCACTTTTTAGTAATATCTGACAGATAGCCTCTTCACCCAGACTTTCCTAGGACTCTCTTTCAAGGCTGGCTCTGTGCGTATCAGCAGCTCTCTTACAGTCATGTGTTACCATTAGGAGTGTGAATGGAATCATGAACCCGGAGTAGCCACACGACTTCACAGGACCACAAACTGAACTGCATTCATGAAATTAAATTTTAAAATGGTGGAGTTAAATGCTTATCTCTTCTGCTTTCTTTTTCACCTTTTTAGTTATTGAATCATTTACATCCTGCAGATTTAGAGTACTTACCCATTTATATTTTCTAGTTCCAGTTCATTTACTGTTTTTGGTAATGATTAGAAGTAGGGTAAGGAGATACTGTGTTCTGACTCCTTCTTGAGTAAACTTGGTTTCCTTAACATAATCAAGTTTTGGAAGTCTTGTGCATGGTGTGTTTATGAATATATCCTGAAGGCAGAAATCTAGGCATTTCCCTTGTTGCAAAAAAGTTTGCATTTATTCAGAACTGTGTCTGCAGAGCCGTGAGGTAACATCATATGACATGGAATCTGGTCCTAGCTGGAGCTAGATCCTCTTCTTGTGCTGAGGGTCAGTGTGGTAAGTAAGGAAGAGTAACCTTGGAAAAGCAGACTATGTTCAATCCCAGGCCACCCCTTACAGGCCAGAGGACTTTGGGCAGATGCCTTGAAGCTTCCTGAGCAACAACTTTCTCAGCTGTAAACTACAGATAATACTGGTGACAGTACTCCCTGGTGGTTACCTACTTCCCTTGGGGTCCAGGTTTTCATCTACTTAATGAAGGAAATTCTCTGCTTGCTTTGCTGAATTGTGAGAATAATGATATAAGAATGCTTTTGAAGAACCGTAAGGTGGTATTTCCATGTTGACACACCTTCGTGTGCCCCACCTCAAAGCCACTGACTGTAATGTGGTAAGAAAGGAGCGGGGAGCTGCTTTGGGGGCAGCCGGAGCTCTCATTCTTCATTCCTTCTTGTACTTCCTCCTGCTAACTTGAGAACCGTGGAGCTCGGCAGTGTCAAATGGCTGAGTGGAAGTAGTTGGGGGACAAGTTTTGCATCAGCAGTAATCCTGGGAGAAGCCTGGAAGCAGATAACTCTGGGCGTTGTAGTTATAATTTTGGTCAGGAAAGAATCATAATTGCTTCAGACTTCTCAGCAGTAAACCTCTTCTTGTGATAAGAAGCAGGCAGCAGGTGCAGGAGTTGGCCGTCAGCGCAGCAGAGCCACGTTAGGGCCAGATACCAAGCCAGGTACGTGGTGCTTGCCCATAGTCCCAGCTACCTGGGATGCTGGGGCAGGAGGATCGTTTGAGCCCAGGAGTTCGAGTGTAGCCTGAGCAGACATCAGGCCTGGGTAGGTTTCCCAGTCAAAGGAGAGTACCTGAAGAAAACAAGCAATAGGAAGGATAGAAACAGCATTAAAAATGCGGAAGAAGAGCATTCTGTTGAAAAACATGACTGTAGGAAACAGCTGTTTTTTAAAAGTCAGGAACCCCTGCTTTTTCCAAAAGTAAATAACGAGATGTATGAGAAGCAGCAGCTAGCTGAAAGGAAATTTTAAAGATATCGTGGAAAAGATTTTAACAGGCAAAACTTCAACTTTAAAATTAAAATCAGTATTATATAATATTAAAAAACAGAACAAATAGTATGTGATCTAAGTTGTATATATATTACATATATATAAAATAGTGTGTAATACAATGCCGTTATGTGGAGGACTAACTTGAGATGGTGTCCTAAGATGCAGGACAGAAATGGAGAAGTAACAGATGACACAGACAAGACATTATATGTCCAGTGTATTAGAACAGTCCACAGAAAACCAGTAGGATGTGTACAGTCACGCACCACATAAGGACGTATCAGTGGCGGACCGCATGTAGACAGGGGTCCCATAAGATCATAATGGAACTGAAAAATTCCTATCGCCTAGTCTGTGGTAGCCATCCTAAGGTCACAGCTCATGTGTTATTTGTGTTTGTGCTGTTGCTGGTGAAAACATGCCTACTGTGCTGCCAGTTATGTAAAGATCCAGCACATACAATTATGAACAGTACGTGATACTTATAATAAATGACTATGCCACTGGTTTATGTACATCCTATTTTTTGCTATTTTAGAGTGTATTCCTTCTACTGATAACAAAAAGCGAACTATAAAACAGGCTCAGGCAGGCCCTTCCGGAGGTATCCAGAAGAAGGCATTATCATCACAGGAGATGGCAGCTACATGTGTGTTATTGTCCCTGAAGATCTTCCAGTGGGACAAGATATGGAGGCAGAAGACAGTGATATTGATGATTCTGACCCTGTGTGGGCCTAGGCTAATGTGTGTGCTGTGTCTTAGTTTTTAACAAAAATAAAAAGCAAAAAACAAAACTTTTTTTTTTTTTTTTTGAGACGGAGTCTCACTCTGTTGCCCAGGCTGGGGTGCAGTGGCCAGATCTCAGCTCACTGCAAGCTCCGCCTCCTGGGTTTACACCATTCTCCTGCCTCAGCCTCCCAAGTAGCTGGGACTACAGGCGCCCGCCACCTCGCGCGGCTAGTTTTTTTTTTGTATTTTTTAGTAGAGACGGGGTTTCACCGTGTTCGCCAGGATGGTCTCGATCTCCTGACCTCGTGATCCGCCCGTCTCGGCCTCCCAAAGTGCTGGGATTACAGGCTTGAGCCACTGCACCCGGCCAAAAACCAAAACTTTTGATTGGAGAAAAGCTTATGGAATAAGGATATAAAGAAAAGTATTTCTGTACAACTGTACAGTGTATTTGTGTTTTAAGCTAAGTTACTAGAAAAGAGTCAGAAAGTTAAAAAAAATTTAGAAAGCAGAAAAGTTACGGGAAGCTGAGGTTGACACCAGCAGAGGCAGCAGCTGGAGCAGCTACAGCCTGCGCCCTCTCCCACCTGCCCTGGGATCTCTCCCTTCTTTCTCCTCCTCCATCACCTTTTCTCCTCCTCCTCCTCGCCTTTCTGCCCACCCCTATTGTTCCACCCCTGCCCTGCCCCTGCCTGCTCTTTTTTTCCCTCAGTCGCCTCCTGCCTAGAGTTCTTGGTTTTCATCCCCACTGGCCAAGGACTTGACCACTCCCAAGTCCAGCTCCCCATAGCCCTGCTTTATATGGACACTGGTATGATTGAAGTTGGATTAAATGTCATTCTCACCACCTGGCTACTTATGCATGGAAAGGAAGTTGGCAGTATCATCAGAAAGAAAGGAGAATCAGTTAAGATGCATGAGGAGAGTGGCGCATGTATCAGCATCTCAGAAGGGAGTTGTTCTGAGAGAATTATCACCTTGGCTGGACCCACTAGTGCCGTCTTCAAAGCCAGATTGGAAGAGGATATCAGTAGCTGTGTGACCAATAGCACAGCTGCCAGTAGACCCCCTGGTCACCCTGATGCTGTCGATCCCTGCTAGTCAGTGTGGCTCATTGGAAAAGGTGGTTGCAAGATCAAGGCAATACGAGAGAGTACAGGGCTCAGGTCCAGGTGACAGGGTATATGCTCCCCAACACTGCTGACTGAGCCATCATTATCGCTGGCATTCCACAGTCCATCACTGAGTGTATTGGACAGGTCTGTGTGGTCATGTTGGAGTCTCCCCCAAGCGCATGGCCATCCCATACTGGCCCAAGCTGTCCAGTTCTCTGGTCATCTTTGTGGGTGATCAGGACAGGTACAGCACAGGCAGCGACAGTGTGAGCTTTCTCCACACCACTTCGTCCATGTGCCTCAACCGTGACCTAGAGGGACCACTTCTAGAGTTGACCAAGCTGTACCAGTTGACAATGCAACAAACTAGTTTTCCCACAGTGGATGGCAACGCTGGGATTCAGTGCAGGTTTGGATGCATCTGCTCAGACCACTTCTCATAAACTCACCATTCCAAATGATAATGGCTGCATAATCAGGCGTCAAGGCACCAGAATCAATGAGATCTATCAGATGTCTAGAGTGTAGATCAAAATTGTGAACCCAGTGGAAGGGATCTACTGATAGGCAGGTTACCATCACTGGATCTGCTGCCAGCATTAGCCTGGCTCAATGGCTAATCAGTGTCAGGCTCTCCTTAGGATGAGTGGCATGGGGAACAGCTAGAACAGTGCAGATTCACGTACTATAACGCTGTTCACCACCACCCACCATCAATCTATAGTTTCTGAACAGGCAGCCATGCCAGGTTTTAAATAGTTTGTGAAATTTCGGTTTTTACACACTATCATCCATTCCTTTATTTTTTATTTTTTAAAAAATGAGATGGAATCTCACTCCATTGCCCAGGGTGGTCTTGAACTGAGCTCAAATGATCCACTTTGGCCTCCCAAAGTGTTGGGATTACAGATGTGAGCCTCTGTGCCAGCCTGTCATCCACCCATTTTTTTAAGTTAAGGTGTTTTAATTCCTTTCTCTGTTCCAGTGTTGATGCTGAGATTTTATTTAGCAATATAGATTTCTCCCTGTTTTTGTAGTTGTTGTTTGTTTGTTTTTTGAGATAGGGTCTTGCTCTGTCGCCCAGACTGGAGTACAGTGGGGCAAACATGGCTCACGGCAGCCTCGACCACTCAGGCTCAAGCAGTTGTCTCACCTCAGACCCCCAAGTAGCTGGGACCACAGGTGCATACCACCGCATCCGGCTGATTTTTGAATTTTTCGGAGAGACAGGATTTCATTATGTTGTCCAGGCTGGTCTTAAACTCCTGAGCTGAAGCAATCCACCTACCTCAGCCTTCCGAAGTGCTGGTATTATAGGCGTGAACCACTGTTCCTGGCCCTCCCTGTTTTTGTTTTTTGGCTTATCAGTTTTTCTGTTTATTATGAAAATGTAAGAGTGGGATGTTAATACATTTCAATTTAGTTCTGTAATAGGAATTTTTCAAAAAATTTAAAGGTGCATTGGAGCTTTTTCTTTGTGAATGGAAACTGGATGCCACAGTGAATAACAAAAAAAGGCTGCAAAGATTACTTTATTATTGGAGAACAAATTTTTAAAAAATTTAGTGTAACCTGTGTACAGTATTGATAAAGTCTACAGTAGTGGACAGTAATGACCTAGGCCTTCGCATTCACTCACTGACTCACCCAGAGCGACTTATAGTCCTGCAAGCTGCATTTGTGGTAAGTGTCCTATATAGGTGTGCCGGTTTTTGTCTTTTATACCTTATGTTCACTGTATCTTTTTTATGTTAAGATATGTTTAAATATGCAAATATCCACCATTGTGTTACGTTGCCTACAATATTCAGTACAGTAACATGCTGTACATGTTTATAGACTAGGTATGTAGTAGGCTGTAGAATCTAGATTTGTGTAAGTACACTATAATGTTTACACAATGACATAATCATCTAGCGACACATTTTTCAGGATGTTAAGCAAAACATGATTGTATATCTGTCTATATAGATGTCAGGGAAATTGGCTTACCTGATTATGGAGGCTGAAAGTCCCACAACAGGCTGTCTGCAAGCTGGAGACCTTGGGATGCGGTAGTATGGCCCAGTGCAAGTCCAGAAGCCTCAGAGCCAGGGAAGCTGATGGTGTAACTCTCAGTCCTAGGCCAAAGGCCTGAGGGCCTGGGGAAATTGGGGAGGGACACCAGTGTCGGTCTTGGAGTCCAAAGGCTGGAGAGCCTGGAGTTGTGATGTCCTGTTCAAGGGCAGAAGAAGGGTGACCCAGCTCCAGGAGAGAGAGAATTCACCATTTCTTCATCTTTTTCTACCTGGGCCCCCAGTGGATGGATGGTTCCTGCCCACATTGAGGGACAATCTTCCCACTCACTCCACAGATTCATGCTAAACTCTTCTGGAAACACCCTCACACAGACACCCAGAAATCATGCTTTACCAACTCTCTATGCATCCCTTTGTCAACCTGGTACTAAAATCAAGCAGGAATGGCTATACTTAGATAAAACAGACTTTATGCCAGAAGCAGCAAACAAACAGTTATTATATAATAGGAAAGAGATCAATCTAACAAGGAATTAACAACTAAATATATGCACCCAACACTAGAGCACCCGGATTTATAAAGCGAGTATTTCTAGATTTAAAAAGAGGTAGACTCCAACACAATAATTGTTGGGGACTTCACCTCAGTCTCAGAATTAGATCATCTAGACAAAAGTAACAAAAACCCATTGGATTTAAACTAGACTTTAGACCAAACGGATCTAACAGACATTTGTAGAACATTTTACCCAACAACTGCTGAATACACGTTTTTATCATCAGCACATGGGACATTCTCCAGGATAGACCATGTATTAGGATGCAAAACAAGTCTTGACAAATTTTTAACAATTGAAATAATATCAAGTTTCTTCTCAGACCACAGTGGAATAAAAATAGAAATAAGAGGAACTTTGGAAACTACAAATACATGGGAATTAAATAACATGCTCCTCCTGAATGATAAAAATTAATATGGAAATTATTGAAACAAATGAAAATAGAAACAACATACCAAGACCTATGGGACACAACAAAAGGAGCCCTAGGAGGGGGGAACTTGTAGCAATAAACAGCTACATCAAATGAGTAGATAGATTTCAAAGAAGCAATTCAATCATGCACCTCAAGGAGCTAGAAAAGAACAAACCAAACCCAAAATTGTAGAAGGAAAGAAATAGTAAAGGTTCAGAGCAAATCTAAATGAAATAGAGACTAAAAACATACAAAGGGTCAATGAAACAAAAAGTTGATTTTTCAAAAAGAAAAAATTGATAAACCCCTTAGACTAACCAAGAAAAGACCCAAATAAAATGGGAAATGAAAAAGACATTATAACTGATATCACAGAAATGCAAAAGATGATCAGAGACTATTATGAATAGCTATATACTACCAAACTAGAAAACCTAGAGGAAATGAATAAATTGGTGGAAACATACAACTACCAAGATTCCAGAAGAAATAGAAAACCTGAACAGATCAGCAATGAGCAGTGTGATTAACTCAGTCATGAAAAGCCTCCCCCAAAAAAAAGCCTGTGACTGGATGAATTCACTGCCAATTTGACCAGCCACATAAGAATTAATACCAATTCTCCTCAAACTCTTGCAAAAAATCAAAGAAAAAATAACTCATTCTACAAGACCACCATTTCCCTGACACCAAACTAGACAAGGACACACAAAAATAGAGAACTACAGGCCAGTGTTTCTGATGAACCTAGACACAAAAATTTTCAAAAAGAACAAAAAACTAGCAAACAATTCAACAGGGTGCCAAAAAGAGAATACACCATGACCAGGTATAATTTATACCAAGGACACAAGGATGGTTTAACATACGCAAATCAATAAACATGATACATCACAACAGTAAATGAATGACAAAAACCATATGATCATCTCAATAGATGCAGAAAAAGCATTTGATAAAATTCCACATCCTTTTATGATAAAAAGCTCTCAACAAACTAGGTACAGAAGAAACATACCTTAACATAATAAAGACTGTATATGACAAACCCACAGCTAACATCATACTGAGTGGGGAAAATCTGAAAGTATTTCCTCTAAGAACTAGAGCAAGACAAGGAAGGATGCTCACTTTTACCACTTACTCAGTATAGTACTGGAGGTAGAGCCAGAGCAATCAGGCAAGAGAAAGGAATAAAAGGCATACAGATTTTTAAAAGAGGAAGTCAAATTGTCCCCCTTTGCAGATGAGATTGTTTTAACATTTAGAGAAACCAGGAGACTCTACAAACAAAGCAAAATACACAGTTAAAGCTGATAAGCAAATTTGGTAAAGTTGCAGGATACAAAATGAACATACCAAAATAGGGTTTCTATGCACCAAAAATGAACTAGCTGAGAAAGAAATCAAGAAGGCAATCCCATTGACAAAAGCTACAAAAAAATACCTAGGAATTAATTTAACCAAGGAGGTGAAAGACCTGTAGAAGGGAGATTATGAAACACCAATGAAAGAAATCGAAGAGGACACAAATAAGTGGTAAGACATCTCGTACTCACAGATAAGAAGAATTAATATTGTTAAAATGACCATGTTGTCCAGGACAATATGCAGATCCAGTGCAATTCCTATCAAAATACTAATGCCATTTTTCACAGAAATAAAAAATCCTAAAATTTATATGTAACCAAAAAAGAGCCAGAGTATGCACAGCAATCCTGAGCAAAAAGAACAAAGCTGGAGGCATCACACTACCTGACTTCAAAATATATTACAAGGCTATGGTAATCAAAACAGCATGCTATTGGTATAAAAATAGACACATAGACCAATGGAACCAAATAGAGAACCCAGAAATAAATTCACATATTTATAGCCAACTGAATTTTGACAAAGGCACCAAGAACATAAAATAGGGAAGGACACCTTCAATAAATGGTGCTTAGAAAATTAAATATCTATATGCAGAGGAATGAAACAAGGCCCCTCTCTCACTGTATACAAAAATCAACTCAATGGATTATAGACTTAAATATAAGACTTGAAACAATAAAACTAGAAGAAAATATAGGGGAAACACTTTAGGACTGGTCTAGGCAAAGATTTTGTGGCTAAGACCTCAAAAGCATAGACTGCTGAAAAATAGACAAATGGGACTGTATTAAACTAAAGTACTTCTGCACAGCAAAGGAAACAGTCAACAGAGTGAAGAGACAATGTGTTGAATGGGAGAAAATATTGGCAAACTCTTCATCAGGTAAGAGACTAATATGCACGAAACTCAATAAAAAAAATAAATCTTTTAAAAAGTGAGCCAAAAATGAGTAGACAATTCTCAAAAAACGAAAAAAAACCCACAAATGGCCATCAGGTTGTAAGAAGAAATGCTCAGCGTCATTAAATATCAGGGAAATGCAAATCAAAACCACAAAGAGATATCCTCTCACCCCAGTTAGAATGACTGTTATTAAAAAGACAAAAAAATAGCAGATGCTGGTGAGGATGTGGAGGAAAGGGAAGTCTTATACATTGTTGATGAGAATGTAAATTAATACAAACACTGGACAAGTATGAAAATTTCTCATAAAACTAAAAGTAGAACTACTGTATGATCCAACAATCTCACTACTGGGTATTTAGCCAAAGGAAAATAAGTCAGTGTATCAAAGGGATAACTGCACTTGCATGTTTATTGCAGCACCATTCACAATAGCAAAGATATGGAATCAACCTAAGTGTTCATCAATGGATGAATGGATAAAGAAAGTGCAGTATATATACACAATGAAATACTATTTGGCCACAAAAAGAATGAAATCCTGTCATTTACAGTAAAATGGATTAAACTGGATATTATTATAAGTGAAATAAACCAGACGCAGAAAGACAAAACATGACATGTTTTTGGTAATGTATGGGAGCTAAAGAAGTTGATCTTATGCAGGTGTAGAATAGGATGATACATATTAGAGGTTGGGAAGAGTGAGTGGGTAGGAGGGGGCAGGGATAAAGAGAACGAGCTTAACAGGTACAAACATACAGTTAGATAAAAGGTATTAGTCCTGTCATTCAACAAAAAAGACTACAGTTAACAACAATGTATTATATGTTTTAAAAGAACTAAAAGAGAGGACTTGAATCGTTCCAAACACACAGAAGTGAGAAATTTTCAAAGTGATGGACACCTCAAATATGCTGACTGGATCATTACATATTCTATGTATGTAACAAAATGTCATATGTACCCCATCAGTATGTAAAATATTATGTATCAATAAAAAATAGAAATCATTGTATAAGTATCCAGACAGATAAAATGATTATCTGTCTTATTCATTAACTGTTACTACCTAATGCCCACACTGAAACTTGGAAGCTTAAGATAACTAGTATTTATTTCTCATGAGTCTGTAGGTTGGATGGATGCTGCTGCTAGTCTGGGCCATGCACAGCTAATCTTGGTTCATGCAACTATGTTCATGTATCTTAGTTGAGTGGCTGGGGCCTGGCTGGCATAAGATCGTCTTGGTTGGGATAATGTGACCCTCTTCCATGGGCCATTCTTCTTCTATAGCAGGTGAGCATGGGCCTGCTCAGACCTGCCTAGACATTTCTTGTGTTGATTGTAGAGGAACAAGAGAGGGGACAGAAACATGCAAGTGCTTTTTCCAGACTCTGCATCAAGTTTCCCATGGTCACAATGGCCAAAGCCATTTGTGTGGCCACCTCCAGAGGCAGTTTGGGAAGGCACCATGAAAAGGAATAGGTATGAGGGACAGTCTACCCTCTGACCACAATTACTCATGCCCTCCCACTGGCAAAATATGTTCACCCCAATTCTAAGACAGTCAAAGTCTCATCCAGTCATGGTACCAGACTTGAAGTCCAGGATCGTGTAATCTAGGTTAGGCCCACACACATCTTCTCTTGATACAGAAACCTACAAACTAAAAAGTCAAGTTGTCTACACTCTACAAACCTAATATACAATGGTGGGACAGAGGCAGGTCACTGCAATAAATGCTTCCATTTGAAAAGGGAACAAATAGAACACATAGAGCAGTCAGTAGTCTATAACAATTCTGAAATTTCAATGAGAAAATATTGCCAGCCGCCTACTCTGGGAGCAAGAGATGTTCCTTGATTAAGCCCAGTTTCTGTTCTCTGGCAGTTTCTCTCCAGTCTTGTTCTTGGCTCTTTTCTAAGATATCTTTTTTTCATCACATGCCGTGCCTGCTTCCAAAGAAATGGCCTTTTATTGGCACGTGAGGAGCTTTCTTATCCATAGAAAGAAGAATGTCTGAAATACAGTACCCTTAAAAACATTGTGGGCTTTCTTTATGTCTACTTATAGTCCACTTTGTGCTCCAAAAGTCAAAGAACTGAAGGGTCTGGAGTTTTGCCCTACTTGCAAACCGACTGACAGATTTCACTCATTTCTAGGTTAGAGACAGAGCATTTTCTTACAGGATAGCAAGAAGTGTGTGCTTCATGTTTTTGTCAGCATCCATCATCCCCTAAGCCCCACAGGGATGATGAAGAAGAGTCCAGGTGGGAGCTGTGTGTCACAACTGAGGAACCTTCAACTTAGGGAGTCCAAATCTTTTATGATGGGCAAACAAACCTGCCCTTTTCTCTATTTTACCACATAGCAAATCTGCCCTTTGATCTAGGAGATAGCATCTCTATCTTCTAAGACTGTTGGCTCTACAAACAGCCTTGAAGAGAGAGTACTTCTGCTCTCAAGAAGTGCAGAAATGTGAGCGACCCATGAAGAATTGTATTCTGATAGTATTCACCCCTTGTATCTGTACCATTACCATTCCATTAACCACTCTGATTAATCTGACCAATAGGATTTGCTAACAGCTCAGATGTAGGTATGAATGGGAGGAACCCAGGTTGATACCAAATGTGTAGTCTGAGCAACTGGAATGGAGTTATTTTAGCTGAGATGGGGGAATGCTGTAGACAGAAACCCAGACATTCTGATTTGTATACATCAAGTTTAAGAAGTCAACTAGACATTCAAGTGGGAGTTGTTGAATAGGCAGCTGGGGCGGCTAAAAATGGGATTTGTCTGAAAAGATTGCATATAGTGCTGGCTTGGTTGAGATAACCAGGCAATGAGTACAGAGAGAGGAGGACCAAGGGATGAACCCTGGGACTCTGCAGTGTCACGTGGTCAGGGAGATGACAGGAGATGGAGAAGAACCCATGGGAGGTAGGATGAAACCATGGTTTCCTGGAAGCCTGGTGAAGAATGTGTTGAAGCAGGAAGGATGGCTCACCTGGGTATAGTGCAACTGATACACCAAGGAAAATGAGGATTGATGCTCAGTCACTGGACTTAGCATGTACTGGTTGGTCAAATGAGTTATTTGTATACTTTATATTGAAATTGTGAGTTACAGATCAATAATTATTTAGATGCAAAGAATTTGTAATTATATTCATGCCAGTAAATTACTAATTTAAAGGCTAATAGTTTCTGGAGAAAAGTAAAAAGCAGAATGAACACAAATGGCACTGTGGTTTGAATGTTTGTCCCCTCCAAAACTCATGTTGAAACTTAATTGCCATTGTGATTATATTAAGAGCTGGAAGCTTTACAAGGTGGTTAGGCCACAAGGGTTACCCTGTCATGGGTGGGGTTGGTGTTGTTATGAAAGGGCAGTTTTGGCCCCTTCTTGCTCTTTCTTGGCTCTCTGCCATGTGAGGAAGAGAGTTAATCCCTCACCACCTTGGAAGTGGATACCAAGCCCTCACCAGACACCAAACCTGCTGGCACCTTGATCTTGGACTTCCCAGCCTCCAGAACTGTGAGCCAGGACATTTATGCAGAATTCCATTCATGATAAATTACCCAATCTCAGGTATTCTGTTACAGAGGCGCAAAATGGGCTGAGACAAATGTTCCAGTTTATCTCTTGTTTTTGCCAATGGAGACTTGTTACTGAGTTGTGTTCAAGTCTTGCAGTCTTTTAATTTTTATTTTATTAATTAAAGACAGAGTCTCTGTTGCCAAGGCTGGAATGCCATGGCACCATCATAGCTCACTGCAGCCTTGAACTCTTGGACTCCAGTGATCCTCCCACCTCAGCCTCCTGAGTAGCTAGGACTGCAGGTATGCCACCATGCTGATAGAGTCTCACTATGTTGCCCAGGCTGGTCTCAAACTCTGGCCTCAAGTGATCCTCTCACTTTGGCCTCCCAAAGTGTGATTACAGGTGTGAGCCATCAGGCTTGGTCAAGTCTTGCAGTCTTTTTTTTTTTTTTTTTTTTGTGACGGAGTCTCACTCTGTCACCCAGGCTGGAGTGCAGTGGCCGGATCTCAGCTAACTGCAAGCTCCGCCTCCTGGGTTCACGCCATTCTCCTGCCTCAGCCTCCCGAGTAGCTGGGACTACAGGCGCCCGCCGCCTCGCCCGGCTAGTTTTTTATATTTTTTTAGTAGAGATGGGGTTTCACCGTGTTAGCCAGGATGGTCTCGATCTCATGACCCCGTGATCCGCCCGTCTCGGCCTCCCAAAGTGCTGGGATTACAGGCTTGAGCCACCGCGCCCGGCCAAGTCTTGCAGTCTTAATTTGGGTTGGGAGAGGGTCAGAGAGAAGGAGGATGCAGAGAAAGATGAAAGGAGAGAGAGAAGGAGAGCACTGATGACTGCCTGGAATTCTGAGTTTTGGGTAGAGAAATAGGTCCAGCATTGGAACTCTTGATAAATCAAGCTTCAAGAAAAGCTTAGATAGATGAGACTGGGCTGGGAGCCTTTGGGGGCAGAAGGAACTCAATTTGCATGCTGTGCCATCTAATTCTGGGAGGTTCTTGATTTAATAATCTGACTTTAGAATACCTCAGTACTGGTTATCCAATTTGTGGTCCACTCCTATCACATTATATACAATTACCACAAACATTTTGAACATGAAAAATATCACCAGCCCCTATTTGGTGACCTCTTTAACTCAAGAACAATCTGGCGCTGTTCAAATAAACTCCATTAACCACAAATAGAAGCCTTATCTCAGCATAATCTGTAAATTATATTTTATCTTTAGTGAAATTCCAGGGTGATATCACTCCTCATTAACACCTTAGAAAAGGAAACAAGGGGAGATGAAAGCGCGATCGTTTTGATTACTGTTAACACCATAAAAATAATCCAGGGTTATCGGCAGATTTATTTGTGTTGCCTTTGGTTTCATTATAACAAATCCGTGAGAGAGAGTGCCCATAAAAGGTTTTCAATGAAGCCAATTCAGGGTAGTTACTTGTAGGAAATGATAACTTTAGAAGCCAGAAATGTCAGTTTTACTTATTTGGAAAAAGGACAAACAATATGAGCAAAACCTCCCTCTCCTTCCTGCATCTTCATTGCCATTTGTGGATGCCACCATCCTAAAAAGGAGCTACTGTGATTAACCAGAAGAGAAGGAAACTGATGCTTTTTAATTCCCTGCAGTGCACTAGACATGGTGTGTAGACAGTTTTAGATTTGTCATTTCATATTGTAGGGGAAGCAAAACTTTACTTCTATCCTCTTAGGGTCCCCGGCTAGGCCTTGAAATCAGATTGGCACAAGAAGGATTAACACGAGGAAAGCACACAGATTTTTACATGTACACGAGAGTCCCCACAGGAAAACGAAGACCCAAAGAAGTGGCAAAACCCAAGTGCTTAGCTACTGGGTTGAACAAAGAGAGGCAGTTGTGAAAAGTAACTAAGAGATGTGGGGAAACGAAAGGAAAATAAAAGTTATTTCACAAAGTCTGTTTGTACAGAATTCTCTGGATCTTTGACTCCCCGTCTCTAGTGATAAGAATGATCCTTTCCTCCCGCTAAAGGGAGGGTGCCTTTCACATGGGAGTTTTATTTCCTGCCTCTAGGGGGGGAAAAAAAAGTGGGTGAGGCTGGGGTCAGAGTGCCCTTCTT
Organism: Papio anubis; assembly: GCF_008728515.1. Classification (NCBI taxonomy): domain Eukaryota; kingdom Metazoa; phylum Chordata; class Mammalia; order Primates; family Cercopithecidae; genus Papio; species Papio anubis. The sequence continues at coordinate 174,662,021 of NC_044979.1, read as the reverse complement.
GGACCTGTGGTTTTTCTAAGTTCCTTCGAGTCAGAATGCTCCTTATGCCAAAGTGGCATATTGAGATGGTACATTCTGCCATCCTTCGATATCATCCTTGAAACAGGCCTAGAGATGAGGCCTGTTGTTCAAACAAGGGCACTAAGGCTTATGGACGTTAAGAAAGAAGTGGATTCAGACTCGGCTCTGTGTTCAAAGCTTGCAGGGCCAGCTGGTTGATTTGACTTTGCCCAAGGCCAGTCGGACCCTCTAGGAATCATGGCAGCAGATATTGGCATAGAAGACCACCTGTGGGCACATGGAGTCCCCCTTGGCCCTGAGGGCACAGAGAATGCCATGGTTCTGGGGCCTTGCAGCTGGAATAACCCAGAAAGAACAGAAACCCTAGGGCTCCTGGAGGAAGCAACTTTGCAGGGACTGCAACCCCAAAGAACCAGATTCCCTGCCTCAGCAGATAGCGGCATCACAAATCTCTGCATCTCACTGTGGGTGGGCGCAGCACAGAAGGCCAGACATTGGTCAGCCCAGTTTGCACCAGGCTAACCAGACTGGTATTAGACAAGGTTGAGTTGTGATCTCTCCAAGTCCTGCGGGTGTGTTCTGATCACAGTTTCTGCGAACTTCGTACCTGGCTCTCTGGACACTCATTGCCCTTGTCTGAATTCAGAAGTCTTTGTCCAGAGCCTGTCTCCTGCTGCGTCAATTTCAAAACTGGGTGGGAGGCTTCATAGAGCATGGCTCTAAGTTCTACACTCAAGTCGTACTGGAAAGGAAATTCAAGGTCATTTGGGCATGTCAGACTGAGGATTTTGGGAGTTGTTTTGCTAAGAGTAAGATACACCGAAAGTTGGAGAACTGGCCACAGAACTGTGCTTTAGACAGCAAAATGGTACTTGGAAGCCTGTCTTCTGGGAGCGTCAGTTCCTTTGACTGAGGCTGCTGAGGGCCAAGGCGCCATCCCAGGGCGCACAGGGTCCACCTGCTGCGTCAGGTTAGACTCCAGATGGCTGCACCTGCTAGGCCTGGCTGATAATCCTGATGGCAAACACTTTGTGCCAGCCCACGCACCCAAGAAAAACCCCTGTCTTCAGGCAGGCCTGGCAGTTTTGGCAGTCCAGGTTGGTTTTTTGACTCACCCCAGAAGAGGTTGGGCTTCTCTCTTTGGCCCCAGAATGCCTCCAACTTCAGGAGAAACTGGGCCACTGGGCCTGACAGGGGCCCTAGAATGCGCAGATGGCATGGCTTGTCCTGTCTGTTAGGCTCAAGCTCTGGGGACTGAGCCAGAGCTGGCCTGCAGTGGGGTCCGTGGGCCAGGCGGAGCATGGGCACCTCCAGGGCCTTGTGAGGGGCCATGGGCCACTGCTGGACTCTGAGCTCGCACACGTTGGTCTTGCCTTGCAAGTGTTCTGAACAGGGGTGTCTCCATTGGGTTCGATGTGGGGCTTTGATGTTTATAACAAGCAACCTGCTTCTTGGGCCACCATGTGGCAGCCAGCCTGCTGAGCATTGCTGTGACGCCTCAGGAATCCAACGCGTGTTCTCAGACATCTGAGTGCTGGGTTTAAGCCACGTATTAATAACTTGGCCATCTGTTCAATCTCTTAATAGGAACTGGGAGATTGTTCATATATTTGTGTCTATACATTGTGAAACCCATATGAAACATTACTGATACCAAAATAGCTCAAAGTGTACTTGTTCCAAAGGAAATAGCCATTTACATCTGATTGCTCATAGCCATGGCTAGCTTTAAAGGATTAAAATGTGCAATTGTTATTGCAAGTTCGCAGAAAGAGTTGAACTTTTGAGATATGAAATCCTTATTCAGCAATTGTAGATGTTATTTATAACCCCAAAGGCATTTCTACTTTTTAATTCATGATCTGTTTAGATTTTTGACTGAACCTTCATTCTGTTTCTCTCCATGGAACTCTGTCCTTCATCAGCCAACATACTCTTTCTTCTTTCCTGTTCTAGAAACCCCCAGCCTTCTTTCCACCTTGCTAGTCCTTGAAGTTGCTGTCCTGTCTTTTGACCTTCTGCTGCAGCACTTCTGGAAGAATGTTCTGTAAGGGTAGGTGAGGCAGGCCTAACTCACCAGAGGCCAGTACCTCCTAAATATCCAATCACCTCTTCTCAGCTTAGCCCCATCATAGAGAATTTTATTTTACTTTGTTTTTTGAGATGGAGTCTCACTCTGTCGCGCATGCTGGAGTGCAGTGGCGCAATCTCAGCTCACTGCGACCTCTGCCTCCTGGGTTCAAGCGATTTTTCTGCCTCAGCCTTCCTGAGTAGCTGGGATTACAGGCATGTGCCACCACACCCAGCTAATTTTTGTATTTTATTTTTGAGACCAAGTTTCACTCTTGTTGCACAGGCTGGAGTGCAGTGGCGCGATCTCGGCTCACTGCAACCTCCACCTCCCGGGTTCAAGCGATTCTCCTGCCTCAGCCTTCCTGAGTAGCTGGGATTATAGGTATGCACCACCATGCCCGGCTAATTTTGTATTTTTAGTAGAAGATGGGGGTTTCTCCATGTTGGTCAGGCTGGTCTTGAACTCCCGACCTCAGATGATCCACCCACCTCGGCCTCCCAAAGTGCTGGGATTACAGGCATGAGCCACCGTGCCTGGCCAAATTTTTGTATTTTAAGTAGAGATGGGGTTTCGCCATGTTGGCTAGGCTGGTCTCAAACTCCTGACCTCAAGTGATCCACCCACCTTGGCCTCACAAAGTGCTGGGATTACAGATGTGAGCCACCTAAAATTTTCTTTTAAAATAAAAAAATTAGCTGGGTGTAGTGGTGTGTGCCTGTAGTCCTAGCTACTTAGGAGGCTGAGACAGGAGGATGGCTTGAGCCCAGGAGTTTGAAGCAGTGAGCTGTGACCACACTACTGTACTCCAGCCTGGGAGACAGAGCGAGACCCTGACTCTAAAAACAAAAAACACCCTCAGCCTTGGAAGACTTTGCCTTCCATGTGTCTCCAAGCAAAGGTGAGGGATCTCTGCAGTTGGGAGTCAGGGGCCCAAAACAAGACGCTGACACATGCGGAGAACATGAGAAAAGAAAGCAAGCCCGGGGGATTCCCACAGTTTAGAAGCAGAATTTTAGCCCCAGCACTTCATGATTCTCAGGAATTTATCAGCAAGTAGGAATTAGAACTGTCAGAACACACTGTGTCTAAGGAGGGCACCATCTTTGAAAAGGAGAAAGGTCATGTATTTGGATATGTGAGTAGTGAGTGCAGATCTCAGCCCCCAGACCCTAGGGCCTATACATGTGCTTTACTTTCCTATAACTGGATGTTAGCTTCTCTTTTGGGCCCACGTTGCACCATGACAGGAATAGATTTCTGCCAATTCAGAAATGGCCCCTTTCCCTGGGTGTGTTCCCATGTCAGGGACAGACCCAGGGCTATAGCCTTGAGGAAGCCACAGTGGGAGGGCTCATTTTCAACCTTTCATGCTGGCATCTATGGACACAGCCTTGTGGCCATTCATGCCACTGTGGTGACTGATCCATATTCTCCAAGTGCTGACCTCAGGGACCTCTTAGGGCTATTTCTGCCACAGAGGGATGCATTCAGATGTGCTTGGCTTGCTGAGGTGTCCAGGGGCAGTGAGGACCATTTCAGGCCTAGCTTCTAGACACCACAGGAAGGTATTACTTCTGCTTCCACTGCAGGGAGCCCATTCTGTTTCTTGTAATTCAGTTATAAGCATGTCTGGTGCAAATTCTGGGGTCAGACACTTCGCTGGGCTCTGCCCTCTGATCATGGGATTCTGTGATCTCACCCTCTGCCTAGTCCTGGCTTCCAAAGTGGGGTATACTCAGGGACCCCAACAACACACCTGTGCTCTTTGTCTCCCTGTTCTTTGTCCAGATGCCCTTTAATCCCATCTCTGGGGACAGGAAGAACTGGTTCAGACTGATCTTGTATTTCTCATCTTTCTGTGTAGACCAAGACCTCACATTTTGGGACTTTAAATGCCCAGAGTTTAACTCCTATTCTCTAGACTTTGGGGTGTCATCTGTTTACATGGCATGGGGTGGGGAATGCAAGAGAGAGGCATGGGGATCAGAGATTTATGAGGAAAACAGGCCTCAGTCACCACTGCAAACGCTGTGGGCAAAAAAACATTGAAAGAATATTTGCTTAAATTTTAGTCCTTGTTTTTAGGTGATAGAGAACTCATTAAACAGGAGCAAAAGATATAAAAAGTCAGAAGTTAAAAAAAATTTGGTAGTTTTTTGCTGTTACTCTTTTTAAAAAAAGTTTTCAATATTGAGAGTGGATTACTTACATACTTAGGGGGAAAAGACTCTGATACAGTTTGGCTCTGTGTCCCCACGCAAATCTCATGTCAAATTGTAAACCCTAGGTTTGAAGGAGAGACCTGGTGGGGGGTGACTGAATCATGGGGGTAGACTTCCCCCTTGCTGTTCTCATGATAGTGAGTGAGTTCTCGTGAGATCTGGTTGTTTGAAAGTGTGTAGTACTTCCCCCTTCTCCCTCTCTCTCTTCTCTGCTCCAGCATGGTAAGACATGCTTTCTTCCCCTGTACCTTCTGCCATGATTGTAAGTTTCCTGAGGCCTCCCAGCCATGCTTCCTGTACAGCCTGTGGAACTATGAGTCAATTAAACTTCTTTTCTTCATAAATTAACCTGTCATAGGTAGTTCTTTATAGCAGTGTGAGAATGAACTAATATAGACTCCAAATGAATGAATTATGAAAAGGAGACCCACTGTGTTTCATTCTTAGATGTGTCTGCCTTGGATCTCAATTTAGAATGAGCAGTCAGGTATGCTCATCAAATCTTTTGTTAATCTTTATAACAAAGGTTAAAGATCTGAGTTAAAAATTTGGATCCTTCATTTTCCTCTGTCCACTCTTTGGCACGTGCTTACTTCCAATTGCTCAGGAGGCAGTGATGGACAATGAATGCAGTTTCTGTCCTTGTATTTTGTGGTCAGTGAGTGTCTTAGTTTATCTTCTGTTGCTATAACTGAATATGTGAGATTGGATAATTTATAAAAGCAATTTATTTCTTACAGTTCTGGAGGCTGGGAAGTCCAAGGTCGAGGGGCTGCATCTGGTGAGAGCCTTCTTGCTGGTGGGGACTCTGCAGAGTGCCAAGGCAGCTCAGAATATCACATGAAAAGGGGGCTGAGAGTGCTTGCTCAGGTCTGTTCCTCGTTTTATACAGCCAGCTGTCCACTCCCATGATAACCCACAAATCCATCAATCCATAAATGGATGAATCCATTGATGAGGGCAGAGCCCTCATGACCCAGTCACCTCTTAAAGGCCTAATACTGTTACACTGGGGATTAAGTTTCAACACGGGTTTTAGAGGGGACAGACATTCAAGCTATAGCAGTGAGGAGCCAGCCTGGTAGATGCCTGGGTCTGACACCCAGGTCCTATCTTTAATGAGCAAACTCGGGGCAGCCACCCTTACAGACTGTCCATCCTGACAAGGCTGATTTTTGTCCAGGCTATGACATGGTGGCAGAAAAGTACAGTTGCACGTTCCATATTTGAAAATTTGCCTATTTGCTAAAATTTATTTGTAACCTCCAAATCAATACTTTGGGACGATTTGTGGTCATTTGAGTAGACACACACAGAACAGTGAAAATTCTGAGGTCCCCAATACGCATGTTCCCACCTGAGGTTGAAGCAGGCCATACTCTGCCCAGTTGTTTCAGCCTCATACATAGATGGCCTGTTGGGGGAGATGGGAGGGAAGCTCCAGCTCTGGGCCATTTGGACAGGGTTGAATCCTAACTCTGGCACCTGTTAGTGGGGCAGCTTCTGCTGAGTCACTTAACTCTTCCGAACCTCATTTTTTTTCTCTTGTAACATAAAATAGAATCTATTTGGGTGAGTTGTCTTAGGATTTAATCTTGACTCTATGTGAGATAGGTATATTCTGAATATATGCAAATATTTCCCCGTGGAGCAGAGGTTCAGTGTTTCCTAATTCAGTGTTCGTGGTGACTTCTACATGGTCACTACTATGAATAGTGAGAATCTACACTACCTGGCTTGGAAGTCTCCAGCCACAGAGACTCCTGTTGGGTGGACATCTCTCAGGGTGACGGTTCTGTTCTCTGAGGCCTCTGGGAGGCTGGGAGTTGTGTGGACAGCAGGATGGTGACGTGTCGAGGAGGAAGAACCATTGTACTGCAGGGCAAGCCTGGATATGAAGGTGTGGAGAGATTTCTGCAGTCAGGGAAGGATACGTCCTGCATTCAGCACTTGCGGAGAATGGGGAGGAAGATGCCGAGAGAGGGGGTGGGGGCTATACAGGATCCATGCTTCTGTGGTGTGGAGAGCAGTCCTTGGGGCTAACACGTCAACACATTGCAGGAGGGAAAGTCCAATCATATTTATAAGTTCCTCTTTCCTGGATTTAATATTGGGTTATTCTTTATTCTTTACTTTTTGTTTTTTATAGACAGGGTCTCACTGCCACCCAAGCTGGAGTGCAGTGGTGCAATCATGTCTCACTGCAGCCTCGACCTCCTGAGCTAGAGCAATCCTGCCTCAGCCTCCCAAGTAGCTGAGACTACAGGCACATATCACTACACTTGGTTAATTTTTAAAATTTTTTGTAGAGAAGGGGGTCTTCCTATGTTACTCAGGATGGTCTGGAAACCCTGGCCTCATGTGAGCCTCCTGCCTCTGTACTGGGATTACAGGAGTAAGGCACTGCACCGGGTCTGGGTTATTTTTCAGACATGGTTTTATTTTTCATTTTCAATGACCATTTTTCCCTGCCTTTGGTTGCTTTGGAGCTTAAAAGCACAGTTCTTGGGATGCTGCCACTGCATTTACGTCATAGCACACAACCACTATCCTAATCCTTTCATTACCAGTGAGACATTTATTTTTCGAAGTCTTCCATCTCAGCGGAGTGGGATATATCATAGAACTTCTGGGGTGTGTGACTCTCCCTTCTTCCCTTTCCTGTCAGGGCCAGTGCAGAACCTTTGGGCTGGAGTTCAGTCTCATCACTGATCTTTCTGCAGCTCTGCTGGCTAGAGCTGAGGAGGGCAGGCAGTGGTGCAAAACCTTGTCCCCTTTCTGGTGTTATGGACTGAATTATGTCCCCCACCACACCCACTGTGACTGTATTTGAAGGAAAGGCCTGTAAGGAGGTAACGAAGGTTACATGAGGTCATAAGGGTGGGACCCTCATCCAACAGAACTGATATCCTTAGAAGAAGATGGAGAGACACCAGAGCTCTTTCTCTGCAGGCACACAGAGAAAACGCTATGTGAGGTCACAGGGAGAAGGTGCTGTCCACCCATGATGAGAGAGGCCTCACCATAAACCAGCCCTGTGGGCACCTCAGTCCTGGAATTCTAGCCTCCAGAATTATGAGAAAATAATTTTCTGTTGTTTCAGCCACCCAGTGCTTGGAATTTCATTAGGTTAGCCCAAGCTGCCTGCTGCATTTAATAATGAAGAGTGAGATCAGGGCTCCTCCACTCTTGTGCCCTGGAGCAGGCTTCCCAGACCACCTCCTTAGCCTCCATGCAGCCGCTCCCACTTCCTTACAGGAATCAGATGTTCCTAGTTATGGGGCTTGAGTGGACTCGATCCTGAGCAGTGAAAGCCAGTCTGCACATTGAATTCCTTGGGCCATGGTGATGAGTTCAGGAGTGAGCATATCGGTTCAACCAGAGGGAAGCCCAAGGCTTTTGTTCAATGGCCGAGGAAAGAGAAGTTCCCTCTCCTTGGATGTAAGTGAGGAAGCCTCTAGAGTCTAGAAGCTACTGACAGACCTCTCACTACCACAAGGGCTTGAGGACCAAGACAGCACAGTGAGACAGATCCAGTGGCACCCCAGAGCTACTGCTCTGAAGAATGTCATGAATATCTGGCCCAAGCTGCACAGGACTTTTCAGTTACTTGACAACATAACTCTTTCATTGCTTCCTGGGACCTGCCACTGAAAGCCTCCTAACTGGAACTCTTTCCTACCAACCGATGCTCCCACAGCAGGCACAGTGAGCGTACAGGAATAGAAAGCTGATTCCTGGTACTTTGCAGCTTGACTCCTTTTAGTGGCTTCCTGGTTTAGAGGGAATAAAACCTGGGGGATCTACTTCTGGTATTGGTAGTATGAGAAAGTCAAGGGATTTCCTTTGGCAGAAAGTAAGTAAAAAATGGACAAAATGATTAAAGACAGTCATTTCAGGCCAGTGGAAAATGATCAAAGACAAGGCAAAATTTGAGAAGAGTTTACTCATGAAACTGCTACAGCATTTGCTAAGAATGCTGATCTGTGAGCTTCCTGCCTGGAGGTATTCTGTGATTTTGGATATAATAAGAAATATATATTTAGTCTTCATCCCTGGGCTCCTGACACAGACCTCCTAAAACCTTTATGATTTCCTGAATAGTAAGCATGCTAGGAGCATCTTCTGTCCTAGCATTTCGTCTTTGACCCTGGTTCCTGACAAGAGCTCCTAAGTCCCTTCGATTTGCCTGGGTGATAGGAGCCTCTTTTGTTCTAATGAGGTGACTCTTGGTGGGCTCCTGGATAGCTTTAGGATTGGGAGTGGTCACCAGAAAGACCGAGCCATGATGAGAAGCTTTGAACTTTTAGCTTCAATCCCCATCCTTTGGGGAGGAGAGAGGGGTTGCAGATTGAGTTAATTGTTCATGCCTGTGTGATGAAGCTTCTATAAAAATACTAAAAAGATGGTATTTGGAGAGCTTCTTAGTTGGTGAACACATGGAGGTGCTGGGAGGGTGGTGCACCCATAGAGGGCACGGGTGCTCTGCACTGCTCCCCCACACTTTGCCTTTGGCATCTCTTCCATCTGGCTGTTCCTGACTTGTACCTTTCATAATAAACTGGTAAACATAGGCAAATGTTTCCTTTTTGTGAGCTTTGTGAACTGTTTTAGCAAATTAAGCCAAGGAAAGTGTTGTGGGAACCCCCGATTGATAGCTGGTTGGTCAGAAGTTTGGGCAGTTCAGACTTGTGACTGACATCTGAAATGGGGACAGTCTTGTGGGACGGAGCCCTAAAAGGGTCTATACTAACTCCAGGCTTCCCAAAATTCATGTCTTTCTCACAGGAAAAATGCATTCATTCCATCCCAGTAACCCCAAAAGTCTTAAATAATTCCAGCCTTAATTCAAAAGTCCGAAGTCCAGAGTCTCATCTAAATATCCTCTAAAGCAGATGTGGGTGAGACTCAAACTGTGATTCATCCTGAAGCACATGTGAGCCTATGAAATTCAACAAGTTATGTGTTCCCGAATACAATGGCAGGGCAGGCATAGGACAGACATTCCCACTCCAAAAGGGAGAAACAGGAAGAAAGGGATAACAAAGTCCTAAGTAAGTCCAAAACCTAACAAGGCAAACAACAAGTAGAAAATAGAATTTGTGGCCAGGCGCGGTGGCTCACACCTGTAATCTCAGCACTTTGGGAGGCCGAGGCGGGTGGATCACAAGGTCAACAGTTCAAGACCAGCCTGGCCTACATGGTGAAATCCTGTCTCTACTGAAAATACAAAAATTAGCCAGGCATGGTGGTGGGCGCCTGTAATCCCAGATACACGGGAGGCTGAGGCAGAAAATTGTTTGAACCTGGGAAGTGGAGGTTGCAGTGAGCCAAGATCGTGCCACTGCACTCCAGCCTGGGCAACAGAGCAAAACACTGTCTCAAAAAAAAAAAAAAAATTCATGAAATAGAAATATGAATAGCTCTATACATTAAAAAAAATTGAATTCATATTTAAAAACATTCCTGCAAAGAAAAGTTCAGGTTCAGATGGCTTTATTGGTGACTCCTGTCAAGCATAGCAAACATGTAAGGAACAACCAGTACTAATTTCACCCAGAGTCTCTCAGAAAACAGGGGAAAGGAAAAATTCCCAACTCATTTTTTGTTAGTATTATCTTGATAACAAAGTCAGACAAAGGCATCACAATAAAAGAAAACTACAACTCATTGTCCCTCTTGAACATTGCTATAGTCTGAATGTTCTTGTTTCTCCAAAGTTTGTGTTGAAATCTAATCCCCAATGTGTTGGTATGAAGAGATGGGACCTTTGGGAGGTGACTAAGTCTTGAGATTAATGTCTCATCAAACAGGGTTGAGGGAGTCTTTTGCCCTTCTGCCATATGAGAATACATAGAAGACGCCATCTGTGAGGAATGGCTCCTCTCCAAACATGGAATCGGCTGGTGCCTTAGTCTTGAACTTTCCAGCTTCCAGAACTGTGAGCAATAAATTTCTGTTGTTTATAAATTCCCTAGTCTAAGGTATTTTGTTATAGCAGCTGAACAGACTAAGACAAATATGATAAAAAATTCTTAACAAAATATTAGCAACTTCAGTCTAACAACATATGAAAAGTATAATATACAGTCACCAAGTGGTGTATATCCCAGAAATAAAATTAATGCAATACACCATATTAATAAAATAAAGGAGAAAAAACATGCAATCATCTTAATAGAGGCAGATAATATATTTGATAAAATTCAACGTCTATTTATGACAAAAACCCTCAGCAAACAACCAATAGAAGATAAGTCCCTCAGAGGATTTGTAGATGATAAAAAGCATCTACAAAAAAGCTATGGCTAATACAAAACTTAAAGCTGAAAGGCTGAATGCTTTCCCCCTAAGATGAGTAACAAGACAAAGACGTCCACTGTTGCCACATCTGTGCAGTATTGTACTAGATATCCTAGCCAGTGCAATAAGGAAAGAGAAATAAAGGACTTACACATTGGAAAGAAAGAAGTAAAATTATCTTATTAGTGGATAACATGATTATCTATGTAGAAATTCCTAATGTATCTACCAAACAGCTACCAGGACTAATGAGTGAATTTAGCCAGGTTATAGGATACAAGCTCAATATACACAAATTAATTGTATTTCTATGTATTGATAGTAAACACTCTTAAAATACAATAAAATCCATTTGCAATAGCATTCAAACAAAAAATATTGAGGAATACATTTAACAAAAAGAAGTTCAAGATCTATGTTCTGAAATCTAAAACACGTTGATAAAAGAAATTTTAAAAGATCTAAATAAAATGGGGGATATATCATATTTATGAACTGGAATACTCAGTGTTATTAAGATGGCAGTCATCCTCAAATTTGTATGTAGATTCAGTATAATCCCAATACAAATCTCAGCAAGAATTCTTTAGAAATTATAAGTTGGTTCTAAAATTTATATGGAGAAGCAAAGAATAGCCAAAACAATTGCAAAAGAGAAAAACAAAGTCAGAGGATTTAAATTATCTGATTTTAAGGTTTACTCTAAACCTATTGTAAATAAGCATGGGATTGTCATAAGGGTAAACATATAGATGAAAGGAACAGAATAGAACATCCAAAACTAGATCCATATATGGTCAATTGACTTTTGAAAAGGTGCCAAGGTAATTCAACAGGAAAAAGAATAATCTTTTCAATAAATGGTGCTGGAATAATAAAATATTCACATGGCAAAAATAAGCCTTTACCCATATCTCACACTATGCACAAGAATAAATTCAAAATGGATTATGAAACTAAACAAATTGCCAGACACAGTGGCTCATGCCTGTAATCCCAGCACTTTGAGAGGCCGAGGCGGGTGGATCACCTGAGGCCAGGAGTTCGAAACCAGCCTGGCCAACATGGTGAAACCCCCTCTCAATCAAAAATACAAAAATTATTTTTTTTGTGGTGGTGCTCACCTGTAGTCCCTGCTACTCGGGGGCTGAGGCAGGAGAATCACTTGAACCCTGGAGGTGGAGGTTGCAGAGAGCTGTGATCACGCCACTGCATTCCAGCCTGGGTGACAGAGCAAGACTCCATCTCTAAATAAATAAATAAACTAAACAAATTATGCACAAGAGATACATCATAAACCTTTATGAAGAAAACATAGAATGAAAGCTATGATTTGGGGGATAAGATGAGTTTTTTTTTTTTGATGTAAAAAGCATGTAGCCATAAAAAAGAACAAAATAATGTCCATTGCAGCAACATGGATGCAGGTAGAGGCCACTATCCTAAGTGAGTTCATGTGAAAAACAGAAAAACGGATACTGTATGTTCTCACTTATTAGTGGGAGTCAAATATTGGGTCCACACAGATGCAAAGATGGGAAAAATAAACACTGGGAATTCCAAAAGAGGAGGGGGGGCGGGGAAATTTTGAAAAACTGCCTGTTGGATACTGTGTTACTGTGTTCACTGCTTGGGCACTGGTATCATTAGAAGACCAAACCTCAGCAGCATGCAATGTATCTATGTAACAAACCTGCACATGTAGCTCCTAGATCTAAAGTAAAAATAAAAAATAATGTAAAATAATGCAACAAAAAAACCACTGTAATCACCTTGCAATAAAAAGTTAAGCTTTTTATAATTCAGTAAGAAAAATAACCCAGTAGAGTTGGAGAAATGATTTGAAGAGGCCCTTCACAAAACAAGATATGGGAATGTCCAGTAAACACATGAAAAAAAAAATGTTCAACATCATTGGTCTTTAGAAAATGCAAATTATGACCACAAATGAGAAACTACTACAGACCTAGTAGAATAGCAACAATTAAAATGAATTAAAATATCAAGTTGTGACAAGAATTTGGGACAACTGGAACCCTCAAACATTGCTGCTAGGAATGCAAAATTATCAGAAAAACAGTTTTGTAGTTTCTTACATAGTTAAACTTATCGTATGACCCAGCAGTTCCACTTCTAGGTATCTATCCAAGAGAAATAAAAACATATATTCATAAAAAGACTTGTACCTAAATGCATGTAGTAGCATTCCAAAAAGCAGAAACAATCCAAATGTCCATTAACTGGTGCATGAACAAACAAAATGTCACATGTCCATATGATGGAATACTACTTAGCAATAGAAGGGGAAAAAATGCTGATACACACAACAACATGGATGAATCTAAACAGTTACTTTGCTGAGTAAAAGAGCCAGGCATAAAAACTACATGCTGTGTGAATTTATTTTATTAAATTCTAGAAAAGGCTGAATTAGAGAGGCAGAAAGCAGACCTTTGTTTGCCTGGGGTCAGGTAGGGATCTGGACTGAATGCAAAAGAGCATGAAGGAAACATTGAGGGTAGTTCAAACGTCCTAAACCTTGATTGTGTTGGTGGTTACATGACAGCATACAGTTATCAAAACTCATTGAACTATACACTTAAAGTGGGTAAACTTTTTTAGCAGGTAGACTATACCTCAACAAAGCTGTTAAAACATAAATCTAACCTGGCCTACAGGGATCTATGTAACAGATCCTGTGTACTGCTTTCGCCATCTTACCCCACTTCTTTCACACACCATGATCTGGCCATGCTGGTCTTCTGGTCGCTCTAACTCAGCAGCAGGCTCTTTACATTTCAGGGCCTTTGCCTAAGCTATTTCCCTTGCCTCAAAGCTTCTCTCACTCTACTGTTCGCTAGCTCCCTACTGCCCTCCTTTCCTTCTCCCTCCTTCAGCTCTCAAGTGTTACTTCCTCAGAGATAACTTTTCTGATCCCCCTTTTATAGTGTTTCCTGGCTTCTTAAACTTTCCTTCACAGTTCGTATCGCCATTTGTAATTAAATATTGACTTGTGCTTATGAATTCAGCAACAACTTATTAAACCCTTATTTTATGCCTTACACTGAGCAGAGGGCTGCAGATACAATTGTATGCAAAATAGATACGGCCTCCTGCTCCTCCTGGAGCCTGCAGTGGGATTATTTGTTCGGTGACTGTCCTCCCCTCCTTAGCCCGCTACTAGACTACAAGTGCCTTAAGAACAGGGACTACTCTTGTGTTGGCTGCTGGCACCAGGTGATTGGCATTTCTTGGTAACTAGTATTTATTGAATGAATGTATGGAAAAGTGAATGAGAGTTACACAGAGGCTGCACAGAGTCAGAGTCTTGAGGATGAGGATTCTTCTTTGTTAGCTACCAGTGGCCATAGTCTGGGAATATGGGCCATTCCACAAGTGTGTTGGCAGATTTCAGTTTCTAGGAAGTGGGTAGTACATTAACCAAGTAGACCGACTGCTATAACAAAGTATCCTCAAATTTCAGGGCCTTGACACAATCCCCGTTATTCCTTGCTCATGTTCTATTTCTGTGTGAGTTGGGGTGGGAGAGAAAAAGGGACACTCTGCTCCACACAGTCACTCAGGGACTAGGCTTTTTTCATGTTTTAGCTCTTCCCTCCGCCAGATCTTCAGAGTTTTTTCTCTGCAGATGGGGAAGGAGCAAACATAGAAGATTGTGCAGGAGGTTTTTATGGCTATTTTGCTGTTCATTAATCCACCCCGACTTGGTGGCTTAAAACAATAAATAATATTTCTCATAATTTTGTGGACCTCCTGGGTGATTGCCCTGGTTGGGCTGGCTGAGCTGAGGCTGGCTGGTCTAGAATGAATCTGCTCACTTATCCAGGGCTTCAGCAGAGATGGCTGGGCCTCTGTCCCTGTGCTTCTTCCTCCAGAATGCCAGCCTCCACTTGTTCACATAGAGGAGACTAATTCCAGCCACAGGAGAGGGCAAGCCCAAAGAAAAAAATTGGAAAATTTTTTCAATTTCTGCTTCTAAAATGGCCAAAACAAATCACATGGTTAAACCAGGAACTGTGATTGGCCAAAACAAACAGGAACTGTGTGGGAGGAAACAGGAGGAGGAATTATGGAAGCCATTTTGCAAACAATCTGCCAAAGACCCAAGCTGGGCAACACCGTACCTCACTTCCTCCCTCATTCCATTGGCCAGACATAGACACGTGCTCCCCCAGTGCAAAGGAGGATGGGAAACGCAGGCTTGTTCTATGCCCAGGAGGCAAAGGCAGTGGAGCTGATGGACTTGACAGTTTCTACCCCACTGGTACTTCTAAACAGTTTTTTTTGTTGTTGTTGTTTCTCGCCACATCCTGCAGTGGAGATATTAGACTCTACTTAGGATTTTAGAGTCCCCAGCTCTATCTGATTGCTTATTGTCCTCTCCATCCAGCAAATTGAATATAACATCTCCTCCCCAAATGATGAAACAGTGTGTCTGACTCTCTCCTTTCTCCTGATTGGGGGAATCTTCACCAGAGCATTTCCTCTGGGTGGCTGTTCTTGGTGCTTGAGGAGACCCTTTGGGCACTGTGTGTGGTGTCTGCTGACAGCATCTGGTTCTCAGCATCTTCATGATCCTGCATTCACAATGAACAGCTCTCTCAGTGCTATCTCACGTACTTATCTGAGTCTTATAGGTACATTCCTGGTCTTTCTCTGGTGCATTTGAAAGTTCCGTTTCTTAAACTTTTGGTGCTGGACACTAAAATGCAAGCATTTTATAAAGAAATCTAACTAAAGAGAACCACTGCTCAGGGCTACTCCTGTTTCTTTAGGCCCTTGGTGTGTTTTCCCTGATGGTGAGGAAGAATCGTGTTGCTCCTGCATGACTTACCATTCTGTCCCTGGGCACTGGGATGGGGAAGCAAATTGCCTTCAGGGGCTGGGCTGACAAACCACAAGCAAGGCTTACTGCTTTTACAGATCTGTTCTTAAGTTAGCCCCAGGAGGTTAGGATCAGAAGCCAGCCTGACCTCTTCTATTCTTAGGTCCACAGCAAATTGATCTTCTCCTCTTCCCTACTATCTAAAAATACGTACTATCTAAAAAACTGTTAACACGCTGAATTGTGCCCTCTACAAAAAATTTGTATGTTGAAGTCTTGACCCCCCTAGTAGCTCAAACTGTAACAATATTTGGAGATATGTCTATAAAAGGGTGATTAAATTCAAATGAGGGCATTGGGGTAGGCCCTCACCCAGTATGACTGGGGTCCTTGTAAGAAGAGGAAGAGACACAGAGGGATGATCATGGAAACAACCAGCAAGGCCGTGGCCATCTGCCAGCCAAGGTATGAGTCCATTCTCACACTGCTCTAAAGAATTAGCTGAGACTGGGTAATTTATGAAGAAAAGAGGTTTGATTGACTCACAGTTCCACAGGCTGTATAGGAAGCATGACTGGGAGGCCTCAGGAAACGTACAATCCTGGCAGAAGGTGAAGGGGAAGCAAGCGTGTCTTACCATGGTGGAGCAGGAGAGAGAGAATGGGGAGGTGCCACACACTTTTAAATAATCAGATCTCATGAGAACACACTCACTATCATGAGACCAGCAAGGGGGAAATCTGCCCCCATGATCCAGTTATCTCCCACCAGGACCCCCCACCTCAACATGTGGGGACTACAACTGGAGATGAGATTTGGGTGGGGACACAGAGCCAAACCATATCAATATCACTATCAGCATTGTGGACAAAACCACTCAACAAGTCTCCAGGAAGTTCCAGACTTTCCCACATCTTTCTGCCTTCTTCTGAGCCCTCAACACTGTTCCAACCTCTGCCCGTTACCCAGTTCCAAAGTTGCTTCCACATTTTCAGGTATCTTTATAGCAGTACCCCACTCTTCTGGTACCATTTTTTTTTGGTATTAGTCCGTTCTCACACTGCTATAAAGAACTAGCTGAGACTGGGTAATTTATGAAGAAAAGAGGTTTGATTGACTCACAGTTCCACAGGCTGTATAGGAAGCATGACTGGGAGGCCTCAGGAAACTCAGAATCATGGTGGAGGGTGAAGGGGAAGCAAGCACGCTTACCACGGCAGAGCAGGAGAGAGAGACAGAATGGGGAGGTGCCACACACTTTTAAATGATCAACTATTGGGAGAACTTACTCACTATTATGAGACCAGCAAGGGGGAAGTCTGTCCCCATGATCCAATCACCTCCCACCAGGCCCCTCCTCCAATTCAACATGAGATTTAGGCAGGGACACAAATCCAAACCATATCATAAGGACAGAGGCCTCAGAGGACACCAGTCCTTCTAGCACCTTGATCTTCCCACCTGACCCAGTCATTCTCTGTCACACTGGCCCACTTTATCTTTCATTATAATCACCTCCTTGAATTCATTATTTGTTTGCTTGTTTGTTGTCAGTCCCACCCCTTACCCCAGGACAAAGGTTCACGAAAGTGGACACCCAGTCTGTGCCACTCGTCCTTAAGGCATTACTACCTGGAACAGTGACTGTGCCACTGCCTGGAACGATGCCTATACATGCTCAGTGCACAAGACATGCTGACTGCATCAGTGACTCTGCTAAATGCAAAGAGAAGAGCCTTCTGTTTCATAGCTGGTAACCAGTTGTTTTTAAAGAAAGTCAAATCTTGCCATTGCTCTAGTCCCTGAGAAGCAGATCCTGCCCTGGGCCAGCCCAGGAAGGCCGCACAGGCCATGGCTCTGATGAAGGATGCCATGCAGTCAGACTGTCCCCAAACTCTTCATCAATGAGCAAGTTTCTGTTTTCCAGCAGCTCCAAGCTGCAGTCCTCATGATAGCCAGCTGCAGAGCAGATGGCGGAGGCTGGAGCATCAAAGCACTGAGCGGGTAGGGTTCGACTTATGGAAGTGTGTTTGTGTGTGTGTGTGGGGGGGTGGGCATGTGACATATGGAACAATGAAGAGAGAAACAAAAACATAGTTTAGGCACAATTACCTAATAAATCAGCTGTAACTTGGGTTGATGTCCAATCAGGGCTGTTTGCTTTATAAAAGTGTAAAAACAAATATTTGTCTTAACTCCATAATCCCGGCTAGGCATTGGCATCTCGTATGGAGGTCATTCTGGATACTACCCGTGTGATCTGGCAGCTCTTGATCTGCTTAATTTAATGAACATTGGGCTGTGCTTGTTTGGGATGAGTCAGATGCTTGCAATGAACCATGTGGTCTCTGAGACTGAGCTGTGCAGTACAGTAGCCATTGGTCATATGTGGCAATTATACTCAAATTACTTAGAATGAAAAGAAAACATTAGTTCCTCCAGGCTCTTGCCATATTAATAGTACAAGTGCTTAGTAGCCCCACATGGCTTATTGGACAGTGAAGATACAGAACATTTCCAGGGTTTCAGAAAGTTCTATTCGTTTTGGGACAGACAGCAGGCAAGGCTGGCAGAAATCCCTTCAGGCGTGTGGAACAGGTTGAGAGGGGAGTGGCCTGGGCTTGGAAAGATTCTGTAAGAGATGTCCTCACTCTCAGAAATGCTGGTTGGTTGTGTGCTCACTTTGTCATCAGCAAGTTGGGAAAAGCTCTGCTTTAATTGAGTTTCTACTATGGGCCAAGCTCTAGGCATTTTAGATACATTTAATACTCATAACAATTCTCCAAGCTAAGTATTACCTCCTTTTCATGATTGAGAAAACTGCAAATCAGGGAACTAATGTATCCATCACCAGTTAGTGAGTAACTGAGTCAGGATGTCAACTTGGATTTAGACAGTCCCTAGTCTTCCTGCCTTCCCGTGTCCCCAGGCTCTGGCAGAAAACCGAGAATGATGAGGATCCCTCTCTAGGCATTCCTGCCCTCCATCCCAAGAGATGTGTGAGTCTCCTCCTACCTGGTTGGAAACCTGGAGGCTCTGAGGGGTCCATGCTGCTTTCCTGAGGGTTCTGGGTGTGAAGCGTGGGCATTTTCCTGTATCTCCAGGCAGGTAGAAACAGACAAAGTCACCTATAGCATAATAGTACACAGCCATGTTTCAAGTAGAAAACCTTGAGCCAGCTCATCCAGCCCTGTGGTATTGCAGTTCCTCTAGATGAAGGGCTGTGCCCCTCCACCTGGGGCCACCTGCTGTGTCATTTTGGCTCACAAATATTATGGGGTTCTGCAGCTGGTGGCCACAGGCTGTGGTGACACCTGACCGTGGGTGTGCATGGGAGAGTTTGATGCCAGTGACTTGCGAGTAGTACTCAAATCCTGTTTTTTTTTTTTTGACTTCAGTTTTCCTACTCATAAAATGGGAATAGAAGTAGGTCACGCAGTGGCCCGATTTGCAGATTATATGTGAAGTCATTCTACATTTCAGTCAGTTTGTAAATTCTTTGCTAGAACTTTTATGGTATGTATGTCTCTTTAAGAAGACTTAATAAATAGGGATTTAAATTCTAATGTTACTAGAAACGTCTATGATTGATTTCTTGTGCTTTTCTGAGATTTGGGTACTTAATTACCATATGTTCCTGTCATGCGGATCCAGATCGTCTTAATTAGGCACAGCCAGAAGAGCAGTAAGCACCAGACCCTTCAGGGGACCCCAGCAGAGAGATTTTAGGATTTAGAGACCGGAGGCCTTAGGTACAAAACAGATTCTGCTCTTTCACAAAGCCCAAAACCTTTTAGCCATCTTGCAGAGGAGAATGTGGCTTGAGGCAGGAATCTCCAGAGTGTCCCACCCTCCCCAAGTCCCACATACAGAAAAGAGCACAGATCATAAATAATATGGCTTGGATGGGTGCGGTGGCTCATGCCTGTAATCTCAGCACTTTGAGAGGCTGAGATGGGTGGATCACTTGAGGTCAGGAGTTCGAGACCAGCATGGCCAACATGGCAAAACCCCGTCTCTACTAAAAACACAAAAATTAGTTGGGTGTGGTGCCTGTAATCCCAACTACTCGGGAGGTTGAGGCAGGAGAATAGCTTGAACCTGGGAAGCGGAGGTTGCAGTGAGCCGAGATCATGCCATTGCACTCCAGCCTGGGTGACAAGAGTGAAAAAATAAATAAATAAAAATAATCTGTCTCAAAAATAAATAAACCCATATTGAATTGGATAAATGTTTGCTGAATATCAGGATTAAGACCCTGTGGGGACAGTGCCAATGATTACACATCCTAAACAGCACAAAAATGACCAACGCAAACTTTTTTTTTTTGAGACGGAGTCTCGCTCTGTTGCCCAGGCTGGAGTGCAGTGGTGCGATCTTGGCTCACTGTAAGCTCCGCCTCCTGGGTTCACACCATTCTCCTGCCTCAGCCTCCCAAGTAGCTGAGACTACAGGCGCCCACCACCACGCCAGGCTAATTTTTTGTATTTTTAGTAGAGATGGGGTTTCTCCGTGTTAGCCAGGATGGTCTCGATCTCCTGACCTTGTGATCCGCCTGTCTCGGCCTCCCAAAGTGCTGGGATTACAGGCATGAGCCACCGCACCTGGCCCAAACTTCTCTTTACAGATAGTCTTAAAACGTCACTGGAAATATTTTGAACAGCAGTCTTTTGTTACTGCAAAAATCTGGCAAGTCAATTATATGGACCAGGAGGAATTTACACTTTAACTCCCTTGCACATTTGCTGTTCACTTATTCGTGGGGAACAGTGAAAAAGCTGGGATGGAAGTCAGGCTTTCTTCACCACATCAGTGGCCCACGTTTTCCCAAGTCCTGCTGTGAACTCCATCATGAATAGTTGAGGCCAATTTTCTTAAGTCACATTTCCCTTTACTTAGAATTGGTATTGTATATGCATGTTTCCTTCAGGAATGCAAGTGTGAAAGGGCTGCAAAATATAGAAGTCGTTTATTACTGCAGAATGTCCCATTAAGCAGATGTACTTAACTCAGGAAAGCGTTAAGTGAAGATCGGACACAAGGGGGCAGTATTGCTCAACAAAGGTTCTTTGCTGCTGCTGGTGAAGTTGGAGTTTTTAACCTGCCCTCTTCTAAATATGTAAATTTATAAATAATGCTCTTTGCTCCTTTTTCTACAAAGACCCTTAAGCAATTAAAAACATATCAAAGAAATCAGTATGCATGAGCTTTTTAGTGTGTCTGTTGATTGTTTTTTAAGTAAATATTTTTAAGGATTTTTTTTTCCCTCCCAGTTTTTATGAGACTGGCTGGTTATTAGCAAAGATAAAAAACTGCTCCTTTTCCTGGAAGAGGCTGTTCTTTATCAGCAATGCTGGGACATTCAGCCCTGGAGATATTAATATTCCTAAGATTCAGGAGGTTCTGTTCTCCGGGGAGAAACTGATCTGTGGGGAACCTATTGAATCAGGATCTCAAAATTGTCACCCGTTTCTTCTGGGTGGAAATTGTCACCACTTAACGGGGCCACTGAGTGGTCTCAGATCACGCTGCCAGTTTTTTGTGTCCACACTGGTGTGCTCCACATTTAGGCCTCAGTGTTCTTGGCCCTGCCTCATCCTCCTCATGTTGCTCTGAGCCAGCCTCCTGTTGTGTTGTTGCATTTATTAAAACCACAAGCGCGTGGATTTCTCCATTTTTTAAAGGTTTCTTATTAGAAGTTGTTGGAATGCTGAGTATTTTCCTGCTTCCACCGAGCTGTGTCTGCTGTGGGCCTCCCTTCAACAAGGCTTTCCTTCTTGTGTTCTTGGCCGGACCCCCTGGTGTGGCCTCATTTCCAGATTCCCCCTCTCTCTCCCTCCCCAGAAATGGTTTCCATATGTGACCCCACGCACTCTGGCCAGGCACCTTTGGAGGGGCTGACCTCCCACCTCTCTTCTCTGCAATCATCAATTCACACCTCCTGGGCCTCCTTCCAGGCTGCAGAGCTGAGAGCTAAGAGCCCTCTCCAGGCAGCTTTTATCTGCAGCCTCTGCTGACTCAGGAGTGTGGGAGGTGATGGCCTCAGGGTTCTGTCTGGTGCTGTCCGTCTGATCTGCTGGGAGCTCTCTTCTTCCAGCTGAGGCCATGAGAGTTTCTGTGGATAGCTGGGAGCTAGATTCTAGGAGACTGGATGCTATCACAAAGAAAAGACCATTTGAGGCTGGGCGCTGTGGCTGAAGCCTGTAATCCCAGCACTTTGGAAGGCCAAGGAGTGTGGATCACTTGAGGTCAGGAGTTTGAGACCAGCCTGGGCAACACAGTGAGACCCCTTCTCTAAAAAAAAAAAAAAAAAAAAAGAAAAAAGAAAAATGAAGAAAAAGAAACACTAAGGGGATTCCTATGTGGTGCCAGGTCCAGTGTGAAGCCCTAAGGCCCCACAGAGGGATGTGAGCAGCCTCTACCTACCCTCCAGGGCTGACCGTCACATAACTGACCTCATTATGACTCAGTGAGTCAGGCCTGGCAGATGCCAGCGGCAGATGACTGATCCATCCTGCAGAGTTCAGGTTTCAGCTGAGAATTGAGCCCAGGGTCTCTTGGACTCATGTGCACACACAGGACCTGAGTGGGGGCCATCCAGCCTGGGGCCAGCTGACTTCCAGGTCCATCAAACCCAAGTCCGTCCCAGGGCCACGAAGGCAATGTGGGGTGCACCAGAGGCAGTGGCATGCTCGTGGACTCACGTGGTTTGTTTTCCAGATTTTCAACTTGGGAAGGAATTGGGATGTGTTCTGTGAGTTCACAATGGGCTGGAAGAGAAGTGGCAGGAAGGCAGATGGTATCTGTTGGAAGTACACGTGGTTGCAAGTACTGAAGAGGCAGAAACAAATAACATGAATAGTCATCTATATAGGCATATATATTTTAAATTAATAGACTTTACTTTTTAGAGAAGTTTTAGGTTCACAGCAAAATGGAGTGGAAGGTAGAGGTGTCCCAGCCCCTACACATGCACAGCCTCCGCCATTATCAACATCCTCCACCAGAGGGTACATTTGTTACAACGGATGAACCTGCATTGACGCATCACCATCGCCCAGAGCCCAGAGTTGACACAGGGCTCACTTTTGGGGTTGTATGTTCTATGGGCTTGGACAAATGTATAATGACATGGATCCACCATTGTAGCATCATACGAAACAGTTTCACTGCCCTAAAAATCCTCTGTGCTCCCCGTTTATCCGTTCCTCCCCTTCACCCCTGACAACCACTGACTTTTCACTGTCTCCATAGTTTTGCCTTTTCCTGAATGTCACATGGTTGGACTTACACAGTGTGTAGCTTTTTCAGACTGGCTTCTTTCACTTAGCAGTGTGCATTTAAGGTTCCTCTACACCTCTTCGTGGCTCAACAGCTCATTTCTTTTCTAGCACTGAATAATTGAATAGTCATATTTGTCCAGAAGTCTGGAGTAAGTCCCGGGATGCTGCAGGGGCTCAACGAGGTTATCAAGGACCTGGTCCCACTGCTCTTTCCGTTCCACGCTCTCCATCGGGTCGCCTGATCCCCTCATAGCTGCAGAGGCAGCTGCACCTCCAGGAACCGAGACCTCCAAGACTGAGGCTGGAGGAAGGGGAAGCGTAGGGGAAAGGTGATGCCAGCCCAGGCTGACCCCTGTTGATGCAAAAGCAAGAGGTTTCCTAGAAGGCCCCTGCAGAGAACAGCCACTTACATCTCAGTAGCCAGACCTGGGTCATGTGGCCACCTCTGGACAGCACAGGGAAAACAAATGGCCACATCTGGTCTAGACCAATCATGGCTCACCACAGTGCGGGGTAGGGGTGTCCTCTCCACTGCCTCGGAACACACTGGGGCTCTGTTAGTACAGAAGTGTGCGCGTGTACACGTGTGTATATGCGTGTGTGAGTGTGTATGTGTGCGTGTGCGTGTATGTGTGTGTGTGCGTGTGCGCGCGTGTATGTGTGCGTGTGTGTGTGTGTTAGTGTGTATGTGTGTTAAGGGAGGAGACCACCCCTCATATTGTCTTATGCCCAATTTCGGCCTCCAAAGAAAGAAGAAGTAAAAACTAAAAGGCAGAAATGAAATCCACAAGCAGACAGCCCGGCGCCATACCCTGGGCCTGGTAGTTAAAGATCGACCCCTGACCTAATGGGTTCTGTTATCTATAGATTGCAGACATTGTATAGAAAAGCACTGTGAAAATCCCTGTCCTGTTCTGTTTTGTTCTAATTACCGGTGCATGCAGCCCCCAGTCACGTACCCCTGCTTGCTCAATCAATCACGACCCTCTCACGATCATGACCCGCTCACATGGACCCCCTTAGAGTTGTGAGCCTTTAAAAGGGACAGGAATTGCTCACTCGGGGAGCTCGGTTGTTGGAGACGTGAGTCTTGCCGAAGGTCCCGGCCGAATAAAGCCCTTCCTTAACTCTGAGGGTTTTTGTCTGCGGCTTGTCCTGCTACAGTGTGAGTGTGTTAGTGAATGTGCATGCATGTGTTAGTGTGTATGTGAATGTGTTAGTGTGCATGTGGGTTACTGAGTGTGCATGTGTGTACACGTGTGTGTTAATGAATGTGTACATGTGTGTTAGTGTATACATGTGTTAGGTGTGCGTGTGTGAATGTGTACATGTGAGCGTGTACGTGTGTTAGTGTACATGTTTGTATGTGAATGTATACGTGAGTCTGTGTGTTAGTGTGTACATATGTTAGTGCATGTTTGTGTTAGTGAATGTATACATGTTTGTGTTAGTGAGTTTGTGTGTGTGACTGTATGTGTGTGGGTGTGTGTGTATATGTGTACATGTGGGAGTGTCTGCGAGTGTGTACGTGTGTGTGCACGCTAGTGTGTGTTAATATGTGTGTATTGAACCAGTGCTGAGAAGTAATGGAAGGTGTCTGTCAGCCACAAAGTGCAATACAAAGACCATTTTCACGGCAAGAAACTGAAGGAGCTAGTCAGGAAAGTGGAGCCCCCTTAGCGGAGGTGGGCGCTGTTATGCTGATGTAGAGGAGATTCAGGGGTCAGCCTGCAGGAGATAGGCCCTGTGAGAGTAATTATCACATGAATGGTACAGGTAAAGTTTGGAGAGGGAAGGAATCGCTGTTAGTTCAGAGAACTAACGGTGTTGGAGATATTGGACCTGGGCATTGGAGAATGGATAAAACTGTTTAAAAAGTAGCTGTTTTATTGTATGAGTGACAAATATTGCTCCTTGTCCTTTAATCTTTATTTGTTCCTTCTCTGTAGTTAACAGCAGCCACAGTTTTCGGCAACATCAGGGCTGCCTTTTCCATCTTCCCGTGCGGCTAGGAATGGCTCTGGGGAGGGAAGGAAAGCATTCAGGCACCTTTTGGATTGTGGCCCCCAGGGGAACAGGCCCCTTCCCTTTTCCCCCTCCTATCTGCAGGCCTGCAGCCCAGGTGGCAGGACAAAGAGATAGGAGGAAACTGAACCTGTGCAGCTCTGCAAGAGAAAATAAAAGGTTTTCTTGTTTGAATCAGTATTATTTTGGATGTGTCTTTGTTAATATGAGCCTGTATTATAATTAAAGTCATAAGCTTGTAGTGTCTCCTGAGAGCTACTTTAATCATACTTATCTAAATCAAGGTTTACCTCGCCTTGCAGTGTTAAGGAGCAATTTACAGTTTCCTTTTTAAGAAGGCCTTTCCTGCACTGTGATCGGTTGATGGTCACTTTTGTCTTGGGTCTGAATCTTCCAGTTGCCCTCCAGCCTTGTGGACAGGCGCGGTGGGTATTACTTGGAAATGCCAACTGGTGCTTCCCTTTTTGTCCTGTAACCCTTTACTTGGGTAGGGTTTGGTTGTCTCAGGGAAGAGATGGGACAGCTGAAAGAGAATCAACTGGGGTCAGGTCTAGGCTTTCCATTTTCAGGGTGGTCAGAAGGAACAGCTGTGCACAGACACTGGGTGGGGAGGCAGATGTGAGGGACCCATTGCCAGCACATGCAGAGACAGTTCAGCCCTGTGGGGGCCTTGAATGGGGAGTGGGGGTGCCACGCCAGGATTGATAGCCATGAGGTCCCCTCAGAGGGGCAGGCATGGATATCAACCCCCTCGGTCCACCTCAGCCCCTCCCCAAGGTAAGGACGAGACAAGTCCCGTAAACCTCAGCTGCAGCTCAGCCAGTGGACTGAGCTTTGGTCTCTGCCATTGATGGGGTGAGGGGTCATGGTGGAAATTAAGCCATGCTATGGAGGAATGCACAGAGCTGAATTTCTCACACACCTGCATTCACTGACAGAGACTGGTGCCTGCTACACAGATACTTACGGAGATCTGTTATGAAGGGCCTGGCAAAACACTGGGTATTGCAGATTCAAAAAATGTGGCCAATACAGGGATGCATGAGTCGGCCCCTCCCTTCTATCTTTTTTCTCTCTAGTCCAGTCACAAGGGCTCTAGGTGACCACGCTGAAAGGTCTTGATGCTACTTGGTCATCTGAAGACTATTGGAATATTATCAGAAATGTAGAATCTGTAGAACTAAAATATGAGTTGCCTTTCCTGGTGGCAGTTTTGAAAGGGCATTTGTTTGTTTGTTTGTTTTGCCAGCAGCTACCCACTTTGCACAGAGTTCTTGGCCCAGAGTAGAGGGCACACTGAATATTTGCTGATGGAAAAGAAGAAACTCTGTGTTTCTTTGGGATTTCCCAATAATTTAGCCTTTGTTTGAGAGGCAGGTGATTGTAAGTAAATGGATCCTATTGGCACAATCATCGTTTTCTATTTAGAAGGAAACAGACAGCACCAGAGTGACCTCTGAGGGCAGACACCTGAGACCACAAAAATGTGTCCCCTGTAGAAGAAAGGTTGAAGAGAGCTGGAAAGAACTGTATCATTGACTATACATGAATAATGCTGATTTTGCATAAAAAAGCTTTCCATGAAATTTTATTGCTTATCTTAGAGCCATACTAAGAATTGTAAACTAAAGGGTGAAAATAATTTGCTGAAATCCCACTTCTTTACCTTAAAAAGTCACTGATGAGCAAAACTGTGAACAAATAGCTTTCAAGCAAGTCAGCAGCAAAATAGTTTCTACAAACAAATTATCCTGGTAGTGAAGAAAATGTTCTGAAAAATGGGATGCTTGGCCATAATAATATGACTTATTTTAGGAGCCAACATGGATGGAATTTCACATAATCTTAGGGGAGGTCTTTCATGAAATGCCATAAATCATAACAAAATCCAGAAGCAGTAAAGGAAAATATTGATAAATTTGACTTCACACAAACTAAAAGCTTTTATAAGTCAAGAATTCCATAAGCAAATTTAAAATACCAACCTCAAAATAACCATCAAATTAAAGTATAAACCCAATTTTCAACCTAGCACTTTTCTGAGCATTTTCCTTTGCTAAGAAAAATATTTGCAACACATTGTGGTGGAAGCTGACAGCTAGATATCCACTGAAATCTATTTTCCTTCTTTAATTGTCATGGGATTCTAAGGAGGCCTACACAGCACTCTTGGGTGGCCCCCACAATCCCTAGTAGCTGGTGTTCATGTGCTTGTGTAGCCTCCTCCCCTTGAGTATGGGTAGGACATGTGACTTCTAATCAATAGTGCATGGAAAAGGTATCAGGATTGACATGATTATGTGTATGTAATTATATATATATAGCATTGTCATATCCATTTTGCTGGATTTTCTCTCTCCCCATTGGCCTTGAGGAAACCCTACATGGCAAGGAACTGAGGGCTTCTAAGAGCTGAGGATACCAGGGCAAGGCTGATGGATAACAAGGCAAGACATTGAAGCCACCAGTCCAACTGAGTTCTGCCAACCTGCCTGGACTTGAAAGTGTGTCCTTCCACAGTCAAACCTCAGATGAGACTACAGCCCAGCCAGTGCCTTGACTACCACCTTGCAAAGGACCCAGCTGAGCCAAACCAAACTCCTGACTCACAGACTCTGTGAGATAAGAAATGTTTAGTTTTAAGCCCTAAGTTATTAGTGGTAATGTTGTTAGGCAGAATAGAGTAGATAGTTAATACACAGCCTAACTATACTGCATCTTTCAGCTGTCCTGGCAGTTAGATGTGGCCATATGACCAAATTCTAACCCATAGGATATGAACAGAGCAATGTGGGTCACTTCTGGGCTGGGAGTTTGAAAGAGTTGGCATGACTCTTGCCCATGTTCTTCCCCCTTCTCCATGGCTAGAACACAGGTGTGCCTGTACCCCAGTGTTGACATTGCAGAAGAGAACAACATCTTGAGTCACGGTGGAAAAATAAGATGGAAGGAACCTGAGTACCTAAATGTGATTTTAGTGTATCGTATGAGTGGCCATGTGTAGTAGAATGAGACATTCACCTCAGACTGTCATAGGTAAGAGATACAACCATTTATTACATTTAAGACACTGAATTTTGTTGGCTCTTTTTGTTATAGCAGCTAGCCTAATAATTTCCATAAGAAATAAAACATACAATTCAAGAAGAAAAAGCAACAAAATAATAAAAACTGGGCAAAAGACAAAGATACTTCACAAGAAAATAAATATAAAAAGATGGAAAGTTGTTCCATCTTATTCTCCTCCCATCTCCTGGCTCCTAGAACATAAACCATATTATTCTTAAGAAAAGTAATATCTCTTTTCTCTGAGACATACTTTTTACCTATCTAAATGGCAATGTTAAAATGTTGATGGTTCCCCATGATGACATTGGTGTAAGGAAACTTTCCTTCTAACATACAATTCTGTTGGTAGAAATCTAATTATGTGTCACTTTTCCAGAAGACACACACACGCATACAAAACAAGCAGAGTACTAGAATATATTTGGGATGTATAGTAATGTCTATAGTCTGCCTACTCATGGAAATAAAAATATATAAGTATATATTTCTGAGTATATGCATAACCATTTTTTTCTGGAAGGAAATTGCAAGGAATTGTTAACCAGTGGGTAGAATGACTGGGGCTCAGGTGAAAATGTCTTCATTTTTCATTTAACGTCTCTCTTGACTGCTTAAATTTTATTACAATTAATTTTTATTTAAAACACACAAGTGCATTATCTGGTGGTGGTTTGGATGATTCTACCTTTTCAGCCAGAGATTTTACTGCAAATAATTTATGCCAAGAATTTTACTGCTAAGAATTTATGTGTGTGTGTGTATACATGCAAACACACACACATCTGTACATAAAAAAAAGTATACTCTACCATTTTTACAAAATCAACACAGTAGAAAGGAATTTAGGGCTTTAGCAGGGGGCAGGTTGAAAAGGGATGGTACCTCTATATGATGGAATATGACTGAGCCATGAAAGAAATGAGGCAATTCTGTATGCACCCACATGGACAAATCAACAAGACAATAGGGAAAGAATGGTTTTTCAACAAATGGTGCTGGGATCTCCACAAACGCAAGAATGGAGTTGGACCTTTTCTAACACCATATACAAAAACTAACTCAAATTGGATCAAAGACCTAAATGTAAAAGCTAAAAACTATAAAAGTCTTAGAAGAAACAGGACAAAAGCTTCATGACATTGGATTTGGTGAGGATTTCTTGGATATGGCACAAAAGGCTTAAAAAACAAAAGAAGAAAATAGGCAAATTGGACTCAATGAGGGTGAGAAACTTTTGTGCTTCAAAAAGACACTTCAAAAAGACACTTTCAGTAGAGTAGAAAGGCGACCCATAGAATGAGAGAAAATTTTTGCAAATCATATATCTGAGACAGGATTAATATCCAGTATATATAGAGGACTAAAAATCAACAATAAGACAGACAACCCAGTTGAAAAAGGGGCAAAGGACTTGAATAGACATTTCTCTAAAGAAGATGTACAAATGGCCAGTAAGCACATGAAAAGATGTTCAACATCATTAATCACTAAGGAAATGCAAATCAAAACTATAATGAGATACCACCTCACACCCGTTAGGATGCCTCTTATAACAAAAACAGAAGATAACCAGTGTTGGTGAGGATGTGGAAAAATTGAAACTCTTGTGCATGGTTGATGGGAATGTAACTTGTTGGAGCTGCTGTGCCAAACAGTATGGCACTTTCTCAAAAAATTAGACATAGAATTACAATATAATCAAGCAATTCCACTTCTAGATACAGATCCAAAAGAATTGGAAGCAGGGTCTTGAAGAGATATTTGTACACCATATTTACAGCATTATTCACAACATCCAAAAAGTGGAAGCAACCCAAGTGTCCACCAGTGATGAATGGAGAAGCGAAGTGTGCTACATATAACAATGGAATATTATCCAACCTCAAAAAGGAACATTCTGACACATGCTCCAATATGAACAAACCTTGAGGACATTAGGCTGAATGAAATAAGCCAGTCCCCAAAAGACAAACACTATGATTCCACTTACATGAAGTATCTAGAGTAGTCAAATTCATAGAGACTATAAGAATGATGGCTGCCAGGGGCTGGAGGGAGAGATATATGGGAAGTTGTTGTTTAATGGGTACAGAGTTTCAATTTTGCAAGATGAAAAAAGTTCCAGAGATGGATAATGGTGATGGCTGTAAAAAGACGTGAATGTACTGAATACTGCTGAACTATACACTTAAAAATAGTTAAGAGGGTACATTTTATTTTATGTGCATTTTACCACAAGAAAAAAGGAAGAAAAAGCCACCAGCAAAACAATGTGTATGTAACACAACTATAATTTATCAAAATACATATTTTTGGTTGTATGTGTAAAGAATTTCTGAAAGAACACACAAAAAAACTGTTGACGGTAGGGTGATAGGGAAATCAGATGACAGGGAGACCTTTTTTATTGTATACCTTCTGATAGTGTTTGGAATTTTAGTTTATGATGTATGCATCTTTTTGAATTTAAAGCAAATTATTGATTACTTTTACTTTGATGTTGATTCCCTAAATTACTCTGGGGGCAGCCAATGAGGATTGTACTGATTCCTTATGTTGGTTTCTGCTGAGATATTTTGAGTTGTTGGATTTTAGTTTCTTTTATCAAACTCTGTTTTCCAAAGGATAATACTTAATTCTTTAAGAAGAGAACAGTGAGACAAATTAAAAATTTAGTTGGATTGCATTTGAACAACTTGAATTAATATATAAAACAGTAAAAGAGCCTTCAGCATTTCTTTTTTTTTTTTTTTTTTTTTAATAGTGAAAAGATATACATAGAATTAGCCAGCGGGACTCAGTTTAGATGATCCCAATTTTTTTGGCAACACCCAAAGCATTGTAATCAGGAGCTAGTTGAACATATGCCTTTTTCTCTCCATCAGATCGAATCAGGGTGTTGACCTTGATCACGTCAATGTCATAGAGCTTCTTCACATTCTATCAGGGTGTTGACCTTGATCACGTCAGTGTCATAGAGCTTCTTCACAGCCTATCAGGGTGTTGACCTTGATCATGTCAGTGTCATAGAGCTTCTTCACAGCCTGTTTGATCTGGGGGTTGTTGGCTTGAACATCCACCATGAACACAAGTGTGTTGTTGTCTCCTATCTTTTTCATGGCTGACCCAGTGGTCAGTGGAAACTTGATGACAGCATAGTGGTCAAGCTTGTTTCTCCTGGGGGTGCTCTTCCAAGGACACTGCCTCCGGAGTTGCAGTGTCTTGGGCTGCCAGAAAGTGCGGGACGTGCGGATCTTTTTTTTTTGTGGCTGTGGACAACTTTCAAACTGCCTTCTTGGCCTTTAAAGCCTTCGCTTTGGGAACTTCCTTCTTCGCTTTCAGCACCATCTTGTGAAAAGGGTCAGCATTTCTTAAACAACAAATAGGGCAACAATCTAGAAAGCATTTGGTAAAAAAAAAAAAAAAATACATATATATATATAAAATCACTAATTTGTAGGGACTGTGCTTCTGTGATGTCTAGTAGAATCTAGGCGCTATGAAGGAAATGCGCAATACGTCTATGCTGGGTAGCGAGTAGTTCCATAAACAATTTTCACAGCTAATGTCGATTATTGTAGATCATCTGGCTAGTTCATTTTGACTATGCCTTTAGTCATCAATGTAATAGTTAAAATAATTAAATTATCTGTTTAGAGACAAGGAAGGATAAACAAGACATTACCTTTAGGGAAGAAAAGAATGAGTGGAAATGTATTTTTATCCCTTTGAGTGATCCAGCATAAAAACTCTGGATTTGAGTGCACTCACAGGTCCCTGGGGGAACAGTCGTTAGGTAGTAAGTGGTGTTTGCTGGAGAACGGAACAGCTTCCCGGGCTGAGAAGAAGATGCATCTAAAGCCCGCGAAGTGAATGGTCTCACTCTTTGCCATTCTCATTAGGCAGCTTTGTTCTTTTAAAATACAAGATGAATGCATCTGCCTTAGAACAGAGTTCTCCTGTAATAGAATTTTTAAATTCTAAATCTTTAGCTGAAATGTCCAATTATTTAAAAGTAGTAATAATTTACACCCACTGTTCCACCGTTGAGATCTTAAGGCACAGTATCTTGGCTTCATCGCTATTGCTGTTTGGAGGCGAATGCTCCTTCACTTGGGGTTGCCCTTTGCACTGTAGGATGCTGCACAGAACCCCTGGCCTCTACCTGCCAGCTGCCAGTACATCCCCTTCCGCAGGTATGCCAAGCAAAAATGTCTCCAGATATTGCCAAATGTCCCCCACAGGGCAAAATCATCCCTGGCTGAGAACTGCTGCTTCAGAGGGTGGGGACAGAGAGAGGGCAGGATGGAGGGGGCCATCCATACCTGCGATGCTACTGGGCCTGGGAGCAACATGGGTTCCCAGCTTCCTCCAGCCCCTTCCCTGCAAGGGGGAATGGCCCAGCTGAGGGGCTGGGATTTTCAGGGGTGTTATTTCAATGAGCTGGGGTGGGCAGGAGTTTTATGTGCACATATATGTTGGGTATAGATCAGGAGTGGGACTGCTATGCCGAGGGGCTGCGTATGCTCAACTTAAATAGATGTGGCCAGATAGTTTCCAGAAGTGATTGACCAGTTTGCACTCCGAGTAGAGGAGCAAAATTGCAAAAGGATACTGAGCACTTCAGGTCCTGGGGACCTGGCCAGCAGCTCGGACAGGCAGCCCCAATCTCTCAAGTCCTCATGAGAAATATGAGTGCCTGCCTTGGACATTACGGGCTCATGGGACCCCCTCCTGTTTCATGAGGCCAATGACTGGGCCTGCCTTTTCACTCAGAATTGAGAAATCATGCAACAGAGGAGCCTCTAGGTGGCACTGAATTCTGAGGCTTAGAGGACTCGGGCTCTTCCCATCCATGCTGCAGGTTCATTGTGACTTGATGCTGGCCTGGTTGGCAAGAGCCCTGCCTGCACTTGCGCTCAGAAATGGTGTGGGAGGGGTTTCAGGGGGTGGTGAAAGGCTCTTTCCTGACAAATGCGTGTGTGTGTGTGTGTGTGTCAGTGTGGTGTGTGTATGTGTGTGGTGTGTATGGCCTATGTGTGTGCATATATGTGTGCTGTGTGGGTGTGTGGCATGCATGTGTATGAGTACCTGTGTTTTGGGGATGGGTGGGGAGGGGAGGGCATGGTGAGCTCCTGAGAAAGTTTTGGTCCCGGCTGGAGATTGGGAAGTCAAGCAGAAATTTTTTAGAAGATAACAGTTTACCTGCAGGACACATACACACAAATTAATTTTTTCAAGTACAAAATTCAAAGCCACAAAAAGGTACACAGTGTAAAAGCAAGTGACCCTTCCATCGTGCCGCAGCCTCTATTTGTCCCTTTTCTGCAATGAAAATAGTGTAAGCACAGTGAAACAGAATATATATATCATCTCTCTATGATCACGATATGAAATTAATATATACATATGAAATACAGATTATAACTATGATTAATGTATTATGTATATTATATATATATCATTTTATTTGGTATGTGGTGAGTGACAGAGTCTTACTTGGGCCCTCAGGAGTGATGTTTGCTACCTGGGCTCCTGTTGGTCTGCAGGCCCTTATGCTACAGAGTAGGTAGGCAGTAGCAGCGGCAGGACAAATGGCAGGAGGGAAGTTCTGGCAGGAGAAGGTCCCTCACCCCCATACACACTTAGATGCACTGATGTGCATGCGTGCACACGTGCAGACACTCACACACACTCACACACATACTCTCTCTCTCTCTCGATCCTTTGGTGTTTATTCTATGATTGGTTATTAACAAATTTGGGTGGATTCCTTAAAAGGAATTCCCTTGTAGACTTGGGAGTCTCTATTTAGAGCTCTGTATACACGCAGGATGTGAGTTGAACAAGCTCTCCCAGGAGCACAGATCTGGAGTGTGTGTGTTTTAAAAGCTCGGCTACTATTTTTGGGAACGATGCTGGGGAAAGCGATCTTTGCAGGGAAGGGCAAGAGAGAAACTCCTCCTCCACCCCACTCCTTTGTTGACCACAACACTGAAGTGGTGCTAGCAGCATCCCTTGTGCAGTTTTTGGAGGTGCATCACATCTTTTTGGCTGTAACTTTAGAGGAGTCTTAGGTTTCTCCAGCATCTTCAGTTTCGACAGATGGGCTGACTGGAGTTCATTAAGAAATGTCCATGTGTGTTCAATTTGCTGGAAACACGTTGGTTCCATTTTCTTAAAATGGGACACGCAAGAGTGTTTGAAGATGATTCAGGTCTCTTCCCATCCGCAGTGAGACTTCCTGCTGGGGGACTGCACTCCCAGCCTTTCTCCAGCTTCTGTCACTGTCTCCAATGAGACTGATACCCCTAAGGACCTCGCAGATGTGTGACTTTCAGATGTAGTGTTGTTTGAAGAGATGTCTGGGGGTCTCAGGAACCTCTTAAACTCAGTGGTACATCAGAGCCAAAGGGGTCCTGTTTCTGGTGGGATGGTGGTTGTATTTGAGGCCTGCAGAGCTGGGAGAGGGGCTTGACTCTGAGCTCCTCCACTTAAAAGCTTGAACCTCTGGGAAACTCAGTGACCCACCTTAAGCCACTCAGTCCTCTCCCTGACTATCATTTTATTAAAGTCTGTCTCTCCCTTTAGATCTCGTAATATTTGCCTTATATATCTGGTGGTCCAGTGTTGGATGCATATATGTTTAGAATTGTTGTATCTTCTTGCTGAATTGATCCCTTTATCATTATATAATGACTTTCTTTGTCTCTTTTTACTGTTTATGACTCAAAGTCTGTTTTATCAGATGTGAGTATAACTAATCCTGCTTGGTTTTGAGTTTCTGTTTGTGTGGGATATCTTTTTCATCACTTTACTTTCAGTCGATATGTGTCTAAATTTAGAGGTGAAATGAGTTTCATGTAAGCAGCATATAGTTGGATCATTTGAAAAATTCATTCAGTCAGTCTATATCTTTTAAGTGGAGTGGTTAATACATTTTCCTGTCATTTTATTGATTGATATCTGGTTGTTTGTATATCCATTGTTCCTTTTTCTCTTATTTATGATTATGGTTTGGTAATTTTCTATAGTAGTAACATTTGAGTCTTCGCTCTTCCTTATTTGTATGTTTGCTTTTCCAATGGGTTTTTATATTTTTGTGTATTTTAATTATGATAGATACTGTCCTTTTGCTTCCAAATGTAGGACTGCCTTAAGCATTTCTTGTAGGAATGGTCTAGTGGTGATGAATTCCTTCAGCTTTTGCTTGTCTGGGAAATGCGTTATTTCTCATTCATTTATAAAGAAAAACTTTACTGGGTATAGTATCATATCCTTGGTCAGCAGTTTCCTTTTCTTTCAGCTCTGTGAATATATTATTCCATTCTCTCCTGGTCTATAAAGTTTCTGCTGAGAAATCCACTGTTAGTCTGATGGAGGTTCCCTCATTAATGACTAGATGCTTTCCTCTTGTTTTTAGAATTCTTTTTGCCTTTGCCTTTTGACAGTTTAATTATAATGTGACATAGAGAAGAGCTTTTTGCACTGTATTTATTTGGGGGTCACTGAGAGTCGTGTATCCAGATGTGTACATCTCTTGCTAAACTTGGGAAGTTTTTCAGCTCTTATTTTGTTAAATAAGTTTTCTATTCTTTTAGTTTTCTCTTTACCTTCTGGGACACCAAACATTAGAATATTTTGTCACTTTATAGGGTCCCATATGTCATATAAGCTTTGTTCATTTTCTTTCTTTTTTTTTTTTTTTTTGAGATGGAGTTTTGCTCTGTCACACAGGCTGGAGTGCAGTGGCGTGATCTCAGCTCACTGCAGCCTCCACCTCCCAGGTTCAAGCAATTCTCTGTCTCAGCCTCCCAAGTAGCTGGGATTACAGGCACCTACCACCATGCCTGGCTAATTTTTTTTTGTATTTTTAGTAGAGTCAGTGTTTCACCATCTTGGCCAGGCTGATCTTGAACTCCTGACCTCATGATCCACCCACCTCAGCCTCCCAAAGTGCTGGGATTACAGGTATGAGCCACTGCTCCTGGCCTAGCTTTGTTCATTTTTATTCTTTTTTTTTCTTATTTTTATCTGACTGGTTTATTTCAAAAGGCCTCTCTTCAAGTTCTGACATCCTTTTTCTGCTTTATCTAGTTTGCTGTTGAAGCTTTCAAATGTATTTTATATTTTATTTAATGCATTCCTTGGTACTAGAATTTTTATTTGGTCCTTTATTACGATACTCATTTCTTTGGTAATTTCTCTTTCGTATCTTGAATTTTGTTTCTGATTTCTTTGTACTATTTTTCTGTATTCTCTTGTATCTCACTCTACTTCTTTAATATCATTATTTTGAATTTCTTTCCCTGAGATTTCGTAAGTTCTTTTTGATTTGGATCTGTTGCTGGAGAATTATTGTGTTCCTTTGGTGGTGTTATATTTCCTTGCCTTTTCATGTTTCTTTCTCTCACATTGGTATCTGCACATCTAGTGTAACAGTCTCTTCTTCCAGTTTCTTGAATTTGCTTTCATGAGTGGGGCCTTTTTCCTGAAGATGTACCTGTAGTGTTGAGTAGGGCACTTTTGTTTTGATTGTGGGTACAGTAGCATAGTCTCTGTGTAATTTCTTTGGCCTTAAACAATGTCAGTGGTGTTTGATTTCCTCAGCGGCTTAGGGTGTGGTTATTAGTGGAGACTGTGGTCAAGTTTTGCTGGGGGCAGAGATGCCAGATTGGCCTGTCCTCAGGTCCCAGTGGTAGCAGCAGTGTGCAAGTGTGCCTGTCCTTCAGCTTCAGGGGTGTGTACGCTGGCGCCAGTGTTAGCAGGTAAAAGAGGGCTGATTTTTGGGACTCCAGGCAGCTTACTCAGATACCAGTAGTGGTGGGCCAGGCATGTGGGCAGGTTCTTTGGCCCCTAGGCAACAAGCATGATGTGGGTGATGGCAGTAGCAGTGGCAGGACAAATCTCTGGCTCCCAAGCAGTTTGTGCTGGTGTTGGTGGTGGCTACAACATGCTAGGTGGGCCAGTTGCCAGGCCTGCAGGTGGCATGTGCAGGTGGGTGCCCACTGTGGTGGGGATGGCAGGTTGGATGGGCCTAACTTGAAGCCCCTGGGGGGAGGGCTCAGGTGTCAGTGGTGGGGACTAGGCTAGGCAGTCCTCAGTCCTCTGGATGGCATGCTTGGACACTGGGGGTGCAGAGCCAGGCTAGGTGGACCTGTCCTTAGGCCCCCAGTGGTGCTTGCAGGTGCTGGTTGTGGTGGGCAGGGGTGGGATGATCCCCAGGCCCAAGATATGCTGCAGCCCTGCTTCTGGGGAGGGCTCAGTAGCTTTCAGTGGCAGCAGCTGTATGCAGGTGGCTGAGGAGTGCACACTTTACTTGTGCATTGGCACCTGTGACTGCTGTGGGCAGGGGAGTTTGCTTTTAAGGTGCATGAAAATGTGTGGCAGCATCATTGCAAGGGGCAGTGGGGTCTTTGTTACTGACTCACTTCAGCCCTGGGGGCAGCTGTCAGTCGTGGTAGCATCTGTGGGCAGGGGATGTCAGTGGGGCTCCAGGGATGTGGAGAGGCAGGGGCTGTTGGGTCCACTGCAGTCTGGTGAGGGCTAGGCTCCTTTTGTGTGATACCCTGCGGTAGCTGCCTAGGGTGGAGTGAGGAGGGACCTGGCATGAGTGCCCCTCTGGAGCAAAGCCATCACATGGTCTCTAGGCAGCATCCTAGGTAAGTCTTTGGGGCTGTGAGTGTCTAGGGCTTTCCCGTGGCTAGGATGCAGGAGTCTGCAGTGGAAGTGTGGACCTCCAGGGGTCACTCGCTCCCCCTTTCCCTATGCTGGGAGCCTCTCCAGGATCCCAGCTGACCCCTGTCAAGCAGGCTGCCTTGCTTTTCACTCCTTCCTGGCTTTAGGTGTTTCTTGTCACTCTCTGTTGAATTCTAGTGTTCTCTTAGATGATCTGTTCAAAATGTGAGCATCTACTCGCTACTTTGGGTCTTCGTTGTGGAGGGGGTGAGTCACAGAAGCCTGCAGTCAGCCTTGCTGAAGCCCCGCTGAGAACCTCATATTTTTGACTCCTTGCTAATTTTGACAACAAAACTTTCTTTTACTAACTTTATACTGATCCTTACTTATATCTTTTTGTTGGATTCGTTTTTTTTTTTTTTCTTCTGCCAGAGGAAACTCTGTAAGAATTTTCTCAAATAGTGCTTTGTGGAACAAGTTCTTTGAAATCATCTATATATGAGGCTGGAGCTATTACTTTTTTTGTGTTAAATAATAATCTAACTAGATGCACTGTTCTAAGTTAAAATGCTTTTCTTTAAAATATTTAAGGTATGACTCCATAGTTTTCTGGTATCCTGTTGTTATCGAAAGGCCTGATAAAAATCTTATTTTTGTTCTTTCGTAGGTGTTGTGGGCTGAACCGGGTCCTCTAAAAGGATGTTGAAATCCTAATGCCTTTGGAACTAGGGTAATTGCAGATGTAATTAGTTAAGAGATGAGGTCCTACTGGAGTAGGCTGGGTCCCTAATCCAACATATTGGTGTCCCTCTAAGAAGAGGGGAAGAGACACAGAGACACAAACCCTCAGGGGGAAGGCTGCATGAGCAGGGAGACAGCAACTGGGAGTGTTGTGTCTACAAGTTGAGGACAGTGGCAAATCCAGAAGCTACGAGGGTCATAGAATGGAATCTCTCTTAGAGCTTTCCGAGGGAGCATGGCCCTGCCGGCATCTTGATTTTGGATTCATAGCCTCCAGAACCATGACAGAATACATTTCTGCTATTTTAAGTCACCCATGTGTAGTGCCACACTTGGTTCTGGCAGACCTAGGAGACGAATCCAGCAGGTCACCGACTTTTTCTCCTGGAAAATATAACATCTCATGTTTTTCTTTGCTCTTCCTTCCTGCTGCCTGGCTGGCGTGGGTTCAGCCTGTCCTGTTCAGTTCCCCATGAATCCTGTCAGTCTGAGGATTTATAAAGCATGTGACTTTTTCATTTTAGGTTTGGGAGAATTTCAGTCATTGTTTCTTGAGCGACATCTCACCTGTGCCCCTTTCCCGCTTTTCTTTCCCTTTAGGGAGCTGTTGCCGCCCCTCCTGTTCTCTACCTCACCTGACTGTTCTGCCCTTTCCACTTCTCCTCTCTTCCTGACCACAGGCCCCAGTGCACTCTTTTGTTTTTTTTTTTTTTTTGAGATGGAGTCTTGGTTGTCACCCAGGCTGGAGTGCAGTGGCTGCAGTGGTGCAATCTCGGCTCACTGTAACCTCCACCTCCCAGGTTCAAGTGAGTCTCCCACCTTAGCCTTGCGAGTGGCTGGGATTATAGGCGCCACCACCATGCCCATTCTGTAGTTTTAGTAGAGATGGGGTTTCACCATGTTGACCAGGCTGGTCTCAAACTCCTGACCTCAGATGATCCTCCCGCCTCGACCTCCCAAAGTGCTGGGATTACAGGGATGAGCCGCCACGCCCGACCCCCAAGTGCACTCTTCAGTGGGTCTGTCGTGCTTCTTAGCCCATCCCTCCTGTGCTTTATTTCATCAATTCTGTTTCATATCTAGTATCAGCAAGTGTTTCTTCGTTCTGTTCGTTTTGGCTTTGTGTTTGCAAAGTCCTCTGTTACCGCACTGGGGCTGTCACTCGTGTTCACTGTGGATTTTCGCTGCCCCTAGCTTGGTTCTGTTTCCTCAGTAAAAGGTGATTCTGTGGCTCTTTCCTCTCACTAAGGACTGTGCTCCTCGTCACCTCCCTACAGGCTTGACCATGATTCTGCTGGGATAATCGAGGGATGTAGCTGGAATTGTCTCCCTGGGTGTAGGGTAAAAGACTAGGCCTCATGTGGGGTCCCTCGGGTGAGTTTCAGGAAGACAGCAGGTTCTAGGGTGTACAGGGCCCACCAGCCCCTGTCCCCGAGTCCCCTTTCATTCCAGGCACTTCTCTCTGTGAGGAAGGCACCGTCCACCCATTTCCCTGGGTAGGGCCAGGGAGGGCAGCCTCTGCTCAGGGTCTACCAGGGCCTGGCTCCAGAGCTGCTGGGAGTCACCCTGGCCGGCACGGAAGCCCCTCCCCGTGGTGGGGCTGGCCCGGATGCTGGCCGAGGCCCCATCTGTGGGTGTGTGCAGAGGCTGTTTCCTCCTCCGCCCCCTCTTTTATGGGGTCCTGAGGACCCTGGGGTCCCTGCCCAGCCTGTGGTCTTTGACTGAGCAATGCGAGTGTAATGGGAACCAGGAGGTGGCTTCCAGGTCCCATCCAGGCCTGGTCTGTCCTGGCTACTCCTGGGGGAGAGAACGGGCCTTCCCAACCCCATCTGAGAGTCTGCTGGGGCCTCTGCATCCACACTGCCTTCCCTCCCTGCTATGCACACCACCGCCAGCAGTGTGGTTTGGATGTCATCTCCTGTAAATCTCGTATCGAACCGTAATCCCACTGCTGGAGGTGGGGCCTGGTGGGAGGTGGCTGGATCATGTGGGCGGATTTCTCATGAGTGGTTTAGCGCCATCCGCTTGGCCCTGTCCTCATGACAGTGAGTGCTTGGGAGATCTGGTTGTTTAAAAGCGTGTGGCACCTCCCCTCCGTTCTCTGTCTCGCTCCTGTTCTGGCCATGTGACGTGCCTGCTCTCGCTTCGCCTTCTGCCCTGAGTGAAAGCACCCTGAGGCTTCCCAGAAGCTGAGCAGATGCCGGCTCCGTGCTTGTACAGCCCGCAGAACCCGGAACCAGTTAAACCTCTTTTCTTTGTAAATTACACAGCCTTAGGTATTTCTTTACAGCAATGCAAGAATGGCCCAATACACCTAGTGACACTCCTGGGCTCCTCAGAGCTATTTTGTCAGCCGATGAGGAGGCTCGCAGGTCCGGCCTCTTCTGTTGTTGCTTGTTTTATCTCCATGGTGGGGGGCGGGTCCTGTCAGGGAGCTGGCGGCCTGTACTTGTTTTCCATTTTGTGTGGACATCACACAGCTCTTTGAACAAAGCAAGAGTCTCACTCATAGCTTCTTGTGTTCTGAGATGTACTTAGATCCTTAAGCAGCGTCTGTGTGGACGTGGCACAGCGAGAAGGCATTTGGACTCCTCTTCCGGGCCTTGTTTATTTTGTGGTGCTGAGGGGAGGGCAGGGCGAGAAGGGGGATGTTGTCTTTGACACGCAGCACAGGCCATGAGGCTGGCTCGTCCCACACTGTAGCGCAGGGACCAGGGCAGGGGAGGACCTTTTATCTGTTGCTCCTGACTCCCTGGTTCTGTCCTAACAGCAGCAGGGTGGGGACTGCTGAGGATTCAAGAAAAATCTGCATTCAAAGCTCCAGGAAGGATCTGGGCTGTGTGAGGCCCAGCCAGGGGCTGTGTTATTGAGAAACAAGGACCTTCAGGGACTGTCTGGTGGGGCGAGCTTTGCATGGTTAGGTCTTGGGGTGTGCTGGGGTTTTGATCGCCATCCAAAGTCTTCATGCATTTGAAGTTTTATAGCCCAGTAATCCGAGGGGGCTGTTTCCTCCCACACAGTCTGCCCATTTAGGGCTGCTGAGGGGGAGCAGGCCTGTGGCAGAACGATGCCAGCCGCCTCCTCAGGGCCATGCATTACAAGGGAAAGGCTGAGCCGCCATCTGGGCACGATGCTCGGAGGGACTCCTTCTGCTCAGGGCTGCGCTTCACTGTCCAAAATGAGCACCAGCCTTTCAGCATAACAGTGCACAGCCCAGGATTCTGGAAGGTTCTGATTCTCACAAACCCCAGACCTTGTTCATGCCAAGTGAGCGCTTCAGGATTTTTCCATGGTGCCAACCAGGCCCTTGACCTTGCAGAGTGTGAGTCCCAGAAGCCAACGGGGTCACTGCATGTAGACCAATGACTTCTCCTTACAGACCACACGTGCAGGGCCCAGCACCTAGGCTGCAAACTCAAGGAGGCCCTCACATTCAGGGTGTGCACGTCTGCACTTCCCTGCTTCCTACACCTCACCCCTTCCCAGCCTAGACCATGTGCTGTCCACTCAGCATGCATTTATTGAGGGTCCATTCTGTGGCTGGCTATCTGCTGGGGTCACAGAGGTTGAGGAAACTCAATTTCTGCCTCTGCATGACTTACAATTCATTTGGGGAGGCCATATGTCTACCAGTATATTAGGGTGCTCCAGAGAAACAGAACGGATAGGATATCTCCTTTCTCTCTCTCTTTTAAGGAATTGGATCATGCAATTATGAGAGCTGGCAAGTCTGAATTCTTCAGGGCAGGCCCATTGGCTGGAGAGCCAGGGAAGAGTTGATGTCTAAAGACGATTGCCTGGCAGAATTCTGTCTTCCTCTAGGGACCTCCATCTTTTCTCTTATGACCTTCAATGGATTGAATGAGGCCCGCTCTCATTATGGAGGGTAATGTAATTTGCTTTACTCAAAGCCTGTTGACTTAAATGTTAATCCCGTCTAAAACATATCTTCACAGTAACCTCTAAACTGGTGTTTGACCTAACAACTGGTCACCATGGCCTAGCCAAGTTGACATATAAAATCAACCATTGCAACCAGTAACTACTAAAAAAACTCAAATGCAATAAATGCATGATTGCACTGGAAGTATGCAGTGGC
This sequence comes from Papio anubis, assembly GCF_008728515.1. Taxonomy (NCBI): domain Eukaryota; kingdom Metazoa; phylum Chordata; class Mammalia; order Primates; family Cercopithecidae; genus Papio; species Papio anubis. Next base: position 174,619,660 of record NC_044979.1, on the reverse strand, counting down.
CCAAGGACCAGTGTCTGTGGGGACTGGGAAAAACTGCATGGAAGAGAAGATAACTTGGAGAAGGAGGAGGAGATGCCATTAGGCCTAATGTGGTGTGTGGTGGGGAGGCGCTCCTGGCCTCTGTCCTTCATCCCCAGCCCTTGTCTTTGGCATGGATCACCAAGAGAATTGGGGATAGGAAAGACCCTGGGTGGGCTGTTGTGTGTGAGGGGCCCAGAGGTCCTCGTGAGGCTGTGCTATGCATGAAAAATCCACAGTCGGCTCCAGTGCTGGGCTTTTGAGCCTGGACCTGGAGGGTTGAGATCGCAGCATCTTGAGCCTGGGTCAAGCTCCTTGCAGGAGAAGCCCTGAGCTCTTCTGAGACATCCTCAGGAAACATGCAGTGCAGCCCTGCTGGAGGCCAGAGTTGGGGTAAGGCTCTTGGAAAGCTGCTGCAGCTCCCCACAAAGCCTGGCCATGTTCTAACAGCTCTGCTGCCTCCCCAGGGGCTGGAATGCACCACTCCCGGTGGGGGTGGAGACTTAGGAATAATATTCACGTTGATTGATGGCATAGTGGCCTGCGTGGGTGGCTCATTCCTGCTGCACTGTCCTCAGCGAGCAAGGCACCAGGGGGATCATCTCCAGATGCCCAAAACCAGGGAGATGGAAAACATATCCCTGGGCGAAGCGTGATGTGGGTTTCTCACTTCCCCTGGGAGCTGGCTGTGGGTCACACGATGTGTGCACAGAAAACACTCGGGCTTTCTGGGCGGGTCCGGCCGTGTTATTTGGAGGCCGTTCAATACCTTCACAGCGAGGTTTCATTTTCCACTCACGGAGGGCCCAGAGCTCTCCAGGCTGCAGGGTAACATATCTGCTATCGTTGAAGGGACCAGACACTCACTGAACACTCAACCCTTGGGTGGAAACTACCTCACAGGCTGCGGGTGGAGCGCAGGGGCAGGCCCCAGCAGGAGGTCCCGTCCCAAGCATGTGTTTTAGAATGACAGCTCCCTGGCAGGGGGCTGCGCTGAGGTCGGCAAGCTTGACTGTGGCACTCACTGACTTGGAATGTCAACCCCCCAAGGGGGGGCTGTGCCTCCCAACACACACAGGGGGATCGGCAGTGTGGGGAGGGGAGGAGAGACCTGTGGAAATGACCACATGGCTGAGCTGGCCTGGTGTGTCTTGGGTTCAGGGTTCACTCGTGGGGGCTTCTGACATCTGCACTGTTTTTCCACCTGGGGGTGCCTTTGGCAGCTAAAAAAACACTACCTGAAAGGTCTTCTCGTGTTCAGGCCTTATGGTTTGCAGAGGGCAGTTTAATCCGTGAAGCAATAGTGACTCATGAGAATGCATTCGATGTCACTGAACGCATTCAATGTCCAAGCCCAACGTCTGGTCTCACCATGTCCTGGGTTAAGTGCAAACCTTGGGATGCAGGTGGTTAAGTGGTCTGTGATGGACCCCGTCTGTGCTGGAGGAATGTTTGCCTTATTCTGGGAACTTCTTGAATCTGCAATGACCCTTAATGATCCCCTACAGAAGAAATCATTGTTCCCCTGAGAGCTGTGTTCTACGGTCTTTGTGAATGACTTTCATTTTTGATGAATTGTAGCTGAGTATACAGAGTATTTGCCATGACATTTTCCTTGGAGTGGGGTAAACTTGTCCTAAGCCATCTCTGGTAGACTCATCTGTTCCTTCCTGTGCCTGTCATAGTGCGTCCAAGGTGGTTTATGTAAGTCTCTTACTGACTCTTAATGTCCCTCTCAGAAATTAGCCAGGTCAATATGACTGTTCTCAGGAGAACACTCTTTTATTTACCCCGGGCCCTTATCTAGAAATCTAAAGTAGCACAGAGTGGTTTCCTGTGCCCAGTTCAGCCCCCCAGTGCAGTGCCTGGCCCGGGTGCTACTGGCAGAATGCACTTCAGTTTCTGTAGCCAGGTGTTCCTCTTTCAAGGAACACACTGAAATTCAGGGCACATTCTGGATCATTTTGAGAGAGGGAAAAAAAACTACCTGAATGAGGAGACCTGGTTTGAGTCCTGCTGCTGCTATAGAAGACCTCAGAGAAGTTAGTTTTTTGCCTTCCCTGTGCCTCAGTTTCCTCACTATAAAGGAGTGACCAGTGCCTGTACCATGAGGTCATTGTGAGAATTGGACAAAAGGATATATAAGAAATAATATCAACCGGTAGAAATGTTGTAAGGTTATTATTATTCTCATGGTCTTATCTCCTCTGATGGCACAACTTTTTTTTCTGGAAAACTTTTTCTTGGCTGGGTGTGGTGGCTCACGCCTGTAATCCTAGCACTTTGGGAGGCTAAGGTGGGTGGATCATTTGAGGTCAGGGGTTCGAGACCAGCCTGGCCAACATGGTGAAACCCCACTTCTACTAAAAAAAAAATTAGCCGAGCATGGTGATGGGTGGCTGTAATTCCAGCTACTTGGGAGGCTGAAGCAGGAGAATCACTTGAACCCGGGAGGCGGAGGTTGCAGTGAGCCGAGATGGCGCCATTGCACTCCAGCCTGGGCAACAGAGCGAGACTCTGTCTCAAAACAAAAAAAACAAAAACATTTTTCTTATGTTGAGCAGAAATCAGCTTCCTTATGTCTTATATCCATTAGACCTAGTTGTTAGCTTTGGAGCAGAAAAAGTAACTCCTAACTCTTTTTTTTTTTTTTTTTTTAGAGAGGGGGTTTTTCTCTGTCCCCGCCCGGGGAGGAAAAGGCCGGGATCTGAGCTCACTGCAAGCCCCCCCCCCTGGGTTTACGCCATTCCCCTGCCCTAGCCCTCCGAAGTGGCGGGGCCTCAGGGGCCCCTCCCCCCCGCCGGGCTAGTTTTTTTTTTTTTTTTAGTAGAGACGGGGTTTCACCGTGTTAGCCAGGATGGTCTTGATCTCCTGACCTCGTGATCCGCCCGTCTCGGCCTCCCAAAGTGCTGGGATTACAGGCTTGAGCCACCGCGCCCGGCAGTAACTCCTAACTCTTATTCCAAGTGACATTCTTCCGGATCCATGAGAGCTTTCCCGTCCATCCACATCACCTCTGTCCATACTAACGCCTGACCCCCTCTGCTATCCCAGTGCCATTTCAATGCCTGGCATTATCTGGGCTGCTTAAAAGGTTGTGCCCAGAAGAGAGGAGAATTCTCCAAGCAGATGTAGTATGTGCAGCTGTGTTCTTAGAGGCCTTTACTGTGTATTTTCCCTGCCTGTTAAATTGTAGGATTCTGAATGGCAGAGCTCCTTTCTGTCATCTATCTTTTCTCCTGCATTCCAATGCCAGGTAAAATTATTTTTAATATTGGATAAATAAAACGTGTCATGGGCAAAAATAATGATTCGCTTCAAGAGAGTGGTAAGTTGAAGCTAGTTTCTGAGAAAGGATTGTTGAATATTTGGAAATTTTGAGATCTGGTTGTTAAATGACTGAGAACTTCAAATTAGCCATGGTGGGAATATTTACACTTTGGAAATTGGCAAATGCTACAAATGAGGATTTTGTTTTTCCTCCCAGAGAGCTGGTTTGCCAGCACAGCACTGCTTTAAGATGAGAAAACCTCCTATCAATCATTCCTAGAGAAAAATGACATTGACTCTCCCCTACCCCTTGTTCAGAGGATAAAATTTAACTATGTTTTTTTTTTTTTTTTTTTTTTTTGCTTCCTGGAATATTGTTTTCTCAAGAAAGAATACAAAGTAACCCTGGGCTAAAGATGGGCAACTGGAAAGAATGATAATGTTTCCAGGCACATGGAACCCATCCTCCTTCTCCTCCTTTTCTCAGGAAAGCTTTGGTTCAGCCAGAAAATCTGGCTGAGAAAAATGTAAGACTTTGCAGACACTCCTCAGAATTTTAAACCATAAGTTTTACTGTCATCATTTTAGACACTTATTTGCTTTAAAGAAACTGTGGAGCAAGAATGTGAAATTCAGTTAACATTTAGGTCTTTTTTTTAAATTTTATTTTTAAAATAACTTGCCATTTGGGAAGGCGATAAAGAGTGTTAATCTCAATTGCTTGGCTGAATGTCTTAGCAAAGTTTTAACTCTGCCAGTTCCAAGATTAGGTGCAGTGTTTCTCAAGGCATAATTTATTTTTGAAATGCTCCTTGGGTTCTGAAATTTCAGCATGCCAATGCTAAACTATTCCTTGAGGGAGAACCACTCTCCCTGAAGAGTCTCCAAGGCCTAATGTTGCTGAGCTTGACTGATAGGCAAAACATCGACAGCCTTAATTTTTTCTTTTCAAAACATGTTTAACTTCAGTAAACCTTAAGCCAAGCCTCTTGCAGATGGCAGACAGCTTAATTGCTGTGGTAACCTTGTCTGACGTTTTTTGGAAACTTTGGGTGTTATAATAATCCATCGAACCCAGAGAAAATAGATTTCAACCCACACAAAGACATGCATATGGCTCAGAACCTCAACTTGGCTGCTGAGGTTTTGTCCAAGCGTGTTTCTTTTTTTCCCTTCCCTTTCCAGCCTTTCTGGTACAGCTTGCAAGTCCAGCATGTATTGTTTGGACAGCAAATCAAGAGAGGCCCAAGATGAAATGAATCAGCATTACTGTTTCTTCCCCTAACCCATCTGCCTTCCCGGAAAGTCTGAGATGTGGATGGTAAGAACAGTTGACTGTATTAATGTATTATCTTTATTTTTTGGCCTGTTTTGGGCCCATTTTGAAAAGCTTTATTGATATATAATTGATACACACAAATCGTATATAATGTGTACATTTGGATGAGTTTGGACAAATGCATGTAACCAAGGTATCATCACCACAATCAAGGTACTATGCATATCTATCACCTCCAGAAATCTCTTTGTGGTGTGTGTGTGTGTGTGTGTGTGAACACTTAACCTGAGGTCTGTCCTTTTAATATATGGTAAAGTGTGCAATACAGTATTGTTAACTCCAGGTTCTATGTTGTAGAGCAGGTCTCCAGAATATATTCATCTTGTATAACTGAAACTTTTACCTGTTGATGTTGCCTATTTTTGCAGTTGGGTTTTACATCCTTTTCTTATTTGTTTGCAAGATAGCTTTACATTTTCTGAATATGTCCTGTCTTAGATACATGAATTTCAAAATCTTCCAGTTTGTGGCTTCCCTTTTGTTTCTCTTAACAGCTTTTTTATGTCTATATCATCTCTCTCTATATATGTCTTCTTTGATTTTTCTCAGCAATGTTTATGAGTTTATTTAGGAGGTTTTACACATCTTTTATTAGATTTATTCCTAGACATTTGATAGTTTACTTATTTTTAAATTTAACAGATGGTTTGTGCCTCTAGGTTAATGTACACTGTCAATCCTTGGGGCGGCACCAGTTGTGTACTGCATGCAATAATGCATTAGCTGTGCATTACAATAGGGCACTGGCTGTGTATTGCCATAGTGCACTAGCTGTGTATCACAATTGCAATCTACATCTTCCTTGATCATGATCCATGTGCCAGGCACCCACAGACACGTTTTCTTGGGCAATGCATTTTTTCTTCCATATCCCTGTATAATATATAGGATATTTTCTGAATGAATGATTACAGAATTACAGAATTTGTAATTTTGGGGATATGAGAAAAAATTCATCACGAAAGCTGCAATTAGTTCTTGCAGCTAAGATCACTGCCATCTTAAGGGCAAAGTTAAAAGTAAAACTCAGTGGAGAGTATCCTTGTTTATGTCAATGACCATGGGCTATGAAGTTTGATGACTTTTTCTCAGCTGTGTTTATAAACACTGGCAAACACACTGTAGCATGGAGAGTAGCCAACTGAAACATGTTTGTACTTCAAATGGATTTATTTTCACCAGTTCCCCACACATGTGACATGTGACACAGTGCCTCCTGAAGAGTTCTGTTTAGACCAGAGCTTCTCAACTTTGAACAGACAGCAGCCACTGGAGAGCTCACGAGAATCCATAGTCCTGGGCCCCTTATCCAGAGGTGGACTGATCAGTATTCGTGGGACCAGTTAATCTACTTTTTGAACATGTATCCTGAATGATTGTGAGGGAGGTAGTATGGGGACCGCACACTGTGAACTCTTGGCATTATTATGGAAGCTCAGTTGTGTCACATACTAGCTGTGTGACCTTGAGCAAGTCACTCTATTTCACTAAGCCCTAGTTTCTAAATTTTCAAGAGGTGACAATAGTGTATGAATTGGGTTGCTTTCAGCTGCAACTAACAGAAAACCTGATTTCATCTGGCTTCAACAATAACGGGATTTTACTGGTCTTGGCAATTTAGGAGCTCGATTTTAGAAGAACAGTAGATGTATTAATCAGCATCGTGAGCACTAGAAGCATGGAGGCATAACGCCACGATGTACACCTCTTGCTCACCGACAATTCAATGCAGCTAGCTGGGGTCCTTCTCCATTCCTGATGCAGAGATGCGGGTTCCTGCCCTCTTGTTTTCCCCATCTCAGCACCTGGCTACTAAGAGCATCGTGGGAGGGGGAGACCTGCCTTAGCCAAGAAGTGACACATACCACTGTCATTTACAATTTAGTGGCCAGACCTAGTCATATGGCTCCAATCTAACTGCAAGGACATCTGGTCTCCAGAACTGAGACAATAACCCACCCAATCTGGGGCACTTTGGTATGGCAGCCCTAGTGGCTTAAGGCACGTGGCAAGCACATGGTATATTTGATGAGTACTAACTGCTTCTGCCAAGCTGAGCTTGAGGTATAATGGCACCAGGCTCTGGTTCTGTCTCTCTGTGGTTCTTTTGCCTCTGCCCTGCCCTGCATCATGAATTGGCTTTGTTGGATGAATTGGCTCAGGTTGGCTTCCCTCCTGATTGCAAGAGGATGTCCAGGGGCATCCAGGCTTCACATCCTCCTATTAATATTTGGGGAGAGAGGTGGTGTTTCCTCCTCTATCCAAAACAGCTCTTGAGCTCTTGAGACTGACTTAGGACACACGCTGTCCACCCTGGACGCAGTTGGGGTCCATCTTTGGTGCTAAGGATAGGGCCAACCTCATCCTAATCAGAATGCAATGCTTGGGAAGGAAAGGAATGGATGTGGGGAGGCTGCAACGATCCCCACACCACATACCGACATCCCAGGGGTGATCGTGAGCTCTAAAAAAGCAGATCCTGCCAAAGCACTTGGCTAGTGGCTGGAAACTTGTAAGGTCTCAGTAAACATCAGCTGTGATGATGATTATTTAACGAAAAGTCTTGTTAGACATTGGGGCACAAACAAGATTGTCCCTAAACCTGAGTTGGTGAAGGTGATGCCAGCTGCTAGAACACGTAGTTCCCACATTTGGGGTCTTTCATGCTGAGAGGTGGAACTGAGAGAGTGGCTGAGGGACCCAGGGGCCCATGTCATTCATCCTGTGGTCCACTGTGGTGCCCCGGGCTCCCTTGCTTCCTGCTGGGTGGTGGAGGAAGGGAGGAGGAAGGGTTCTATAGCAGCTTCTTATGGGCCAGTGTGGATATGGCTTCCTTGCTTTCAGCCCATTCCGTCAAGAGACACCTGCCCTCAACTTCCAGGAAGGCTGGGAGATGAAGTCCGGCCTGTGCCCAGGAAGTAGAGGGCAGAGTTTGAGGACACAAGGTAGCAGAGAGATTCTCTCTTGACTCTGCAGACCTGGAGCTTCCAAAGCCCCTCCTTCACTCATTCAGCAAGGGCTTAGCGAGAGGATGAGCACGGCCCGCCTTTGGGGAGCTCCCGTTCTCAGCCCACCCCTGGTTAGGGCCCCCAGGGGAGCCGGGGCCTTGTTGGGCAGACACGGGTCTCCCCGCTACCTTGCACACCCCATGGGAACAGAAGAATCTATGGAAGGTGGCGTCTGCTGGGTGTAGGGGTAGGAGGAGCCAAGGAAGGAACCAGCTCATGCCAAGAGGTAGAGATTGGACCTTTGACCAGACTTGGGCCCGATATGAGCCGAGACAGCCCTGGAGCTGAAGCCTCAGGTTGGGGAAGGCCATGAGTGGGGTCGTACCTCAGTGGGCAGGGTGGGCTATGAGAGAGTGCACGGCTGGAGCGGGCGCCCGAGGAGGCATTTATTAATGAGTTCCATCCTCCATCCTGTTTCTCATCCAAGTGGTTTTGTGCTTCCACACCCCATGGCCGTTGGGTCACTAGATTGGGATTGATGGCGTGGACTCTAAATTAGTAGTTCCATATCCGTAGGCTCTAAGAAAAGCTTTTCTTTTTGTCATGTATTTACTCACATGCTGTAGACAGCACCAGTTGAACACAGATGGAACCCCGAGGCTCCGAGCTTGCTGGACTTGCTTCGGCCTCCGCAGTACCTTGGTGCCAGGATTCTGAAGGAAAACCACGCCACCAACAGCACTTGCCCCTGGGGCTGGGTCTCCACGGGCAGCCCCATGTTCATCCTCTTTGTTTCTTAACCACCCATCTCTCGCTGCCTCCATCAAAGCCATGTGTAACCAGATGTCCTTTATTTCCTTAAATACTCTCAAGTATTTGTTCTCGTTCAGGAGAACCGTCCCTGCAGAAATCACTTCTCCCAGGGCACAGGGGTGGGTGTTGGCGACCTGCTTGCCTTCCCACTGCCTTCTCCAGGAAAGGCAAGGACGTGGAGTCCCTTCGCAGAAAACAAACTCTCCACGTAGGAGCAGGAAAAGGTTCATTTTCATTCGGAAGCTTTGGACTGAGAGCCAGGGAGAGTCCCAGGAACAAAGACTTAAGTAGCAAGAAACCAGATTTTAAAGCATAGAGGCAGCCTTTCTGGGGTTCAGGAGCCCAGAGGCATCTTCCAGCACCAGGCTGCCTTCCCTCTCTCTGCTTGGCCACCTCTGTGGAGTGGGTGCTTTCTAGGCATATCTTTTGCTGGTTGAAAGAAGGCTGCTGCTGCTCCATTCATCACCTCTACACTCAGCCTGTTTAGAGTCAGACCTATTTCTCCTCACCTGCCTCTCTTTATCAGGGAAGAAAACTTTTCTAGATATCACTGCCACTCCCCAGGTTTCTTCCAGCACACCCACCATGCTCACCCAACCCACACCCCCTCGACTCGACTCCCCACGTGCTGTACACAGGCCACGGTGGGCTCTTCCTCAGGCTCGCCCAGGTTCCCATCTGCTAGGTGCCTTCCTCTTCCTCTTCCGCCTTTTCTGAGCTGAAGGCTGGAACTCTCCTTGGGGCTTGCAATTTCCTCTACTCTATGCCGGGAAAGCAGGCTACAGGCCCGGATGCTCCAGGGCTCCAGGTATCTCTCTGGATGTTGTTAAAGGCCCTGCGCTCCACCCATCGAGGTGTGGGGAGGTCAGGTTTTCACTTGCTCCTGCTCTCCATTCTCCTGGGATCAGCCAAACAGAGGCTGAGTTTCTAACATCCTTTGACCTTCTGGCGTCCTACCTGTGGCTGGGCCATTCCCGTGGGAGGAAGTCCTCCTACCCCAGGGAAGAACCTCGCTGAGCTGGTGCTTCTCTGCTTGCTCTCAGTGTGCTAAGGAACTTAGAAAATTCTCCTCCTTGGTGAGAACTGGCTTTCACGTGACAGTCATGCCGAGATGCAAACAGATTCCCGCTTGACAGCCCCAGTTGAGGCAAGACTTCGTTATTAAGTAAAATAAGTGCGAGGCACGTAGAAGAGTGGCTGGCATGCAGGATCACTCGACACACAGTTGCTGCTGTCACTGTGATGATTGTTAGTGAGCTAACTGAGCTTCAGGTCAGAATCAGTCCTGTCCTGAGGTCTGGACAAGAAGGGCCTCACCTTGGCCTCCCATGGGGCCAGGAGCCTGTGGGGCTCAGAGGACATACCCCACCCTCACTTCCCTTCTAGACCGTGCTGCTGGTACTTGGGACTCTGGAATTCCCGCTCAAATGGTCCAAAGACAGCTTCTTCCCAGCATCCATCCTCCCAAGAGCAAACTTGCAGCTGGTTGTGCACTGTTAGGCCCAAGGGGTAGCCAAGGAGTGGCCAAAGGGTAGCAATGAAGCGGAGATGGCTGTGTGTGTGGAGACCGTTTGGAGTCTGGCCATGTGAGCTGCACAACCACAGGTGCCTATTTCTTAGGAGACGAGACAGAACTGGGCAGGGGGAAAAGAAAGGGAGAAAGGAGGGGGTGGGATGCCAGCTAGTGGACAGAGCCGCCTCGTCCCAGACCACCATATTCCAGCATTGTCTTGGGAGCCCAAGACCTCTAAATTCAAACCAGGTTTTCCAGGTTGTTATAAGGCATATTGATCCAGGCAGGCGGCTAGAACACAACTGGACAGCTTGTTAACTTGATGTATTACTTTTCAGTGTTTAGCCATGTGGTTTGTGGGCCTCCATTTTTATACGTGCCTTGGGCCTCACCAGTGCTAGGATGGGTCTGACCAGAAGGGTGTGTGTAACTTGCTGATATAGCACCTTAACCACTGACAAAGCAGTTTTTATTTATATTATCTCGTTCCATTCCCCCACTTAACTTGCAAAACAACCACAGACTGGGGTATTACTGTTATTCCCAGCTGACAGCGTTGAGTGCTCTGAAGCTAATATACCATGTAATTCAATCGTGTAGTTTAAATTTCTTTCCTGAAAGAAAAATGATCAAGACATTGTATACTTAAAAGCCAGTGTTCACTCAATGCTGTTTTTTTTTTTTTTTTCTTCCATGCAGCAGACCCGTCCTTGCTTGTCCTAAGTAACACAGAGTGGCTTTGTTTCCCCAGGAGATATTTTCTCAAAGCTACCATTCTCCACGTGCCTCCCAGTGACCTTCTTTGAAAAGTGTGGCCTCCCAGTGAATACCTAATGCTTGGCACGAAAGCCACTACAGAGGTGTTTGAGCACTGTCCTTGTGCTCAGCACCATGCCAGATTCTGCCAAAAACGGAAAATTATAGGGCATGGTTCCTGCTTGCAGAGTAGTGAATAGAGCTGAGGAAATGTCTTAACAGTGAAGAAATACAGAATGACAATGCATATTTTAATGCTATGTTGTGTGGGAAGTCTAGAGCAGGGGTCGGCAAACTTTTCTGTAAAGAGCCAGATTGTAAATATTTTAGGCTTTGAGGGACAAACGGTCTCTGCTGCAAGCTACTCAGCTCTGCTGTTGTAGCTCAAAAGCGACCACGGATGATACGTAAGTAAATGAGCATGGCTGTCGCTGTGGACTCAGTGTGTCCCCCTCAAATCCAGGTATTGAAGCCCTTTGAGAGGCAATTAGGTATAGATGAGATCATGCGGGTGGAGCTCCCCATGGTGGGATTAGTGACTTTGTAAGAAGATGAAGAGACCAGAGCTCTCTTTTTCATCATAGCAAGAAGTCAGCCACCTGCAAACCAGGAAGCAAGCTCTCACCAGAACCCCAACCATACTGGCACCCTAGACTCAGATTTCCAACCTCTAGAACTGTAAGAAATAAATATTTGTTGTTTAAGTCACCTAGCTGATGGTATTTTGTTATATTAGCCTGAGCTGACGAAGACAGTATTCCAATAAAAATAAAGGGTCACTGAAATCTGAACTTTATATAATTTTCGTCCGCCATGAAGTTTTGTTTTTCTTTTTAAATTTTTCCAACAATTTAAAAGTGTTGCAAGTATTCTTAGCTTTCTGGCAATACAAAAACAAGTGGCAGGCTGACGTTAGCCTTTGGGCTGTAGTTGTTGACCTGGGGTCTACAGCAATGTCTCCTGGATTGTTCAGCAGGACAAAATTACTCATGAGCTGTTAATAAGCATTCGGAGACAATAAGTCAGGGAATGGCTACGTCCTCTGCATCCTGGTGTGAGAGTCATATTGTGCAATAGCATATTAAAGGCTCTGAGGAGTCCCGCAGTAAGGAAACATGTTCAACATGTGCATGTTGTTTATTGCAGCATTTCCCAGACTTGGTCATGAGAATCCTCCTGCTCCTCCATCTTCCTTTCTTCTGCTGTCCCTTCCTCCCCCTCCTCTTAGACTTCTTTACTTTCATGGTCTTCTTCCCCTTCTTCTTTTTCCTCCTCCCTTTCTCTCTTCTCCTTCTTTCTCTTCTCCTTTTCCTCCTTCTTTCTGTTTCTCCTTTCCTCCTTTTCTCTCTTCCTCCTTCTCTTCCTTTTCTCTCACTTCTTTTCCTTCCTTCCTTCTTCCCTCCCTCCCTCCCTTTCTCACCTTCCTTTTCTCCTTCCTTCCTTCCTCCCTCCCTCCCTCCCTTTTCCCCCCCTTCCTCCCTCCATCGTTCTTCCCTTTCTCTCTTTCCTTCTCTCATCTTCGCTTCTCTGCCTTCCTTCCTTCTCCTTCTCTCTTCTCCTCCTCCTCTGCCACAGGATAGGTATTAACTTGTAGATTGGATATTCTGAAGAGCCCAGATTGGGAAACGTCCAGATGCACTAAAGCTGTTGCTAGCACAGTTTGGAAGTGGTGGGAATGAGGAAGGTTTATGGAAGAGCTGGAATTTAAATTTATACAACTTTCTTATGAGTTCAGCTTCAGTTGGAGAGAAGTGATTTTTTTTTCCTTGATAAACAATCCTGCCCTCTTGAGGGACATATGTCCTCTGCTGCGTCCCTGGGAAGTTCCATCCCTGGAATGGAAGGGATCTTTGTGGGGGAAAAGCTGCTACTGACTTGGATTTCAGGGTCTGTAACATGCCAGTGTGGACCACAGACTCTTGATCCCCAGTGCAGCCTGATCCTTTCCATCTCAGTCAATGGCCAGAAACGTATGATTCACCCTTGACTCCTCTCTTGCTTTTATACCCGCATCCAATTCATCAGCAAACCTTTTGAACTCCACCTTCAAAATAAATTCTGAATTAAACACTTCTTATCACCTCTAGCCCAGTCCACCTGCCCCACAATAATTAGCCCTCCAGCCCCCCAAGTGTTCCTAGACCAGAGGTCTTCAGAGTGTGGAGATACAGAAACCATTAAACATTTTATTTATATTTACTCATTCCCCATCCTTCTATCTTTTAATAATGTGCACATTGTACATTTTCTGGGGTACATATTATATTATTAAAACAGAACATGTTTACAATTTATAATGTAGTGTTGAAGAGGGAAGCTTTTCCTCTGCCCTTTGACGATTCACTGATATGAACTAATAACAGATAGATTAACAGGAGGAAAGGCAGGCATATTTATTAACATGCGTAAGCATGGGAGCCATACAAAATATGAGGACCAGTGAAAGGCCAGATGGTTGAAGCTTTGATATCCTCATCGTAGCAAGGAGGGAAGTGGGGAGCTGCAGGCAATTTTAGAGGGTAGTCAGTGATTTTTAGGGTGCACGAATGGGTCTGAAGACCAGACAATGGTTTGTAAATTATTTTCTTTGGATGCTGAATGGGACCAAAGGACAAACTAGCTTGGGGACAAGTTATAGGAAATTGAGGGGTGGAACTGAAGTGTGAGCAAAGGCCACCTTGTTATGTATGTACATATCCTCAAGTAATCTCTCAGAGCTGCCCTTAGAAGAATAGATGGAAAGTCTGTCCAGATGTAGAGACTTTGAGTCTCTTCTCTAGGGGTTAATCTTTCTTGGTTGTTCGATAAGATTCCTAGGGAGGGGGTTTAAGACAACTGAATTCCTTTTTTTTTTCTTTTTGAGACGGAGTCTCACTCTGTCGTTCAAGCTGCAGGGGCATGATCTTGGCTCACTGCAACCTCCACCTCCCAGGTTCAAACAATTCTCCTGCCTCAACCTCCCAAGTAGCTGGGATTACAGAAATGCACCACCATGCCCAGCTAATTTTTGTAATTTTGGTAGAGACAGGGTTTCGCCATGTTGGCCAGGCTGGTCTCGAACTCCTGACCTCAAGTGTTCCACCTGCGTCGGCCTCCCAAAATGCTGGGGTTACAGGTGTGATCTACCGTGCCCTGCTGACAATTGAATTTCTTTTAGCAAGAAGTTTCCTCAATCGAATAAGAAAATTCCAGAGAGAGCCCCTCCCTGCATTTGGTGGTTGTGGGGAGGGGACAAATGTGGAGAGAAACAAGAGAAGGTTAGAAAGTCCATGGTTCTGCGGTAGCTTTTGAGGCTTTCCAATTTCCTTTAATTAAGATGTGCTCAGCATATAAAGCACCATACTTTGGAGTATTGTCCTCTGAGCCCCAGCAATAAATAATGTGTGTGTGCATGTGTGTGCATATGTGTGCATGTGTGTGTGTGTGTGTGTGTAGAAGGAGGGGTGGAGAATTTGGGTTATTTTTGCAAGCTATTTGTTCTGCACACATAAAATAAAAGCCAGTCCTTCTCCTGAGAATAGCTAGAAAAGAAGAAAATATTAAAAATGTCTGAAGGCACTAGACAGTTCACAAAGCAGTGAAGAATTTTAGGGACAAGATCTGGGAGAGAAATAAAATACGGAAAGGTGAGCCAGCATTTGTGACCACTTTCCCTAGGTATCCTTTTTCCAGAAGAGGTGGCTGAGAGAGAGAGAGAGAAGCTAACAGAGCTGTTGATAGACAACAGGGATAGGAGAACAGACATGGGCATTCAGAGTCTGCAAGGAACTTGAGACCCAGAGTCCCCTCCCCCACAATTATCTCAGTATTTGGGTTGGGAAAACCACATGAGGGTACAGCCTAGGAGTAAAGATTGACCTGAAGTAGTCTGACCTTTGCAATACATTAAGCCTAGGTTTGAATTCGTTCAACCCCAGATTGGATTAAGGAGGTTAGGGATTGTTAGGGCCCGTAGATTTCAGACCTAAGTAAATGTAATTTCTCTCTGGAAAAGGTAACGTTCTTCCATATCTCCATGTATTTCATATACAATGTCTGGCACTCAACGAAAATAACCTGGTGCGTGAAGAGACAAGACAATGTTGAGAGAGAGACATATATCTAAATTTGTGGATTTAAAATAACCATGCTTAATATGGTCAAGAGAATAAATACAAATTGGGGATTTTGACAGAGAACTAGAAAGTATAAAACAGTATCAAAAGAAAATTTTAGAAAAGAAAAAATTACCGAATTCAGGCTCCGAAGTTTAATACAGATTAGACATGGCTGAGGAGAAAATTAGTGAACTGGAATAAGAAAAATATCTAGAAGAAGCACAGAGTGAAGAAATCAGAAAAGAGCCAGAGACATAAGAAAGCAAAGTAAAAGTCTAACAAGGAGAAGAAAGGAGAAAATGAGACAGAGGTCATATCTGAAGAGATAATAATGAAAAATTTTCCAAGACAGATGACAGGCTTTAAACCACTTATTCCAAAAGGACTCTGAACCCCAAGCAAGACAGATATGAGGAAAACCACACTTAAGTGCATTATAGTAAAGCTGCTATCCACCAGAGACAGACGGAAAACCTCATTAAAAAAAAGATCAAATCCAATTTCCTGAGAATGGCTGGCAAAAACTACATGACCTGGCCTTATCTTCTCAGCTTCATTTCTCACCACCTGCTACCTTGTTTCTTTACTCTAACCTTCTTTATTGGATGCTCCTTGAACACAGCAAACGTATTTCCTGGTCAGGACTGCTGTTTCCTTGGTCTAGAAAAATCTTCCCAGATATTTATTTGGCTTCCTCCCTTGCTTCACTCAGATCTCTGCTCAAATTCAGGGTCCTCAGAAAGATTTCTTTGCTGACCCTCAACCTGCCTAGAGCTCTTATCTGTCTCCTTCCATGGCATTATTTTTCTTCCCTACCTGATGTGATATTCCATGTGTATTTATGCAGTGGTTCCCCAACCTTCTTGGCACCAGAGAGCAGTTTCATGGAAGACAATTTTTCCATGGCGCGGGGGATGGTTTTGGAATGATTCAAGGGAATTCCATTTCTTGTGCTCTTTATTTCTATTATTATTACATTTTAATATATAATAAAACAATTATACAACTCACCATAATGTAGAATGAGTGGGATCCCTGAGCTTGTTTTCCTGCAATGAGCCAGTCCCATCTGGGGGTAATGGAGACAGTAACACCTGAAGTGTGCTGCTTATGTCCAGTCTACTTTGTGATCTCGTTTTGGTTGCTGTCACTGCAGAAAACTCTGCTTCACAAAGATAGAATGTTGGAAATGGAAGCAGGCTTTCCAGTGCTTTTCTGGCAACCACAGGATATTTTGCCTTGACTTTAATCCAGAATGTATGGAGATGGGAAGTTGTCTCTGACGTACTTTTATTGCCACTGGATGCAGCTGTACAGTTGAAGTTCACTTGCCACCATGAAGCCTGCAGCTTAATTGTCTCTTGCCACTCACTGAGAGGGTTTTGATACGAGTCTGAAAGCAGTTAACTTATTATGGTCACTGTGCAGTTAAATCTCTCGGCTCACAAGAATCTGTATTGGCAGCTGCTCCCCAGCACTAGCATCACTGCCTCAGCTCCATCTCAGATCATCAGGCATTAGATTCTCATAAGGAATGTGCAGCCTAGATCCTGCACATGCGCAGTTCACAGTGGGGTTTGCGCTCCTGTGAGAATCGAATGCTGCTGATCTGCCAGGAGGCTGAGCTTACGCAGTAATGCTCGCTTACCTGCTGCTCACCTCCTCCTGTGTGGCCCTGTTCTTAAGAGGCCACAGACCAGTACCAGGCTGTGGCCCAGTGGGTGGGGACCCCTGTACTTATGTATTATTTGGTTTGTGTCACTAGCACGTGAGCTCCACGAGGGCAGGGACTTGGTGGAGGCCACTACTGTATTCAGAGCATCTAGCATAGTGCTAGGCAAAGATAAGCCCTCAATAAATCTTGCTGGATGCACCAATGAACAAAAGAATGAAAGAGGGAAAGCCCGGACTTGCTAGGTGCCCTAGGCAGGCAAAAGAATTCTACGTCATCCTGCACACTGAGACAGGACACTTCCTTCCGATGGATCCACCGAGGGGCAGATGCATCTGCAGGTTACCAAGGAAAGCAGTTCTTTGCAGGTGGTAGAAGACTTGTTGCTTCCCCTCCCTGTAAAAGCAACAAAGTGTAATGGCAAATTCTGAGAGCCTCTGAGAAAGTCAGGCACCTTTCCTGAAGGCCACCATTTGCTCTGGCTAGGATTACATGTTCTGTGAGTTTTGAGTCTAACTGAAAAATTTATCATAGCCAATTAATCTGTTTAAAAAGACCTAGTCAATGCATTAGATACCTTTTTTTCCCCCTAAGATAATTGAGATGAAACCTAAAAGAGATTAATAAAAAAAAATTTAAAGCCCTTTTATTTACTGAGCACTTAAAGATGAAGCCGTCTGTTACCATAATGACAGTCTTTAGGCAAAAGCCGTGAAGATGCCTACAAGTAAATATGCCCATAAAATGTCCACCGAGATCCTGAAAAACTGTTCCTTCATTCCTGTTTTCTCTTTTAGATACCCTTGGGTAACCTAGGAGTAAATGGCTGTTTGCTGGTGTTGTTTGATAAGTTCAGAGGTTAAGCGGCACTCAGGGTTCATGGTGCTAATATCTGATTTGTTAGATGAGAGTTTCCTGGAGACAGAGAGAGGAGGCCTTGGGTGCTGGGGCCAGATTTCCTCTTGGGATGACTTTTGACCCTGTCCTTTTCCTAGGGGTAACTGACACACAAAGCCTTCCTGTGTGGGGCTGGGTCAGTTTACACCAAGCCTTATTAGCAGGGGCTGCTGCTGGAAACCCCAAGGACAATTTGGGGTGAATGTGTGCTGTGTTGGCCTCTAATCAGTGACTCTAGTCTCCATCATCTACCAGCATTGACAGATTTCTGAGAACCCAAGGTGGGAACAGCAATGTGAGGATGTTATAACATGGATCGAGAGTTAGGCTTTGTAGAGAAGACACGCCAAATTGGGACTTAAAAATTCTACGCCACACTGTGCCTGTGCTGGCCGCCTGGCTACCTCTCCCTGAGAAGCTCTCCTTTACCTCCATAGGACTTTGGGGAACCTTCAGGCTGTCGCCCTGCCTCTTTTGATCTTTCTCGCAGGTTGCAGATGGAGACAGGTTGTGTACTGGGGATCATTTTCACTTTGCAAATCAGTGTGCAGGAGATGGGACGGGAGCATAATGTCAGAGCCACTTTAATTCCTGCACCCTGGCTTAGGTGAATGTGGAAGATCTCCAGACAGTGTTATATTAGATTTTCACCCCAGTTATGCAGGGACCATCCTGGAGCGGTTAGCACGGATGCTGTAATTAGGAGGAAGGATTGCTGGGTGTCCCTGATGGCTCTGTTCCCAGGCGAAGTGACCTGCTGGCCCCAGTGGAAAAGGGCTGACACTCTGCCTCTGATGAAAAACAGATGCAAATGAGACGCTGTGATTGCAGGAACGCTCCTTAACGGGAAGGGCTCTGCAAGGGAGGTCACCAAGGGCAAAAAGCAGGTTTTATTGGTTTTGTTTTTCAATAAGGGTGATTCCTTCCTGGACACTTTGAAATGCTGACAGTGACCTGCAGTCCATGGTTGGAGCAATGCCACGAGCAATCTCTGTGTGTGTGAGGCTTCCTCACTCGGCAGAAGAAGGGCAGCATTGGAGGGGGCTGACTTTGTGGAGGGGGCTGGCTTTGCTTTGGAGCAAGTGTCTAATGGTAGCCATTGCGACGTGGGTCGTGTGTGGACTGGGGACCGCCACCGCCACCAGGGGACATAGCTTCCTGTCCTCAAAGGCATGTAGCCCACAGGCAGGACCAGGCCACCATTGCCAGGGAGGAAGGTGCCCTGTCACGTTCACTGCTTATGATGTGAGCCTTCTAAGTCTTGCTCAGTCCCCCTCAACGTTTACTTCCACTTCATTGCCCAGCTGTGTTTCTCACTTCCCTAATATCTTGCTAAGGCCAAAGGAAAAGGAACAAATTGTTTTTTTGCCAAAGGTCATCTTCTGAAAAAGCATGTGTGGCTTTCAAAGGCAGCAGGAGTTCTGGCCTCAGTGGAGGAATGAACTGATCTGATGAACTTTGAGTTGAAAGATACAGGCAGAGGAAACAGATTCTGTCGAGGCCTTGGGAAGTGGGACAGGCCTGGGTGTTGGGGAGGCAGTGCAGAGGTGATGGGAGGGAGGGGTCGGCAGGAGGGCCCCACACAGGCCTGGGGCAGGGAGGCCGTGGGGAGGAAGAGGCTGAAGTTAGGAAATGGGAGAAAGGACCTTCCTTGGCAGACTTCAGTTATCTTGGTGTTTGACACGATGGCATCGGTGCCCCCTTTTCTAACTGCTGCAGGGAGGGGATGAACTGATCCATGACAGCGGTCCCCGTTCTGATTGGAGCATGACATCCTCAGGCCAATACTTATCCTGACTTTTAAGCAATTCCTTTTCACAGCCCAGGGCCTCCATGGGGAGGGTGGGTGCAGCTCCCATGGCTTGTAAACAGGCTCGGAGGGTACGGGCTCCCAGCACTTACCCTGGGTGGGACTCACCCCCTTGGCCTGGTACGTGCAGCCTGAGGTCTGCCCATGGGCTCCTGTGCACCCTCTCCCACTCCCTCCTCCATGGTTCCCATGCTCCAGGGGCCCTGGGACTTTGTGGACACACCTGTCTCTCGCTGCCCCCCCAGGTGGAATGCCTGTTACCCGGAGGGATGAGTGGCTTTTGTGGTGGGATTCTCTTCCAGATTTTCAAGAATCTGAAAACAAAAGTTCACTTTCAAAGAACAGTAGGTGAAGGCTGTGTCAAAAAAGAAGTATCTGGGAGTTTCAGCTGTCACATCAGAAGCAGCAGGTGACCCGTACCCTGGTTGGTAAGACCTGGGTGGGCTTTGCTGCTGGCTGGACCTCTCTGGACCCCCTGGCATGGTCTCTGCTTGCCAGAAGCCTGGAGAGGAGCCCAAAGACTTCAAGTCAGCCGCTGTCTCCTCACCTTGTGGGCCACACACCCCTCGAGTTTCCTCCTCTGGGGAAAAGGATGAAAAGGCCTGTTTATAAACATTCATTGAACTGTTTGCCTATTTCCATTGACTGAATCATACTTTCCTTGGCTGATATTAGCTCATGGTGTTTATCTGGGCTTAAAATCCTTTGCAATTTAATATTATTCAATGTCACAATTTCTCTGTGGGTACTTTTCACCATGTGTCTCTTGAATCTCTCATTTTATCCACTGTCCTTCCCTTGCGGGTGGTTCTGTGCATTAAATTACCTCCCCTCTGAAGTTTGTGCCATAATTCGAGGGGACACATTTTTGTTGGCAGTCTCTGCATAGAGTAAGATTTTGAGGGCTCTTGACAAGCTCCAAGGGATTTGAATGTGGTTCTGCTGCTTGGAAAAGACAGTGACTTCTCTGGCAACCAAGGTCTGCGGTTACCTCTTTGCAGTTGGCTCAAACCTCAACACCCTCAGATCTGGCCAATGAAAGCTTTCAGGGTGGCTTTTCCAGGAGAGCAGGTCCCCTCCATTGCAAACTGTCCCATCTGGAGAGTGCTTTTGGCTCTTGTGCAGTGACCGGGCCTTGGGAAGCATCTGCTTTTGGGTGGGCCTCCTCCAGCCTTTTCCTGGGCCAAGGTTAGTCCTCAGCATGGTTGCAACCCATGTTTAGAGTCCTGACCTGGGCCAGAAAGCACGGTCAGTGCTTTATATGCATTTATCTCCTTAATCTCAGCAGCCCAGATGAGAAAACAGAGGAAATTCTCAGGAAGGGGTGGGTCTGCCTGGCTCCCAGGCCTTCCTTCACCCTTCACCTCTTTGCTAGCCCACTGCTGCCCTTCACTCTGCCTGTTACTGCATCACACAAGAGATCCCTACATCCTGAGTTCATATGCTGTTGGTTTTTAAAGAGAAGGACAGCAAGGAAAGTAGCAGTGGAAAATCACTTGCCAAAGAAGCTCTGGTGGTCAGAGTAGAAGTTCCCAGCTTTTGGATTGAAAAGAAGAATTGGGGGACATGGGAATAGTCAACATGAAATGTGCCTTTTCCAACAGAGAGCAAGGGGTTGGGAACATGTCCAAATGGGACAGATTTTAAAATACAGTTACTTTAAGCTCATAAAGACTCAGTGAGAGTGGATTCGAGCTTGGCATCATTCTTGTAAAAGAAGGTAACTGACACCAGCAGGCTCGTTTGTGGTTCTGGGTGAAATTGTGATCTACTCCCTCGTAGGCTGTGTGGCCATGGAGTGTGGAATTCCATCAGCCAAAGCTCTCTGTCTTATCTGCACCCACACTATGATTGTGTACACGGCCCTTGCACTGCTTCTGTTTGCATATCTAGGCCTGGGAAGAAATCTGTGTCATCATTTGCATCTGATGACTTGCATTTGTTTTTTTTTTTGTTTTTTTTTTGTTTTTTTTGCTAAATATGTTCTTACTGATCTATTTTTGAATCATGTTGATATGCTGTAAATGAATACATCAGATGTGGTCCTCTTCATAGGGAGGATCTATCATTCACGCCCAAAGCCTTCGGAAAGTTCGGAATCCTACCAGGGGCAGAGAAAGCACAGGGCTAAGATGGTGGCACTGACCTCTTGTCAGTCGGCTGCGTTCCAGGCTGATGGGGACTTGGATGCCCTCCTCCTGCCATTGACTAGTGACTTCCTGTTCTTCAGCTTTCCATGTCCTTAGGATAAGCCTTGGGATTTCTTCCAGGTGACAAAGCCCCCAAGGGACCTCTTCCCTGTCTCTGTTATGTGCTGCCTGGCTCATGGGCATGTCTTTAGAGACTGGCTCTCATTCTGGGGACACGCTGGACAATAATGGGGGAGCAACAATGACAGGCCATGGCTTCCCAAATCTCGTAGCAGGTACATGTCATCACCCAATGGAGCCAGCCTCTTATTCTTCACTTTTCATGTATTCATACTTGAACTGACGCACTTCTAATACCAGGAAAAAGGGAACTCATGTACTTAGTATCCCCAAAGAGGAAGTGAAACAAATGAACAAAACAATTCCATTCAAGAAAAAAACAGACACTGCTTCGAGAAATGACTTGCACCCACGGTTAGCCAGCCTTCTAAAATGAGAGCAGCACTCCGCCGGAACCTGGGAGAAGTACTTTTTAAGAATGAAATGGGGAAATAAGGAGTCATCCTGGGTTCCTTGGGGGTAGGGTTTGCCTTGTTCTTTGGGTTTGAAGATGACTCCCCAACAAACAGATTCTCTATACATGAGCTGTGGCCCGTGGTTGCATGGCCTACTCGCCAACGGGCTTTAAAGGGAAGCTGAGAAAAGTTAGCTTATGAGTGATGTGCCTTGTGTGGGACTCAGATGAGGTCGTGGCTTTGCTTATTCAGTTTAAACTAAGGCAGGCAACCTGCCATCTGTATTACTCTTGGCTCCTTCCAAAATGATTTTGTCCCTTCTAGTGGCCTCCTCCGCAGGACAGGGCCCCTCCCAGCTAGGGAAACAGGGCTTCCTAAATGGATGTTGGCCACTTTCTACACCTGGGCTATGCCATGTGGGGAATGAGGAGCAGTATCCCTTCATTCTCTCTATATGAGCACCTTCTTCCTCCTGAGGCTTTTCTTGGGGTTACAGGGAAAGGGGGCCGATTCATTTTGTGGCAGGTGTGGGGTGAAGGCAGCAGGCTACACCTGCTGGGCAGCCCCAACTGGCCGAGGGTCTATCCTGCCTCAGCTAGAGTTGGCTGCGGAGGATGCATGTGGTGGAAATCTTTGCAAAAGATACTGACTGCACGGAGCCACTGTCCAGTCACCGTCATCCCATAGTGACTGTTCTACAGAAGATGTGGCTGAAGATGTGTCTCTGCAGCCGGACAGCCCCTCGGTGACTGCGGTCTCCCCCAGGCCTGTGTGTGTGCTCAGCCAGGCCCGCAGAGGAAACGCAAGGCAGCCAGGAGGATGCGAAGGTGGGGAGAGGAGGTGAGGACGCACAGCCCGGCCTCTCGCTCTGTTCCTGGATGAGCTGTTCTTAACCACGGACAAATTCAAGGGTCCTTGTGCCTGGACAGGAACAAACTGCATCTTCCTTTTCACTGACCTCTAACGCATAACGGAATTTAGCATCTCCTTCCACTGTGGGGCGAGCATCAGACAGCAGTGGCAGCAGCTCCTGCCACGTGGTCACGACAGAAACCCCAGATACTGGCACACAGTGTTACAGCTATCCAGAAATACTGCTATGCTCATTGCTGCTGCTTCCAAGTGCCCAGTTCACTAGACTTGCTGCTAGCTCTTGCTATTTAATATGTTAAAGTAGCCCATCTATTCTTATAACAGAAGCATAAGAACTGTTTTGATAATTCTGTATGTTTTAGTATCATTGGTTTCCTTCGGAAGTCTCCCCACCTCATGCTTTATTTAATGCATTTAAAAACATTCTTCTGAGAAGGAGAAGGAGTTCATAGCTTGCCACACAGACACAGAAGATTAGGAGTTTTTTTTTTTTTTTTTTTTTTTTTTTTTGAGAGGGAATCTTGCGCTGTCCTCCAGGCTGGAGTGCAGTGGTGCAATCTCGGCTCACTGCAACCTCCACCTCCCGGGTTCAAGCGGTTCTCCTGCCTCAGCCTCCCGAGTAGTTGGGATTACAGGTGCCCATCACCACGCCTGGCTAATTTTTGTGTTTTAGTAAAGACGGGGTTTCATCATGTTTGTCAGGCTGGTCTCGAACTCCTGACCTCGTGATCCATCCACCTCAGCCTCCCAAAGTGCTGGCATTACAGACGTGAGCCATTGTGCTGGCCTTTATTACTTTTTTTTTTTTTAGACGTTTGATTTTTCATTTTTTTAGAGATGGGATCTCACTCTGTTGCCCAGGGTGGAGTGCAGCATCTTGATCATAGCTCACTGTAGCTTTGACTTCCTGGACTCAAACGATCTTCTTGCCTCAGCCTCCTGAGCAGTTGGTACTACAGGTGCTTGCCACCACGTCCAGCTACTTTTTTGCTGTTGTTTTGTAGAAATGGGGTCTTGCTATGTTGCCCAGGTGGGTCTCAACCTCCTGGCCTCAAGAGATCCTCCTGCCTTAGCCTCTCAGATAACAGATTATAGCCATGAGCCACTACACCTTGCTTAATTTTATTTAAATAAAGTTATTTTGTTTTGAAAGTCCTATTGTTTGCTCATTGTAGGAAATACAGATCAATTAAAAGGTAAAACATCCACATTACTCTCTGCACTCAAATACACTGCTAAGGATTTGGGGTAGATCTTTCCTAACTTGAGGGGCCTAGTATACGTAGTGTTTGTCGCCAATTTATTATGAGCATCTTCCCATGTTAAAGAGTTTCTGCTCTGCTGTTACTTCAGAATGACTTAGGCCATATAATCCCAGCACTTTGGGAGGCCGAGACGGACGGATCACGAGATCAGGAGATCGAGACCATCCTGGCTAACACAGTGAAACCCCGTCTCTACTAAAAAATACAAAAAAACTAGCCGGGCGAGGTGGCGGGAGCCTGTAGTCCCAGCTACTTGGGAGGCTGAGGCAGGAGAATGGCGTGAACCCGGGAGGCGGAGCTTGCAGTGAGCCGAGATCGTGCCACTGCACTCCAGCCTGGGCGACAGAGCGAGACTCCATCTCAAAAAAAAAAAAAAAAAAAAAAAAAAAAATTGTCCTAGGCTGGAGTGCTGTGGCACGATCTTGGCTCACTGCAAGCTCCACCTCCCGGGTTCAAACGATTCTCCTACCTCAGCCTCCCGAGTAGCTGGGACCACAGGCACATGCCACTATGCCTGGCTAATTTTTTGTATTTTTAGTAGAGACGGGTTTCACTGTGTTAGTCAGGATGGTCTCAATCTCCTGACCTCGTGATCCACCCGCCTCAGCCTCCCAAACTGTTGGGATTACAGGCATGAGCCACCGCGCCCGGCCCAAATGACCTACTTTTTCAACGCAGGGAGTTAGCTCGCATCTCCAATGTATATGTTCAACCTCTTGTTGTTCATACAGTGCTCTTACTAAGTGGTATTTATCTTGTGTTCATGAGTCAATATTTATTGAGCCATGGAGAAGATTTGTCTTTTAATCTATAAATCAGGCTTTTGTTTCTTACTGGCAATACTAACTATGAGACATAGAAATTAAAAAATCAAAATTGAACCTTGAGAGTAATCAGAGTAATCAGGGTAGTTGCTCATTCATGAAATCACTCAACGACACTTAGGAGCCAGCTGAATGCTAGGGAACTGCCCTGCCTTCCCCACCATGGGGCTGGTGGGAGGAGGAGCAGAGTGGGGAGTGGTCAGTGTCCAGGGGCTGGGCCTGAGAGAGGGGAGGGGACAGGGGAGTGTGACCATCTGAGTTGGGCTGTTTTTGAATTTATGAATCAACTTCCTAAAAAAGGCAGGGTGCAGAGAGTGTTGTGCTGAGTACAGAAGGTTCTAGAATCCAGGGGGCTTGGTCCTGGCTTTGTCTCTAATTAGTGCTAAGACCTTGGGCACAACATTGTCATGCATGGCCTTTAACTGAACACTTACTTGGTGACTGCTGTGCCTGTCATTTGGGTCCATTGCCTCATTTTGTCTTCCCCACAGCCCGGGAGGCCGGGGCACTGTTTTGCAGAGACGAAGCTGAGGCAGAGAGCACAGCTATTTCTTCAGTGGCATGATCTCGGCTCACTGTAACCTCCACCCGCCAGGTTCAGGCAATTCTCCTGCCTCAGCCTCCTGAGTAGGTGGGACTACAGGTGCCCACCACCACGCCTGCCTAATTTTTGTATTTTTAGTAGAGATGGGGTTTCACCATGTTGGCTAGGCTGGTCTCAAACCCCTGACCTCGTGATCCACCCGCCTCGGCCTCCCAAAGTGCTGGGATTACAGACGTGAGCCACCGCACCCTCCCAAACACAGACGTTTCTGAGCCTGAGATTTTCTTGTAAAATGGAGGGATTCTTCCTTTACTTATTTTGCTGGTGTGTTTTGGGGATCAAGTTAGCTACTCTGGGTAAAATACTGAAAAACAGCCTATTTCAATATAGAATATGGGCAGTGCTTATTGAAGGGAACTAAATCTCGTTCCTGTTTTAAGTGAATGCATCTTTTCTTCATAGAAAAGTATCGTTCCCCCCCAGGCTGCTGATGGAAAGTGCACCTTCTGGAGGTTTTCTTGCCCCCGGATGTTCACTGAGGACCCCAGCTGTGGCCTTGGGGGCTCCTCCTTCCTCTTACCCTCAACCTGGGACTAAACAGCCCTGAGACGATGTGAGACACGTGCAAAGCCCTCTGTTCTAGGCCCGAGGGTGGCAAAGCAGTGAGCATCACCGGCTCTAGACTACCCGCTGGGAGGGAGCACTTCCCAGCCTCGAAGGCCCCTACATCCAGGGGGTGCCACCCAGAACCGGGGACCCTGGCGCCAGCTGTGACCTGAGATAGGCCATGTTGGATCCTGGCTCTGACATTTACCATATATGTGAGTTTGGATGGGCCACTTAACCTTTTATATTTATTTTCCTCATTTGCAAAAAGGGAATAATAATAAAACAACAACTTCCTTTTTTTTTTTTTTTTTTTAGAGATGGGGTCCTGTTTTGTTGTCCAGGCTACTGGAGTGCAGTGGCACCATCACCGCTCACTGCAGCCTGGAACTCATGCGCTCAAGTGATCCTCCCACCTCAGCCTCTTGAGTAGCTGGGACTATAGGCATGTGCCATCACATCTGGCTAATTTTTAATTTTTTCAGAGATTGAGTCTCTCTATGTAGTCCAGGCTGGTCTCAAACTCCTGGCTCCAGGACTACAGGTGTGAGCTACCATGCAGGGCCTAAACACTACTTACAAAATTGCCATAAGGATCAGGTAAAATAACATACATCAAGTACCTAGTGTATGAGTCTGCGAGGGCCACCTAACAAAACACCACGGACTGGTGGCTTAAGCAATAGACGTTTGTTTCCTCCCAGTTCTGGAGGCTGGAGCCCTGGATCAAGGTGTGGGCAGGGTTGATTCCTCCTGAGGCCTCTCTCCTTGGCTTGTAGAAGGCCTCTTCTCGCTGAACCCTCACAGCGTTATCCGCCTGTGTGTGTCTGTGTCCTAATCCCCTCTTCTTATAAGGACATCAGTCTTATTAGATTAGGGCCACCCAAATCCACCTGCTGAATGAGTTTCCTGGGACTGCTGTAACAAACCACTACAACCTGGGTGACTTAGAACAGGGGTCCCCATCCCCGGGCCATGGACCAGTACTGGACAAGAGGTGAGTGTAGGCGAGTGACCATTACCGCCTGAGCACCACCTCCTGTCAGATCAGTGGTGGCATTAGATTCTTAAAGGAGCTTGAAGCTTATCGTGAACTGCGAGGGATCTAGGCGGTGTGCTCCTTATGAGAATCTAATGCCTGATGATCTGTCACTGTCTCCATCTCCCTAGGATGGGACTGCCTAGTTCCTGGAAAACAGGCTCAGGTCTCCCTCTGATTCTTCATTCTGGTGAGTTGTGTAATGATTTCATTACATATTACAGTGTAATAATAATAGAAATAAAGTGCATGATACACGTCATGCCCTTGAGTCATCCTAAAACCATCCCCTCTGTGTGTGGAAAAATTGTCTCCCGCAAAACTGGTCCCTGGTGCCAAAAAAGTTGAGGACCGCTGGCTTAGAACACAGAAATTTGCTCCCTCACAGTTCTGAAGGCCAAAGTCAAGGTGTGGGCAGGGTGGCCCCTGCTGGCAGCTGGACAGGAGCATGTGTTCCAGGCCTCCCTCCTGTTCCTGGTGACCCCCATCCTTGGCCTTCCTTGTATGGAACCAGCATCACTCCAGTCTCTGCCTCTGTCTTCACACGGCCTTGTTTGCAGGGTCTCCTTTTCTGTCTCCTATGAGGACACGAGTCATTGGATTTAGGACCTGCCCTCGTCCAGGATGATCTCATCTAGAGATCTTTACCTTCACCCTTTTCTTGTTTAGAAAATAAAGTGCAGCTTGCTGCCAGTACTCATTTTTTACATAAACGTGCTCTTTGAGGCTGAAGCAAGTCTGATGGATTTTTAATGTGAAAATAAAATACAGAAACTGTTCTTGGAGTTATTTCTACACAGAACTAACATCAGAATCGTCTAAATCATCAGAATCATCTGTTTCGGAAGAATCGGATTCATCAAATGAATCTCTGGCCAATAATGGCTCAAGAACGACGTTAACATCACGTGTAGGAATGCTGCATTTTCTAGGGTGTGACATTTTCAGCACTCGAGAGTTACTATAGTTTTGTAAATGGAAATACCACTACTAAAACCAGAATGCTATAAATGGAATGATGTGTTTTGTTTCCAAAGTCAATATACTAGAGCGATTTGAAAATAATAATAAAACCAAGGCATTTTGTAGCCAAATTATCTTCCAGTAAATGCTGCCGGGGAGTATTTTTGGGCAAGTGGGAAAAGGGTTACTGACATCTACAAAGACCCTTATTCCAGTCAAGTCACATTTGGAGGTTCTGGGTGGACATATCTTCTGGTGGGGGACACCATCCAACCCACGACACCCAGGCAGCTCCTACAAATGCTGACGTCAGGCTGCACCCAGGTCAATTACATTACATCTCTGGGGCTGGGATCCTGGCATGGAGCGTGTTTGAAGCTCTGGGTGATTCCCAAGTGCAGCCTGGAGTGCAGAGGCGAAGGGATATACCCATCCTGATACAGGCTCAGTGGAGACCCTCTTGGGGGAGGGGCTCAGTGTGCTTTGTACCCAGCCTTCCATTCTTGTCTGGTTCTGATCGGATTGGGGTGGGATATGTGTGTCCTTTTCTGTAAATGAAGCACACGAGCGAGCAGTCGTGGCCACACCGTGCCCCGGCTTCAGTGTAATGTGTTATTTCTGGCTTTCCTACACCGAGACAGCCTTGACTTCAGCCAGGCGCTGTTTGTTGCAGCCGGGCAGGGCCGCTTTGTAATCCGAATCTCTGGTGCTCCCACGAAGGTCTGGAACAAAGCGCTTCTTCAGTCCTCGATGTATTCACAGTTTTCTCATAAGAAACCATGAAGTCAATTTTGTTGGAGTTGTCAGCTGGGTTTCCAACAGAGTGCTTTTGATCCACAAAAGGGTTATTCAGTGCTCCCTTCAGTCTTAATTAGCTGCAGACCCTCCGGATGGCCGGCCTGGTGGGCCTGGAGAACCCCTGTCTGGTTTCCATTCCGCCCGCAGGCTGTGCCCTCCACGGCGATGCCCGCTGGCAGCAGACCCCTGGCGGCAGCTCTGTCCCTGCTGCCCCGGCTCAGACCCCAGCTGGCTCCTCGTGGGGTTGAATTAGAGACAATTTGAGCCTCAGATGTCAACTTGGGGATCAGCTTCCCAGAGTGCTGTCTCCAGCTGTTGGTCCTGGATCTGGTTCACTTTTAGGGAAAGGGGTGAGAGCCTGGCTGGAGCCCTGCATGGGGAGGGGCTGGCCCTGCCTAAAGACAGGACAGGAGTGTCTGACAGCACCGACCTGGCACCAGCATGAACTCCAATTTGGGCTTTGCCTTGGCCAGCTGTGGGGCCTGGGGCAACCTCTTGTCTGCCTGACTGTCCCCACCTGCAAGGTCATTATGACAGCAGTACCTGTCTCGGGGCCAATTGCGTGGGATGTAGTTAGCTCCAGGGCCAAGAAAGGCTCCTCATCATCATTGTAACCACATTGCAGCCGTGACTGTCTCTGAGAATCATGTTTAGTTTAAGAAGCACAGTTTGATCATCGAAGATCAATGTAAAGGAAATCCCATCATTTATTTGCACTTCTGGAAGTACATTAACGGGGATCCAACTTATCCCCAGCACCTCTTCTCATTTCATTTCTCCTTCTTCCGGCATTCCAATTTTCCCACACTCTCTGACTGCATTCTTCTGCCCTCCTTTCCAGTGCCTCTCTCCGGCCATGACTGAAGCTCTTCCTGTCTTCTCTTCCCAGTTCTCCTTCATCTCCAAACTCAAATGCCCCCCAACACAGGGCAGAGGCAGCGTCTTCCTGGGAGGGTGCAGGCAGGGCAGAAATCCAGGGTGCAGAGCCGATCCCTCCGGAGTGGGCCAGCGGAGAGCAGTGGCGGAGGTCAGCTGAAGGCTAACTTTTATTCTGATATTAATAATACGTAGTGATTAATTTGAACACAGGTCTGATGAAGCCTATTCCAAGGTCCTTCTCCCTGCTTTTTTTTTCTTTTTCTTTTTTTCTGAGACGGAGTCTCGCTCTGTTGTCCAGGCTGGAGTGCAGTGGCGTGATCTCGGCTCACTGCAACCTCTGTCTCCCTGGTTCAAGTGATTCTCCTGCCTAAGCCTCCTGAGTAGCTGGGAATTACATGTGTGCATCACCACGCCCGGCTAATTTTTGTATTTTTAGTA
Organism: Papio anubis; assembly: GCF_008728515.1. Classification (NCBI taxonomy): domain Eukaryota; kingdom Metazoa; phylum Chordata; class Mammalia; order Primates; family Cercopithecidae; genus Papio; species Papio anubis. The sequence continues at coordinate 174,589,633 of NC_044979.1, read as the reverse complement.
CAGATGGGGTTTCACCATGTTGACCAGGCTGGTCTCGAATTCCTGACCTCAAGTGATCCACCCGCCTTGCCCTCCCAAAGTGTTGGGATTACAGGTGTGAGCCACTACGCCTGGCCCCCTTCTCCCTGCTAGACAGCAGATTGGAAGGGCCTGTACCTTAGAGGCAGGCTAACTGTAAGGCAGCACAGTTTTCAAGGGGTGCTACTGCCTTCTTGTTTTTGTAAAGGATCCAAAGCCCACTCCTCGGCTGCTGGACAGATGCCCAGTTGATCTGGAACCATTCTAAGGGTGTGGGCACATCCAGAGACACTCATCCGCAGCAGTGGCCATGTGGTTTCTTGCTTTTGTGCTTGACCTCTATGCTGCCGTCCAACACTTACTGAGCACCTTCATGATCAAAACTCTCTGGGGTGCTGAGTAATTTGATGGAATGAAAATAAAACAATAAATATTGACCCTGCCCTGATCAGACTATCATTTTTAGTGGGGAAATAAGACAAAGGTTCAAGAGAGCCCCAAAGTGCCAAATACTCATGGAAGGCAACGGCTTCTTCACCTTTGGAGAGCAGGTGGATCAGCCAGGGCTGGAAAGGGCTAGAGAAGTTTCCCGGATGAGGGGTGCTTGAGCTGGTCTGGGAAGGGTGAGGGAAGAGCGGAATAGGACTGGAAAGGGGTGGCAGGGGCTTGGAGGGCTCCATGTGTTCTCTGTAAATGAGAAGGACTGGAACAGAAATGCAAACGTTCAAGCCAACTTAAAGGGGCCCCCCGGCTTTGTTCAGAGCCATCACTAGAATGAGCAGTTCATGTTCATATAGGAGCAGAGGTATATTTGTTCTGTGCTGTAAGCAAGTAGAGAAAGCACACCCCACGTTGGACATTGCACTCGTGGGACTCTGAGGCGAAATGCATAAGGCACGGGGCAATTCTTTTGCAGCTGCAGAGAAAGATAGATGAAATTGGAGCTGTAAGAAGTTAGCCAGACTGAGGGCAAGGCCTGCTCTCTCCCCATACAGCAGCCTTCCCTGCAAATACAGGCACCCAAGGAGCTGTGTTCTGGCACCTGGGAGAGGGAGACAGCAGGCAGCTCCTTCTGGCCCAGGTGGGGTCTCCTGGGCAGTCAGTGGTGAGCAAAACTCATTCACTTCTCTTAGAAGCCAGGGAGAGCCCCAGTGCTGACTCAGCACCAAGTCCCACACTCTAAGCTGTGACCAGGACAAGTCCCTGGCCTTGGGAAGCTCACAGTCTACTCCAGTGGCTCTCACCTGGAGGGCGGGGCCCCGTCCCGAGTTTCTGACTCCGGAGGTCTGGGGTGGGGCCCCAGAATGTGCATGTCTAACAAGCGCCCAGGTGACACAGGTGCTGCTTGTCTGGGGACTACACTTTGAAAATCACTCATCCAAAGTAGGATCTCAAACTTTAGATGCCTGAGAATCATCTGGCCTGGTTTCTGGAGATGCTGATTCATAGACTGGGGTAAATGGAAAGGCGTGGATTTTTGACAAGTGTCTGGAGATTCTGATGCCCATCAGTATTCGGGAACCATGGGCATAGGGGGGTGCTTGTTGAACTGCAGCTCCCCAGAGTGGGAAGCTGGCTTCTGTAGCTGTGGGACAGGGTCTGGAACCTGTATCTTTAGCAAGCACCCCAGGTGTTGACACTTGTGCTGAGCATGTTAGAGACACTGGCCAGAAGGTGGAGAGAAGGTGGGAGTGGCAGCTCCTCCTTCACTGTGGAGGAAATATCTGTTCTCTCTTTGTGAAGCCCTGGTTATCTCCCACCTCCCACTGCCAGGACTGGCCACACAGCAGTACAGTCACTAGCGTGGGTCCAGTAAGTGCCCAGCTGTCCATCATGTTGTACTTGGCACCCAGCAACCTGCCCACACCATTTAGCATTGTCAACTGTGGAAATACCCAGAAGATGTCAGGAAAATTTTGACCTTGCTCAAGCTCAACAGGGCTAGGTCCTGAACTTCACCATCCCCTGCCCCGCAACTTTCAGCTGCTGTTGACTCTTTTCTTGCTTGGAGACTCGGTGAGTCTCTGCAGCATTTTGTATCCTTACCTCCAATCTCCCAAGAAAGTAGAGATGCTATCCAAGGGCTGATGATATGCAGGTGGTCTTTCAAATATGTGCACCTGAATACTCACCCATCTTGCACCAACAAGGTTTATATGCAACCTACTGCAGTGAGTCACGCCACTCCCACCCCTGCCTACCCCCACAAGCCCAGGAGACAGAGAGAGGCTAAACACCAGAGCTTCGAAACAGAGTGCAGTTTTAACAGGATCTTGCATCCTAAGCAAAAATGTTCCAGCTCCACCCCATGTAATTCTGTGGCGAGTAGTTTAGGGAGATTCCCTTCAAAGAAGTTCCAGAAGCTGGAGGGAAGTTTAAGAGGTCAGAAGACAGGGGAAGAGGACAAAGAGCTGTTTTTGCCAGAAAGTCCTTTTGTGGGGGGATCTTGACTGTAAAACAGAGAGGAAGGATAATTCAGTCTCATGCAGCAGGCATGGAGCCCATGAGCCCTTGTTGTCCTACATTGAACCAAGAGGGGAGGGTGGGGACTCAGGTGCCAACCTGGCTTGCACACACACTGGTGGGCTGTTTTTGAATCTGTAAAATGGGAGGAAAAGTGTCCTTCCTACTCCCTGCACGGGGAGATGAGAGGACTGGTGTGCATGAAGCTGGCTCCCCCGGCATCGCCAGGCCACCATCCGGGCCAGCCCAGTGACAGGGGCCAGGAGCCAGAACCCTCCCTCTCCAGGCCTTGGATTTTATTGGGAGACCCAGCTGGAGAAGAAGCAGGAGGACTGTAAGTGCAGCAGCGGGTCGGGAAATAGAAATGGCGTACTACCTTTGGCATGCATTTTTGCAGATATTCTGGGGAAAGTGGACCGTCCCGCCTAGTGACCATTAGTTATTGCTATTGTTTACCTTTGCATGGCTTGTCATGGCACTGGGACAATGGGGGGGGCGCAGCGCTTCAAGCTTGTGAGAAGCCAAGGGACTCCCAGGACAATAAACAAGTGCATACTTGTCCTAATGATCATCGTCACAGGGTGTCCCATGAACCTAAGTTCATGCCAAGGGGCTGGGCACGGGTGTGGAAGGCGGGGCCAGAGGGGCGGGGCCAGCACAGGGCGCATGCGCGGTATATGCCCGCAGGTGCAAGGTATGCCCGCACCTGGAGCGGCAGCCCAGCCAGGTGCCGGGACTTGGCGTCAGAAGACAGCTGCGAGGCTTCGCTCTGCTACCAGCAGATGGATTCAATGACTCTGAACAAAGCATTACTTTCCTTTGCGTCTCAGCTTCTTTATTTAAGAAATGACAACATACCCAGCCTGCCAGCCTAGCAGTTGTGGGGTTCTAGTGCAATGGCTTGCATACTGTCCGTAAACTGTTATGTGAGAAAAAAGAGATTACCGTCAGCCATTTCTGCTCCACAAAACGCTTTGAGTCAGTTTAGTTATTATAAAGTGTGAATATGGCGAAGATGCTGCTGAATGACCGAGGAGCAACCATCTCCCCGCAGCCTCTCTCAGAGTCTGCACCCATGTGGCCCACAGCCTTGGTTAGGGGTCTCCTGTGTGTGTCGGCCCCGTGAGCTGAGTCTTTGGTGAGGGCAGGGGGTTCCTTCCTCTTTGGGTGCCATGACCTCTGTGGGCCCCTTAATAGGAGAATGGTTTTGAATGTATAAAATAAAACACTCTGGGTTACAAAGGAAATAATTACGCTGATACATATTTACCCAAATATTTGTTTTAATTTGTGCTCTTTAAAAAATTAATGTTTTCATAGATCTATCAACAGTTCTGAGATGAACTACTTGCTCATGTTACCAGGCTGTAGTGCAGTGGTGCACGATCACGGCTCATTCTGCAGACTCCGCATCCCAGGAACAGATCGTAGTGTCATGCATCGGCCTCCAAAGTAGCTGTGATTTCTAAATGGTGACCAAGTGCCAGGTACTGTTCTTGCTTCTGTGACTTGTTGTGTATGTTCATGATGGAAGGAAATACTAATGTTCAGCTAGAGATTAGTGGGGGAAAAAAAAAGTCATTTTTTCTCTATGCAAGTTCCAGACTGCTGGAATTCCAGACGTGAGCCACCACACCTGGCCCTCCTTTCGGAGGGGGAAGGAGAGGGAGGGCTGGTGCTGAGGGGCGGAGGCCTCGCCCTGACCTTCAGCGGGACATGGAGCCCTGGGGGTTTTGATGTTCTTAGCTGGTAACTTAGAAGGATGCCAGCCTTTTTGACTTGGGGAAAAATCGAACACTTCAAGAAAAGGAAGACATAGAGACCCAAACCACAGAGCTCCCAGCAGGATAAATGGACAGGGATTGAGAGGGGAGCCTCTCAACTGAGTGGGGCACCACCTTCACCAGACCCCGTTTTCCTAATCACACACAGGCTGGTGATGGCGTCTGCCTAGGAGTCTGGGGCTCAGATATTTTGCTGTAACAACAGGCTGGTGACTAAAATTGCTTTTTATAATGTTATTTATTTTAAAAATAAACCTTAGGGGATCTCTTTGTAAGTGTTGTAAAATAAAGATTGTGTTCTCTGGGCTGATATTTCACAGGATTTGTTGCCGTTTATAACCCCCCGGGTGCTATCAGATGTGCTGGATGCTGGAAGAATCAATACTCTAGGAACTTTGGTTCCTGAGAATCTGACTCAGGTTCATGAAAAATCGGAACTTTCTCTGGTGCGAGCTTTGCTTATAACTTTGATGTAGGGGACCCGGAAGTTCTCATGGATGCAGAGAGACGTCGGTTGGTACCTATTAGAGACTTTCACATTTAAAATTGACTTTTAATTGGAATTTAATTGTTACATTTAGAATTAATGTTATGCCCTGGCCTCTTCAGGAAATAAATGAACATCCCATTGCTCCCCCTGCCCTGCCCGCGCTCCCTGGCAGCACAGTGGGGCCACAGGATAGAACTGCCAGGGGCTCCAAGCAGTTTTCCCTCTCAGGGGCTCCCGGAGCCCTGGGAGCCACTCCTGAAGGGTGCTTTAGACAGTGGCTTCAGTCTCCCTGACCGTAACTCACAGCAAGAAGCCCGTGTTCTATTGTGTGTGTGCATATACATATGTGTAAAACCAAAAACAATTTAACAAAATATGTATATATGTGTGAATATATGGATATATACATTGCGAATACATATATATAATAATAGGAAAGGTTTATCTGAATAATACTCTTTTTTTTCACCTTTTTTTTTGTTGTTTTGAGACAGAGTCTCACTATATTGGCCAGGGTGGTCTTGAACTCCTGTTCTCATCAGATCCTCCCACCTTGGCCTCAAAATGCTGGGAGTACAGGCACGAGCCACCGCGCCCGACCAGTACTTACTCTTATCATACATTATGCACACTGCACGCTGACAGTGTTGATTCTAGTCTGTGTAAGTGTGCCTATATCCTTATGTAGATGACATGAGCAGGTCTACATATGTGCATATTACTGAAAAGGTTTAACACAATACAGTACTTCCCCTAGATGTGCTAAGCACTCTGACCTATTCTAGTTTCACGTTTATCCATTGCTGGCTGCAGACATTGGAATGGATTTCGTAACTGTTTCGTGGGTTGCGACTCCACACAGACTGCAGCTTGAGAACAGGATCTTGCAGGCGTGTGGGCAGGAAGAGGTGAAGCCTGTGATGCAGCCAAGTATTTCTTGGAGGCTCTTGCAGGGGTGGGGTTGGGGCGCCGCTTCTAGTGGCTTCTGCATTTGGATGCCTCAGTTGTGCTTCTTCCCCTTTTCTCCTGTCCCTGACCTCTGCCTGTCTCCATTTCCTCCAGACTTTACTTTTTTCTTTTAATTGAATCCGTAGCCCCTCTGTGGCACTTATGAGCCATCTCTGCGGTGTTTCTGCACCACCTTCTGTTTAGCCACAAGAGATTGGCCAGGTGGGAAGGCCTGCTGACTTAGTAATAGCTCATGGCTCCGTGTGGCCACTACAGATGGCGTGTCTCATTCCATCCCACGGCCATCCTATGCAATTGGTACTATTCTAACCTGGTTTTACAGTTGAGGAAACACTGCCTCCTCTAAGAAATGACGTGCCCCAGGTCCCCCAGCTAAAGGGAAAAAGAGCAGCCTTCAAACCCAGACCTGCCAGGCCCCAAGGCCTGCGTTTTTCATCTCTGTGCTGTCCAGCCTCTCATTTGCCTTTTCTGGAGACGAGGTTATTTGTTTGTTTTTGTTTTTTGAGACAGGGTGTCACTCTGTTCTGTTGCCCAGGCTGGAGTGCAGTGGTGCAGTTATGGCTCACTGCAGGCTTGACCCCCTGGGCTCAAGCGATCCTCCCTCCTTAGCCTTCTGAGTAGCTGCTGGTACCACAGGTCCACCCCACCGTGCCCAGCTAAGTTTTAAAGTTTTTGTAGAGATCGGATCTCGGTGCATTGCTGAGACTGGTCTTTAACTCCTGGGCTCAAGCAATCTGCCCGTTTCAGCCCCACAAAGTTCTGGGATTATAGGCCTGAGTCACCTTGCCTGACTGAGACCATGGTTTAAACAAAGAGTTCTGATAATTTTCTTTCCTAATATCTTCTTCTTAATGGGAAGCAGTTCCTTAGAATTCAGTTGTCAACTTTGCCCAAGTTTGGGAACATTTCAAGATGTCTTGGGTGTGAAATTGATTTCGTTCTGCTTTTTAGAAATACCAGGAGTGAGAAGAGCTGCAGTCAGTGTTTCTTTGTTGGTTTGCTTGCTATTTCCTCATTTCCTCACCTGTTCTCTGTGTACCTGTTTATGGTGGGGGTGCCTGTTGATATTTGACTGGTGGGAGGGAGGTGTGTAAGCATACTGGTGAGGTTTAGGTACTTCTGAGGAGCAAAGAACTGCCTAGCCATGGGGTAGGATGCCCTGTGTAGGTAGTGAGCACCCCATTACTAGAGGTATCCAAGCCAACTTGCCAAAGAAAGCCTCCAGGAATGCATCATTTTAAATACTTAAGATTTAGCATAGCGCCTGCACACAGTAAAGGCTCAGTAAATGCTTCTTGGGTGAATGAGCTTTTGAGCATGAGCGGCCCTTTTCCCCTGATAAATCTCAGAAAGGGTGAATGTTAGAAAGGACACCAAGAGATTGGTCAAAGGACTCAACAAACTTTTATTCTCAAAAACCACCTGAAAGATGGTAGCCTGACTCTTAAACATCAACAGAGAGCACAATGCCACTGTTCATAGCAGAAGCACATCCCAAGATTTCATATATTTCATAATCAGCTTCAAAGGAAGTTCCTCAACTCTCTTCTGCCACAGGCTAGGTCCATCTCCTTTGCTCATCCTCACTGGCAATAGAAAGCTGGATTGGAGGAGGTGCCTCTCCTGTGAAATGGGGCGCTTGGAAGAGGCTGCATCCACTTGGGCTTGTCCTAGAGCTGGGGTTGGCAAACCACAGCCTGAGGCCCAAATCTGGCCCTTTGTCTGTTTTTGTCAATAAACTTTTATTGAAGAGCCATAAACTTTTTACGGATTGTCTGTGGTTGCTTCATGCTACAAAGGCAGAGTTGAGTAGTTGCATCAGAGACCATCTGGCTTGCAAAGCCTAAAATATTTACTATCTGCTTATTTACAGGAAAAGTTGGCTTTCCTTGGCCTCTAAAAAGATTCAGAATAAAGGCTGGAAAAACGAGAGGATATCATGATGAAGATGCACAGCAATTCCATTCCTGGGTATATACCCAAGAGAGCCTAAAACAGCGCTCAATAAATAGTTCTACACAAATGTTTGTAGCAGCATTATTCATGATAGCTAAAAAGTGGAAGCAACTCAGATGTCCATTATTGGAGGCATGGATAAACAAAATGTGGTCTCTCCACATATTGGACCATTATTCAGTCATAAAAAAGAGTGGAAGACTGACACATGTTACAACCTGGATGAACCTCAAAAACATTATGTTAAGTCGAAGGCAGATACAAAAGGTCACATGTCGTACGATTCCATTTATATCAAATGCCCAGAATAGGGGCATTCAAAGAGACAGAAAGCAGATTAGTGGTTGCCAAGGGTCAGGGTGAGAGATGGGGGAGGGAGAATGGGGAGTCGCTGCTTAATGGGTATGGGACTTTCTTTTGGGGTGGTGGAATGTTCTGGAACTAGATTGGGGTGGTGGTTGCTCAACATTGTGAACGTACTGAATGCCACTGAATTGTTCCTTTTAAAATGATTAATTTTATATTATGTTAATTTCATTTTAATTAAAAAGAATAATGGGGATGCTAAGTGGTATGATGACATCCCAGGGGGTCACCTACAGCCTGGGAGTCCTTAACGCACCAGCCACTTGTGACCCTCCATCCCCACGTTTATGCCGTATCTGTGCATGATGCATTTATGATGGTTCTAAGCCCCTTATGGGAACACTGTATACATTTCCACCTCAGAGTATATTTCCATGAAGGAGGCAGGCAGAGTCTTATTATCCCTCTTTGGAATTTCTCCATCAGGTATGCCCCATCTGCTGCTGATAAACTTCCCCATTCCAGCCTTCACAGTGCTGGATTCCTGCACCTGCAGTAGTTCTTAGGTAAAAGACTTGTTTGCACAACATGTCAGTGTTAGGATGTGCGTTCTTTTCTTGGCAGAGAGGGGTTGGGGGTTAGCAGGCAGGACAGTCAGAGAATGGAGTGGAAATGCATTAACAAACAGGGTCTTGTTATAGGGTTCTGAAAAGGACAGGATGGTGATGGCTTTGGGGAATGGTCAGAGAAAAAGTCCATGGTCAGAGAGAAATGGGCAATTAATATGATGACAGGGGTCTTAGGTTGGGGAGGAGTGAATTTGTTGAAGCCATGGTTGCTGTGCTGTGCAGTTTTGGAGGCATGCTCACATCATGGCTATACACATGGAGTTCTTGAGGTGGTATAGTGCATAGCCTGTGCAACTCTACATGGTGGTCTTGGGTTAAAATCTATTCACCAGGCCAATCAATTAGCTTATTATTTTTTTTTTTTTTTTGTCTCTTAGATGTTAGCATAATATAAACAACTTCAATGCTAGATACTACAATTTTGGTTACTGATGATAAAATGTGTTTTCGATATATTTATTAACCGAAACCAAATTCTTGTTAATGTTGTTAAAACATTTCTGTTAAAGTTCTTAAGCGATCCTATAAAACACTGCAGTCTGTTAGTTTGGCCAATTTAGCATCTTGGTTATTTGGTCAAGTGGTATTAATTGAACAGATTTGTGGCCAGTGCCCTAGGCCCTGGGCAAAGCCGTTGTCTGGCAAACGTCGACAATTGAGATTCTAGATGTACTGCAGTTTGCACAAGCCTAACCCTTCTTGATCAAAGACAAATCAAAATCCCAAGGAGACAAACAGATCCAACGGGACTCAGCAATGAGAGAACCAAGAACAAGGTCAGGACTCCCTGTCTTCAAGGGTCATGTGTGTTTTTGGAGCATGCTGGGGCTATAGAGACATCCTTGGATGGGTTTGGACCAAATCAGATCTCTGGCACATCAGACCTGCCACCCACTGTGGCTATTCTGGGAGCCAGTGTGGTCCCCCTGGCCTTTTCACTGAAGCCAAAGTAACCATGACTCATGGGAATGGTGAGCTGCACTGATGGATCATGGATCCTCCTTCAGAATCTAATAAACATCAGGGGCCCTCTCCCCAGACAAATGTACACATGATAGTGTGTTAGTTTCCCAGGGCTGTCAAAACAAAGTACCACAAACTGGGCGGCTTAAACAACAGAAATCTCTCCACTCAGTTCTGAGGCCAAAAGTCAGAGATCAAGCTGTTGGTGAAGTTGGTTCCTTCTGAGGGCTGCGAAGGAAGGCCCTGCCCCAGGACTCTCCTTGGCTTGCCGATGGTCTTCTCATTGTCTTCTCTCTATGCATAGCTCTGTGCCCATGTTTTCCCTGCTTGTGAGGACACCGGTTATATAGGATTAGGGCCCACCCTAATGACCTGACTTTACCCTCGATGATCGTCTCTCCAAATAAGGTCACATTCCGAGATACTGGGCAATGTTAGAACTCTAACATATCTCTTTTTGGGGGACACAGTTGAATTCATAACAACCAACAATATAAATTTGCCTGCAATGTAGAAGACTCAGAGAGCCTAGTAGTTGCTTTTTTCTGTAATTCTTCCTTTCCTTCCAGCCCTTGCCATGGCTTTCCTGGGGTATTTTTTCCAACCCCATAGATATTAGACTTGGCCACATGACTTGCTTTGGCTATTGGCAAGTGAGCTTAGGTGATGTAGGCAGGTGGAGCCCATGCATATGCTTGTGTAGCTTGGCCTAGCTTCTTGGGCCCCTGCCATTTCCCATGAGAAAAACATGCCCCAAACAGATGCTGGTAGGTGAGCCTGGTCCCAGAATGAGAGACAGGTGGAGCCCACCTGAACCCGATCTGCAGCCCAGAGCAGAGCTGTGCCAGCCAATCTGCAAAAATGGAGTTGAGCAAGAAATACACGTTTGTTGTTCTAAGCCAGAAGAGTTGGGATTGTTACATCGCATTATCACAGCAACTGCTGACTAATACAGTGGATCGCGAGCCTCAGATTTAGAAAATTCCTGCTGTGCTGTGTAGGATAATTAATGGTTATAACTTTGGCATGCAAATTATAGGTTTCTATGAGATCATTATGGAGTTGAGCACTCTTATTTTGTAGATGAGGAAACCAAGATCTTGAGAGTTTCAGTGTCTTAGCCAAAGTCACAGAGAAGTGACTTTGAGCCAGAATTCAATGCTCCTTTCCTGATGCTCCTCGCATGGTGGCATCACTGAAGACATAGGTGAAGAACTGGGATGGAACTGGAAAGCCAAGTTTTGAAATTTCCTCCCCTAGGCATTGGCTTCATCACCCTTGTCAAGACCTTTAAAAGGGACATTAATGAGCAGCAAGATGAATTTGAATCTCATCTTTTGGTTCTTTGCCCCTGGAGAAAGACCTGGTCGAAAAGTGGGTCAGCTAGAGGCATGTGGAATAGTGGATGAGTTCCAGACAGGGAGAGGACAAGGAAAGGGATAAGGGGAATTTGGAAGGAAAACCTTAGAGGAGGGGAAAGAAAGCTGAACCCTGTACATGAGAAGGGAGGAAAAAAGTGGAGATTAGAAAATAAATGTGGCTGATGGCAGAGAGATTTGGTTCCACACAAGCACACCTTTGGAATCAGCTACTGGTGGGAAATTAAATAGCCCCAAATCTGCTGGTTCATGGGGCTTCAGGCAAGTCTCCATCCAGCCTTCAAGTTGCTATGAGCAACAATTGTCCTTTAAAAACCACAGTCTTACAGAGCCAAAGACAGCAGATTCGACACTGGGTGTTGCCAAGGCCAAGTTGGAAGAGGATCCAGACAACAGCTCATACAGCACACACAGAATCAAAAACAATCTTTTGAACCAGCCAGACACTAATTAAATTAAAGCAGTGCTGGAAACAGCAGCACGTGGCAGAGGAGAGGTGCCAGGCCAAAGGGCTCTAGTTGCTTAGAAGCGAGTTCAGGAAAGAATAGACCAAGGCATCTGTCACTTTTCAGTGATGGAAGCATTTTGTGCAGCAGCTTATGTGTTATCAGGTACACCTGTCCTTGGACCAGCGACACCATTTGTGAGGCCCCGTGCAAAATAAAAATGCAGAACCCCTTGCTCAAAATGTATTAAGAATTTTAATACGGTGACTGCAGATTTTTGAATCAAGTGTGGGGTCCTGAGCACAAGGCCCTGTGTGGCTGCCTGGGTCATGCACCCCTGAAGCTTGCCTGTCTGTTATGAATAGTTTAGGGTTAGGGTGATTACACTCATTTCAGGTAGAACAGTTCAGTTGCGGGCATGCATTAAGATGATACTACGTTTTGAACCACAAATTAGGCACATTGCAATAACAGAAATTTGTGACCTACGTAGGAAATGCAAGAATCAAGCTTTCTACTCCAATTAATTGTTCCTTGGAGCAATTAAGTTTCTGCTTCTCACTGTGGAAGCAGAAGTGAGCTGATGCCAAACAATGAACCCTGTCTTTTGGCCCAGCCTCATGGAAATTCTCCTAGCCCGCCTCGTGGCACCAAACACATGTCTTTTCCAGGGAGTTTAGAGTATTTCAAAGATGCTTATTATTTAGGTTGCCAGATAAAATACGGGACATCCAGTTTCAACATGAATTTCAGATAAACAACAGAAAAGTTTTTAGTATAAGTATGTCCGAAGGACATTACTTATAGTAAATACTTATGCTAAACACTTATAAATAGCGTACTAAATACTTACACTAAAAATTATCTGTTGTTTATCTGAAATTCAACTTGAACTAGGCATCTTCTATGTATATTTGTTAAATCTGGCAACCTATAGAATGCATTTTTAAGATGCTGAGACTACATATGATCACCCCCAGATCACTGACGTGTACTAGGGGATCCAGGTGGGATGGCATGTGGGAATGATGGCAAAAAAAACCCCAAAAGTCATGGGAACTGTTAGAATTCAAGTCTGCATGAGTCCTGGGGATGCTGTAATAAAATGCCACCAACTGGGTGGCTGAAAACATGAGAGATTTATTCTCTTGCAGTTCTAGAGGAGAGAAGACCAAATCCAAGGTCTGCAGAGCCATGGGGAGAGATCTGTTCCAGGCCTCTCTCCTAGCTTCTGGTAGCCCCAGTCATTCCTTGGCTGTGACAGCCTAAGTCCAATCTTCTCATGGTTCTCAGTGTCTCCTCATGTCGTTCTTCCTTTGTATCTGTGTCCACATTCCCCCCTTTAACAAGGACATCAGTAATACTAGGTTAGAGCCCACTCTTTTAATACCCTCATTTTAACTCGATTACCTCTGTAAAGACCTTACTTCCAAAGTTTGGTCACATTCTGAGATATCAGGGGTTAGGGATTCAATACATCTTTTTTGGGGACACAATTTAAGCTATAACATTGTCCCAGGACTGTCCAGGGCTTTCCTATTCTTAAACTTTGTGGGATGGCCTGCATTTACTGAGCTGGAGAACCCTATGTACCTGGTCTTTGTGTAATCAGTCTTAACTGAAGACAATTCAAAGAGGCGACAGCCACAGTGAACCAAGAGGTGTCAAATACCAGAAGGGCAGCTCATCAGAGGACACAGGCGTGGAGAGTTCCATGGCCGTCCATGGAGTGTCTGTTCCACACTCCACCCATTGAGCTGCCATGTGGAAGTTTTCAAACAGAGCGGCAGACACGCAGCGTTACTCCTGCGGAGTAAATATTTCTGGCAATGCTCGCTTCATGGGAGCAGCCCACACATTTTGCACAAATGTTACACAAGCAGCCTGTGGCTTTGGAAATCATGGATGGAAATTATTTGCAAATTCTTTTGGAGCCTTATAACAAATGTTTGCTTCGGTCTTGAAGTGTTAAGCAAACAACTCCTCTACTTCAAAAATGTCTGCTAATGAGAAAGACATTTCAGCTGAAAGAAAAGAAGTGATCATTAGGGAAAAAAAATGGACTGGATTATGTTGATCAAGCAAAAGATCAACTTGGGACTCTAACCACATTTGTTGCTTTTATCAGAAATTGGAGTGATAGTCGATCTACAGATAATATTATGTTGAATGGACTTAATAGTCATTTTAACAAGGACGGGCCTCTCTTATCTGGAATTGGCTATGTAAAATCAAAAGCCACCAAGATACTATTCAAAGGAAGCCTTGGCCATTGTGTGGGACAGGTTATCTGGCTTTGATCAGCCCTTTCTCTTGCTACTTCCTAGTGTGAAGAGGTGGATGGATAAGACCTTTTTGGCAGGCTGGTAAATTGTGTATATTTCGAAGGAGAAGGCAAGCATATAAAACCACTTCTAAGAGCACTTTCGAGAATTTTAGCTTTAAAGCTTGCAGAGTCTTGTAGATCAGTGCTGATCAATAGAAATATGGGGTGTTTTTATAATGGAAAGTTTTCTTTTAGTCACGTGTTAAAAACTAAAAAAAAAATAGTGAACTTCCAGCTTCATTCATGTCTTTTGACTAACACAGGAACAGAAAACCAAACACTGCATGTTCTCACTTTTAAGTGGGAGTTGAACAATGAGAACACATGGACACAGGAAAGGGAACATCACACACCGGGGCCTGTCAGAGGTGGGGGAGGGCAAGAGCTGAAAACCTAGATGATGGGCTGATAGATGCAGCAAACCACCATGGCACGTGTATACCTATGTGACAAACCTGCATGTTCTGCACAGGTATCCCAGTATTTAAAGTTAAAAAATAAATAAAGTTAATTTTGATACCATAGCTAATTTAACCCAACGTATCCATAATATCTCATCATATATTTGATATAAAAATGATTAGTGAACGATTTTATCTTCTTTGTCTCATTCTATCTTTGAAATCTTGTGTGTATTTGTTTAAAATTACACTTTAAGTTCTGGGATACATGTGCAGAACGTGCAGGTTTGTTAAATAGGTATACACGTGCCATGGTGGTTTGCTGCACACATCAACCCGTCATCTGCATTAGGTATTTCTCCTAATGCGAACCCTCCCCTAGTCCCCTATCCCCTACCAGGCCCTGGTATGTGATGTTCCCTTCCCTGTGTCCATGTGTTCTCATTGTTCAACTGCCACTTAGGAGTGAGAACCTGCAGTGTTTGGTTTTCTGTTCCTGTGTTAGTTTGCTGAGAATGATGGTTTCCAGCTTCATCCATGTCCCTGCAAAGGACATGAACTCATCCTTTTTTATGGCTGCATAGTATTCCATGGTGTATATGTGCCACATTTTCTTTATCCAGTCTATCGTTGATGGGCATTTGGGTTGGTTCCCAGTATTTGCTATTGTGAACAGTGCCGCAGTAAACATACATGTGCATGTGTCTTTATAGTATACTGATTTCTAATCCTTTGGTTATATACCTAGTTATGGGATTGCTGGGTCAAATGGTATTTCTGGTTCTAGATCCTTGAGGAATCACCACACTGTCTTCCACAGTGGTTGAACTAATTTACATTCCCACTAACAGTGTAAAAGCATTTCTATTTCTCCACACCCTCTCCAGCATCTGTTGTTTCCTGACTTTTTAATGATGGCCATTCTAACTGGCGTGAGATGATACCTCATTGTGGTTTTGATTTGCATTTCTCTAACGATCAGTGATGATGAGCTTTTTTTCATGTTTGTTGCCTGCCTAAATTTCTTCTTTTGAGAAGTGTCTGTTCATATCCTTTGCCCACTTTTTGATGTTTTTTTTTTTTTCATGTAAATTTGTTTAACTTCTTTGTAGATTCTGGATATCATCCCTTTGTCAAATGGTAGATTGCAAAAATTTTCTCCCATTCTGTAGGTTGCCTGTTCACTCTGATGATAGTTTCTTTTGCTGTGTGGAAACTTTTTAGTTTAATTAGATCCCGTTTGTCAATTTTGGCTTTTGTTGCCATTGCTTTTGGTGTTTTAGTCATGAAGGCTTTGCCCATGCCTATGTCCTGAATGGTATTGCCTAGGTTTTCTTCTAGGGTTTTAATGGTTTTAGGTCTTACATTTATGTCTTTAATCCATCTTGGGTTAATTTTTGTATAAGGTGTAAGGAAGGGGTCCACTTTCAGTTTTCTGCATATGGCTAGCCAGTTTTCCCAACACCATTTATTAAATCGGGAATCCTGTCCCCATTGCTTGTTTTTGTCAGGTTTGTCAAAGGTCAGATGGTTGTAGATGTGTGGCATTATTTCTGAGGCCTCTGTTCTGTTCCATTGGTCCGTATACCTGTTTTGGTACCAGTACCATGCTGTTTTGGTTACTGTAGCCTTGTAGTATAGTTTGAAGTCAGGTAGTGTGATGCCTCCTCAAGCTTTGTTCTGTTTGTTTAGGATTGTATTCATTATACAGGCTCTTTTTTGGTTCCATATGAAATTTAAAGTAGTTTTTTTTCCTAATTCTGTGAAGAAAGTCAGTGGTAGCTTGATGGAGATAGCATTAAATCTATAAATTACTTTGGGCAGTATGGCCGTTTTCACGATATTGATTCTTCCTATCCATGAGCATGGAATGTTTTTCCATTTGTTTGTGTCCTCTCTTATTTCCTTGCGAAGTGGTTTGTAGTTCTCCTTGAAAGAGATCCTTCACGTCCCTTGTAAGTTGTATTCCTAGGTATTTTATTCCTCTTGTAGCAATTGTGAATGGAAGTTCACTCATGATTTGATTCTCTGTTTGTCTATTATTGGTGTATAGGAATGCTTATGATTTTTGTACATTGATGTTGTATCCTGAGACTTTGCTGAAGTTGCTTATCAGCTTAAGGAGATTTTGGGCTGAGAAGATGGGTGTTCTAAATATACAATCATGTCATCTGCAAACAGAGACAATTTGACTTCCTCTCTCCCTATTTTAATATTCTTTATTTCTTTCTCTTGCCTGATTGCCCTGGCCAGAACTTCCAATACTATGTTGAATAGGAGTGGTGAGAGAGGGCATCCTTGTCTTTTGCTGGTTTTCTTTTTTTTTTTTTTTTTTGAGATGGAGTCTCACTCTGTCGCCCGGGCTGGAGTGCAGTAGCTGGATCTCAGCTCACTGCAAGCTCTGCCTCCCAGGTTTACGCCATTCTCCTGCCTCAGCCTCCTGAGTAGCTGGGACTACAGGCGCCCGCCACCTCGCCCGGCTAGTTTTTTGTATTTTTTTAGTAGAGACGGGGTTTCACCGTGTTAGCCAGATGATCTTGATCTCCTGACCTCGTGATCCGCCCGTCTCGGCCTCCCAAAGTGCTGGGATTATAGGCTTGAGCCACCACGCCTGGCCGTCTTTTGCTGGTTTTCAAAGGGAATGCTTTCAGCTTTTGCCCATTCAGTATGATATTGGCTGTGAGTTTGTCATACATAGCTCTTACTATTTTGAGATACGTCCATCAATACCTAGTTTATTGAGAGTTTTTAGCATGAAGGGTGTTGAATTTTATCAAAGACCTTTTCTGCATCTATTGAGATAATCATGTGGTTTTTGTCATTGGTTCTGTTTATGTGATGGATTACCTTTGTTGATTTGCATATGTTGAACCAACCTTGCATCCCAGGGATGAAGCTGACTTGATCTTGGTGGATAAGCTTTTTGATGTGCTGCTGGATTCAGTTTGCCAGTATTTTATTGAGGATTTTTGCATCAAAGTTCATCAGGGATATTGGCCTGAAATTTTCTTTTTCTTTTTTTTTTTTTGGTTGGTGTCTCTGCCAGGTTTTGATATCAGGATGATGATGACCTCATAAAATGAGTTAGGGAAGAGTCCTTCTTTATTGTTTGGAATAGTTTCAGAATCTTGTGTGTATTTTATACTCGCAGCATATTTTAATTATAACTTGCTGCATTTCAGGGGCTCAACAGCCACAGTAGGTAGTGGCCATCGTATTGGGCAGCTCAGCTCTAAATCTTTGCTACTTAAAGTGTGGACCAGCAGCATCTGCATCAACTGGGGGCTATTAACATGCAGAATGTCAGGCCGTGCCAGACCTGCTGAATCTGCATCTGGATTTTAATCCAGTGAGAGGCTGTGATCTAGGGAGCTTCTTTTCAGACCTTTCAGCCTGACGAAGGATGCATCCATTCCATCTGGGTGCACTCTGGGAGATGGTGGGTTATTTAAGTTCTTCTACTTTCCCAAAGAGTGATTTCCTGAAGCTTTTCTGCCTTTCATGGGTAAGTTTAGATTCCCTTATACGGGACTCCTATAAATGGCAGTTCCATCCTGTGAAATCTACATGGAGGTCAGTCTGTGCATTGCACCTCTGGCTCATTTGCCTGCTGATGCAGGGGTAGATGTGGTCACGGCAGACACACCTGTGGTTAAAGAAGGACGCCTGGTAAGGAGGAGGGTGGGTTAATGCAGCCTCCGCCTCCTTAGGTGTCTGAGTGGAGCACTGGGCCTGTGTGTGTGGGTGCCCCTCGCTGAGGCTGGCCAGCGTAACTGGAGCGGGGTCCAGGCAGGGGTGGCCTCACTCCTCACCAAGTCCTCTTGGTGTCTCTATTTTCCCATTGATAAAAATGGAGCTTACAGCCCCAGAGGGTGGTTTGTTGAGTTTGGAGAAGACATTTGAGAGCCACCAGGGAGTGAAGGAATGAAGTACAAATGCTGGAAACCACACATATGTGCAGATGCGATATGGAGATGTTGGAGTGATAATCTTCAGGCAGGAAATCCAAGAAATTCCCAAGTTAAGATTTTACCAGAAAGGTCAAATCATCCTCAGGGAGGACAGCAAGAAGAGGGAAAAGAAAATAAAACAAAACCACCAAGAAATCTAAGAGATTATGGACAGAACTATCCAGCCAGATCTCCCAGGGTGCCAATGACTCCATGGGAGAGGAAAAGGCCTGATGATGGCTGTATTAATATTCTGAATGCTTCTGGAACTTTCTAGGCTTGTGGGTTATATAGGATTTGCTCAGATCTCTCTCTGCATTTCTTTCATATGATTTTAAAGAAAGGTTCCTAAGAGGACACTGGCATAAAAATTCCTTTTACACAAACACTCCACTGGAAAGCAAGGCCCTGCTTATGGGAGGTGCTGGGGCTTTGGGCCTCTGAGGAAATGTCTGCTGAGAGAGCCCCCAACCTGGCATGCTGTACCCTGCTGAGGGACTAACGGTCTGCTTTCCTGTGGAGAAAGGCAGGAGAGGAGTGCGTGTACTCCTCTGGATCACGTCTTGCAACAGAACAAAAACAGTAAAGTGCCCAAGTTGCCTCTGGCACAGAAGTTTCTAGAACAGTGATTACTTAGAGATAGTCATTTACCAAGCTGTGCTCCTTTGGAGACATCTGAGGAGTCAAATATGTGAGATTATTGGAGTCTTTTCCTTCCTTTGGTCATACGGAGTGGAAGCATAAATGTATCAATCCTTTGCTTATGGCACCTCAGAAATGGAGTGGCACACTTGCCACCTTACACCAGATGTGACTTTTAGGTGCTAAGAGGCACCCTGGGGTGGTGCCAGCTCTCTCTGAAAGGATGTTACCTAAACACATCACTCAAGACCCAAGACTCGAGAGTATTATTTCAAATGGCTCATAGTTCACCAACTCTTAAAAACTAAAGTAACTATCTGTTTTTCCTAATTCGCCAGGTCATACATGCCCATTGTATTAACAGAAAGTTGGAAAATTAGTGTAAAGAATGACATTTATCCGTAATAATCCCACCACCCAAAATAGCCACTGTAAACATTTGGACATTGAGCATATTGATTTGCATAGCTTGGATCTTACTATATTGATATTTTTTCCTGCCTTTTCCCACTTAATATTGTATCATATGCATTTTCTATATTACTGAAAATTATTTGTCAGCATGGTTTTTAAAAAACTTCTTACGAAAAATTTAAAAACCTATACCAAGTTAGAGAGCTGTTTATCATGAAGCGAATGTACTGACCACTTAGCCTCAAAAATTATCAATTTAGCCAATCTTGTTTTTTCTAACCTCTTTAATCTCTGTCTTTCCCCAATTGTTTTGAAGCAGTTTCCAAGAAGCATATAATTTTATCTCTAAATATTTCAGCGTGTATCTGAAAGATAAGGAATAGACAAAGAACTTAAAAACAAATAACCACTATGCCGTTATCTCATGTAAAAACAATCTTTTAAAATATCAGCAAATACCTAGTCAGTGCTTACAGTTCCTCAATTGTCTTAAAAATATTTTTGGATGATTTGTTTGAATTGGAATCCAAACAAGGTTAGTCTGTTTAAATTGGTTCGTAAGTCCCTCTCTGGTTGTATGGTAATTTATTAATTGAAAAAATCAGTGCATCTGCCTTGTAACTTCCTATAGTGCCACACTTTTGTCCAACATGTTTCTCTATGCTTTGCTTTTCCTAAACTTTAGTAGTTAGAGCTAGAGGTTTGATCAGATTCAAGTTTAAATTCTTCAGTGTTAAGATGACTTCATAGACATTGTTGGGCTCTTCCATCAGGAAGTATTTAATGCCAGCATCTCTTGGGTTTTCTTGTAATTTCCATTGCCTTGATCCATGAATTCATTAGGAGTTTCAAAATGTGACATTAGATAATCCCTTCTTTGTTTACTAATTGGAATCCTTTCCCCCGTCAATTCTTTTGTTATCCTGCAGTTTGTATTGTGAAGGCAAAGATTAGTAAATGCCTAATCTTTTCTCTTTAGCAATTTCAAAGTAACGATGTGGTTCATGACCGTCTTCCAGTTGTGAGCAATGAGATTTTTAATATTATTATGAACCTATGGATTCGGCCTATTGTAGTTATTATTCTTACTGATGCTTAAATTATATCTTTTTTTTTTTTGAGACAGAGTCTGCCTCTGTTGTCCAGGCTATAGTGCAGTGGCACGATCTGGGCTCATTTCAACCTCTGCCTCCCAGGATCAAGTGATTCTTTTGCCTCAGCCTCCCGAGTAGCTGGAATTACAGGTGTGCACCATTATGCCTGGGTAATTTTTGTATTTGTAGTAGAGATGGGGTTTCACCATTTTGGCCAGGCTAGTCTCAAACTCCTGGCCTCAAGTGATCCACCTGCCTCAACCTATCGAAGTGCTGGGATTACACGTATGAGTCACGGTGTCTGGCCTTTATTTTTGATGAATAAGATTTTATTCAGATGAACTCCTGATTTCTTTTGGCATGCCCCTAGTAATGTTTGGTAGCTTCTTTGATTTCTGAATGGCACAATTTTAGATTCATTGTGTGTATTTTCAGTTCGGATCTGGAATCAGCCATTCCTGCAGGCAGCCGCAGTTCTTTTTGTTAGAAAATGGTATTTAGAGACCACAGTGCAGCACGACAGTGCTCAGTGCCACTGGGTTGATGATATATTTCTAGGCCTTTTCAGGGGACAGTATCTTCTTAAAGATGGTTTTATTTCCTTCGAGGTCAAATGCATCATGAACTCATACTGATAGATGATTTTGTGAGCCAGGCAATTGAACAGGGACTGGTGGGGTGATTCTTCTGTTTCAGGAGTCCTGGACAGAAGTCACTTAATTATATTCAGCTGTGAATGGGTTGGTTTAGAGTATTTGAGTGGCTGGTGACTTCCATGTCTGGTGACTTGAAGTGGATGCCAGAAGGTGAGCCCTAGCTGAGGCTCAGGCCGAGCACCTGCAGAGTGCTTGGACTTCTCACCTGGCCTCAGGGCTCCTAGAGAGTATGTTCAGAGGGGCCAGGTAGAAGCTGCAAGAGTTCTAATGGCCTACCCTGACAAGTCCCAGAATGTCACTTCACTTCCACCACGTTCTTTCTTCTTTTTTCTTTTTAAGAGACAGGGTCAGGCTGAAGTGCAGTGGCATAGCTCACTACAGCCTGGAACTCCTTGGCTCAAACAATTCTCCTACCTCAGCCTCCCGAGTAGTTGTGACTATAGAGTTGCCTTTAATGCCTACCTATTTTCTTTTCTTTCTTTTTTTTATTTTAGCAAAGATGGGATCTTGGTACATGGTGCAGGATGGTCTCAAACTCCTAGCCTTGGGTGGTCCTCTTACCTTGGCTTCCCAAAGTGCTGGGATTACAGGAGTGAGCCACAGCACCCAGCAAAGAAGTAGCAAAGAATATATATATATATATATATATATTTATTTTTTTTTAGAGACAGGGTCTGTAAATCATCCAGACTGGAGTGCAGTGGCACAATCATAGTTCACTGTAGCCTCTAACTCCTGGGCTCATGTGATCCTCCCACCTCAGCCTCCTTAGCAGCTGGGACTACAAGTGTCTACTGTCACGGCTGCCTAATTTAAAATGTTTTTTGTATAGAGAGGGTCTCACTGTGTTGCCCAGCTTGTCTCAAACTCCTGACCTCAGGTGATCCTCCAAAACGGAGATCATTTGATCCATAAGGAAAGTGACAAGGAACTCTCTTTGGCATAAGTCCCCGAAACAGAGTTCACAGACGCTGAATTCTCAGTATCCATGAGGAGGGTTGATATTTCCAGGGTCTCATCTTGCTGATAATCTAAGCCTCCTCAACTATGCAGCATTTTGTGGTATTTTTCCACAAGCGAGAGTGGTCACTTTTATAATTTATAAAACTTTATAACTTATATAACTTTAATAACTTGCTAAAAATAACAGCAATTATAATGCTTGAATCTGGGACATTTCTCAGTGCATGAGAGGAGCTTGCAAGAATTAAGAGAAGATTAAGCATGATCATAGGTGGTGGCTGTGTCCTGGCGTTTCTGTCTGTGTGACTTCTGTGTCATTGATCTATGTGTATGTATTTGTGTGTGTGTATGTGTGTGTGTGTGTGAGAGACAAACTTGAGATCCACATACTGAAACTGTTTGAGTTAGTCAGCATAGGCTAACCTCTGTAACACACAACCCCAATTTTTCAGTGGCTCAGTACAATGGAGTTTCTTTCTTACTCATGTAAAGTCCAGGTGATGGCGGAAACTTGCGGGGGAGAAAGTCTACTCCACAGTGTCATTCAGGGACCCAGGCTCCTGCCTTATGGTGGTTCCATTCTCCAGGGCCTTTCCATCTCCTCCATTCAGCAAGTGGATGTGGGAGGAGAGTGCGTACATGAAGGACCACACAGAAGCCTTTTTTTTTGAGATGGAGTTTCACTCTTGTTGCCCAGGCTGGAGTGCAATGGCACAATCTCCGCTCACCACAACCTCCGCATCCTAGGTTTAAGCAATTCTCCTGCCTTAGCCTCCTGAGTAGCTGGGATTACAGGCATGCACCACCATGCTGGCTAATGTTTTTGTATTTTTAGTAGAGACAGGGTTTCTCCATGTTGAGGCTGCTGTTGAACTCCTGACCCCAGGTGATCCGCCCACCTCGGCCTCCCCAGGTGCTGGGATTATAGGTGTGAGCCACTGCGCCCGGCCCACACAGAAGCTTTTTATGAGCCAGATCAGGAAGGGGCATAAGTTCCTTCTGCACCTATTCCATTGGCCAGAATGGTCACACCCTCACCCATCTGCAAAAGACACTGGGAAATTTGGTCTGGCCATGTGTCTAGGAAGCAGAGGAGCAGGTGACAAGAACAGATGTGAACACAAGACATTCTGTGTCATCCTGGCCAACCTGAGAATGGGTGTAGCAAATGATCCCAGAAATGGCAAATCAGCTTTCCATGGAATCAGAGGATAGTAAGTTAGCATCTGCTATGTTTCCTTGGGATTGCATTGCTTTTCAACTCAGTGAGAAGGTGTGTAAAATTAATATTTTGTTCTTTAAGTCTTTCCCAGTGTTTAGGCAGACTCCATAGACCAAATTTAACTTGTTTGTATAAAGGCCTTAAGATACACACTTTTAAAAAGCATTGTGAAGAATTGTGAGCTGTCTGAGGTTTTACCTTACTTGCAAACTAACAAGTGGGCCTGCCATCGTTTCATGGATTCTGACAGAAGAGTCCCAGGTCAGAGATTTCACCTGTCTTGTTCACTGTTGTCTACATAGTGCCTGGAACACACTGCCTGGCACACAGAACCCTCAATCCGTATTTATGAATGAGTGAATAGGGAAATGCTAGCTATTATTATTATTTCTTTTTTTTTTTTTTTTTGAGATGGAGTCTCGCTCTGTCGCCTGGCTAGAGTGCAATGGCATGATCTTGGCTCACTGTAACCTCTGCCTCCCAGGGTTCAAGCGATTCTCCTGCCTTAGCCTCCCGAGTAGCTGGGATTACAGGTGCCTGCCACCACACCCGGCTAATTTTTTGTATTTTTAGTGGAGATGGGGTTTCACTGTGTTGGCCAGGCTTGTCTGACACTCCTGACTTCAAGTCATCCACCCACCTCAGTCTCCCAAAGGGCTGGGATTACAGGTGTAAGCCACCGCACCCGGCCAATGCTAGCTATTGTTATGACCTACTCTCATCAGGTCCCTTTCTCTCCCTGTATCCCCTGTCTCACATCTTTATTCTCACTTGCCCAAATCAAAAATTAAGGGCTACTGTCAACTCTCTCTACCATGTGAAAGCCATCACATGCATGAAAACACCTACCACCTGAAAATGATTCTTGCATGTGCCAGCTCATGTTGACATGATTCTGTCGTTGCTGGCTTTGAAGGAGGAGGAAGGAGCCATGGAATGCAGGCAGCCTTGTCAAGAAAACCAGTCAAGGTAAAGAAACAGATTCTCCCCTGGAAGTTCCAGAAGGAACCAGCCCTGCTGACTCTTCAATTTTAGCCCAGGGTTTCCCATTGCAGGTATCTGGCCTCCAGAACTGCAAGATAATCCATCTGTGTTGTTGTAAGCCACTGTGTTTGTGGGAACTTGTTATGGCAGCAGCAGGAAGGCAATACACCTGGCAAGGAGAGAGGGTGCTCACCAGGAGCCCTCCCTCCTGGTGGCAACTGGCCAGTGCTGCTGGCCATGCTCCTGAAGCATTTTGTTTGTAAGATGAGCACAGAGGGGAGAGGAGTGTCCAGTGGCGGGGTATGGGCAGGGATTGCAGAGTCTCTGAGGAGGTTTCCAGGCGAGGCTGGAAAAGGAGTGTATGGGCTCCTCCTTCATCTTACTGTGTCTTCAACACGTTCCTAGGGGCATGGGGGCAGGAGGGAAAGGAGTGGTTAAAATTAGCACACAGGTGCACCATGGCTCCGTAACACTAAACTCCTCTCTATGTTGTGAGAAGAGAATTTTGCTTTCCTTTGCAGAAATTCTGTGACTTTCCAATTTGCCTCACATCGGTGCAGTTAAGATCCAGGAAGCTTACATGAGCTTGATTTTCTATATTCTGGTTGTTGTGAGAGTGGTGTTTTCTGTTTCCATGTCCTTTTTAATATTCTTGTCGTCTGCCACTTGTTCCTCTCTCCTGGTTTTCCAGTGGAACTTGGAACTTAATGAGGAGGAAAAAAATTGCAGATAAGACTTCAAAGGCGAATGTTCTAAGTTTCTAAAAGGAGAATACTGAAAAGGAAAAATGTTCCAAGCAGCATCTCAAAGGGAAGGAAGAGAAAAAAAGTGAGAGCAAATTAAAAATGGGATTAGGCAATAGGCGTGAATGGTCAGGGGTGAGATGGGAAGTAAAGAGAAGAAAGTGAAGGGGTCCCAAAGAAAAGCATAGCACCTGCCGGTGATTCTGTCTCCCAAAGAAGGGGACATGGGTGGAAGTACAACAAGGAAAGAGAGGCTGGGTATTGCCCAAAATGTTAAAAAGATCTAAGAAGGGAGGCATGCTTGACAAACAACGATTGTTTGATTTTTCTCTTCTGATCTTTTCTATTAGATGTCTTTTCTCAAAGCTCCATCACGTCAGAGGGAACAAATGGCTTTCAGAATTAATGCACTTTCTTTCACAAACTCTTTGAATAGTAATGCTGTTAATATAGAGATTGCAGAGTCTGGGAGCACAGATTCCATTTTCTTTCACCTGTGGCATCTTGGTGCTCTTTTGTTCCTTGTGAATTTGTATACAGTACACTTTTCACCTGATTCCAGATACAAAGATGATCCTGATGATTGAGAGGAACAGTATTGAATGATTTATGCAGGTATCTGTGAAAAATGCAGAATGCTTTGTTTCCCCCAACATTATGGAATTTGTATGTCCTTGTTGGGTGATTTTGTGGATTTTTCAGTAATCATTCTCTCTGCAACTGCTTAGATGTTGGAAAATGTCTCTTGATATTGGCAGGTAGCTGTGCCTCTGAGCTGACAAATCGTCTCAATACAAAGATGTTGCTAAAGACATGTAGACACGTTCTCTTGCACGTAGACACGTTCTCTGGTGCCTTTCCTTTCTGGTTAGAGCTTTGATTTGCAGCTGTTTCTCAGTCACGTTTCTGTTGGGTTAATTATGCTTTGTTAATTTGTTAAAGTTTCGTGTTTGCTGTCATGTGTAATCATAACATTGTAATAAAAGCCAATAATTTGTAGGTGATGGCAGATGGTGAGGACCCAAATGAATGCCAAAAGAAAGAAATGAATTTATAGATCACATCACAATATTTTTGTCTTCAAAGTTCCTTCCTGTTTCTTCTGTAAAACCCTTGCGTGTGTGTTGGGGCTGTGAGTGGAGGACATGAGCCTTTGAGGTAATTTTTCTCCAGGAAGTCCTTACGATGCCAGCTCTCCATGACAACTATTGAAAACACACTGAGATGTTTTCCAAAACAACCAACACAATAATAATAACGAAATTACTGGAAGCAAGGGTAGAGAGCGGTCAAGGCAATTAAGAAGTTTCTGAGCAGCAGATCAGTCATTTCAGTCATGTTAGAAATTGTCATTGTCTTGAATCCCTTTGACGAGAAATCTCTCTGGATCCTTTGTAAGTCCTTTGGAGTGAGTGTCTTGGAAAAACAAGTGTCATTTCTCGTTTTTCTTGGGGAAGAGGAAGATGGAATATTTTTTCCCACTCTTGAGCAGTGTGTGATTTCGCCAGATTCCCTTGTGTGAACCTTGGGAGCAGATGACATTGATGTGACAAATGCCACATGGTTCTGCAAATCATTTGGAATCCTGGGAAATTTTTCTGAATTGACTGGAAGATGAGGACTGTGCCACTTCCCAGGGAAGTAAATACTTGATAATGAATGGAGTTTCCACCATGGTATACAGCTATTTCATGCCAGTTGCCCACCTAGAGAGGGCAGACCAACCTGTGCATGTCTAAGCTTGGAATATTGACCAGCCTCAGCCCTTGGGGTGGCTGAGCTCTCTGAGACCTGCCCACAGCCGGTGTAGCTGTGTCCCACAACTGGAACTTCAAGTCAGCATTCAGCTATGGTTACGCTGGAGTGGCATCCAAATGAAGATCTCCCCTGGGGCTCTTGTTCCGACTGCCATTATGAGAGTAATTCACTAATCTGGAAAGCAGAGGCCCTTCCAGTGGGGAAAATGACATTGGAATGGGTCTTTGTATGGATTCTGGCTACTGTCACTGCACACTTGCGGGCTCTTTGGAGAGGACAACCCCACTCATGGGCCTCTGGTTACAAAGACGTAGCCAACCCCAGGTCTTGCTGTCTCCACCCCAGAGATCTGGGTATCTGAAGATGGGAGAGGAAGAAGGAGTTTGTCCCTTTCTTCCTTGACCCTCCAGGGCCTGATTTTTCCTTGAGGAGTGAAATCATGGTCTCGCCTTCTCCATAACCTCTAGCACCATGAAATGGTCACATGTTCCAGTTCATCATCGGAGTTTTGAGAATCTCAAAGTCTTTGAGAAAGATCCTCTAATTCACTGGAGTCTTCCCTGGAGTTTTCTTGAGGCCCTCAATTTAATAAGAGCGGAGCCAGCAGTTAAGCCATGTTTGCATAGATTCATAGAAACATTGGAAGCTCCCTGATCCAAGACTCTGCCTCCAGGGCCTTTTCCGTGCAGCACTTACTCCTTCTTGTGCCAAGCCAGGGTTAGTGAAATCTTCACGAGCAGTCCTGGAAACCTACAGCTATTATAACTCCCTCAGTGCAAGGAACTCCAGACCCAAAGAGCGTGCTGCCATTCCTGCCGTTCCTGACAGGGCGACATTCCCAGCTTCAGCATGTGCATGCGGGTCTGCCCTCTCTAGGTGAGCAACTGTCATGAAATAACTGTGTACCGTGGTGGAAATCCCATTCGTTATCAAGTATCTACTTCCCTGGGAAGTGGCACAGCCCTCATCTTCCAGGTATCACCTTCTCACTGATGAGTCCATAGCAGGGATTGGTGAACTTTCTCTATAAAGAGCCAGACAGTGGGTATCTTAGGTTTTGCTGGCTATCTAGGCAAGTACTCACTTCTGCCATTCTAGCCTGAGAACAGTTATGGACTATATATAAGTGAATGGGTGTGATCGTGTGCCAATAAAACTTTATTTAAAAAAACAGGCAGGGGGCCAGATTTGGCTTGTGGGCTCTAGTTTGCTGACTCCCTGGCTATAGTAGCTCTCATTCCATAAAAAAGGAAAGGGCGTGAATTACTTTTCTTATGATCTTAGCTTATTGACTATAAAGGCATAGTTCTATCACACTGTGGTAAGAACAGAACAGGCAGAGGAATGTCGGACAGATGGAGGGATGTAGCTAGTGGAGCACAAAGGAGGGCCCCTCACCTGCCCAAGTAGGGGCTAAGTTCGGGTGAAGAGACTTCTAGGTGGAGAGGGTATGGGGGCTTCTCAGGTGTAGAGGTGATTAAGGTGGGTTTTGAGGATAATGTGAGTTCCATATCAAAACCAGAAGAGTGGTCAGGGGAAATTCACACAGCATGTGCAAAGGCGCTGGGATGCGGCAGAGCTGGGGTGTGGGGGACCCTGCATGTTCTCTGGAGTGTAACTGCTTGGTCAGGGGGGCTAGCCTTAGCAGCAGAGGGGGCTGGGAAAGGCGGCCAAGACCGAGTCTGAGTGGTCTCATATCTCAGGCAAAGGAATTTGGGTTGAGAATTTTTAAGCAGGTGGCAGACATGATCAGAACTGGGAGGGTGGTGAGAAGAGGAGACCTGAAGTGGGTGGGATTTGGCGTGTGGGAACCGATGCTTGGCCTTGGCCTGAGGACCTTTAGGTGAGCTCTGAGTTCTCTGCAAGCTTGGTCCAGGGCTCTGGCTCATAATTCCTTCAAGTCTTCCAAGTTCAGCCTTTCATGTCTGCGTTACCTTGGGTCACTTAGCGGGTTCCGCACCCTGTGTGTGTCTCAGCTGCTTCATCTACACCGTGCACCCGTGCACCTTATCCAACAACAGAGAAGCATGTCTGATGCCGTGGCTGGTTCTGTATGTCAAGGTGCCCAGACTGCAATACCCAGTTGTTTACTCAAACCCTGGTCTAGGCATTGCTGTGGAGGCATTGGGTCGATGTGGCTAACAGCTGCAGTCAGTTGACTTTAAAGGAGGTTATCCTTGATAATTTGGGTGGGCCTCATCCAAAGAGTGGAAAGGCCTTAAGAGGCAAACTGAGGTTTCCTTGTGGAAGAAGAAATTCCATCTGCTGACTGCAGCGTTAGCTCCTGCCTGGGAGTGCCCAGCCTGCCGGCCTGCCCTGCAGAGTTCAGACTTGCTTGGCCTGGGCCCACAATCATGTAAGCCAAGTCCTTGAAATTAGTCTTTCTCTTCTCTGTCTCTACATACATTTTATACACACACACACACACGCACATTTAATATGTATTTATAAAATATACATTATATATTTATATACATAATAGTAATATACATATAAAAAAGTAATCCATAGATATACATATTTAATATATATTTATAAACATAATAGTAATATATATTCATGTGTATGTGTGTGCATGTATGTGTGTTTATATGTGTGTATGTATGTATTTGTATGATGTGTATGTATGATCAGAATGTGTATATATACACACACATTATATATTTATAAAGTATATATTATATATTTATATACATAACAGTAATAGATATATTTGTATGTACGTATGGTTATGTGTGTATGTATATGTGTGTGTGTGTGTGTGATGTGTGTACACATGATCAGAATGTGTGTATATACACACATTTAATATGTATTTATAAAACATACTTTATATATTTATATACATATAGTAATATACATATTTGTGTGTATGTATGTGTGTTTATGTGTGTGCGTGTGCATATGTGTTGTGTGTGTATGTGTGTATATATATATATATGATGTGTATATACATGATCAGAATGTGTGTATACACACACACACACACACACACACACACACACGAAACTGATCTGTTTTTCTGGTAGAACCTGACTGATACACATAGTAAAGGTAAACTTGATGATACATTTCATTAATAAAGTGAAAATTTAATAGTATGTTTCCCACTATGAAGGTAGGAAAAAAATAATCATTCTTTAATGGAGGAGGTTGGTCTATTTTTGCTTCTTCTGCCTTCATCCCCGAGGGTCATTAAGAGACACCAAGGCTTCTGTTGACACAAATTCTTTGGAATGTGTAGCTGTCCCTCCCCATCCCTCGAGTTTTGGATGGGCCTGGGCTGCATGTTCAGCCATGATTCCCAGGGATGAATCAAAGACTCAAGGCATTGTGGGTGATTGTCTGACTCCAGCTCTGCAGGCAGGATTATTCCTTGTTCTCCATACCCTAGCAGGGCTTTGGGGAAGATCCAGTGATGTGTTTAGGCATTATTCACCCTTGCTAATGGATAAGTCATCTTGCGCAGATGACAGAGCTGGTCTGGGGAAGTAACTTCATGGGCTCAGAAGAAAGTTATGAGCCATGTCAAGTCCGAGCCTTAAAGTAAGTTGCCCGGTTGGCTTTCAGGCTTGATGCCAGGCAGGGGACAGCATAGGCAATAGGCGCTGGGTCTTTTCACAGACGTTCTGTTGAGCCGCCTCAACACCAGCTTGTAGGAACAAAGTCCAACAAGTGTTTCTCTAAGTTCTCACAGGCAGAATCCACTGTGCAGTTTGGCTGACGGCCTAGGGGACCGGAAGAGGATTTCTGTGAACCAAGGTGGCAGAGGACAGGAAGAGCAGCCACTGGCTTGGTTCAGAGGCCCTGAACAGAGGGAGCCTTCTGATGCCTGTCATCATGGCCAAGAGCACAACTTAAAAGAGAATGGAGGAGATATAGGAGACCTGGACCAGGGACCTTGGTTCCAGGAAGAAGAAACATTCATAAATTTTAGTTGCTGTTGCAGGATTTAGGCTCCAAACTTGAAGTAGAGTGGAAGATTAGTCCAGATAGTTGAGCCCATTGGAACCAAGAGCTGGTTCCAATGAAGGCCACGTCAATATTATAAAATTAACAACTGCACCACTGTCATCACATGCCGCCAGAGGCTGGGCCCAGTGGTCTCTCCTCTGCAGCCCCCACATAGTGTTTAAGGCCAAGCACTGAAGGAGGCTGTGGATGCATGCTGAGAGGAAAGAAGAGAATGAACATTTTCCTGGAAGAGATCAACCCTAACCCACTGATGCTCACAGCGGCCCTATACTTGTTCCAGTTGCTAAACCTCTGCCTAGGGTTGCCAGATTTAGCAGATGAAAATACAGGATGCCTGAAAAATGGTGCTGGCACAATCAGACACCCACATGCAAAAGCATGAAGTTGGGCCTGTTCCCTACACTGTATACCAAAATCAATCATTGGCCTAAGTGTAAGAGCTAAAACTATAAAACTCTTAGAAGAAGACATAGGAGTAAATCTTCATAACCTTGGGTCATGAAAAGCCTTCTTAGCTATGACACCAAAAGCACAAACAACAACAATAAGAGGCCAGGTGTGGTGGCTCATCCCTGTATTCCCAGCACTTTGGGAGGCTGAGGTGGGTGGATCACTTGAGGTCAGGAGTTCGAGACAAGCCTGGCCAACATGGCAAAACCCCGTCTCTACTAAAAATACAAACATTAGCTGGGCACGATGGCGTGCCTGTAATCCCAGCTACTTGGAAGGCTGAGGCAGGAGAATCTCTTGAACCTGGGAGGCTGAGGTTGCTGGAGTGTGCCTTTGCACTCCAGCCTGGGCAACAGAGCGAGACTGTGTCTCAAAACAACAACAACAACAATAACAACAGCAACAACAACAAGAAATAGATAAATTGGACTTTATCAAAATGAAAGAGTTTTGCGTTTCAAAGGAGACCATCAAGATAGTGAGAAGACAGCCCACAGAATGGGAGGAAAGATTTGCAAGTCATGTATCTGATAAGATCTAGTATCCAGAACATATAAAGAACCCTTAAAAATCAATAACAGAAAGATAAACAACTCAATTAAGAAACAAGCAAGGGATCTGAATAGATTTTTTTTTTTTTTCCAAAAAAGATACACAGGCCAGGTGTGGTGGCTCATGCCTATAATCTGAGCACTTTGGGAGGCCAAGGCAGGTGGATCACCTGAGATTAGGAGTTCAAGACCAGGCTGACCAACCATGGCAAAACCTGATCTCTACTAAAAATACAAAAAAATTAGCTGGGCATGGTGGTGTGTGCCTGTAATCCCAGTTACTCAGGATGCTGAGGCAGGAGAATCGCTTGAACCTGGGAGGTGGAGGTTGCAGTGAGCTGAGATCGTGCCACTGCACTACAGCCTGGGTGACAGAGCAAGACTATGTCTCAAGGTAAAAAAAGAAAATAAGGAAGATACATAAATGGCCAATAAGCACATGAAAAGATGTTCATTAGCCGTTAGGAAAATGTAAATCAAAATCACAATGAGATACCACTTCACACCATCAGGATGTCTATCATAAAAAAAACCAGAAACCAATAAATGTAGTGAGGATGTGAAGAAATGAGAACTCTTGTACATTGCTAATGAGAATATATATATATATGTGTGTGTGTGTGTGTGTGTATGTATATATATATTTATGTGTGTGTGGATATATATTTGAGATGGAGTCTCTCTCACCCAGGCTGGAGTGCAAGCTCCACCTCCCAGGTTCACGCCATTCTCCTGCCGCCTCAGCCTCCCGAGTAGCTGGGACTACAGACGCCCACCACCACGCCCGGCTAATTTTTTTGTATTTTAGTAGAGACGGGGTTTCACCGTGTTAGCCAGGATGGTCTCAATCTCCTGACCTCGTGATCCGCCCGCCTTGGCCTCCCAAAGTGCTGGGATTATAGGCGTGAGCCAACGCATCTGGCTGAATATATATATCTTTTTAAAAAGTGCAGCTGCTGTGGGAAACAGTTTGTAAATTTCTCAAAATGTTAAACATAGAGTTACCATATGACCCGGCAATTGTATTCATTCATATATATATATATATATACCCAAGAGAAATAAAAACATATGTCGACAAAAACTTAAACACAAATGTTTACAACAGATATAGTAGCCAAAAAAGTGGAGACAACCCAAACGTGCATCAACTGATGATTGGATAAATAAAATCTGTTGTATACATACAGTGGAATATTATTTGGCAGTAAAAAAGAATGAAGTACTGATACATATTACAACATGGATGAACCTTGAAAAAACAAGCTAAATCAATGAAACCACTCCTGAAGACCACATATTGTGTGCTTTCATTTATACAAAATGTCCAGAATAGGCCAATCTATAGATACAGAAAGTAGATTAGTGGATGTCAGGGCCTGGGGCTGGGGCTGGCATAGGGAGTGGGGAGGGCCTACTAATGGGTGTGGATTCCTTTGGAGCTGATGAAAATGTTCTAAAATTGATTGTGGCGATGGTTGCACAACCTTGTGAATATATTAAAAAGCATTGAATTGTACACTTTAAATGGGAGGGTTGGATAGTATGTAAATTATAACTCAGTAAAACTGTAAAAATATAGGATGACTCATTAAATTTCAGGTAACCAATGACTAATTTTTTATGGGTATATTTCTTGCAATATTTGGGACATACTTATACTAAAAAATTAGTCATTGTTTATCTATAATTCAACTTTAACTGGGTGTCCTGTATTTTATCAGGCAACCTCATGCATGTTGGCTGCGTGTGAGAACGATTTTAAGAATCATCCCTTCCAGGGCTCCTATCTTTTTATCCCTTTAGGACATTTACTATCAGAGGCTGAATCACGGCTGTGGCTCCTGAGCTCAGAGGCCTTGTTGTGGCTTCTGTTCTCTGAAAGCGCCACCTTGAAGAGTTTCCCTAGTAACCTCCAAACAACTCGTCAACCAGCCTGCAGGCCAGGGAGGTTTTTTGCAGAACAGTCAATGACAGGACTTATAGGCTACAGAGAAACAACTGGATTCTTTTCTGCATGTTGTCCCATGAGATGAGCTCTTCTTCCATGGCACCTTGATCGAAATCAAGGCAGGTTCCTTAGTTCCTCTGGTGACTTTCTCATCGTCAAAAATGCTCTGGGCATTTCATTCTCCATAAAGTCTCTCTCTGCTCAGTAATTAGTATGTCCAGCCCCATCTACTCATGAAAACTCCTCACCTCACTCAAAGTGGAAGATTCTTTTCTTCCAGGAACAGCTGCAGACAGAAAATATGCCTTGGGAATGGGTGGTTGGTTCTTGTTTTTTTTACTTAGGATAGCTCTGATAAGGTTTGGCTGTGTCCCCACCCAAATCTCGTCTTGAATTGTAGCTCCCATAATTACTGTGTGTTGTGGGAGGGACCTGATGGGAGGTAATTGAATCATGGGGGCAGGTCTTTCCCATTTTTTGCTGTTCTTGTGATAGTGAATACGTCTCATGAAACATGATGGTTTTATAAATGGGAGTTCCCCTGCACAAGTCCTCTTGTTTGCCGCCATGTAAGACATGCCTTTGCTTCTCCTCTGCTTTCCGCCATGATTTTGAGACCTTCCAAGCCATGTGGAATTGTGAGTTCATTTGACTTCTTTCTTTTATAAATTACTCAGTCTCAGGTATGTCTTATATTAGCAGCATGAAAACAGACTAATATAAGCTCCTTCCTCCTCTCCCCTCCCCCTACCTGTCTCCAGGGAAGGGAGGGGCCAGGAGAGGAAGGAATAAAGGAGCAGGACCGTTCCTTCTTTCTGGTACCAGTATGGCACTGTCCTTGGAGGCTGTTTAAACAGATAGATACTTTCTCATGTTTTGCACAAATTCATGAGAATTTTTGTATTCCACCTCATACTCTAGTTGTTTGTTCTTAATATGTGTATATTGATCACCAATTAACACTCTTCTTCCCTCCATCGGGATTCCACCCCTACCCCTAGATCTTCAAGTTGAATTCCTGCTCCAAGTATCAATGGCACAGTCATCCTGGCTCATCCCAGGGGTGGGTGGGAATTGTCCAGTTAGGGGAACATTGAGCTTGCTCTTGGGATGCATGATCCCTAGAGAGTCATTCTTGTGGCCTGGTGGCCCAGGGTGCATGGAGGTCTTTTGCTGTTGGGTGCCAGTCTACATCACATGTACACACACACACACACACACACACACACACTCTTTATAGAGTGCAATGCTGTTATCTGATGTTTGCATTGCACTGAGCCTGCTGATAACCTCCAGGGAAAAATGCTGTTCCCTGCTCATGGAGGTCCCAAAAATATTGCCTGGCAATGGCTTCTCTGGGACATTCAGGAAGTGGGTTGGCACTGTGTCATCTGACCTTCCCTCCTTGAAATGCACGCTTGCTCAGGAAGAGAAGACTCAGATGTCCTTCCCAGCTGCCAGGGCCTGAGGCATTCTGCAGAGAATTGTTCTGGAGCATTTCCTGGAATAGTCACCTCCTCAGATGAGTACAGAGGGGCTGCGGAAGAGGCACAAAATCAGCATTGCTACCACTGAGACCGAAGGGTGAATGTCTAGGAACCAGCATGATCAGAGACACCACACAAATGCAGGGGAGAGCCCTGGGGCCGAGGTCAGGGGTAGGCACTATCAGGAGTGGCGGGGATGTGGGCAGGCATGGGTCCACTGCTGTGCACAGCCATGTCATTCACAGCAGTCGAGAGGTAGAGGCAACCCACGTTTACTTTGACAGATGAATGGAGAAGCAAGATGTGATCTATCCACATAATGGAATATTATTCAGCCTTGAAAAAGAAGGAAATGCTGACACATGCTAAAACATGCATGAACCTTGAGGACATTATGATAAGTGAAATAAACCAATCATAGAAAACCAAACATGATTCCACTTATATGAGGTTCCTAGAACAGTCAAATCCATAGAAATAGAAAGTAGAATGGTGGGTGCCAGGGGCTGGGGGGCAAAGGGGAGTGGTTAATGGATACAAGTTTCAGTTTGGGATGAATAAAAAGTTCTGTGGATGGATGGTGGTGATGGCTGCCCATCAGCCTGAATGTGTTTAATGCTACTGAACCGTGCACTTAAAATACTTAAGATATAAATTTTACGTTAAGTATAATTTACCACAATACAAAAGGTAAAATAAAAAGTAGGAAAAAGCCTTGAAAATATTAATAAAAAAGACAGTGTGAAGCACAACCTCCTCACCCCACACATGGAAAGTTCTGGAAGCTGGACTGCACTGTGTCCGTCTGTTCCAAGGCCCACAGGCAGGACTGCTCTTCTTTGTTGTCTTTCATTTTTCAAAACCTAGCTCAGATTTCCCTTCCCTCTGAAAGCATCTTTGGGTCTCTTGACTGGGAGCTGCTGCCTTTTGTATGTTCTCATGGCTCCTTGTTTCTCCAGGGTGAAGTCTGCTATGTTTCATTTACCTGTTTGTCCTCCTGCCTCCCCCATGAGACCCAGGGACCCTCCGAAGCAGGCTGGGTCTTGTTCACCTTTGTGTGTGGCTCCATGCTCTGCATAGAACTGAGTGCACCTGTCATATCAGTGCTGCTTCCTGGGTTCCTCTTGAACCGTATCTAAAAATCAGGCCCTTTGGGAGGCCGAGAAGGGTGGATCATGAGGTCAGGAGTTGGAAACCATCCTGGCCAACATGGTGAAATTCCATCTCTACTAAAAATAAAAAAAATAGCTGGGTATGGTGGCGGGTGCCGGTAATCCCAGCTCCTTGGGAGGCTGAGGCAGGAGAATCATTTGAACCCAGGAGGCGGAGGTTGCAGTGAGCCGAGATCACGCCATTGCACTCCAGCCTAGGTGACAGGGTGAGACTCCATCTGAAAAAAAAAAAAATCAGGCCCTGCCTATCTGTGAATCCCAGGAGCTTTTGCATGAAATCATATGGCCGTGTGAAGTCCCACCGCTTGCATTTCAAATTTTCTCCCGTGGTGAGAACCCCCATGACTGTGATGAACTGAGAAAAATGATTTCTGCTTTGCAAGAGAACCAATACATTAGAAGATTATGTCTTTCACAGCTGGGAGCGAGTCTTATGTTCCTCTTGTTCCTATCTTTCATTGATTTGAAGTCTCAATATTCTTTTGGGAATATTTTAAGTCTACAGTGTTCTGAATGTGGAATAGATTTCCTGGGCACGGCTGGCACTGTGGGGGTTAGCCTAGCAAAGGAAAATTGCAAGTTGTTCTTCGTCCTTCCAAATGTATCTGTCCTGATCACATCAGTATCCTATCGATCACGTTAAAACGAAGAATTTCTGTCCAAGATAGGGAACCTTAGGTAAAGGGAAGAGGCAAGTGTCAGACTGGGAGAAAATATTTGTAATATCTAAAACTGATAGAGGATTGAAAGAGAGGTTCAGTGGTACCAAGAATTCTTGGAAATCAAGCAAACAATTGGCTCTATCTTCCTAACTTGGATTCCTGCATCTGAGTGTTTCCAATATCTCTTTTTCATAAATAAGAAAAAGTTAAACAAAAAAGTTTGAATGAAAAACTATTTAGGTCAGAGAAGACCTGAGTCTCAGTTTAGGATGTTGTGACTGAAAATACCGAAAATATTAATGTCACTTTTGCACATTGGTATATTAGTGCAGAGAGGTAGCATGAAGTGGTAAAAGACCATGTTATGGATTGAACGTTTGTGCCCCACAAATGCATTTGTTAAACCCTCAACAACCACTGTGGCTCTGTTTGGAGCCTCTAAGGAGGTACTTACAGTTAAACAAGGTCTTAAGTATGAGACCCTCATCTTTTAGGATTAGTATCCTTAGGAGAAGAGATGCCATTGTGAATAATGTTCACAGTAGCTAAGATACAGAAACAACCCAAGTGTTTGTCAATGGATGAAGGGATACAGAAACATCATATATATATATATATATGTATGTATATATGTATATATATTATATATATTTGATTTTTTTGAGTTCCATGTATAAGTAAGATCCTGCAATATTCTCTCTCTGTCTGGCTTATCAGGCTCATCCATGTTGTGGCAAATTGTAAGATCTCGTTCTTTTTTAGGGCTGAATAATATTCCATTATATATTTTATATATAGTTATATATATAGTTATATACATAGTTATATATAGTTATATATCATTATATAGTTATATATATAGTGATATATAGAGTTATATATAGTTTTTTATATATATATATTTATGGGTTGTGTGTTCCAGCCAGGCCAGCTCACCACAGATGGAGACAGAGACAGTACGTGTCCAGGCATTGGGACTCTGAGGCTGTAACCTCAGGAACCATCGGAGATGATGGAAAGGGCCTGGTATTGCCACAGTCCACATGGAGTTGGGAGTTTAGGCCCACTTCATCTAGGCCTGAGGGGAAGGGGGAACTCCACCTGACATCTGGCTACAGCTTTAATAGTGAGAGTCTCTGACAGTGGGTCTGACTTTGTCTCAGTTGAATTTAAAGAAGTCAAGGTGCCACCATTTTCCCCAGCAAAGGCTGGGCTCCAAGTCACACAAGAATGTCTTTTTGAAGCCCGTGCTGGAAGGAAATTAGGCCAATGACCTTTGGGAGGCTTCTGGAGGTGTGAGGTGTGCCTCCGTGTTCACTGTTCGTGTCTCAGCACTTCCTGGAGTGTCTCCATTGAGGCTTGAATGGGAACTTAGGCCACCAATGAGACCACAGGATGAAGTGTGCAGAACGCTCACCCAGGTCCCAGTGACTGCAGGCACCGGTTATTGAAACACAGATGTGTTTCACACACTTCCCAAGTGACACCCATTCCTAACACGTATGAACCTGCATTCGTTTTTATTGGAAACTATGGACCCAAATGAGCTCAAAGATGGTGGTGTTCAGTGGGACTGTTCATGGTAAGACAACAATGTTCTTCCAGGTGGTCTGAATGGAACAGCTCTGTTAAAGTATCTTCTCTGGTGCCACCAGCCAGAATTGCGAATATCATCTTCACTAGTGCCATCAGCCACTGGAATTTTGAATATACCCACTGTATTAGGGATCTCCAGGGAAAGAGGACAAATTCTCTGTGTGTGTATGTGCACGTGTGTGTGTGTATAAATATTTATTATAAGGAGTTGGCTCATGTGGTTATGGAGGTTTGCAGCAGGCAAGCTGGAGACCCAGGAGAACAAAGGATGTGGTTCCAGCCTGAGTCTGAAGGCTGGACACAACTGGTGCTCCACGTCGAAGACAGCCAGGCAGAGAAGAGTTCCTCCATATTCTTGCAAAGTCAGCCTTTCTGTTCTATGCAGGCCTTTGGCTGATTGGATGAGGCCCACTGGCATGACAGAGCCGTTTGCTTTACTCAGCCTACTGAATCCAACGTTCATCTCATTCAAAACATCCTCACAGACACAGCTAGAATCATGTTTAACCAAATATCTGAACTCCCCATGGCCCAGGCACGTTGACATATGAAGCTAGCCACCACACCTGCAGAGCAGTCCCCAGAGGTACCGGCTCAAAACCATGACCCTCTGCCTGTCATGACTGCTGAGGAAATGCCTAGATTTTATAATTGGCTACTGCTCTGTTTGTCTTGTAATTAAAAAATGCTTCATTAGAAACTTTGACTTCAGCTGGACCAAAGACCTAAAAGTGAAAGGTAAAATCACACATTCAGTAGGAAAAAATGTAGAATGATATGTTTGGTCCTAGGAATGGGAAAGGATCAGTGAACAAAATGCAAAAGATATTGTAAAACATGTTGTTAAAATGTTGTTGTCCATCTGACAAAGTTAGGGAAAGATGATGGATTTGGAGAGGGTGTCAACTTGCAGAAGGCTATGTCCGTAACTAAAACCAATCAGGAATATCTGAGAAATACCTAAACATTGATAAAAGAAAACAGGAATTCTAATGGGAAAATGGGTGAAGGATATAAATGGTAATTTACAAGAGAGGTAACCTTCTCCAAATACCCAAGCGTGTGAGGAGAGTCTCATTAGGAACGAGAGAGGTGCAAAGCCAAGAAGAAGATATCAAATCCATTAGGCCACACAAGAAAGCCATCTGTACTCGGCATTGGTGGGTGAGTGGATAGAGCAGCCCCCAGGCCTTGCTTTGGGGGTACAGATGGGGCAGAAGACAGAGAGCACATGGTGACACTTAATCCAAGTTGGCACAGGCTCTCCGTTCTGCAGCTGTGGTGCTGCTGGGCAGGGATTCAGTGTTTGGGACATGGGTGAGGATGTGTGTGTGGTGTGAAGGGTGGTCCTGGGAAGCTGCACACACTTGGGTGCCCAGTGCTGGGGGTAGTGGTGGGTGATGTGGGGAGGCTCTTTGTAGAGCAGTGAACGGGAAGACAGGCGGGCCAGATGTGCTGGGCAATCCCTGCTGGTTGTGCACATTCCATTCACATGCACCGCTCTCTCCTCTTCCCCATCTATCCCCACACCTCTTTCCATTTGTCTGTTTTCCTCACTGGTGAGCAAGGCACCCAGAATAACTTGCCATTTACTTTCAGAGAGTTTTCCTCTATTTGACTTAGTTGTACTATTCAATAATAATCAATGGAAAGGTCTTCCTGCCTTCCTTACCCCGTCCCGTCCCATGCCATGCATGGAACTCCCACCCCGTGCAGGCACTGTGCTGTGTGCTAGGGAAGTGAAGAAGGGAAGAGTGACCTGAGGAAGCAGGCTCACTGACCCCCTGGCACTTCACAGTCACGAGCTGGTCATCAGCATGCCTTCATTTCCTGTAGAGGCGGTGGTTCTCCACTTTTTGTTTTTGGGACCCCTTTACATTTTCAAAAATTATTGAAGACACCAAAGAGCTTTGTGTGTGTGTGTGTGTGTGTGTGTGTGTGTGTATTATGGTAAGCTGAGCATGTTTTTTTTACTGTATTAGAAAGTGGAATTGAGGCATTTAAAAACATTTATTAATTCATTTAACATAATAGATTTATTACATGTTGATATAAATAACATTTTTATTTAAAAAACCCTAAAAAATTTAAGCAAAGGACAAAATGAATCAACGTCGCCCCGCCCCGCCCGCCTGTAATCCCAGCACTTTGGGAGGCCGACGGAGATCAATGAGGTCAGGAGATCGACCATCCTGGCTAACACGGTGAAAACCCCGCCTCTACTAAAAAATACAAAAACTAGCCAGGCGTAGGTGGCGGCTTCTCGTAGTCCCAGCTACCGGGAGGCTGAGGCAGGAGAATGGCGGAACCCGGGAGAGACCTGAGCTTGCAGCATTGAGATCCGCCTCTGTACTCCAGCCTGGGCGGTGAGCTAGACTCCATCTCAAAAAAAAAAAAAAAAAAAAAAAAAAAAAAAAAAAGAGCAGTATTATTTTACATTTTTCAAGTCTCTTTAACAGCTGGCTTAGTGGAAGATGGCTGGGTTCTCATATCTGCCTCTGTACTCAATCTATTGCACTACCAAACATCACAAAACTTCTGGAAAACTCCACTGCACACTGAGAGAGTAAGGGTGGAAAGGGTAGATGACATCTTAGTATGATCATAAAAATCATTTTGATCTTATGGGGGCCCTGAAAGGGTCTGGGGACTCCCAGGGGTCCCTGGCCTGACCACACTTTGAGAACCATGGGTGTTGGCCTTTCTGAAGTTTTGACGTAGTGCCTCAATTCTAGAAGCCACTCAGTGCTTGATTCTAGAAGCAACATCTAGTGCTATGGTGAGGCCTGGGGCTGAAGTCTGGCTGTGACCTTGGAGCATTAATCTAGAAATTGGGGACTGAGGGAAACTGAGGTGGGCTACAGGCATTGGACTTTCCTTTTAGTGTTTCTTTGTGTCTTTTGAGGGATTTTTTAGTGCTGTTTTTACTGACTGTAGGAAGTAGGATATGGGTGGTGTATTATCGGAAGCTATCATTTCCTGAGCACTTCCTCCCAGATAGGCATGTTGCTTGTGCTGTCTGTGGCTAAAATTAGTTTATTCTTTGGAATTTGCTGTCTCTTAACGTAACAAAGGGTTTGGAGTAAAAATAATAGAATATTAGTGGAAATTTAAAGGTGCTGGCGGGCCCTTTAATTGTTCTGGTAACATTGATCTTACTTTAATCTGTGGTGCCCCTCCATGCTTGTATATTGGGAACAAGGGGTTTCATGTGCTTAGACTGGAGGCAAATTCTCAGAAACATTTCTGGCAGAAGTCAGGTGGAGAGGGGAACGTCTTTAGCTCCATCTAAAGTGTAAGAGGGAGTACAGATGTGTGCTGCCTGAAGAAAATCTACTTTTACAACTGAGACACAGCCTCTGAGGGTCCTCCCGCATGTGATTTGTCTACCATTTCCAAGCCCTCCTCTGGCACCGTGCTAGTTGCTAGTGAACAGATACCATTTGACACATAGATTGGCATTGTTTTATAATTGCAAAGTGTTGGCAACCACGTAATTGTCCCCTAAGAGAAGACTAGTTAAGTATGTTGTGGGATGTCTATATAAATGGAATACAATGGGGCTGAAACAAACAAGCATGCATTTTCTTGTACCAATGGGGAAAAATTTCCAAGAGGTAGTGTTAAATCAAAAATGAAGACACAGAGCACGTTTTATAGAGTGCCAGTCTTTGTGGTGGGGGTGGGAGTATACCTTTGCTTGTATTTGTATAGTAACCTTTGAAGACTATAAAACCATCTATTAAGAATGGAAACTCATAGGCCATGGTGGGAATAGTGCGACTGTGAGAGAGGAAAGGGAAGGAATTGCTCATTTTATTTTATTTTATTTTTTTTTTGAGACGGAGTCTCGCGCTGTGTCACCCAGGCTGGAGTGCAGTGGCGCGATCTCGGCTCACTGCAAGCTCCGCCTCCCAGGTTCAGGCCATTCTCCTGCCTCAGCCTCCGAGTAGCTGGGACTACAGGCGCCCGCCACCACGCCCGGCTAGTTTTTTGTATTTTTAGTAGAGACGGGGTTTCACCATGTTAGCCAGGATGGTCTCAATCTCCTGACCTCGTGATCCGCCCGCCTCGGCCTCCCAAAGTGCCGGGATTACAGGCTTGAGCCACCGCGCCCGGCCAGGAATTGCTCATATGTTCACCTTCTTATACTTTTTGATACCATGTAGATGCATTACCCATTCAAACATTAAATATGCTTAAAAGTAATAGAAAAGCAAAATAAAATCCAGATGGCAAGCAACTCAAATCCTTTTAACTAACGTCCCTTCACTTTTCTAGACAGGGAATAGCCCCACTGTGAACCGGGGCAGTCCTGCCCCTGGGGTTAATGCCTTTTCAGTTTTAACAAATGTCACCCTTAATGACCATGTAACCATGATAAATGCAGAAAGGCACCAAACCCAGGTCCTCACTAGTTGGCTCAACAAAGCAAACCTGTATTGAGCCATGGTTTGTCTCTTTAGCTTGGTTTTTTGCAGGGGGACATAGAGACCAAGTGTTCAGAAACTTGTTGGATAGAGGGTA
The DNA here is from genome assembly GCF_008728515.1 of Papio anubis. Lineage (NCBI taxonomy): Eukaryota > Metazoa > Chordata > Mammalia > Primates > Cercopithecidae > Papio > Papio anubis. The sequence continues at coordinate 174,546,706 of NC_044979.1, read as the reverse complement.
GAATTTTAGAATTTTAATAGTTGTCTTTGGACAGGTTTCCTGTGCTGTGAACATGCCTTGAGAGAGTGCCTGAGTGTGCAAATCCATCAGGTTGGAGCCTGAGGCACCCCTAAAGGAGCTCCTACAAGAAGGAGGTGCTGTTTAGCTTCTGAGGGGTGGCATGGTTGGCTTACATCTCTGGGGAAGCTCTCAAGAAACAAAGGGTGAGGACTGGACAGTAGTGGCTTTTTAAATGCAGGTGAGGAGTGTATATGGGCTTTGTAGATATCGCAAGCATAAGAGGAAAGAAAAGGGTTGGGTACTGACAGAAAAGCATCTCTTTCAAAATGTTTCAGAAGCACATGTTTCTCATTCTATTACGTAGACATGTGTCAAAGTTTCAGTTTAGTTAACGAGACAAAAGTTGGAAACGTTACTTCATGCATTTTCCTTTCCTCAAATATGGTAGCCCCGTTTATCCATGGGGATCTGTTCCAAGACCCCCGGGGGATCCCTGAGACCTCGGAGAGTACTGGACCCTATACATTGTATGTTTTTTTTCCTATATGCACATAGCTATGATAAAGTTTCATTTGTCAATTAGGCACAATAAGAGATTGACAATAATAAATAATGAAATAGAAGGATTATAACAATATACTGTACTGAAGGTTATGTAAATATGATCTCTGTATACTGTACTAAAGGTTATATAAATATGATCTCTCTCTCCCTCTCTCTCTCAAAATATCTTAATATTTTTGGACTACAGTTAGTTGATGGCGGGTAACTGAAACCTCAGAAAGTGAAGCTGAGGATAAGACGGGACAGTTGTGTTAACAATGATGTTAACAATTTTAAGAAATTGGTGGAAGTGGGCAAAGTTTATATAGGTCATTTCTGTATTATTTTTGCTACTCTTCAGTAAATTTGAAATTATTTCAAAATGCCAACTTGAAAAAAATTACCTAAAAGAACAATAATAATGATACAGAGGATTTTATTTACAAAGCTGGGTTCTTAAGAGAGAAAAGCTTCCTTTTCGTATTGGGAGCCAGCCTTCTAGGCTGGGCATTGCAGGCACTTCTCTAGAAGAATGTGAAGCCCAAGGGCTTTGGCTACCATGGCCCAGCCAAGACAGCAGTTCTGCAGAGCAGGACATGCCATTTGCACCTTTCAGAGGAGTCGGGATGTTGTCAGAGACAGGCCCCAGGGCCAGGCCTCCCGTTCAGACATCACAGATTCTCCATAAAGCAGAGAGGATGCAGGAAATGATGTAGGACTCATTTCCCAATGAGTCAACCTGCAGACTGAAAGTGGGAGAGCTAGAGAGGATACCAGGGCATAGATGAATGTCCTCAGGAGGCCCCTCCAGGCCCCTGGCTGAGGTTGAGACCTTGGAACATGGACAGGACAGAAGGATCGAGGTAGAAGGGCCTGATCCTTGCCCACCTGGAACCAGGAGGGGGCGCCATCTTGAGAACCCTGCACCAGAAGGAGAGACCCTGGGTTGGCCTAGGAATAGCGGGCCTGGGGCGGGCAGAGGGCTCCAAGGCGGCCTGACTTGCTGGGTAAATGAATGTTAGCCTTTCCGATCACCATTTGATGTTGGCATCGACTCTCCTTGCTTTACTGGGGATCTTTTCTTCCCAGTGTATATACCACATGCTCCCTAGAGCATTTCATGTTCCTTAGTGAACTGGAGCCAAGGGAGGCCCCAGTGAGCTTGTTCAACCTCTGATCTGTAGGTGACAACTCAGTCCCCAAATGCCCTCCTATTGTTCTTTGTGCAGATCTTAGAGGAGCTGTCCCCTGCTCCTGGCCCCCTCTCCCATAGGAGTGAGCAGGCTGGGAGGACACCATCCAGTGACAAAGGGCTGAGATCGGTGTCTTGTGGCTTTCTTTGCTCTTGTTGGCTCCCAGAGGCTAGGTTAGCTCTGAAGTAAGGGGACTTCTTATGGTGGCTTGGGGTTACTCATGGATGGCTTTATCCTTCTTTGAGGTGTGTGGTTGTGAAAGGACCCTGCATGGCTGGTAAGATCAGTTCCTCTTCTTTGCCTGTGGTGGGTGGGGCATAGCTCACCACACTAGATCCCACGCAATGGGGAGCCTGGGAGTGGGCGTGATGGGAGGACGCTTTCCACCAACAACTTTCTGCAGTGTTTCTTTTTTTCTTTTTTTTCTTTTCTTTTTTTTTTTTTGAGATGGAGTCTTGCTCAGTCACCCAGGCTGGAGTGCAGTGGCATGATCTCAGTTCACTGCAACCTCTGCTTCCTGGGTTTAGGGACAAGTACTCTTCCATCTTGCTGTAGAAGAGCTGATTGATTCTATAAGCCACACGGGGAATGTGCAGGGAAATATAGTAGATACGATCACTATTGCAATGCTTGTCATTAAACTCAATAGAACAAAAACTAGAAAGCATTAGCTTTCAAAGCTGGATGTCAGTTTGATAAAGTTAAATGAAGGGTGGCTGAGGAGGAAGATGGAGAGTTCATGTAGATTCTGAAAGGGTTTTCTGGTCCTTTCCAATTCTTTAGGAGTTTGTTTATTATTACATTCATTGATTGAACAGATATTGATTAGCCATGTGACCTGCCAGGCTCATCAAGACAAAGAAGTAGCTCTCAAAGCCCTTCAGTCCCAGTGCGGGGAGACAGCTGATAAAAATAAGCACAGTTAGGCAGAAATGACAGCACGTGCCAGCAGCGGTACCTGCATGAGGACAAAGAAGTGGCAGAGACTGGCAGGAAGACGTGGGGCTATTGGGATGGAAGGGGTGTGACAGGCTTCGATGTTCAATAGGACAGTGGACTTGGGTCCTAGGGCTGCCCTGATAAAGCACCACACACTGTGTGACTTAAACCAACAGAAATCTATCCTCTCGCACTGTCAGGTTGGGAAAGAAGGAGACCTGGAAATCCAAAATCAAGTTGCTGGCAGGGCTGCATTCCCTCTGGAGGCTCTAAGGAAGATCCTTCCCTACCTCCTCCACCTTCTAGTGACTCCAGGCTTCCCTGGCTTGTGGCCCCATTACCCCAGTCTCTTTCCCCATCTTCACATGGCCTTGTCTCTGTATCTCTGTGTGTATTCTCCTCTTTTGTAACTCTTCTTTTTTTTTGAGACGGAGTCTCGCTCTGTCGCCCAGGCTGGAGTGCAGTGGCCGGATCTCAGCTCACTGCAAGCTCCACCTCCCGGGTTCACGCCATTCTCCTGCCTCAGCCTCCCGAGTAGCTGGGACTACAGGCGCCCGCCACCTCGCCCAGCTAGTTTTTTGTATTTTTAGTAGAGACGGCGTTTCACTATGTTAGCCAGGATGGTCTCGATCTCCTGACCTCGTGATCCGCCCGTCTCGGCCTCCCAAAGTGCTGGGATTACAGGCTTGAGCCACCGCGCCCGGCTCTCCTCTTTTTATAAGAACACCAATCATTGGATTTAAGGCTCACCCTAAAACTAGGATATCTCATCACAAAGTCTTTAACTTAATTACATCTGCAAAGACCCTATTTCAAATAAAGTCACAATGACAGTCTCCCCATGGACATGAATACTGGGGAGGACGTGATTCAACCCACTGCAGGTGGTCAGGGTAGGCCCTGGAGGGAAAAGAAGGTGGAATATGAGCTTAGAGGAGGTGTCGGGAAGCCAAACAACTCCCTGCAGTAGGTGAGTTCCAGGGCAAAGGAGCAGCTGGGACAAAGCCCCTGAGCTGGGACAATGAGGCCACCATGGTGGGGGCAGGAGGCATGGATGGAAGAGGGAAGATGTGGGCGAGGCATCACACAGGGTCTCGGAGACCATGGTGAGGCCCCTGCAGTTAGCGCTGAGTGATATGGCGGCCACGCAGGAGGCTGAGAAGAAGACAGATGCCTCTTGGCCTTAGGAGACTGTTGGGAAGCTGGTTCAGGAATCCAGGAGCAAGCAGAGTGGGAGGATAATAAGTGGTTGGCTCCTGGGCTTACTTTGAAGGAAGGGCCAGCAGGACTTCCTGACCAATTGGAAGAGGGGAAGGAGGGAGTGAGAGCAAGAAGAGAATGGACAGGCACTCCAGGGCTTTTGGCTGGAGCAGCCAAAAGGATGGTGTCACTGGGGATGGGGAGGTCTTTGCAGGCAGCAAGTTGAGTATGAAGAGCAGGAGTTTAGTCTTGGGCGAAGGGAGTATGAGATGCTGAGGCTGAGGTGTGGAGTTGGCTGTTGGACATGCAAGTTGGGAATCTGGGAGAGAGGTCTGGGCTGGAGGCACAAATTGGTGGATGGATGACTTTTTTCATGATTAACTTTTCCTAGATGTTGGGGTTTTTGGCTTACAGATGGGAAAGAGAGTGGGGAAAGGAGATAAAAAAGATAGTGAAGAAGGTAAGGAGTTAGACAATTTCATAGTGGGGCCCCCACTGGGTGTTATTGGTGGAGGCAAAGTGGAGATGAGGAAGAAGGAGCCCTGGAATCAGACTGACCTGAGCCTCTGTTTCCACTGCTGCGAAATGGGGATAATAATAATCACGATGATGATGACGATGACCCAACCATCAAAACAAGACAATAACAGCTGCCAACCTTTGTGACACTCAGGATGCGCCCCACTCTGAGTACTTCATGGATGTGTCCTCATTTAACCCTGACAATAGCTGTGAGGCAGGTTGGTAATTCTTTCTGTGTGGGAGCTGTGTAGTCTGAAGCACAGAGAGGTTGAGTCTCCTACCTGAGGTCACACAGCTGGTGGGAGATGGTGCTGATTCACTTAGGCCTGAGCTCTTTGTCCTGCCTCCACCTACGCTGCTTCTCCACTGTGTGCTTGGCACATCTTTAAATACTCAAAAGGTACCCATATGTAAAATCGGGGCTTACAACTTGGGAGTACTGAGAATTATAAATAAAGGAGTCTTTCACATTCTGTGATGAGACCTGGGTCAGCCAGCCACAGGGGCGGCCCCCCGGCTTTCCCCATCTCCCTTGGAGTTCCAGGTTATATGTGAAGCTGGGAGCGACAAGGGTGAATTTCAGGCCGGGAGATTATAAAGAGGCCTCTCTTCTGCTGTTACCTAAATGCTCCAGCGGACCAGCCTGGGGGCACTTCTCTTCATATCCTGTTACCTTTTTAGAATAATCCCCTTTATTCTTGTTTTCCTGACTTGCCCATCTCTCTCTGGGTTTTAATCTTTTTTTGTGGAGAATGGTATAATCTAATATTTATTAAGTAATTAAGTGTTCAGCAAAGCTGGGGCATTTCCTCCAAGCGGCCTGGCTGGAAGGCAGGTTTAGGGGCTCATTTTCCCTTGGCTCTGCGTCCCTGGGGGTCCCAGGGCTGTGCACTGCCTGATCGGGAGGTGGCAGCCCTGGCTGTCACACCTGGCTATGGGCAGAAGGCCTGGAGGCGGGGACAGGAGAGGGTGCAGACGTGAGGTGTGGCAGGCACCGGAGGTGGGGACAGGAGAGGGTGCAGACGTGAGGTGTGGCAGGCACCGTCAACGCTGGACAGACAGCAGATTCGACCTTTGTGTGTGTGATGATTTCCCAACCAGGAACCGGCTTTGAAGAGCCACGTCACACACATGATCACACACTGCCCTGTGAGTGATCCATTTTGGAAATGAAGCTGATCAAACAGTTGGAGCAGACAACTATGACCCCAAGTCAACCCCAAGAATGTCGCCTGGGGCTGGAGAGGGACACGCCTCCCGTGCTGGGATGCACCAGACATTGACCAGCTATTTCCAACCTACAGGCTGGCGAAGGTATTAAAACTGATGTAAAAATATTCACGTGTCTCTATCCCTAACATGCAGACAAGGCATGAAGGGGCCCCATTCCCAGGCGTCTCCCCGAGGCCCTCTACACGAACAGCGCTGCTCCCTCCGCTCCACTTCTCTTTCAAAAACAAAGCGAGCTGCCAAACCAAACAGCAGCCACAAACCCCACACTTTCTTCTTCTGAGTAGAAAATCATGAAGTCACTGTGGAGCAAATGGAAGTTCAGAAAAGTATCAAGGAGAAAATAACCGCCTTCAGCTGTTCTGCCACTGGTAACCTTTTGGCCGACTGCCTGCTCGATATTTTTTCTAATATGTTCTCATGGTCACATTAGAGTTTGAAAAAAGTGATTGTAACTAAAATTATTTTCGTGGAAACAGTTTCAATGGACCCTGTTCATCATGTGAGATCATATCATAATTGATAGAGCCAATTTGCTACTGTTGGATATTGAGATTGTTTCCATTTTTTTGCACAATTATGCTGCAGTGAACATTGTAAATAAATAAATCTTGGTGCATATCTCAGATCTGTTGGTGTGGATAGTGACTTTCCAACATCCTGCCAAAGTGTATCCCCCAAAGAGAAACTTTGAGGTTTTCATCTTTTTCTTAGAATTTTAGGAGAATGTAACTTTCTTCTTGAAAGTGATCTAATTTGTTGTAATGTTAAAATAACATCTTCAATTACTAATCCGTTAAATGAGTCGTTAATTTAGCCCTACCTGCAGAGGCTTTCAGTACAATGGATGTCCAGGGAGATGAGCCCTGGGGACCCTGAGGCCTCAGGTCTCACCTGCTACTTCTCGTGTTATGCCTCAGGGGTGACCGGATGAGAAACAGGTCTTCCCAGAGGGTTGCAGAAACGGAATTGCTGGGTTAACGGTGGGAACTTTTTAAAGATTCTTGGTATACATGGCTCTTCTATATAACAATTCCACAAGTATAAAAGTTATCACTTACAAGTAAAAGTTTTCATCTTCTATACTCTTGTGTTATAAAAACAGTTACAAAAAGGATAAATACTGATCTATTTTTAGAGTTAAGACATTTCTAGATATAGAAGCAAAAAGAACAGCATAAAAAAAGAATTTGACTACATATCTAAAGATGACGTTAAAATGAAAAGGTAAATAATAAACCAGAAATTTCTATTTGCTATATATGCTATATATTTGTATCACATGTGTATATAAATGTGTACGTAAGCATCAATGTCTTAAAAAAGAACAACTTAATGAACCGCAAACATCCAGTGGAAAAATGGGCAATGAACATAATTACCGATAACTATAAGAATGAATAGAAATGATTAATATATACCTGTGAAAAACAGCCAACCTCACTAGCAATCAAAGAAGTGTTAATTAATCAAAAATGCCACTGTCACCTAATATAATTGGTAAGCTTTAAAGACGATCATGAGGGTCAGCAAGGGCACAGGGAAGCATCACGCTTCCTCGTTGCTGCCTGAGCAAATGAATTCCGTCCTGTGTCCCGCCCCAGCCCAGGGACTACGTAGCTACACACCTTGGCTTCCATTCTACTCTGACCCCCCCCTCATGCCCAGGTAGAAAAGATTTCCTTTATTTAAACCCCATAACACTGTCTGTGGGTCTCTTGTAGTAGGTGGTACAAACGATCTTACTTGATAATATCAATACTCAAAATAAATATCGTTTCCTAATAATTTATTTTATTTTATTTATTATTTTATTTTATTTTATTTTAGAGACGGAGTGAGTGCAATGGCTCTGTCTTGGCTCACTGCAACCTCTGCCTCCCGGGTTCAAGCGATTCTCTTGCCTCAGCCTCCCAAGTAGCTGGAACTACAGGCACCCACCACCCTGCCTGGCTAATTTTTGTATTTTTAGTAGAGACGGGGTTTCGCCGTGTTGGCCAGGCTGGTCTTGAACTCCTGACCTCAGGTGATCCACCCTCCTTGGCCTCCCAAACTGTTGGGATTACAGGCATGAGCCACCGCGCCCGGCCTGGTTTGCTAATAATTTAGACGTAAACGGTGCTACGTCATTGGATCTATTTAGCACTATGTGCCAGGCACTGTCCCGGGCACTGAGATACTGCAGTGGACAAAACCAGACCTGGTCCCTGCTCTCGCGGAGCTGACCTGCTGTGTGGGAGACAGACTCTAAACAACCACATATGTTAGTGAACAAATGTATGAGTTCAGGATGAGTGGTGCCAAGAGACAAGGAAGAAGGCCAGACAGGAGAGCAGTGGGCCAGGGGAGGGAGGCATTTTAGCCCAGCATGTGAGAGAAGGTGGCTTCTGAGATGAGGCCTGATGGAGTGAGGGAGCCATGAGAAGACCCAGAGAAGATGCTTCCAGCAAAGGGGATGGCTTGTGCCAAGGCCCCGCGTCAGCGGTGTATTCATGCAGTTCAGGGTTCAGCAAGGAAGCCAGCATGGCTGAAGAGTGTGGGGACAGAACAGTGGAGGTAGGAGGTGCCAGGGAAGTGGCCAGGCGTGAGAGCACACTGGGAGAACCTCATAGGTCATGGTGAGGCTTTAGGGTGAGATGGGGGAGCCTCTGGTCTGGTGGGTTTTAGGCTAAGTGATGTCATGTTCTGACTTACTTAAAAAAAAATTGGTGCTCATGCCTGCAATCCAAGCACTTTGGGAGGTTGAGGTGGGAGGATCGTTTAAGGACAGGAGTTTGAGAGCAACCTGGGCAACATAGAGAGACCCCGTCTCTACAAAGAATAAAATAATTAGCCAGGCATGGTGGCGTACGCCTGTGGTCCCAGCTACTCAGGGGGCTGAGGTGGGAGAATCGCTGGAGCGCAGGAGGTCAGTGCTGCCGTGAGCTGTGATCACGCCACTGCACTCCAGCCTGGGCAGCAAAGTCAGACCCTGTCTCAAAAAAGTAATACAAATTAGTATAAAAGGCACATAAGATAAAATTCACCATTTTAGTGCTCTTAAAGTGTTGAATTCAGTAGATTCACAATGTTGTGCAGCCATCACCACTTTCTAATTCCAGAACACTTTCATCACCCCAAAGCAGGCTCACTTTCATCAACCCGAAAAGAGACTCAGTCTATGAGGAGTCATGCCGCGTCCTCCCTCCCCCCAGCCCCTGACAACCACTTTCTGTGTCTGTGGATTCGCCTGTTCTGGTATTTCATATATATGGAATCCTACAAGCCTTTTGTGATAGTTGCCTTCCCTCAGCAGAATGTTTTCAGTTCATCCACGTCGGAGCGTGGGCCAGCACTTCATCCCTTGCCATGGCCAAGGAATAGTCCATCACGTGGATAGACAATAGTTTATTTCTCCGTGCATCAGGTGATGGACATTTGGGTGGTTCCCACCTGATTCACTTCGTGAAAGAATCTCTCTGGGCCCTGTGTGGAAGCTCAAAAGAGCAGAGCTGGGAGACCAGGGAGGCTGTAGCTGCAGGAATCCCAGGGATGCAGGTGAGGGCTGGAGGCGATTGCCCTGCACGTGAGTGATGGGAGATGCTGGAGGGGCCACCAGCGAGGTGTGGGTCTGGAGCCAGCAGAGCATATTTTCTGTTGGTCCTTCCTCCACGAGGATGTACTCTTTAGGAGCCGAGCGATGAAGACCTGTGGATGAGCAGCCTGGGATGCCCCTGTCCCCAGCCTCTTCAACCTGAAGCAAGTTTGCGTTCTGTGCTCTCTTTCTTTGGAACAAGGATTGACTCCTAAGTGGCATCTGGAGAAGGCCGAATTTCCTGCAGGGACCTGAAGAGGGTATTAATAGCAACTTTCCTCTCTGGGGTGCGGGACCAGCAGGTCAGGACAATGGGCCCCAGCCAGGAACGGATCCAGAAGTGACACCGGCTGCCGCTGAGTGGAGCCCACCAGGCCGGCTCTCCTCTCGGCCACAGCGGGGATTGCTTTCTCCATCCTCCTGAGAAAAAAACTGCATAGAACAATTTCTGCAAGTAAGGGCCATCCACTGGGTTATTTTAAACCAAAGAGCTGAAGCCTTCTTCAGTAGACACAAGAAAATTGATTAGAGTCTGAGCTTTGAGGGCCCTGAAACCTCTTTATGTCAACGTCCTTCCTGCGATAGTGCTTCTGTGTTTTTTTTTTTGAGACTGAGTCTGGCTCTGTCGCCCAGGCTGGAGTGCGGTGGCCGGATCTCAGCTCACTGCAAGCTCCGCCTCCCGGGTTCACGCCATTCTCCTGCCTCAGCCTCCCGAGTAGCTGGGACCACAGGCGCCCGCCACTTCGCCCGGCTAGTTTTTTGTATTTTTTAGTAGAGACGGGGTTTCACCGTGTTAGCCAGGATGGTCTCGATCTCCTGACCTCATGATCCGCCCGTCTCGGCCTCCCAAAGTGCTGGGATTACAGGCTTGAGCCACCGCGCCCGGCCGCTTCTGTGTTTTAATAGTAAAGCCTGCATGAGTTTACTAAGAAGGAAAACCTTAAGTGTTTTGCAGGTAAAATGCCTGTCACCCAGGCATTGAACTCAGCAGTATGGTTTGGCATTTACTGTCCTCAAGGCTCCTTTCTTTTATTATCTTTATCTCCTTAAAAAAATTTGTTAAAGATTTTTTCTTATTTCAAATGGTGCACAATCTTATACAAGATTTTAAAAATTACGAAATTAACTAGCAAAAAGTTAAAATCCTTCCTGGTGCAGATGGCAAGGGGCTATGGCTTCCTTCCTGTGTGCACCAACATTCTTATTGGTACGTTATGTTTGTATCAGCTGCTTTGGAATCTGAGGCTGATTGGTTCCATCTGCATTTCTGTTTGACTTTCAGCTCTGAGATCACCCTAATTATAGCTCACTATCTAGAAAAAGCGCAGAGACTGCTACAGAAGCTGCAGGCTTGTAGTTGATAATACAACCTAGTAACATACTGAGCTGGTCTGGAACCACTCACACAGACCCCTCCAGTCACTGAGAGCCCAGGGCTGATGGAGCAAATAGAAGATACCACAACGCAAGGAAGGCTCCTAAAAGAAGTCTTAGACAAGGAGTCTGCATCTGCCAAACTCCATTTTTCTGGAATCCCAGCTGAATGGTGACCTATTCATGCTTCCACATTGCATTCTAACACCCAGAGCTGCCCCAGTTCTAATCTGTGATTCACAGTTACCCTGGTCGTCATGCGTATGGATGGCCTTGCCCATAGACACATCCATTCTCTCTTCCAGGCTGGCAGGTTTTCTCCAGGTTTGTTCACTTTTTTTGTAATTATTTCTGCATCTGCCCCCAGAAGGTTTTTAGAAACTGAAACGGAGTCATCAAATTGCTCACAATGGCCAAATCTTGCCCTAAAGTCGAAGCTCTGAAGCACTGCACTATAGCGCTCTTAGAACACCCATGGATTCCCAAGGAAAGGAATGGATGAAGTTGTGAGCAACAGAGGTGGTGGCCCTGAGGGTGGGTGCCCAGGGGAGGAGGCAGCCATTTCCTGTCTTTCCCCCATTCTTCCTGGATGCAATTCTCCGCCCAGGTTTTCTCTGTCGGGTGAACTCTGTGCCCAAGGAGGGGCTGCAGCTCTCCCTGACCCAGTGCAGGCAGCTCACCATTCCTCTGCCAACAGGGCCTGGCAGCAAAGGCTGCTCACACAGCCAAGGAGGGCATCTTTGTAGGGTTCTGAGATGCAGGCCGTATTTCTTAGAGCAAATCCCCTTGCTCTGTCTCTTTCAGAAGCCATGATGACCTTGTTGAATCCAGCCATTCTGCAAGTGCCTCCGTTTTGTCTTTAGGGATGGAAGTCCTTCCAGGCATGCCAAGAGGGAAGGTGACATGGCAGGTGCACTGGCTTTGAAGTTGCCATGGTGGTTGCAATCCTGCATCTGTCTCTTCCTGATGGGGTGACCTCAGGCAAGTTGCTTGGCCTCCCTGAACCCCAGTTTTCTAGTGTGCAAGATGGGGGCCATATTGCCTTGGGGCTGACTTTGAAGACTGAGAGAATTATTTTTTTTTTTTCTTATTTGAGACAAATAAGATTTTTTTTTTTTTTTTCTTATTTGAGACACCCCAACTGGATGGCAGTGGTGCAATCACAGCTCACTGCAGCCTCAACCTCTTGGGCTCAAGGGATCCTCTCACTTCAGCCTCCTGAGTAGCTGGGACTCCAGGCATGAGCACCATGCCTGGGTAATTTTGTAGAGATGGAGTCTCACTGTATTACCCAGTCTAGAGGAAGATAAATTCTAAGCGTAGTACAGCACCTGGCTTATATGAAGAACTCAGTAATCAGTGATATTTACTTTATGTATTTATAGTTCCTAACATGGGTGTTTAGTCAGCCTCCCTTTTGTCACATCTTCCAACTGTTCAGATATCCTACTTGTCTGCCTCCTCCTCCATGAACCCTCCCTAGGTTCCCCCAATCCTCAATGATTTCCATCTCCTCTGTTGTCAGTTTGCCCCATTCCATAGCACTCCAATGAGCTCTCCACATTCCTGCCACTAGGACTCTGTGAGTGTTTCTTGTGCATTAACGTTGTTTCATTAAGAAGGGGGAGGTGGCCTCAGAAGTGGTTCAGTGGTAGTTTAAGATGCTAGGTAAGAGCACAGATTCTGCAGCCACACTGCCTGGGTTCAAATCCTGACTGGGCCACTTAACACCCATGCGATTTAGTTTCCTTATCTGTAAAATGGATTCAATAACAGTTCCTCTCTCATAGAGCTGTGAAAAAGGATTAAGTGAGATCCATTTAGATCCATGCCTGAGCTTATATGTGCCGTGTAAGTGTTAGCTATTATTATGCCCACCTGTATAATTTTGGTAAGTTTGCGTATCTTTGTGAACCTCAGTTTTCTTATCTGCAAACCAGTAGTAATAAAGTGTAATCCTCTGGGCCGTGGAATTAGATGAAGTGCTGAACATGTGGGCACAGTGCTGGGTGCATGGTAAGCACCCAGTCTTGGTAGTGGTTGTTTCTGTCAGTTCCTGGGGACAGGAGCTCTGTCTTGGTCAAGCTGGGAATATATTTTCCAGAGTCTCCTTTTTTGGGGAGTTCTGATAGAACTTGGCTCATTTAACAAACAAAATAACAGAACATCTATTTAAAGTTGAATTGCAGATCAATCATAGCAAATTTTCAGTGTAAGCATATCCCACATATTGCATGGGACATACTTGTGCCTAAAAAATTATCCACTGTTGATCTGCAATTCAAATTTAGTGGGACATCCTGTATTTTACATGACAGCCCCTCAAGAGGAACTAGTGTGAGTCTCAGAGAATCAATGGATGGAGGCAGAGGTGCTGATGGATCCCAATGTGTCTTCCCTCTCCTCTGCTCTGGCCCTGCTGTGGCTCCCCTGGGGTCCTGGCTCCAAAGGTGGACATGCTGGGATTGTTGAATCCTGGCATGCTCTGTGCAAATCCCTCAACAATTGTCCAGAGTCTGCCCCCTCTCAGCAACCCCACAGCTATTGCCCTTGTCCCTGCCTCACTCTGGGTACCATCCCCCAGCTGTTCTCTACACAGCACCCAGAGAGATCCCTTTAAAGGTGACACTGCTGGTTGGTTGCGGTGGCTCATACATGTAATCCCAGCACTTTGGGAAGCCGAGGCTGGAGGGTCACCTGAAGTCAGGAGTTTGAGACTGGCCTGGCCAACATGGTAAAACCCTGTCTCTACTAAAAATACAAAAATTAGCCAGGCGTGGTGGCGTGAAGCTGTGGTCCTAGCTACTTGGGAGGCTGAGGCAGCGGAATCACTTGAACCCAGGAGTCGGAGGTTGCAGGGAGCTGAGATCATGCCACTGCACTCCAGCCTGGGTGACAGAGCAAGACTCTATTAAAAAAAAAAAGTGACATTGCCTTCTCAAAACTCTGCAGTGGCCCCCTTCTCGCGAAGAATAAAATCTAGAGTCTGGACCTTTGCTTCCAGGCCCTGAGTGTTGTGTCCCCAGCCTCCCTCTGGCCTCTTTCTTCCCCTCTCTTGCTCACTTGCTCTGCCCCAGATACACCTGCTTCTTGATGTTCCTGGAAGCACCTGCTGGTCCCTTTTGGATGAGACATTCTGTCCCCTGAGTATAGGAATGCTTGCTCCCCCTCACTTCACGGCATCTTGCGCAAACGTCCCATCCCCGAGAGCTTGACCCTGGGCTGGGTTCCCCTCTCACCTTGTCTTTTCCTCTGGGCGATCATCGCCTCCCGACACTCCCAGCACTTTTCTGTTTGTAGACTGTCCCCTTCACAGTCCCAGGAGCCCATGAGGGCAGGGACTCCGAGCTGTCCTCCGCTCCATCCTGGCCACAGCTACACGCCTCCCTGGATGGACACCCCACAGGCCAGTGTGGAATGAATGGGTCACATAGTGGTGACGAGATGGGGAGGCGCTGCAGGTTCCCATGCTATAGAACTTGGCAAATGAGTGAAATTGTGCCAGGAAACAGTTATTGGAGTTCTTGTAGCAGCTCAAAGCCTTAAGGTTGAGCCTGAGGCAGGTAATGTTGAACCAAGCTTCTGGAAGTTTCTGCCAATGACACCCATGTCCAGTGGTTGGACTCACTTTGACTTTGTGCTCCTCGTATCGCTAATTCTTCCTTCTCTTCCTCTTCCTGTTGTCAGTAGTACTGACTGGTCACTGGGCTTGCTTAAGCATTTCAAAGGACAATGATGGAAATGCAGCCTTGCCCTGTAATAACATGAAGGGCAAAAGGTTTCATTAGAATGCCATAGAGTTCTCTGGGGGGTGGGGGGGTTGTACCCTTAGGCCATTGCTACTGTTTGTATGTTCGTCCCTTCCAACTCTCATGCTGAAATTCGATCCCCAATGTTGGAGGTGGGGCCTGGTGGGAGATGTTGGGTCATGGGGGTGGATCCTCATGAATGACTTAGCACCATCCCCTTGGTGATGAGTGAGTTCTCACTCAGTTCACGTGAGATCTGGTTGTTTAAAAGAGTCTGGGACCTCCCGTTTTCTTTCATGCTCTGGCTCTTGAGTGTGATGTGCATATCCTACCCGCTTGCTTTCCACCATGAGTGAAAGCTCCCTGCGGCCTCCCCAGAAGCTGAGCAGATGCTGGCACCACGCTTCCTGTACAGCCTGCAGAACTGTGAGCTAAATAAACCTCTTTAAAAAAAAAAATTATCCAGCCCCAGGTATTTCTTTATAGCAATGCAAAAATGGCCTAACACTTTCATTTCAGCTGTGTCAGTACCCCAGCTGCCCTCAGAGGTAGAAGGGACATATGTTTTGCCCAATGTGCACTTAGAAAACTAAGTGCAGGCTGAGTGTGGTGGCTCATACCTGTAATCCCAGCGCTTTGGGAGGCCGAGGTGGGCGGACCACCCCACCAACCTGCCTGGCCAACATGGTGAAACCCTGTCTCTATTAAAAATACAAAAAAACTAACCAGGCATAGTGGTGCATGCCTGTAACCCCAGCTACTCGGAAAGCTGAGGCAGGAGAATCATTTTGCATCTGGGAGGTGGAGGAGGTTGCAGTGAGCCGAAAGCATGCCACTGCACTCCAGCCTGGGTGACAGAGTGAGACTCCGTCTCAAAAAAACAAAACAAAACAAAAAAACAACTGAGTGCAGAGGTTAATGCCTTCCCAAATCCTGTAGTTGCTGAGTGTAAGCTGAAGCTCACCTTTTCCCCTTTCTTTTTAATTTTAAAATATTTAAATGCAAATATACACTTAAATAATTAATATTAAGAAAAAAATAAATATTAAATACAAAGAAGTTTAAGATAAAAAATATAATGAGAAAAATTGTCCATAATCTCCCATCTCCCCCACCGCGATTTCTTTCATCTTGCCGCCCCGGCCTCATTATTCACATGACGTGTTTTCACATCATCATCACCATAGGTATCGCTTAAGATGGTTAGAAATATATTGTCACCTCATCTCATTGTCTCTCAATAATAGTTTTCAGTGACCGCATAATAGTCCAACAAATGAAAGCTCCAGATGATGTATCTTCAGGCTATTTCTCTATATTTTTAAACAATAATGCTTATTTTATAAACATTTTTGAGCTGTAAAATTTTTCTTTCTTTTGAGCCCAAGTGTTAGGATTCTGTTGTGGGTCAAATTGTGTCCCTCAGAAAGATGTGTTTAAGTTCCAACCCCTGGTGTTTGGAAATGGGCCCTTATTTGGAGATAGGGTCTTTGCAGATGTCACCAAGTTGAGGTGGTCATTCGGGGGCATCCCGATCTCATATGGCTTGTCCTTATAAGTAGAGGAAAATGTGACGTGGAGACAGACATGCATGGATTGTAACGACGAAGGCAGAGATTGGAGTGATGCTGAGATAGGGTCTTTGCAGATGTGGTCAAGTAAAGAGGAGGTTATTAGGATGGGATCCCAGTGTAATATGGCTGGTCCTTATAGGTAGAGGAAAATGTGATTTGGAAACATAGACACGCATGGAGTGTGACAATGGAGGCAGAGGTTGGAGCGATGCAGCTGCCAGCCGAGGAGTGCCAAGGGTTGATGGTCACCATCGGAAGCCAGAGGAGGCAAGGGGGGCTCTATCTGGAGTCTCAGAGGGACAGCAGTCTTGATTTTGGACTTCTTGCCTCCAGGAAGGTGAAACAATACATTAGCATTGTTTTAAGCCTCCTGGTTTGTGGTACTTTGTTGTGGCAGCCCCAGGCACTCTGAGTCTGATATTCTGTCAGGTACACAGCGTCATTTCGCCTCTCCTGATCACATCACACCAATTTCAGGACGAAGCAGGCTGTCCCAGGCAGGGGTCAAGCCAGGCTTGAGAAGATGGGCCGGGCTGGGCCTCAGGCTCACATGGGCTTCTGCGGGCCATGGCCTTGGCGATCCTTCAGCCTGGGCTAATGCAGTCTCCTATGGAGGAATGGCATCCAGGCCTTCAGCCCTCCAGGTCAGCCGTGGCCGCCAGCCAAGGTGACCGCGTGGGCAGCCTCACATTCCTTCTCAGGTTTTGGCCCCATGTCCTTGGCACTCAGGTCTGGAGTTCAGCCCAAGTGTTGAGACTCAGGTATGCAGCTCAGGGTGGCCTTAATTAACCCTCCCATGGACCGGGGCACTGCCTGCGCCTCATTCACTCTGGGCTGCTGGTTTTGTTCCTGACGCTGCAGCCTGACACTGTGGGCGGGTGTGCAGTTTGCAATGGAAGGCCCCCTCCGAATCGAGGAAGCCTGGACCTTGGGAGGGGTCTGCCTTTTCTCTGGGCTTGCCTTTCTCTGGGCAGCATTTCAGTACGGCCGATTCCCCTGAGACTGAGTTCACACCAGCCATGATGGCTTCCCGGCTGCTTCACGTTCTCTATGTTTGCAGCTCTCCTTTGGTGGCAGAAAAAGATGATTTTTCTTCCCCCCGCTCCCATTCCCTTTTGTTAGTTTCTCTCCCTGAACTACATTTTGAGCTAAGTGAAGGTCTCAGGTTGGCCTTTAGGGGGAGTAAATCCTCTGATAGCATCAGGTACCGGAGAGGCAGAAATGAGGCGTTAGGCCCTGGAGAGCAGGTGCCACCAGCTTGCCTCCCACTGGGAAACACATTTCTGTATCTTTGGCCCATGAATTATATTCTCTTCTCAAGCAGCTCCAAATCAGCATTGAGGGCTTTATCTATCTCCCATGTGCATGATTGACTGGGATGTAGGACGGTGGCCCTGGGTGGGGTCTTGGCTCACCTGCTCACCAGCTGGGTGACTCGGCCTCACTGCCATCCAGCACTCACCCAGCCCCCTCCTGAGGCACTGAGAAGATTAGGGGTGGAGACAAGGGTAAGAGAGTGAACGTGCAGGTGCCCGGGGAAGCAGTGTCTGAAGGCACACAGTTTGTCCTTGCCATCTCTTTGATTTTACAGTTGGCACCAATAATCTTCATTTTCCCTCCAAATGGAAGGGTTTCCCGCGGCTGGCCAGCCCGCCGTGCTGCAGCCTGTGTTTCTCTTCTGTGAGTGCCACATGAGAGACACTCAATGCATGCCGACAGGCAAGTTGGAAGGTACAAGGGAGTCCTGGGGTTATGTTTTTGGAGGCGTTTTAAAGGGTAGATGGCTTCCTTTCTGCTCTGTGCCTGTCCCCAGCTCAGCCCTCCACAAGGGGCCCCAGGCCTGTCCCCTTTCCTCCTCCCTTCCTCCCCACAGCTTGTGTTCAGGGCTCCCTCCCGGAGCGCCTCACCCCCTTTGCACCCAGGTCCAGCTCCTACCGCGCTTCTCTCCTGGAGGGTTCTGTCCACGGAGTGGCCCACCACCTTGCTCCCCATGTCCACCAGCCCTGCCTGCCCACCCAGCCTTCCTCAGTCCCAGTCTGCCTGGATTTCCCTGTAGAGCCAAAAGCCAGAACAAGTCGAGGCCACTGCTATTGCCCAACACACACCGTTGTCCCCAGCTCCACCCCAGAACAGCCCAAATTCCCCAGATTGCTGTGAAGAGAGTCAGCCTGTGCTCAGAGGCATTGAGCAATGTGGAGCCTCCCAGGGTCCCTGCCCCTGCACCCGAAAACAGCCAAGAGGCCTGAGCATCCGGGCTCACATCGGAAGGCGTTTCAGGGAGGACGGCTCTTTCCTTTTGGTGTGTAGTGGGAAAATGGTGGTGGTGGGCAAAGGTCCCTCCACATTGCCCATCCTTCGGGGGGTTTCAGTTTGAGCTCACGATGTGGTTGCTGTTTTGTTTAGGGTGTGGGAGTCAAAGGCTGGAGGGTGGCGTTTGCAGGATGGTGCGAACCTTTCACCTCTGAGTTGAAGGGAAGAGGGAAGCAGCTGCCCTCGCAGCAGGAAACAGAGTCCGGCCTCGAGCTGACACCTCCGGAAGCTGGGGAGGATGTCACCAGGCAGTTGCTATGTCTTTGATGTTGGGGCTGCCTTTTCTCCTCTCCCTGTCCACCAGACAGCTGGGTGGGCTGAGAAGGAGGCGCCCAGCACACACGTCTGTTTCCTGGAAAGGCGTGGCCACAAAGGTCACTCCATGGACTCTAAGCAGGGGCCGCGGGGGCTCCTGAGCCCTTCTGGATGGAGACCTGGGATTTGGCCCCATGTTGCATCCCCAGACTTTGGTGGATATTCCCAACCGCTCTGAGTGAATTCCAGGGAGGCGTCCCCTGAAGCAGGAGTCCCACCCCGATGACATGCTTGTCAATTCACCACAAACCCAAGCACAGGTGGCCCAGGAGAAGAGGGCTGCCGAGTGAATGTCCTGCATGCATTTAAAGAGTTAATAAGGGAGGACCAAGGAGCCTGATGTAAAACAGAATAGGACAGTCTTTTAAAATATCTTTTTTAAGAAAAATTAAAATACCTTTAAAAATCTTTAAAACATGTATCTTTTTTTTCTTATAAAAGATTAAATGATTGTTGTAGGAAATCTGGAAATGACAGAAAAGTATAGAAAACATGAAAAATCATCTTGAATCACACAAGAAACTGCGAACCCTTGTTAACATTATGGTCTAGCCTTGATACGCACACACGCACACACACACCAGCACGCGTGTTTTCACACTCGACCGAGACCGTCCTACAGATACAGCACATATCTTTCTTAATTTCCCTTAAAATTCCATAACAAGCATTTTCCCATGTCTTCAAAACATGAATTTTTACAGCCACCTATCATTCTTTGGAACGGCTAAGCAATATATTTAACAAACTCCTTCTAGATGATGTATAGCATTTAATTTAAACCAATTAAAATGTACACGTGTGCCTTATGGAATAAAATAAGAAACCTGCCACCCTGAGCCTCAGTTTTCCCCATCTCGAAAGTAGGAGAACTCTGCCTTCGCTCAGGTGGCTGGTGTGCTCTTTAATTAAGATTTAGGAGGCTGGGAGCAGTGTCTCAAGCCTGTAATCCCAGCACTTTGGGAGGCTGAGACGGGGGGATCACGAGGTCAGGAGATCGAGACCATCCTGGCTAACACGGTGAAACCCCGTCTCTACTAAAAATACAAAAAACTAGCCGGGCGAGGTGGCGACGCTTGTAGTCCCAGCTACTCAGGAGGCTGAGGCAGGAGAATGGCATGAACCCGGGAGGCGGAGCTTGCAGTGAGCTGAGATCAGGCCACTGCACTCCAGCCTGGGCGACAGAGTGAGACTCCGTCTCGGGGGGGAAAAAAAAAAAAAAAAAGATTTAGGAAAGGCCTTGCAATTCGTGGGTGAAGGATTGCTACCTCAGTCAAAGGTTTTGCGTAGTCATCCTTAATTGTTATAATGTGCTCATTAGGGGCAATTAGCACATTGCAGGACAACAGAGAGGAATTTATTTGGGAGTTGATCTGTGTCATTGTCCTGTGTGAGCCAGGGTGCTGGAGGTTCAGGAGGCCTGTGTTGGCTCCTGACTGGAGAGACAAAAATCAGCCAGTAGCATCCAGCCCTCAATGGGCCAAGATAATCGCTGATGCTGGGCTGATCCTGAGGGTGGGAAGGAGAAATGCCGACTGGCGGGGCAGGGAGACTGGGTCTTTCATGGGTGCCAAGTGCCAGCTCTCCATTTTCCTTTGCCTTCCTGATTTTAATCTTCTGGAATACATATCTGATTCACCAGGATTTCTATCTTCATTTTGGTTCATTGAGTGTTTGCACAGATTGTCTTAATGGCCCATGAGCTATGGTGTTTGTCTTTGGACTCCCCAGAAGTTTTCACATATGACGTTTTTTTTCCTTTGAGACGGGGTTTCACTCTGTAACCCAGGCTGGAGCGCAGTGGTGTGATCACAGCTCACTGCAGCCTCAACCTCCTGGGCTCAAGCAATCTTCCTGTCTCAGCCTCCTGAGTAGCTGGAACCACAGGAGCACACCGCCATGCGTGGCTAATTTTTGTATTTTTTGTAGAGACAGGGTCTTGCCATGTTGCCCAGGCTGGTCTCAAACTCCTAAACTCAAACGATCCACCCAGCTGGGCCTCCCAAAGTGCTGGGATTGCAGCTGTGAGTTGCCCCACCCAGCCATGATTAATCTGGGCTCTCAACACCCTAAAATGGGAGAAGGAGGTGGCATAGAGTCTGTATGGCTGATGAATTGTATGTATGTTTGTTACAATTTGAAGAAATATGGTTAAAAGTCCACCTGCAGAGAGATTATGACCATCGCTTCTGTCTGACCAAGGTCTGTTTTCCTGATCGGTGAGTACAGTTATGTAAAAGGTAAAGGGATAGACTGTTTGCAGTGCTCATACTCCTGGGCTCAAGTGAGCCACCTGTCTCTGCCTCCCAAAGTGCTGGGATTACAGGTGTGAGCCACTGCGCCTGGCTCCTAACACTCTTCACTGTGGAGGTACAGGTTAGTGGGGGAAGAATTGTTTAGTGCATTCTTGTGTCAACCCCTAGTTCTCAGCTAGTCTGGGGAAAGATTTACATCCAGGAAGCTGAGGGTTCAGATTGTTGACTGGTCCAGATGTAGGCTGCAGAAGATAGCCAGGGAGGCATCCCCCATAGACAATTTCCATGACATCTAGGAATGGCTCATTCCAAGGCTAGGAGGACCCACTGAGTTATTGTCAGACTTTGGAAAAAAATAAATTGGGATGGTTTCAAACCTCCAGGAAAAAAGGGAAGGGAGGATGGAGGGCATCCCACATCCTCCGTCTCGATCGAGATAAAATACTTGAACTTTTGACCCCATTGCACAGTTTTAACTGGTCCAAGTGCTTCTGCAGATTTTGAGCTGAGTGATACAAGCACAGTGCTACTCAGATTTGAACTACTGAGATCTTTTCTATTTCTCACCTCTAGGTGTATTTGTGAATACATGCGGACATGCCTTCATTTTACCAGAACATCTCAGATTGAGATGTTGAATGCACCATAGTTATTATTATTATTATTATTATCTCTGGAGACAGTGGGCTAACAGAAAACTCAAATCTACAGGAGTTTCTCATCTCCTTTTCTAGGTCAGGTGCCTCAGCGTGGATTCCCAGGACTTTATAAGATGATGCACTGAAGGATTTCAGCAAGAAAATTCTGGAGTGTCAACTGAAACGTTTTTCAGTCTCACCTTGCTCACTGTTTGAGTATTGTCACATACACATGCATATTATTAGAGGTGAATGCATGAAGTTTTTGTTACTGAGAGAGTGGCCCTAGACCAGATGCCAGTGAACTGCAGCCCACGGCCCAAATCTAGCCTGCTGCCTCTTTTCATATGGCTCACAAGCTAGTCCTAGTATTATATTTTAATAGTGTGGGAAAACATCAAAAGAAGAACAAATTTTGTGGAACACGAAAATGATATGTTTAAATTTTAGTATCCATAAACGTGGTTTCATTAGAACACACTTCTGTGGTTTGAATGTCCCCTCCAAAACTCATGTTGAAACTTAGTTCCCAGCGTCACTATATTGAGAGATAGGGCCTTTAACAGATGATTGGGGTATGGGAAATCTGCCCTCATGAATGGATTAATCTATTCATGGGTTAATGGATTAATGCATTAATGGATTCGTGGGTTATCATGGCAGGGAAACTGGCGGCTTTGTAAGAAGAGGAAGGGAAACCTGAGCCCTCTCACCACGGGCTGCCCTGCACCACCACAGGACTCAGCAGAGGGTCCCCGCCAGCAAGAGGATCTTCACCAGATGTGGCCTCTTGACCTGAGACTTCTCAGCCTCCATAACTGTAAGAAATAAATTCCTTTTCCTTATAAATGACCCAGTTTTAGGCATTCTGTTTTAAGCAACAGAAAATGAACTAAGACAATGCTCATGCCCATTCACTACATATTATCCACGGCTGTTGCCTGCATTTTGATGGCAGAGTTGAGCAGTTGCAACAAAGACCAAATGGGCCAGTAAAAGCTGAAAATATTTACTATCTGGCTCTTATGGAAAACACTCGCCAACCCCTGCCCTAATCATTGGCTTCATTTCCTGGGACGATAGTTTTGTACTTATCCAACTTTGTGGATAGCATTTCTTTTTTTTTTTTTTTTTTTTTGAGATGGAGTCTCACTCGGTCGCCCAGCCTGGAATGCAGTGGCACTATCTCGGCTCACTGCAACCTCCGCCTCCCAGGTTGAAGCAATTCTCTGCTCAGCTTGCCGAGTAGCTGGAATTACAGGCGCTCACTACCATGCCCTGCTAATTTTTGTACTTTTAGTAGAACGAGGTTTTACCATCTTGGCCAGGCTGGTCTTGAACTCCTGACCTTGTGATCCACCCACCTCAGCCTCCCAAAGTGCTGGAATTACAGGCGTGAGCCACTGTGCCTTAATAAACTTTCTCAAATAACTTACATATATATTGAATGAGTACCACCCCCCCTCAATAATATTACCTGGGATTGGGGAGGAGGCATTAGAAGAAGGCCAGGAAAAACATCTTGAAGCCAGCAGACTGTGAAAAGTCAAGAAGCTGCACAAAGAGTTGATTTGGAGGGCTATAAATGAGCTTGAGGGCAGGCCATGCGTGTCCTCTTTAATCTGCTGCTGTCTTTGTTTGGATGTTGATACTGTAGTCAGCCGGTGGTTACAGTGTCACCTCCAGCCTCATGTTAGTGTCATGCTGCCTTGTACTACACTTACTGAGCACTTCCTTCCCCGGGAGCCCACAGATCTACGCTCAAATTTATTTCTCCCCTTAACATTGCTGGGAGAGGTGCTTTCATTGGATACAATCTCTTGTGATCAATTCACTTTTTAGGTACATGAAATTTT
The DNA here is from genome assembly GCF_008728515.1 of Papio anubis. Lineage (NCBI taxonomy): Eukaryota > Metazoa > Chordata > Mammalia > Primates > Cercopithecidae > Papio > Papio anubis. The sequence continues at coordinate 174,523,434 of NC_044979.1, read as the reverse complement.
AAAAAGAGACAAACCCTCATCAGAACTGGGAGAACCTTCCAGCAAAGCCCAGGTGGCTGTTCACAGGTATTTGCTGTTTTTTGTTTGTTTGTTTTTGACAGAGTCTTGTTCTGTTGCCCAGGCTGGAGTACAATGGTGCGATGACTCACTGCAACCTCTGCCTCCCGGGTTCAAGTGATTTGCCTGCCTCAGCCTCCTGAGTAGCTGGGATTACAGGGGTGCACCACCTCGCCTGGCTAATTTTTGTATTTTTAGTAGAGACAGGGTTTCACCATGTTGGTCAGGCTGGTCTCGAACTCCTGACCTCATGCTTCTGCCTGCCTCCGCCTCCGAAAGTACTGGGATAATAGGTGTGAGCCACTGCACCCGGCCTATTTGCTGTTTGAATGTAGGTGAATAACTGGGTCCAGCCCTATTTATTGATTCCAAAGCTGAACCTTACTTGTCTGTCTCTTATTTGATCAGCTATTCTGCTATTTTGTGTAGGAAGATTTAGATTCCAGGAACCCTGGTTATCTCAAAGTTTTGATGAGCATGACAGGCTTCTGCCAGCAGGTAAGACGTTCGTCTTACTTAACAAGATTTTTTTTTTTTTTTTGGTGGATGTCCAAAATAGAAGTTCTTGAGAACCCAGGTGAGAGGGGGCATGTGGGTTTAGGCAACTGGTCAGCCCCCCAAAATAAGATCCAGTAAAGGCATGACAGACAGAGGCTCTGGTGCAGGAAGTAGCTTATTCCAGATGTTAGGAGGAAACAAAAGAAGTGGCTGGGTGGTGAATCTGTGTAATTTACCAGTGGATACTACGGTTGGATGACAAGTAGAAAACCTCAGAGTGCTGAGTAAGAAAAGAAATGGTTCTGATGAAGAAGGCCTAACTCAGAGAAGATGGAAGATTTTATTCTGGGAGGAAGAATAGACTTAGTAACATGTGGTGGACTTTACTAGCTCAGAAGTCCTCTGGAGTTCTGAGTCAACTGCTTATTAATACAGTGTTATGTAATGACAGAAGGATGCACAAAGTAAACTTTCCAGAAAAGCAAAAACCACAAAAGTGGGCAGAACCTTAATTTCCCCTTTGTTTGCAGATTAGTGGAGGCTCACGTGATTTCTTTTAAGGCTGGTACAGTCCCTCCACTGGCATCCCAGAAACGGAAATCTCCCAATGTTAGTAATCCCATCAGAAGATTCGGTTTTCTTGGAAAACATGCCTGGTGGCCTACTGGGGGCCTCCAGGCCACACACCTCCACTGCTTGAAGCTGTCTCTCTCAGGGTGCATGGGTGACATTGTGTTCAGATGGATGCTTTGAATCCAGGGCCCCAGCCCCCAGCTGCTGAGATGTGACACCAGTACTGTGATTGCCTGAAAAAGATAATTGGCTCATACTTCTCTCAATATGAAAAGTTTAAAAAATATGTGGAATGATAATGCTAGAGAAATAAATTCAGTAAGTCCAAATCCAAAATAATGTAATCTGATTATTATTTTCAGTTTTGAATATGTATAGAAGTCTTAAAATACTGCCAATCATGGTGCTCACATGATTTTTGCACATAGACCGCCTCACAATGAATGAAGTGAACGGCTCCTTCTTTCACTAGGGGCACAAAGTCACAACCTGGCTTGTCCCTGGGATTTGCCTGCTGTGTATTCCCTCCTTGTCTTCATGAGAGGGGTCCAGGCAGAGCATCCTGCCTGGATTCCCACGTCTGTACAGTGCCAGGAACCTGATAGTGGAGGGCTGTGATGTGGTTTGGCTGTGTCCTCCTCCAAATCTCACCTTGAATTGTAGCTCCCATAATTCCCGTGTGTTGTGGGAGGGACCCAGGGGGAGATAATTGAATTATGGGCACAGTTTCCCCCATACTGTCTTCATGGTAATGAATAAGTCTCATGAGATCTCATGGTTTTACAAGGGGAAACCAGGCGGGGTGCGGTGGCTCATGCCTGTAATCCCAGTACTTTGGGAGGCTGAGGTGGGCGGATCACAAGGTCAGGAGATTGAGACCATCCTGGCTAACACGGTGAAACCCCATCTCTACTAAAAAAAAATACAAAAAAAAAAAAAAATTTTGCTGGTGTGGTGGCAGGCGCCTGTAGTCCCAGCTACTCGGGTGGCCGAGGCAGGAGAATGGTGTGAACCCGGGAGGTGGAGTTTGCAGTGAGCTGAGATCGTGCCACTGCACTCCAGACTGGGCAACAGAGCGAGACTCCATCCCAAAAAAAACAAAGGGGGGAAACCCCTTTCACTTGGTTCTCATTCTTTCCTGCCTGCCGCCATGTAAGATGTGACTTGCCTTCTGCCATGATTGTGAGGCTTCCCCAGCCACGTGGAACTGTGAGTCCGTTAAACCTCTTTTCTGGTTCTCCTGGTTCTCAGGCCTTTGGACTCAGATGGTACTGTACCCTCAGCTCTCCTGGGTCTCCAGCTTGCTGACTGCAGATCTTGGAACTTCTTTGCCTCCATAATCACACAAGCCAATTCCTTGTAATACATCTCTATCTATCTATGTCCCCTATGGTTAAGTTTCCTGGGGAATCCTGAAGGATACACCCCCTTCCTCTCCCTCAGCACAGAGCTGTTCTGTGTACTTGGATAAGCCTCCACAGCTTCCCTCAGGACAGGGCATCCATCACCATCTCCCACCCGGACAGCAGCAAACACTGCCCCCATGGCTTCCTGGTGCCATCCTTGGCTCCTTCCCGTCCATTCTCCAGCGGCTGCCAGAGTGAGCTTGAAGAACCTGTGACATGTCCTTCAGACGTTCTACTTCCTGTTCCAGAAGGACAGCCCCCTCATACTTTCCCACGGGCCACACGCCACCCCTTCCTCAGCGCCCCAGGCTGGCATCCTCTCCCTGCATTCAGCCTTCTTTTCCGAGGTAGCGCTGATACCAGATGTCGCTAAATAGCAACGTGCATAACTGTTCAGTTTCTCTCTAGTAGAGGAGATCATAAGCCTCATGAGATCCCAGAGCCTCTGTCTTCTTCAGTACCCCCCAGCACCCACCCCAGGGCAGGGCCACACAGAGTTGTGGAGTGCCCAAGTGGTGGATGAACATGGAATGCAAAGGCTGAGGGTGCATTGACCAGGAGCACGGGGGGCAGCAACTTGTGGAACAGCCGCAGCACAGATGAAGTGGCCAGGCTCCTAGGGAAGCCTGACTAGGGAGCTGGAGGGAGGCCCGGGGATGGCGGGAGAGAGGGATAGGGTGTGTGTGGTCATGGCCTGGGAGGCCAGCAGGCCAGAGCCGGGAGGGCTTTGCACATCTCTCTGGAGCTTGGGTCCATCCTGGAAGCCATGGGGAGCAAGGATTGAAACTGGGAGCGGGCTCTGGCTGTTGGAGGTAAAGCTGCTGGTGCCACTGAGCCTTAACACTCAGGAAAGTGGTCCTGGCTGGAAGGTCAGGGAGCCAACGGAAGCCAGTGCCTGATCCGGGTTGGGTTTTCTCAACTGTCCCCCAGGAAGAGGCTGCATCGGGAATGAGGGCACAGAAGCTGGCTAGGATGGCTTCTGATTCCAGTAGGGCCTCTCAGGAGCCCTGACAGCCAGCCTCTTGGTCTGACTAATTCAGAAGAATATTCTTGTTTTACAGGAGTGGGGCAAGCTTTCCTTATTTTAGAGGTCAGCAGTGGGGATGCACTGTTTTATTTATAGAATCAACATGTTTTCACAGCAACAAGAATGACTTGAATCCTGCCAGCATGTTGGCGTTGTTTGTGCAAAGGTACGTCTGTCGGCATTTTAGGTGATCCAGCTTCCTCTCCAAATCCCTGCCTCCCACCTCAAAACACATTGCAAGCTCCACGGAGCAAGTCTCTTTTCGTTAGTGGAGGCGCTGGCCTGACAGGGCTGAGGCGGAACACACAGCCAGTGCCTTGGGCCAGCGTCAGCCTTGGCTCTGGGGGCTGTATTTCCAGCTGACTCTTGGCTGGCCAGGAGGGGAGTGAGCCAGGTGCTGGAGGCTATGAAGAGGAAGCTGTGTTCAGAGAGGTTCAGCTGTTGCCCACTCAAGCAGCCCTGAACAAACACGCTTTTCTGACCTCCAGCTGCTAGTAAGAAAGTGCAGGGAGGACAGAACAAAAGCTGAGGTCGGACCGTTTCTTCCCCCACAGCTCTGCAGTCTCTTCCCTTTTGGGGAATGTGGGCCCTGCCCACTTACCGCCCACTTACCTAAGTCCCACTGCCACTCCACTGCCTGCACAAAAGCAGGTGAGAAGCTCCTCCCCCCAAAGAGCCTTTCCCCAGGCCCTGCTGAGGTGACCCCCCCACACCTTCACCTCCCAGGACACAGACTGCTTGGATCATGGATTCCCAGTGTTTTGGAATGAGGGTCCTTTGTGATGTCAACACTTCTTAAAGATTCAAGGGATCAGTTGGTATTTGTTAGTTAAGAAAATAACTATTGTCAAGTAGGTGTTATAAATAAATTATTGACCCTTTTAAGGCAATTGGGGTTTGCTAGTCTCAATAGCACCTACATATTTATTGCAAAACAGTCAATCGATTTGTTCAGATTTCAGACAATGCTTGTTGGACACCTGAGTTCCTAGACACCTTGTCGTAATTCTGTGCTTTCTCACCCCTGGTCTGTGGCTCCCCCAAGATGGGGATTACTGAAGTGACTGAATGATGCATTTATGGTCCTGAATTCAGTGCTGGGTGAACATGTCTTGTCTTCCCAGGGAGTTTAAAAGGCCTCTTGGAGGGCTGGGACGATGGCTGGTGGCCCCATGCCTTGTGCGGAAGTGGACACGAGGCAGGCATATTGCTACCGATGACCCCACAGCAGAACCAGAGGGGTTTTATCCCAGAGGCTGTTTTAGGACAGACAAATCTCCAATGAAAGCTACACTGTAATCACATGAGAAGAAACTGTCATTCAAGAGGCCAAGGTGGTGGCACAATAAGGCCATTTATTCAAAGGTATATTTTGTTAGGGAAAAATAGTCAAGGCTGTGGAAACGGTTAGGGCTCGAACACCAGTTCCGTACACAGGGAGGGCGTGGACACTAATCGCGTTTGAGCATCACAGAAGAAACAGTGGAAACTCACCCTTTGTAAAAGCAGAAGAGACACAGATGGGAGCAGGGTCGGGGGGACGGGAGCAGGGTCGGGGGGACGGGAGCAGGGTCGGGGGGACGAGAGCAGCTGAAAACAAAAGCAACAGGGTGGCAGAGGAAGAAAAAGAAAAAGAGACAGGTTTCCACCAGCACAGTTTGGCTTCTCTGCCTTGGAGGAACCGGAAACAGGCTCAAACAGCTTACAGCAGAAATCCTCTCTGAGGTGACAAGGCGGGAAAAGTCGTGACTTCCTTAGAAAAAGCTGATCTATTAGCACTGGAGTTATTCCTGTTAAAGATGCTCCTCCAAAGAAGAGAATTATGTGACTCATTATCCATTAGAATTCAAAAATTCTTTCGTTCACATCAGGTCAGGCCTCTAGTTCTTGCTTTTTGGGAACCGTGAGAGCTTTTGAAGCAGAGCCAAGTGCTTGTGGACATGTGACCTAAGCCCTGTCCTCTCCATCTGTCACTCAGGGCCTGTGGCTTTTCTAAGTGAAAAGTACAATATGGTAGACCTCAGGGTTGTCCTGGTTCTGCTGCAGCCGGCTGGAGGACCCTGTACCATTTCCCTGTAAGACCCGTGGGCCTTAGTATGTTCATCTGTGAAATGGGGGAGTGGACTTCATTGCGTCTGAAGTCCCTTGAGGTTTAGGTGTCTATCCTGTTCTAGAAAGTGTTCCAGATAATTTTTCTTTGGGGACCAGGCAACGTGAGCTCCAGCTCTAACTCTGTCCCAATCAGCTGTGTGACCTTGGGCAAGTTGCTTAACTTCTCTAGGCCTCAGTTTTATCATCTGTGAAATGAAGTTAATAGAGTGTTTGTTGTTGTTTTTAGTTTGTTATTTTAAATCTTATCAGTTGTTGGGAGGATTAAATGAATTTGTGCAGTGCCTGGTGTCTGGTACCTGCTCAGCGAATGATGCAAACCCTGTGAATAATAGTTCCTCCATCACACAGCAGCCCCACGAGTTGTGCTGAAATCTCTCTTGGGATCTGAGGCATCATATAATTGGCCAAAGGAACCCATTACAAAGTGAAATAGGTGGCAGGTGAAAATACGTGCAGAAACGCCCTGGGTTCAATTAAAAATATGTGGTAAGAGATGCTAGAATTCCAGGTTCTAGCATAACAATTTGAATATTCATTAGATTGCAACAGCGGTTCTCAGGTTTAGTTTGTGTCGGAATTCCCTGGAGGGCGTGTTAAAACATGGATTTCAGAGTTCTGATTCAGAAAATCTGGGTGAGGCCCAGGAGTTTGCATTTCTAACAAGCTCCCAGGTGATGCTGACACTGCTGGCCCTGAGAGCACACCTTGAGGACTACTGGATTACCCATTGTATTCTAACGCTGCTTTTTTTCTCTCTTCCAAATTTGAGTAATGCTTAGATCCCATTTAAAGGGGAAAAAACAATGGATTCTCTCTCATTTGTAAAACACTGTGTTAGTCTTATTCTACAAAACTGTCTTTTAACTGTGAGTTTATGAAAGTAGAATAATTTTTAAAATTTATATTGTCAACTGAATGGAAATATAACATGGAAACATTTTTCTAGAAAGTTCACACCATGTGGAATACAACCTAAGAAACATTATTCTAAAACAGAAACGTTCGTGTTCTCTCTATACCTGTAAGGGTAATGAGGAAGTAAATGCAGGAAGGGGATTGTGAGTGGCCAGATTTGGATTTTGAGTCCTTTTCTGCCTGGGATCCCCCTCTGTGAGGGGCCGTGGGCTGTGCACGGCTCTCTGGACCCTGTTCCTTTGCTGGAAGAAGATTCAGTGTGAGGCTCTGAATCTTCGCCATCAGCTGCTGGGAAATACAGGACCTTCTGCAGGCAGGGTCAGGCTGTCCGGGTTCTTGGCTGAGGAAAGAGGAAGCTGGAAGCTGGGCGGGACAGGGTGGGAGGTGCCAGGGCTTTGGCATGAGTTTTCCTGTTATTCTATTCTGTTGGCTAGTTCCTAAATTTAGTTTAGGTTAAAAAAAGAAATGTTTCAAGTACAAAGTGAGTTGAGCAGTCCCCTGGGGCAGCTAGCTGTGCCGTGGAGATGCACACTGCTTGCATCAGGTGTCATCTTGCTGGAGGGCAGAAGGATTCCCTGGAGCCTGGGGGCCAGCAGGACAGAGGAAACAGAAAGTACGTGGCCGATGATGTCTTTCGACCACAGAAAGGGCTGGAGGAAGCAGGGGACCCACTGTTTGAATAAACCCAGTGGAAAAACAGAAGCCCCATTTCATACTTGACTCAGCTCTTCAAGTTTAAATCTTGAATCTCCTCAACTACACAGAACAGTGTTTCTCCCAAGTCATCTGACACCCATTCTGTTCTCTGGATCATTCCTTCCTAGAGAACCTTGCTCTTGGAGGGCTGTGATCTGCTCTCACCCACTTGCCTTTCTGATCCACTGAGTGCATCTCAACAGTCATTTGGGGCGTTCTGATCACTCATGACCAGGAAGGGTTGGGTGGCTCGTGGAGCTTGGGAAGCGCTCTCACTGTGGTGGTCCCTATCGGTGGTCATGGGGTTGCCACATTGAGCCACGTTTCTGCCCTCATCTCTCTATATGTTACCGTGGAATCTCTGACTGAGGACCCGTGGACTCACCCAATGTGATAAAGTCCTGAAGCCCAGCCAGGACTTCCGACCCCAGCCGCAGGGCTTTCCAATATACAGACGCATAGAACTTGAGAGGAAATCGACTTAGAAACCTGAAGCTGGAAAACTGGTTGCCTGACATTCTGTGCAAGACTGAACATCTGAGGAACGAAGGCTGTGTCACTTTGGGAACATGTCTTTTCCGGCCTATATAGACCCCAGGAAACCTTGCAGTTCTTCCCCAAGTATGGATGGAGTCAGACTTGATGTCCTTTCATCCCCCCATCCCATCCCCTAATCTATATCCTTTGGAAATTTTAGAGTGCCAGGCCTCATGTAAATACACTGAAAACAATTTAAGTCATTTATATTCTACTAAGCCAAGAGTTCTTAGTGGTGGAAGAAGATGGGGTCTTACATGAATGAAAGGGTCTTGGCTATTTGCATGGATATCAATAGAAGGACTAGATGCTTGCACTAAAAGAAAAAGCTGAGAGATGGGGGCAGGAAGTGGGGAGCTGGGACCCAAGCCCCACCTTCCTGAGTCTGCCTGTCACCAGGAAGGCTGGAGATGCCAGACGCTGTCCTGATGCTCCTCTGGGTGGTGTCTCTACCTGCTTGTTTTCAGGAGAGTCCTGGCAGAGGAGGTACAGGACATTGCTAAGTGGATTGAATAATGTTCCCCCAAATTCATGTCTAACCAGAACCTCAGAATGTGACTTTATTTAGAAGCAGGGTCTTTGCAGATGTTAAGTCAAGATAAGGTCATAGTGAATTAGAGTGACCCCAAATCCAATGCCTGCTCTGCTTCTAGGAAGGGGAGACACAGGAAGAAGGCTGTGTGAAGCTGGAGGCAGAGACGGGGGCGGTGCAGCCATGGCCAGGGAATGGTGGCTGGGACAGGCAGGGAAGGTTCCTCCCTGAGCCTTCAGGGGAGCGTGGCCCTTCCACCGCCTTGTTGCCAGACTTCTGCCCTCCAGAATTATGAGACGATAAATTTCTGTTGTTTTAAGAACAAAAGAATTAACACCTAGTTTGTGGTCGTTTTTATGGCAGCCCTAGGAAATGCATACAGCTGAGGAGACCTTCTTCCAGGGACCTGCCTCTGAAAGCATAAAAGCAAGTGCCTTCCAGCTTCTGGCAGGGCGGTGGCACAGACAGCTTGGCTTGCTGCGGTGGTCCTTTTCCTCTTTGTGAGCATGTGCTGGAGAGATAAAGGCGAGGGAGGAAGTGGAGGAGGCTGGGGCTGCAGAGCCGAGGAAACCGATGGAAACCCTCTGAGAAGCAGCAACCCAGCGGGTGTGAAGGTTGGCCTCAATGCCGCGGACAGGACTCTATGGAGGGGGCTGGAGTGGGAGAACGTCGTCGTCACAGCTCTGCCCCTCACTCACTATGTGACCCAAGCAGGACACACTTCCCAGCTGCCTCAGTCTCCTCATCTGAGGAATGGGCTGATTCACACAGTATCACATGCTAGGGTGTGCTGAGGATGTCACACACATATCCCTGGCAAGGCTGCCGAGAGGACCGAGTGAGTGAGCAGGTGCAAGACCATTGTCTCCCCGGGTCAGTGCTGTAAAACAGTAGCTGCTAGAGGATTACAGTGATACTGTCGTTTCCTTAGTAACAGACGTTGCTGTTTGGGAAATTCCTATAGCCAACGGCCAAGCTCCTGGCATTTAATGCTGGTGTCTCCAAAGATTGGTTCTCATCTCTCGAGGGCTTGTTTTTCATAAGGGCACACTCTTGCCCCCACAGCATGCAGGCTGATGTCACACGTTGCCCTGAATCACACCGTGGTACCACCTGTTTCCCTGACGTAAAGCTAGGAGAGGAATGATGTGACCATCCCAAATGTTCCAGTCACCCTGACCTTTAACCCTGGCTTCTAAGAAGGCTCCAGATGTTTCTTGTGGTTAGAGCTCCCAGAAAATGACTCCTTCCTCTATGAGACATTATCTGATGACAAGAAGATTCTGAGCAATGTAGGGGAGTGAGAATATTTTCATAATATCTGCCATTAGAATGACTTAGAAATGGAAGGCCCAGGTTGAGAAATTAGGATCCCATGCACACTGCACTCTTGTGAGGAGGTGCAGAAGTTACCTCTTCCCTTGGAAATTCTCTTTCTTAGAACTCGGATGTTTATCAACCACCTAACTGGCTGCTTGAAGGATGGTCACCTTTTTCTGTATTGGTTTGCAAAGAAAGGAAGTTGCAAAAGGTCACGAAGCAACTCCATATCCTTTGGAAATTTTAGCGTGCCGGGCCTCATGTAGATAAACTGAAAACAATTTAAGTCTTTTATGTTGTACTAAGTCAAGAGTTCTTTAGCAGTGGAAGAAGATGGGGTCTTGCATGAATGGAAGGGTCTTGGCTATTTGCGTTGGTATCGAGGGAAGGACTAGATGCTTGCACTAAACGAAAAAGCTGAGGGATGGGAACAGGAAGTGGGGAGCAAATCTGAGACTGAATAAATGTGAATAAAAGAGCTAAGATTGTTGAGCAGGTACTAGGAGCTGGGTCAGATTTTATTCCCAAGAAATCTTAGTTATTCTGCCTCCTCCTAGATAGGGAATGTGTTGCTTACCTTTGCGTCCACACCTGGCTCATACCAACCATGCAACCAATAATTGTTCATCAGAGGAAGGTTGTCAAAGGCTCGGACAACCCTTCAGTAACTCTTTCAGGGAAGCCACCCGCCCATTTCATCTTATCTGCTTGGCTTTCAGTGTTTATCATGTCAGTGACTCTTTGTCCCAGACCGGAGGTTGATTTCGGTCACCTGCCGGGGTCATTAGAGCGGTGATGTCATCACACACCTGGCCCAGCTGGTTGGGACTGGGACTTCGATGCTGTGTCTGTGACCAGGCTTGTTAGGCTTAGCAGAGAGCTGGCATCCTGGCCACCGGCCGGGGTGAGGGTTTCCCAGCAGGGCGTCTCCTTCCTGGAAATACCCTCTTCTCCCAGCCTTTGGTCTCCTCTCCTGCGTCTGGTACCCAGAACCTCCCTGGGCCTCTATCCCTCCAACCACCTGCCTGGACTTAGCTAGCTTCCAGATTCAGCAAGGAGAGGGGTGAGGGGCTGGAAGGCAGGGCCCGGCCTGGGGTCTTCTGATGCCCTATGCTGTGACTTGGCTCCTTGTAGCTGCTGCTCTGTCTCTGGGCTGGATCAGTGGGAGGTGGAGGCTCTGGAAGGATGCATGGCGGCTCCAGGGTTCTACCTGGCAACAGCGTGAGTCTAGCTCATCATTATCAAAGGAAATACTTACAGGTCAGAGGTACAGTTCCTTATGGCTTGATTTGGGCCATGACATCTCCCAGAAAGCGTCTTCTGAGGTGAGAGATTTTGGCAACCTCCAGGGCAACAGGTTTCCTCTTTGCACCTCATGACCATCGTTCCTGGCTTAGAAATGAATGTCAGCCCCGGACAATGTACACTGTGTGTCATTTAAGAATTACTAATATATGGGTGGAATTACACTAACATGTCCTCACCGCGATGGTTCCTTCTGGGTTCCATAAGGGACACAAAGGTGAACTGAGCACACATCTTGTCTTCAAGAACTCTGGCATAGCAGGGATACAAGTGCACATGTGTGTACGCAGACACATACACACGCACATGCTGTATTAGGTCTGCTGCTGCTCTAACAACTGATCACAAACACGGTGGCTTAAAACAATGCAGACTTACTATCTTACACTCCTGGTGGCCAGCCGCCTGGCCCAGGTCTCCTGGGTCTAACGTGAAGGTGGCGGTGTTGCTCTCCTTTCTGGAGATTCCGTTCTCCTGTGCTTTCCGGCTTCTTCCTGCCCCGGGCTGGTGGCCCCTTCCTCTGTTTCTGACCCTTCCGTGCTTACACCTGTCCGTGCCCACATTGGGGAAAGGATCCCCACTTTAAGGGCTCGTGTGATGAGATTGGGCTCACCTGAATAGTCCAGAAGAATTTTCTCGTCTCAACCTTGATCACACCTGCAAAGTCCCTTTTGCCATGGAAAGTAACATACTCATGGGTTTCGGGGATTGGGAAATGGCCCTATTTTGCCATATTTTGCTGGGGGCGGGGAGGATATTATTCTGCCTACCATAAACATGTACATACAAATAGTAACAATAAGTATAAATTTATGTTTATATATGTATAAACAATGACTATAATACAACATAGATGAGTGATTCGGAGTTTATTGGAGCTCCTGCCTGGGGATGTACTCCAGATCTGGGTTGGAGTGGGGGGGCAGTGTTGTGTAGGGGATGAGTTTGCAAAAGCATACATTCAATAACAATGAAGTATGACATACGTCGCTATGTCATACCTTCATATCTGTCAATCATCTATCTACCTATTTTTATTTTGTGTTTTTTTTTTTTTTTTTTTTAGTGACAGGGTTTCAATCTGCAGTGGCACCATCTCTGCAACCTTGAACTCCTGGGCTCAAGCGATCCTCCTGCTGTAGCATCCGGAGTAGCCAGGACTATAAGCACACGCCACCACTCTCAGCTAATTCTTAATTTTTAAAGGTTTTTGGTAGAGACAGGAATCTATCTGTGTTTTCAGTGTTACTCGTAAGAAGTCATAGCTGAGAAACAGTGACTGCTCTGTGGGCACCAGGGAAGAAAGAGGTACTTTTAATGCTTGGGAGCTGGAAAGTCTTAAAGAGGAGAGCCCTTGGAGGATGTGAAGCTGGGCATCCAAGGATGGGAGGGTTTCGCCGATGGGAGGTCAGTCTGGGTAGGAAAAGACACCACAGGCAGGTAAGAGGATCCCTGAGTCTGTCAGTCAGATTGCAGGTGGGGGCTTTATAAGGAGCAGGTAACTGGCAAGTCATGGAGGTCAGGGCCCCTGCCAAGGGTGTAGGCCCAGACAGCTTTCAGAGATGCAGAGCAGGACAGGGAAATGCCCAGGACTGTCCGAGGAGCACAGCACAGCAGCGGCAGAGATGGGGTGGCTGGTGGGTGTGGGGAGGACTCAGCCCTGCTGGGGGCACGAAGGTGGGGATGGAGGCGGGTGGGCACCAACGCTGGTCCTGAGGCAGTGGAGGGTGGGTGGGTCCCTTCCAGAAACGACCATCACGGGGCATCTTGATCCAATCGCAGATCAGCAGGCTCAGCGCCACCCTGGACTCATTGGAAATGCAGATTCTCAGGCCCTGCCTGGCCCTCCTGAATCAGAAATGCTGGGGAGGGGCCCCGACATCTGTGTTCTCACAAGCCCCAGGGGATTTTGTGGCGCTCAAGTTGCAGAGCCACTGCCCTATTGCGTTTTCCTCCCTCCCAGTCACCCTCTTCCTTCTCCTGAGCTTGTCCTCCCCAGTGGTGGTCAAGGCTGGGTCTCCATGCGTCTCACACTCAGCTGTCTTCCCATTGTGACAGGTCATGGTGAGCCTCTACGGCTTCTGAGAAGTCACCCAGATGACTCAAAGTTAAATCACCTGCTTTGCAGCAGAGCCAGGGGGTGGTGGGGACGTCGCTCCTTGACAACAGGAAGGGCTGTTGAACAAAGGCTGGTGGCCAGGAGTTCCCCTACTTCCCAAGAGTTCGAGGAAATAGCTTCCTTGCAGTGTCAGGGATTCAGGGCGAGGAAACAGGACTCCCTTCTAGCGTGTGATGTCAACACAGGAGTAACAATGGACTTCCCACCTCCAATGTCCCTAAAAGCGGGCGCTCATCCACTGCGACCCTGTTTCAGGGTGGGGACATGGACAGGTGGCTTCATGCAGCCCTGCACCCTTCCAAGCATCTCGTCAGTTCCATTCCTGTCTGGAATATTTCAGGAAGACCCTTATAAGATGGAGAATGAGGGTCTTCTTGTAAACCTCACTCACGCTACAGCAGAAACCTACGGGGAGGCCAAATAAACTGGGGGCTCTGTGGATTGCACGTCTCCCCCCGCTTGTCCAAGTAAGGGACAGTTTCACTCCTGGGCGGTGCCGCCTGGTGCCAAGGGTGAGCTGGGCCAGGAAGGTAACGATGGGACGAGAATAGGGAAATGAAGCTGATTTTCTGTAGAAAGTGTATCACCTATCAGGTCTTTCACTTTATTTTCTAATTTGCAAAGATACCTCTGATTTTCCTACTGTCAGCCATCGATATCTTTCTCAGATGTTCTTTTTCCAGCGTGAGAGAACCAAGGGCATTTGAGGCAAATACTGAACCCATGAACAGAGAGGAAGGTATGGTGGTGCCTGATCTGCCAGGGCCTGAGCAGACGGACCTCAGCACAGTAGGGGAGACTGGGTTGTGGGCAGAAACAGCAGAAGGTGGATAAGGATGAGGGTCTCTGGGTTGGATGCTGGTTCCACCACTTACCTGCATGTCATCCCCGGCGAGAGAGAGAGCAGGAGGGAATGAGGCTGCCTCTGCCTCCCAGGCCCATCCCCACCTGAAACCACTGCCCCTGTGACTGGACACAGGCAGCCTCCCTGGCCTATCCCTGCTCTGATGGGAAGACTTAGTGCAAAAAGGGGTGCTGGCTCCTGAGTTTTTTTTAAGTGAACTTAAAAAAAACATGGTAAAAATCTAACATAAAATTTACCATTTTATCCCTTTTTGAGTGTACAATTCAGCGGCACTAAAGACATTCATACTACTGCATAGCTACCACCATTATCCATCTCCAGAACTTTTTTTTTTATCTTGCAGAACTGAAACTCTGTACCCACGACACACCAACTCCCTCCCTCCTCCTCTCATCTCCTGGTAACCACGGTTCCATTTTCCGTCTCTATGATTTGATTATTCTCAGTAACTCATATAAATAGAATTATACAGTATTTGTCCTTTTGTGTCTGGCTTATTTCATTTAGCATAATATCCTCAAGGTTCATCTGTGTTGCAGCATGAGTCAGAACTTTGTTTCTTTTTAAGGCTGAATAATATTTCATTCCATGCATGTATCACATTTTATTCATCTACTGATGGACATTTGGGTTGTTTCTACCTTTTGGCTATTGTGAATAATGAACATTGTTGTGCAAATATCTGTTCAAGTCTTTGTTTTCAGTTTTCTAATGTAGATATCCACAAGTGGAATTGCTGTATGATGTAGTAATTCCATGTTTAATTTTTCAAGGAATTACCGTGCCACAGACACCGTACCACTTTATATTCCTACCAGCAATGCATGAGTGTTCTGATGTTTCCAAATGCTTGACAACGCTTCTTCTTTTCTCTCTTTCTCTTAAAAAAATATTTGGTATCCTATCCTGTGCATAGCAGTGGGCAAAGATTTTATGACAAAGACACCAAAAGCAATCGCAGCAAAAGCAAAAGTTGGTAAGTGGGATCTAATTAAAACTAAGAGCCTCTGCACAGCAAAAGAAAACTATCAACAGAGTAAACAGACAACCTACAGAATGAGAAAATATTTGCGAACTATGCATCTGACAAAGGTCTAATATCCAGCACCTATAAGGAATTTAAACAAATATTCAGAAGAAAAACAACCCCATTAAAAAGTGGGGCTGGCCGGGCGCGGTGGCTCAAGCCTGTAATCCCAGCACTTTGGGAGGCCGAGGCGGGTGGATCACGAGGTCAGGAGATCGAGACCATCCTGGCTAACACGGTGAAACCCCGTCTCTACTAAAAATACAAAAAACTAGCCGGGCGAGGTGGCGGGCGCCTGTAGTCCCAGCTACTCGGAGGCTGAGGTAGTCCCAGCTACTCGGAGGCTGAGGCTGAGGTCTACTTGAGGGTGGAGGATGGGAGGAAGGAGGAGCAGAAAAGATAACTATTGGGTACTGGGCTTAATATCTGGGTGATGAAGTAATCTATACAACAAACCCCCATGACACAGCAGTTTATTTATGTAACAGACCTCCACAGGTACCCCCGAACCTAAAATACAAGGTTTTTTTTTTGTTTTTTTTTTAAAGAAAGGAATGGAAAAAAACCCACTAGGTATCCTGATGGTTGAAAAGTGGTAGTAAATGGTGGTTTTGCTTTGCGTTTCCCTAATGGTTAGTGATGTTGAAGGTCTTCTCAGGTCCTCACCGGCTATCTGTATGCCTTCTTTGGAGAGACATCTATTCAAGTCCTTCGCCCATTTTTGAGGCTGGCCTCTGATTTTAGTTCCAGATGCAAGACCGGCTAGTTGAGCCAAAAGATCCCAGTTTCCTTTAAATTTTTTTCTTTTTAACTTTTACTTTGAGATGAAGCCACTTACTCCTGTAACTGGCTGGACGATGTTATGCTTAGACAAAGATGTTTCTGCAGTGTGAGTGAATGGCAGTCCACTGTAACTCTGTCTCTGTGGGGATGGAGGCATTCAGCTATTGGTTTCATTGCCTCCCAGATACACCCACAGAGACTACGATTTGCTTTAGCCAATGCCTCCCCCTTGCAACTGGAGCAAAAGGAAGATTTCGTAGGCTTGGAAAGCAAGTGGTTGCAACTGCTGAAGTACACGGCTGTGGTGATCAAGACAGAACGGCCAAGGCAGAGGGAGGAGGCTGGATGTCTGCTGTAGGCCTAAGTCTTGGCTTTGAGAACAATACGGAAGAAAATCTTCAACCTCTTGGTTCTCACTCCCGGCCAGTAGGCACGTATTCATGCTGTTTGTTGTCAGGAAGATTTTGGGAACATTCTATGGTTGTTTAAATGGGTCGAAGCATATTTTAAAACTGGACATTATGGTGTGGGATACTGACCGTGAGGGAGGCTTGTGTGGGGTGGCAGGGACAGGGAGTACATGGGAACTTTCTGTGCTTTTTTGCTCGGTTTTGCTGTGAACTTAAAACTGCTTTAAAAATAAAGTCTATTAAGAAAGGGCTTTGATACCAAAATAACAAAAATATAAAGATTGTATCATAAATTAACGAGTAATATAAAACATATCTTTGGAGAGGTGTGACTTTCATCAATAAGGCTCTATTGTCAAAGCTAGATTAATATTTATATGTATTGCTCAGCCTTGCATTCTGAGAGTTAGATATCTGTATATTATATACAGTAATTGAATAAAGCCCCATATCACAGGTCATTCGTTTGTGTATGTGTCCATACCTGCATGCACACACACACAACACACACGCACACACAGTCACGCGTGTCCTGCACACAGGACTGGAGAGTCATGAGGGCTTCAAGGCAAGAAGTGCTTGTTGAATGTGGACTGTGGCATGGATAAGGTTGTTGCGTGTTTTCTGACTATGAAATCTGCCCTTACTTCTCCTTAACTAAGTTTATTTTGCTTTGATGAGCATCCTGCCTTCCACTGCCCCAACCACCGGGGTTGCATGGGCCCCGCATCTTCCTACGTACATGGCCTCTCTTCAGGTTCTTAACCTCTGCAACTCTTATCATAAGATCATGCCCCACTTCTTGAAATGATGTTGGCTTCTGGGACACCATTTTTTTCTTGATTTCCTTTTTATTTCTCTGATTCTTCCTGTCTGATCCCCCTGTATTGGTCGGATGGCCAACTAAGATGTGGCAATTTAAGAGTAGAGTTACTATTTAACTCTACTTTAAGAGGAAAGGTACTATTACAAAGCTGGGGGCAGGATTTAGGTTGTTGTAACATCCCAGGTCTAGAAACAGTGGGGAGCCCTTACCAGTGCTCTGTCTCAGGGGCCGGGGGAGGCAGCAGTTATCAACAGAACCTGGGGAGAGAGCTGGATGGAGCAGGTGCATCTCCTAAGAGCTGCTGTTACCTCAGGGTAGAGGGATGCGGCCTGCCGGAAGCAAGCAAGCAGGGAGAGGCCTGGAATAAACAGCCTCCTCCTTCCTCGCCATGTCTTCATGTGCTCCCGCTTCATGGGGCCGGGAGTCATAAATGCATTTTGTGGGTCGGTGTCCTGGGGCAAAGGGCAGAGAGGAAAAGCAGGAAGGGTGGGTCTGCGGGTCCACACAGAAAGTGTCCGGCTTGCACCACACCTGTTATGGGCTGAATCGTGTCCCCCAAAATCCATAGGCTGAAGTCTCAAACCTCAGCACCTCCGAATGTGACTGAATTTGGAGATAGGGCCTTCCCAGATGTAATTAAGATAAAAGAAGGTCATGGGGTGGGCCTTAATCCAATCTGACTGGTGTCCTTATAAGAAGAGATTAGGACACACAAAGAGGGAAGACGGTCTGAAGACCTGGGGAGGAAAAGAGACCACCTGTAAGCCAAGGAGAGCGGCCTCAGGAGAAACCAATCTCGCGGGCACCTTGATCTCAGACTCAGCCTGCAGAAGTGTGAAAAACTAAATGTGTATTGTTTAAGCTGCCCAGTCTGTGGACTTTGTGATGGCAGCCCTAGTGGATGAATTCAGTGCTTAAGTTTGCAGCCACCCCCTACGCTTTCTTCACTCACCTTGCTTCGTTCTTCTGCTGCATGTATTACCGCTGGCTGTGCCCAGTGCTACATTCCTGTCTTTCGTCTGTCTCCCGAGGCTGTTCCCTTCCAGTCAGCCTCCTGTGGGTGCGCAGTCCCATCCTTCCTGCTGCAGGCCCGGTGACGAGAACAGCACCTCACACACAAAAGGTGCTTGGCCATGGCAGGCATTTGTTGAAGGAAAGAAAGTTTTCCAAATCTCTTCTTTCTAATGTTCTTCTCTGGTTTCTTCTCTGCTCACCTCTTAACCCCAAGTACCCTAGATGCCACTCGCTGACCTTGACCTCTCTAGACTAGTTCCTCCTCCTGGTTCCTCACTTGGGTGAACAGCTTCGCAACCCAACCGCTGCCTGCAGCCAGGGACCCAGAATCAACCCCTCTCTCCCATGCCGTGCACATCCTCTACCAAGTCCGTGCTGTCTGCACTGCTGTGGCTTCATCTTCGCTACACGTGGGGATATTATCCACTCACTGCTTGGACCCAGCGTCAGGCTGAGGTCATGTGGCGAGGTCAGGTATTCTGAAAGTGAATGCGTCCCCATTTTTGAGTGCCCCTTGGGGGTGGACCATTCCAGGAGGGGCTTATAGGAAGTGTGAGGGACACACAGTGGGGGATGCGTGTGTGAGGGAGAGGGGGGGGGAGATAGAGAGACACACAGAGAGACAGAGACACAGAGACAGAGAGAGACAGAAAGACAGAGACAGGGAAACACAGGCAGAGAAAGATAGAGCTACAGAGAGAGACAGAGACACACAAAGAGAGACAGAGCACTGAGACAGGTCGGCAGAGACAGAGCTAGAGAGAGCGTGCACGGTGCACATGTATATAAAGCCTGTTGGGCGTCTTTGCTTTTCACATAGTGTGATGCAGTCCTGTCAATTACTAGGATATTGGCATTTGTGATCAATGCGTCGTCTGGAATTTTTTCCTGGAAAAAGGAGGAAACACAGCCATCTGCCCAGAGCCATCCAGAATGTGTCCCAGAGGCCTGTCTGTGTGTACACACACTCAGAAGCCTGGGGGCCTTTCCTTGTCTAAATGCAGCTCCCCCGCTGTGCCCCACCCCTGCACAGGACCGAGGCCTGTGTCGACTTCAGCAGAGCTAGGATGAGGACAGGCCCGGGCCAGGGAACTGGACGAAGGGAGTTGGAGGCCTTCTCTTGGGAACAGGTGGACCATTGCCCTGCATGGGGACAGGGACAGCACTGGTGGGGGAAGGAAGTCTTGAGCTGGCTTCAGCCTTGACCCTCAGCAGCTGGCCCCGGGGGCTCTCGGTCTCTGGACACCAGGGCCTTGGGTTCCTTGGACGAGGTGAGCGTGAGCCTGTGCGGTAAGTGTTCATGTTTGTGCATGCGTGTGTCTGTATGAAAGAGAGAGTGAGAATACGAGAACATGCCTGTCCTGACGCACAGAGTTGGTGAAATAAAATCAAAGACCCAATGAAAAAGCTCTTGAAAAGGTAAGAGGTCTGCCCAGAGCCAAGGCTTGTTGACGGTCCCGGGATTAGCTGACTTCTGGGCATTTGGAGTCCGCAGTCGTCTGGACATGATTTAGGGAGAAGTGGAGGCCAAGAACTGAATATCAGAGAGAGTTGCAGAGAGAAGGAATGTGGACAACGGCAGATTGCCAGGGATCACTAATGCACACGGATGTTTTGTTTTATTTTTTAGAAACTTCGGGAAAGGAAATAAGGGGGAGAAAATGTAGAATATGTTGCATTTCAGAACTTAGGATGCCAATAACAAATTGCAAAACTACTGAAGCTTATTATGGGGGTTCGTTAGTATGTGAACTTAAATGCAGCAATCCTGTCCCTTGCCTCCATTCATTTATTCATTTAACTGTTTAATAAGTAGATGTTGAATGCCTATGATTGATTGATTGATTAATTCAGCCAATCACAGATATTATCACCCTCTTGCTGTATTCAGAGCATTGTGCTAGAGTTGATATAATGTCTAACATGTTTGAGGAATAATTTCATTCTGGAAATTATTCTTTTCACCTCTTCAGCATCCTAGGAGAACTCCAAATAAACCTTAGCATCTTACTTCAATATTTTTACATCACTTGTTTAAAATTTCTTAAAACCAAACCGGGTTTATTTATGTCAAAGTATATGCAAAATGTATGTGCACGAGAGATGCCATCTGCAAATATAAAAGTCTGTAAACCAGGTCCCTGCCCATGATGGGGTGACACAGGGTGGAAAGCGTGTGCAGGCTTGCATTCTTATAAATGCGGATGAAATGTACATTCAAGAGTGGTTTGGAAATGATTATTTCCTCCATTTGTTGGCCAAATGTCCCAAATCCTTATCTTGGCTTCTTCCTTCTTTTGTTTGGAAAGCCCCACATTGTCCTTGTCAACTTCCTCACTCATGCTGTTCTCTGGAATGAATTGTTCCACCTCTCCCTGGGCTATTCACTGCAACCAAAGACATCCTAGCAATGTGATGTATTTTTCCCCTCTCCGAAGTCAAATAGATGTTTTCTATCCAGTGGGCCAGGTTGTACAGGAGCTTGTCTTCACCCCCACAGGCCACAGGCTGGAGCCTTCCTAGAGCAGAGGCTACACTGGCTGTCTTTTGACAAAGGTGCCTGGCTGGGTCCTGGCACTTCTTTTGTTCGGAGCTCAGGGAGCTGTGTGTCTGGCTGCTGACGTAGCACAATGTTCCCATCTTGGCCCTCTCCTTTCAGGGGAGCAAGTTCCCCTGATGATGGCAGGAAAGAGGCCCCAGAGAGGAGAGGGCAGAGACGAATGATAGGGCAGATCAGATGAGGCTTCCAAGACAGAAGGAGGCTTTCAGGTGCTACAGAGGTCTCTGCTGGGCTCAGTGCTGCTGAAGCGTCACTGAGGGGTGGATGGAGAACCTTGGAGGCCAATCTTCTCACCGTGGACATCCTTAGGGGCAGAATACCATGGGTGGGGGTTATGGGATTTGAAGACTCCTGGCCATTGGGGGCCAGAGGGCTTGCAACCTGCAGAGAACCCCTAGGGTCATGCCCTTCTCAGTAGATAGCCCTGAACTGCTCACAGGGTCCTTGGTGGCCTAGCCCTTCCCAACCTCTGCAGCCCCCTCTGAAGCCCTCCTCACCTCCTCCTGCTTTTTTCCACAACCCTCCTGAACTTCTCCAGCCACTGGAGCTGCTGCGGCTCACCTCTGGGTGAACAGCACACACGCTGTTCACTCTGCCAAGACACATTTCCTCCTCCGCTCAGTAGCATCCGGACTCCCCGGCAGGCTTCAGTGCCCGTGCTACTGCTCCCTCCAGCATCCAGATGTCATGGCCAGTGGACAGCTGTTAAATATAAGAACCCTGCTCATCCAGGGCCAGGTGCTGAGTGAGGAGGAGAAACACAGGGATAAGGAAAGGAAGAAACGTGCGCCAGAACAAGGATCTCCTGGGGCTGGGCTCTGGGAGCCGGGAAGTCAGCACACGGTGTGGCAAATGCTCTGATACGTGGGACTCCGGGGTTCTTTGAGAGCCTGGAGGAGTAGTGCAGGGTACCTGGCTCAGAGGAGGGTGGCTGCAGTCAGAGAGGGCTGCCTGGAGGAGGTGATCCCAAAGCCCTGAACGGCTCATTCCAGTGAGTGTTCTTATTGCCTCGTGCTGCCCACTTGACCTCTGGATGAACGGAGCTATGGTCGTGAGCTGGTGTCCAGGAGCCAGGGGTGGGCTTGGTGCACCCAGGTCCCCAGGGATGGGGCGTGTTGACTAAGGCACCCAGGCCAGTGGGAGCCCTGTGGCCTCTGGCTCTCTGTCTTTGTAATGGTTTGTTGGGACTGTCATGGCAAAGGACCACAGACTGGAGGTTTAAACAGCAGGAGTTTATTTTTCACAGTTCACAGACGTTTTTTCAGCGTCACAAGTTCAAGGTCAAGGCACCTGTGGGTTTGCTTTCTCCTGAGTCCCCTCCTCAGCTTGCAGAGGCCCCTCCTCTGTGCATCCTGGGGTCTCTGTGTCTTTCTATAAGGACACCAGTCAGATTGGATCAAGGCCCCCCAAAACGGCCTCGTCTTAACTTAATCACCTGCTTCCAAATACAGTCACCCCTAACTGGGAGTTAGGCTTCAACATATTAATTTTGTGGGGGGCATAGTATTGCCCATGACAGTAGGTGAGCCACACGATATTTGCATAATTTGTGTAACTTTTACCAACCTCTACAGAGTACGTAAACTGCACCTGAAACATTTTAAAATGTGAATATGTCTGCTGTTACTTTTCTTTGCTGGTTTTTGAGTTCTCCCTGGTCATCCACTGGGTTTCCTAACCCCAGCTTCCTCCAGCAGGTGCATCCCAGCACAGAAGAGTGGCACAGAGGCAGCCTCAGAAGGCTCTGTCGCTACCAGGTCACCAGGACCTCTGGACCACAGCTGGGTCGCGCTGTTTTCCAGTTTGTTAAACTAGGACTCTGGGGAACATCCTGTGAATCGGTTTAATTTTTATTTTCATAGAGGATTTTCGAGGTCAGCTTGACTGCTGTCACTATAAGTGTGGGCTGTGCTTTCCCACAAGAAGCATCCTGCGTCTGTGGGAAGGTGGGGACTTCCCAGTCTGGGGGCCTGAGGGTCCCTTCCAGGGAGCTGCAGTGACCGAGCCACCTGGGTCTTGTCCTCATTAAGGAAAGCATGCTGCAGGTAATGGTGGACAAGCGGCACTTTGTTGCCGCCTTCCCCTCAAGGGACTCAGGGCTCTTCAAAGGCAGCTCCCTTTGATTGCCCCACCCCCACGTTAGGGGACTGTCCCTAGCTTTTCATTCCGTGGTTTTGCTTCCCAGGCAGTGACTGTTCTAAGGAACCTATTCGTCCACAGCCCCACTTTTGCCCCTAAAAGAAACAGGGCTGGAATGGCTGTGTACAGCCCTCCTGCAAGGCCCTTGACTGAATCCGATACAGAGCCCTTTATAGGCACTAATTATACCCAAGGACTCCATGCTGTGTTTTATAGGCAAGTCTTCCCCGCTCTGTTTAACGTCCTAGCAGAAACCTCATAACAAATTCACATTTATATGGGCCCGTTAATCTTCAAAGCGTTTCACTGACTCGAGTCAATTCCAGTGACCCTCGTGGGCAGTAATAAGCCTTTCAGGACTCCTATCCTTTTCCCTTCTCCTTCTACTTCTTTGTAGATAAAGAAAAAACAAACCCAGAGAAACGTGTCGTGCTCTGTGCGAGCCCCTGCATCAGAGTTGCGGGTGGGTTTGGCTGGGCAGTGTTCCAGGCGTCTGGTTTCATGCTCTGACCAACACATGCCTCCCCTCAAAGCTGCTGTGGAAAGGCTCAAAGCCGTGTTTCATTCCCAAAGCCTTTGACTAACTGAACAAGCTGCTTTTCATTAAGCACGCACACACGCCTGTACACGCACGTGCATCCATTCATGCACGCACCTCTCTCAAACTGGGTAAGAGGTGTCTCTGTGAGGAGTGGGGGACAGAGGGAGTTGGAATTCTCTGCAGAGCCCATGCCAGCTGAGCAGGGTGTGGACTGGCCGCTGGGTTCCGCGTGTGTTGACCAGGGGCCAGCCCCCTTCCCGCTCTAGTCCAGCTCAGATGTCAGTTGACAGCTTGTGTGTGCGGAGCCAGGCTGAGTTATAGAGCCTCATACTTTATTTCCAAATCTGCAATTCCACCCGCGTTTTTGTCAGTTAATTACATACAGAGCCCCTGTATTTGCAGGGAAATATGTGAGAGGAGTTCTTTCTTTGTGGGTGTGGACGAGGCAGCTCTCTCTCTCCTGCGAGGCGCGTCCAGCTCCTTGAGGAGTAGGGTGGCGGGGAAGGGGGCAGCGCTGTCACGGAGTCAGATCTGAAGCACGTCCACGGAGTGGTTTCCTTTGGGAATTACCTGGTATACATTTGAAATTCCATGTTGGCCCCCATCTGCTACGCTTTCAGAACTAAAAACAGAATCTGAAGTTCCCCAAGTGACTGAACAGACCCCTTCTTGGCCAGGGGGACCCCAGAGAAACCTGAAAACTGAGTTCCCAGCCATGACGGGACGGGCAACCGGACATGCCTCGTCACAGTCCCTCCCTTTTGTGGTTTAGACGACCATGACTGGCAGTCATGTTAAAATAGAGACCACGAGACCAACAGCACAGACTCTTGATGGCAGTAAGACACCAAATTATAAGCAACACCTGAGGCCACGCCAGGCAAGAGTCGAGCCGCGCACTCTACACTTAGCGAACGGACTCCGCGCTCACGCCACTGCGTCTTTTTTTTTCCAGCAACTAAACACACACTGGCCCCGAGGTGAGCAAGACTGAGGCGACTGCAGCTCATCCACCTGCAGACGCCGGCCAACCCCGTTCCACAGCCGTGACTACAGCTTTGATTGGACAAGAGGCTGATTTCGGTCTCCTGATAAGAACCCACCAACCAGAGACCCGGTTCAGGCCTGTGTACAGAAGCTGCACACTTGTACGCCTTTGAGTCCCTGCTTCCCCTTTTGACGTGTAGGGACTCATTGTAATGCCTTTAAATGTGAAGCCTCCACCCCAAAGTGAACATGGGACCCAGGTATGTTCAGTGGGCATGGCTCAGGACTCTCTTTGTGAATATTCATAGCTCCTCCTGGAACCTGAATATGTATGTTTGGCCAATTCAGTTCAGCATGAGGCTGCTTCCCCAACGCTCCCTCCTTCCAGATGCCTGCCAGCTGTTTCTGCCAGAGGCTGTCTCCCAGCCTGTCAGAAAGGCCACCCTGCAGGCTGTAATCCTTTAGAGGAAATAAAGATCCCCTTTGCAAATGTATAGACCTTGTGATTTTTTCCATTCACATCCTTGTATCTTGTAATGCCCTGTCCCCATGGGGGTTACATAGAGAGCCCTCAGCCTCTTGGGCAGATGGAGCCAGGACTGAGGGTGGGGGTGGTGAAGGATCAGGAGACTCACTTTAAGGACTTTCTGGTGCCGGCAGCGTAGGCTTGCCGGATGAAATACAGGACAGCCGGCAACATGAACTTTCATAATTTTTATAGTTTAAGCGTGTTCCAAATATTGCATGGGACATGCTTATCCTGAAGAATTATTCATTGTTTATCTGAAATTCAAATTTAACAGAGGTGTCCTGTATTTTTATTTGCTAAATCTGGTGACCCTTCACTGGGGAGATGCTTTTAAACAGCCTCAACTTAGAAATCCTTCTCTTCCTGCCAAAAGCGCTAGGGTCTATATATGGGTGCATGGAAACACGAAATTATTGTTGCAAGACTGAAGCGCATGTAAGACTTCTAGTAACCACCAGCTGTGTCAGGGGCCTGTGCGTGGGATACCTTGGCAGGGAGGTAGCTGCCTTAATTTTCAACCTCAGACAGAAAAGCGCATCTGTTAGACACAGCAGAAAGCAGACCTACATGTATGGTTAATGAGGACTATGCATTTGACTGTCGTGGGTTAAACTGTGTCCCCGCGAGAGATACATTGAAGTCCTAACCCCTGCTGCTACGGCATTTGGCTTTATTTGGAAACAGGGTCACTGCCGATGCAGTTAGCTGAGATGAACTCATACTCCTGTCTGGTGGGCCCTTATTCCAGTATGACTGGTGATGTCACAAGAAGAGGAGGACAGACACAGAGACACATTCCAGAGGGAGAAGGCCATGTGACAGTCAGGGGCTGCTGGAAGCAGCAGAATCTAAAGGCAAGGGAGGAAACAGATCCTCCCTCCCAGTCCTTGGAGAGAACCAACCCTGCCGACACCTTGATTTCACAATTATGGTTTCCAGAACGATGAGAGAACAAATTCCTGTTGTTTTAAGCCTCCCGTTTGTGGTGCTCTGTTATGGCAGCCCCAGGGACTAATGCAATCACCATCACTTGATTGCAGACAAAAGGACTGAGGGTTCTCTGCAATTAACTTCAAGTTCTGAATGGAAAGAGGCTTCAGAGCCTGAAGAAAGAGGCAATGCCAGCACTCTCTGGGATCCGCAGAAGCAGAGACAGTCCATGGGATGAGCAAACCCAGAACCCAAACCCCCCGAGATCGGGCCAGACCCAGAACGGGGCTATCTTGCACACCCCTCACAGGCTTGGGGACACTAGAACTGCATTGTCGGATATTCTGGACTTCACATGTGTGTGTTCGTGTGTGTGTAGCTGAAGCCATAGGATTTGCTTGCCGCACTCTGAACGATGCTGTGTAGATAAAGCTATATTATCTATTTGCTACACTCTGAATAATGCCTTCCTCAGTGATGATCATAATCAAGTGAGCTTTGGATTGTCATTATGAAGTCTCAAATTAAAACAATTGCTTGAGATACTGTCAGCAAGGCAACTAGATCGGGGATTGCAGCTGCTGATGCCAGTGTAGTATTTAGGTAAGAGGATGCCTCCACCCTCTTAGAACATGTGGCTTGCACATCCCTTCTTTCAGCGCAGGAAAGGTTGGAGCGTCCACTCCCTATTCCCAACCCATCAGTTAATGTATGGTCCAAAACGCATAGTAATTTTAATGTGATCCAAGATGCATACAAAAACATTTTAAAAACAGATGTGTTACGCATTGCTTAGAATAATGCACCGTCCACTTCATCAACAAGCGAGAACTAACTCTGTCATTGACTTCATCCACAAATAATAGAGGTGATGAGCTTGAGGTCAAAGCTCCCAAGTCAGACAGCATGGGTTTATTCATCACCCACTATGTGCAAATCCTGGATGTCACCAGGCTCTGCTCACTTGGTGTCTCGGCCACTCTGGGTGATATTTACACAAGGCTTGGTGGCTTTGAGATGGGTTGCAAACAAGAGATATCAGTTGTTGGACCTTTGCTTATAGCTTGGGGTTGGACATCCTCTATCCCTCGATACCTCCTTGCACCCATAAGCTGTTATCTTTGAAGGAAACTTTTTCCTGGAGTCTGGTTTCTTGTCTTCAGGTTCTAACCACATGGTTTTGGATCCTTGTCCCTATGGTTGTGATCCTCCCCGTCCTTGGCTCTAGTGCTCTTTTTTTTCCCCCTATTTCTTTCCTCTACCTGTGCACATCACCTCTTTGAAGAGTTCACCTCCTCCAGGAAGCCTCCCTGGAATCACCCTTTTGCCTTCCGTTCTCCTCGTTTATACAGTCTATCTGATTATATCCTAATTGGATTATCGCGGTGTGCTGATTTCACCAAAACCCTCTACCGTCTCTAGTCCGGAGTACTCAATTTCATGTGAAGTTCAGTGATGTGCTCCTCCCTCCTCCTCTTGCACGCATGAGCAGGTACTCAACACTTTCTGGTCCAGCTACATGTGACATGAGGCCACTCACGCTCTTTTTAATTAACCCTTATGACAATCATGTGCGTTATGGAGAAAATTAACGGAGGAAGAATTCCAGAGTCACCCGAAGCAGTTGCACTGCTTATCACCCGGTGTTTGAGCCTATTTCCCCTGTAATTAGATTACACGTGACGCAGCACCAGCTAATTGTCTGTGCCACCCACCGGGGAACTCCAGCTCTATCTGTGAACACCCGGGCCTTCTCGCCGCAGGACAGATGTTGGGTGAGGCTTGCCTCCCACGCAAACATCTGCTCTGTTGTTCCGAGCCAGTCACGAGAGCCAGCCGGCTTAGACAAGCAGGGGATGAATTCCTGGGCGAGATGCTGGATCCTGCCAAGTTTCTGAGCACCAGGCTTGGACCTCTTGAACGGTTCCATGCATCTTCCATGATCGGCCTCTGCTTCTGCATTCAGAAACCCGAGTTCACTTCTGGTGGCCTCAAGCCAAAATGAGTCTAAGAACCAGGAGTCTCTTGACATTGACACTGATAAACTTTGACATGGAAACATTTTTATTTTTGGCAACCATCTTTTTTTTTTTTTTTGTCTTTCCTCAAACACGTGCGTGGACGATGTGAGAACTGGTACCTGGAAACTGAGAGACTGCCGTGTGTGTGTATCGGGCTCCTAGCTCTATCCATAACTGTCTTCTGGGGCTTCCTAGGCAACCTGGGTTTTGACCCTGCTGCCTCCTGGTCCAAGAACTCTGCCCTGTGGCCTGGCAGGAGGCCTGGCCCAGCCAGGGACCGTGGGGGCAGCCTGCGGTGGCGGTTGATTTTTTTTTAAGCACATAATAATTTGCAGATGTTGGCAGTTACCAGCGAAGCCAGAGCAAAGCTGCAAATGCCAAACCACAAAAATATATCATTTTAACCGTCTGATTCCTGGAAATGAGACAGCGTCACAGTAAAACAATTCACAAAGACGAATATGCCTGCTGCCTTTGGGCAGCCTACTGCTGCCAATTTGGTGGAGATTATCGGCCATTTATCAATTGTGTTGCCCTACAGAGAAAGAGAGAAATCGCTTTGCTTCTATTTGTGCCGCAGGAAGATCACCTGTCTTCCTCAAGTGACAGTGCATCTTTAAAAAACTCCAATTGCACAGAGCTCGTCTCAAAAGTGATGCAACAGCATTGGTGTAGGTTTCTATCGTCCATGCCAGTGGCTCTTACCTGTTCTGTGTCATGAACCCCTGTGGCAGCCTGGGGAAGCCTATGGACCCTTTCTCAGAATTCAGGCTTCAAATGCATGAAATAAAGTACATGGGCTTCAGGAAACCAGTATGTTAAAATACAGCTAACAAAATGTAACAAAACGTAACAATCCCCACCCCCAAACCCCAAACTGTGATATGATAGTGCATGTGCTCTTTAATTAATAGCTTAAGACACGACTGAGTTGTCCACCTTATAACTACCATCATTACAAAGCAGAGATAAGGATGAAAGTTATTGACGATACCTGCAACAGCTGCAATGCAGTATGAAAATATCCGTGATTTCGACAATCACAGGTGTGTCCCCCACGGTATGTTTCGTTGCTGTGCTCCTAATGGAAGAAAAGGTCAATTAGTAGTTAGAAGTCAGGGAAAATAAAAATGGAATTTCTTTCCTATCTAAGTTCACAGACCTCCTCCTGACTCCTCACCCAGGTTAAGACCCCGTGTTCGGTGATACAGTGGTGGCAGCTCCAGGCATGCACTGGCCCTGCCCTGCCCCGGACAACCTCATGTGCAGAGTCCAGCCTGGTCCTGGCAACTCGGGTGGTGCTCTAGCTCTGGTCATTTCCAGGTCCTGTTTTACCTTCCCTCAACTCTGCTCGCTGAACCAGGTCCTCATGATGAGGCTAAGGAATGTAACCCCTTACAAACTTTTACGCTGTTGGTGGGAGTGTAAATTAGTTCAGCCATTGTGGAAGACAGTGTGGAGATTCCTCAAAGACCTAAAGACAGAAATACCATTCAACCCAACAATCCCATTACTTGGTATCTACTCAAAGGAATATAAATCATTCTATTATAAAGACACATGTCAGTGAATGTTCATTGCAGCACCATTCACAATAGCAAACACAGCATCAACCTAAGTGCCCATCAATGGTAGACTGGATAAAGAAAATGTGGTGCATACACAGCATGGAATACTATGCAGCCATAAAAGTGAATGAGATCATGTCTTTTGCAGGGACATGGATGGAGCTGGAGGCCATTATCCTTCGCACACTAGCGCAGAAACAGAAAACCAAACACCACAGGTTCTCACTTGTAAGTGGGAGCTAAATAATGAGAACACATGGACACGTAGAGGAGAACAACACACACTGGGGCCTTTTGGAGGGTGGGAGGAAAAAGAGGATCAGAAAAAACAACTAATGGGTTCTAGGCTTAATACCTGGGTGATGAAATCATCTGTACAACAAACCCCCACGACACAAGTTTGCCTATATAATAAACCTGTACTTGTACTCTTGAACTTAAAATAAAAGTTACAAATAAAGAAATTTAACTCCTTTCAAGGAGTCAAACACAGTGGAATGTTGAGGTTCTCTTTTTTTTTTTTTGAGACGGAGTTTTGCCCTGTCGCCCAGGCTGGAGTACAGAGGCGCGATCTCGGCTCACTGCAACCTCTTGAGGTTCTTTTTAGATGGACCTATCCTCATATAATGGGTCCATTCCATTCTAAATATTTTCCCAAATAAGCAAGACACCAAATAAGGAAGTCTGGTTTTCAGTGAAGGGAACTCACGGCACCTGTCTTAGCTTCCTAGGGCTGCCATAACGAATTATTAATAGCACAAGCTAGGAGGCTTGGACAGCTGAAAGGGATTTTTGAACAGTGCTGGAGTCCAGAGTTTGAAACCAATGAGTCAGCAGAGCCATGTTCCCTCCGAAGCTTCTAGGGAGAATTCGTTCATGGCTCCCCCTCACTCTGGTGGCTCCAAGCGTGCCTTGGTGTCCCCAGGCCTGTAGGTGCATCATTCCAATCTTGTCCCTTACTTCACCTGACATTCTCTGTATCTCCCTGTGTGTCCTCTCTTCTCGAAAGCACCCAGTCATTGCATGGAGGGCCCACCCTCAATCCAGGATGATTTCATCTCAAGACCTTTAATCACATCTGCAAAAACCCTATTTCAAAACAAGGTCATATTCACAGGTACCACGGGTTAGGACTTAAACATATCCTTTTTGAGGACACAAGCCAGCCTGCTACAATGCCTGAGTTAGGAAGAGCCTGAAGGAGTGTGGAAACCAGGGGGATGAGACAAGCTGAAGCTGGCCTAATCTAGCCCCCAAACCTGGGGTTCCATCAGAACAACACGGCCTTGTTTTCCTGAGAATTCACACTGTGCCCCACACGGAGCGTGGGGCTCCCTCTAAGTCGTCTCAGTGAATTCCCACCACCACACATGGACAGCACAGGGCTGCTGTATTTGAATCCAGACAGCCTCCTGCCCAGCGCTCGCGTGAGCTGCCTATCATCGTTCTTCTGGCTCCATCCAGGAAGCTAGCCACAAAGAACGTGTGGTTATTCAGATTTAAAATAATTAAAGTTGCCGTGCGCGGTGGCTCAAGCCTGTAATCCTAGCACTTTGGGAGGCCAAGGCGGGTGGATTGCCTGAGCTCAGGAGTTTGAGACCAGCCTGGGCAACATGGCGAAACCCCGTCTCTACTAAAAAATACAAAAAACTAGCCGGGCGCGGTGGCGGGCGCCTGTAGTCCCAGCTACTCGGGAGGCTGAGGCAGGAGAATGGCGTGAACCTGGGAGGCGGAGTTTGCAGTGAGCCGAGATCGTGCCACTGCACTCCAGCCTGGGCGGCAGAGCGAGACTTTGTCTCAAAAAAAAAAAAAAAAAAAAACCACACACACACAAAAACCCAAAAACACACAAAAAAAACCCCAAAAATACAAAAAATTAGCCGGGCGTGGTGGCTTGCGCGGTGATGCGCACCTTTAGTCCCAGCTACTCTGGAGGCTGAGGCACCAGAATCGCTTAAACCCGGGAGGTGGAGGTTTCAGTAAGCCAAGATCGTCCCACTGTACTCCAGCCTGAGGCACAGAGCAAGACTCTGTCTCGAAACTAATAAAATAAAATAAAATAAAGTTAAATAAAATTTAAAATCCAATTCCTCCATTGCCATTGTGGTGAGGGGCTACCATTCGCATAGCACCGAGGGGGTGCATCACGAACATCAGCACAGGAAGCTCCACTGGGCGGCGCTGCTCTAGACCAATGTTCACGTGTTTTGTATAATTACACCTGCATTAATTGCAGAACAGCTAACCAGAATCCTCAGTTAACTCAACATTTTTTTTTTTTTTTTTGGACAAATAATTTTGTGGAGAAAGAAGCAAAGGAGAGGCAGACAAGTGGACAAAGGAATTTAGAAAATGCAGCCGCATTCCAATGAACACCAGGGAGCAGCCGACTATAGCACCATCTCGGGGTCTTGTGGAATTGCCATAGAAACGTGACTCCCAGGCACACACCTGTAATCCCAGCTACTCAGGAGGCTGAGGCAGGAGAATCGCTTGAACCCAAGAGGCGGGCTTGCAGTGAGCTGAGATCGCGCCACTGCACTCCAGCCTGGTGACAGAGTGAGACTCTGTCTCAAAAGAAAAAAAAAAAGAGAAATGTGACCCCCAGGTACAGACCTCCGCATTCGAACAAGCAAGATAAAATTATATACACTCTACTGCACTTGCTAAGGCAAGAAGATAGACTGTGATTTTCTCCACTGATGTGCAGAGATTGCAATGGCTTCCTTGAACCAGCTGGGAAAATGAGCTTATACTCTTCATTTTTGAGCATTGCACTTGATTAAGTTTTAACTGTGTTCAAAGACTGGGGGAAGGGCAATTGCTGGCCATTGAACCCCAATTCCATCATTTCCTCATGGTTGGGGGATTTCTTGAACATTGATCTGTGTTTTATGATGATGCTAGTGAAAAAAATTTCCAAAGGGAGGTTGACTCTTTCACGTTCCAACCATGACAGCCTGAGCAAGGCTTGTTAGGGAGTGGGTGCTGGGGGAAATTGGCTGGGCACACTTGGTTCCTCAACAGGGAGCTGCTGGAAGAACAGGGCGTGGAGAGGGGCTACAGAAGACACCAGCAGGCAGAGGGATTCACTGTGGCTGGCATGCATTGAAAGGAGAGACAGTGTTGGCTCTGTCCCAGGGTTGCTTAGCACTTTTGATTGGGGCTGGGGCTTGGCAGGTACACAGGTGACTTCCATAACCTGTGCCCTTTTAGGTGAGGCAGGTTTAAGCTGCAGGCAAATCTCAGAGGCCATAGTAATCACCTGTGTGCATACCTTGGTCCAGACAAGAATCACCCACTCTGTGTTCTTACTGACAGCTGGGGAAACTGAGGAAGCCCGTGATCAAGGTCCAGAACGCACCCGCGGGAAAGCGTGGGAGTCACAGGATGAGAGTGCGCTGAAGTCCATCCCTGGGCTACTGTCCTCAGGGGCACGAGAGCCACAAGGCAGCCGGAGGCCTGCGGGGCCATTCTAGGTACCTTCCCCCTGCCCTTTGTGCCTTGGGTTCTCTGGTTGGCTTTCTCACCAAGTTGCTGCTTTGGAATTTATATTATGGCATAAGCCAAACTGCAGTGGCAGGTGGCCTTTTTTTAAGGGAGGGCTCGATGGGTGCTCCCATCTCTCCCATGAAGGGCTGGGGACCCCGGGGTCTGGGGACATCCTTCTCCACCTGTCATCCTGACTCATTCATGAAAGAGTGGCTTCAATGCCTCTCTGTCGAGTTGTACCGTTCTCCTGAAAATGTGAGGACATGCCCGGGTCACTCAGCATGCCTGGTTCCTCTAACCTGGCATGGCAGAGACCATTGGAGGCTGAGTGTATGTGTGCGGGAGATGGGGAGGTGCTGTCAGATTCCTTCTGAAAACACCCCCACACTCCAAGAAGTCCTGGGAAGTCTTTAGGGAAGAAGAGGCAGCAGTGAACAAAGTTGAGATTTGCCAAAATGCCAATAAATCCCCCACAGAGTGACACCATGGGGATGGGAGAGAGGCAGGAACTCTGAACTTATACAACCGCCCCTTGCACCCACCCAGATCAGCCGGCCCTCTGAGGTCACCTGGCTAAATCCACAAACAGAGCCTGGGGTGGGGTGGGGAAACGCTTTCTTCAGCCTCCTGGGGGCTCAGTGCAGGCAGCCCTGTCCCCCGACCCAGTGGGGCATCTTCCATCACCCAGGTGCCCAGACACAAGGACAATGGGCAGAGGCACCCCCCCGCGCCCTGGGACAAGGCCTGAGTGTCCTTTCCCATACACATCCTGCACTCAGTATGGTTCCCTGCACCAAGGTGCGTCCATGTCCCATAGGCTGACGCTGGGATGTGCTTGTCTAATCCGGCAGGAAAAGCTCACAGGTGACCTTGCCTATGCATTTTCAGCCTGTGTCTGCTGAAGCCCATCAGGAAACAGAGAAAAAAAATTGGCATTTGCTTCTCGATTCCCTTTTAATTGTTTTTCTATTCTTCCTGCATGGCTTCAGTAACTTAGGGATCTGCAAATGTTCACTGGGGATGCTGGGGCGGGGAGGTGGGAGGAACCGGCTCTCTTGAAATCTAGGAAGGCTTCTTGCAGGAGGTGAAACGTTTTTCTTTATAATGGCTAATTGCCAAGGGAAAGGAGACACGCCACAATTCGCTGAAGGAATGTGGTGTGAGGGAGCACAGGAAGGACTAAAGAGCTGATTGCAAAGGTTGGCGAGCGGATTATCTGAAGCCCACTGAGGGCTGCTCCCAGGGATGGGTGGATGGTGCCTCGGGAATGGCTCCACTGGAGACCACCCTTCTGGTTATGAAATGCAGTTTTGAAAAGATAATTATGCCGTAGTGCTGCTTACATGTATTTCAAGAACTTGTAAACCTGCTCACTCACTGACTGTGGGGTCAGGGTCACTGCGGACACAAGCAACAGGTCTTTTTTTTTTTTTTTCCCAGAAACTTTATTAGTCACATATATGGTCTTGCCTGCCTCTCTTCCTGGTTTACTTTGGTTTTGCTGCCTCTGCAGTTGTTGGTAGCTGGGATGGTTTCACCACTGAAAGACGTCAAAGGGTGGTCCTGGGAGAGGTGGCTGTGTCCCCTGGGCACCACATTCCCCAGAGGGAGCTGTCACAGGTGATAGGCATGCTGCTTGAAGAAGTCAGTGCCAGCTCACAAGTGTTAGCATTCTACTTGATTCGTCTGAGGAACTTTCAGACATGCAGATTCCCTGCGACTCAAAATCATAATGAGATACTATCTCACACCGGTCAGCATGGCTAAAACGACAGATGCTGGCGAGGCTAGGGAGAAAGGGGGAGGCTTATACACTGTTGGCGGAAGTGTAAATTTGTTCAGCCACTAAGGAAAGCAACTTGGAGATTACTCAAAGAACTTGACATGGATACTAGGCTTAATACCTGAGTAATGAAATCATCTGTACAACAAACCCCCATGACACAAGTTTACCTATGTAACAAACCTGCTCATGGACCCCTGAACTTAAAAGTTAAATAAAAAACTAAACAAAAGCCATGTTTTCCAATATATTTCAGATTTTCAAAAAAGAGAAGAGAGTATAATGGGATTGTTTGTAACACAAAGGATCAATGCTTGAGTGGATGGATACCCATTTTTCATGATGTGGTTACTGCGCATTGTGTGTTGGTACCAAAATATCTCATGTACCCCATAAATATATACACCTACTATGTACCCACAAAAATTAAAAATAAAAAAAAAAGAACGTAAGACAGAGTTACCATTTGACCTAGAAATCCCATGACTGGGTATATGCCCAAAAGAAAATAAATAATTCTACCAAAAAGACACACACTCATATGTTCATCAGCACTATTCATAATAGTAAAGGCAGGGACTCAACCTAGGTGCCTATCCATGGTGGACTGAATAAAGAAAATGTGCTACATACACACCATGGAATATGACATAGCAATAGAAGAGAACAAAATCATATCCTTTGCAGCAACATGGATGTAGCTGGAGGCCAATAGGCTAAGGGAATGAAATGCAGGAACAGAAAACCAAATACCACATGTTCTCACTTATAAATGGGAGCTAAACAACGGGTGTTCATGGACCTAAAAATGGCAACAATAGAAACTGGGGACTCCAAAGGGAGAGAGGCAGAGACAGGGACAAGGGTTGAAAACCTAACTGTTGGGTGCTATGCCCAGTATCTGGGTGACAGGATCATTCCTATCCTAAATCTCAGTGTCATGCAACATATCTACATAACAAACCTGAACATGTACCCCCCGAATCGAAAATAAAAACTGAAATTATTTTTTAAAATGCAGATTTTTGGCTCTGTCCCAGGTTTGGTAGGCCTGGGAACCTGCATTCTAATGAGCACCTCCAGGTGAACTCCAGGTTGGGGAACCCTGCTGAGGGTCAGGAAAGCAAGCTTTCTCCATGTGACACTGTCCCAGAGGGCACAGTAGCACTCCTGTGCTTTTTTTTTTTTAGTTAATCTCATTTATTAATATAGATGTACATTATTCTAAATAAAATATAAAAATAGAACCAACCCAAATGTCCATCAATGATAGATTAAGAAAATGTGGCACATATACACCATGGAATACTATGCAGCCATGAAAAGGATGAGTTCATGTCCTTTGTAGGGACATGGATGAAGCTGGAAACCATCATTCTGAGCAAACTATCTTAAGGACAGAAAACCAAACACCACATGTTCTCACTCCTGTGCTTTTGATACTAAGTGCCAATATTTCAATTTTTCTCAAAAGAGGGCCAGTCCTGATAAATATTCTACCTAGAGAATGTTCTTTTAAGGGTTAAAGGAAATGCAAAAGCCTAAATACAAAGCAAGTGCCCCTGCCACTCCTAACAGCCACAATCCCCATGGAAACATTCACTTTCATTAGATGGAGAGGAGTTTCTCTTACTTCGTTCCTCGAACCACTGTTTATGGGGGCGCTTCCGATTACCAGACACAGGTGATGAAAAGGTGAATGAGACTGGACCCCATGCCCGCTTCCTGGAGCCCACATTCCACGGAATGAGATTGTTATCTTGAAACGCTGATTGCTTTGCTTTCTTTTTCTGCACTTCTTACGTGTCTCTTCAACTGGGGCATCCATTGTCTTGCAGGAAAAGGAACACTCAAAGTTTAATTTGACTCACAGTTCCTGGTCTTGAATGCAGGGCTTCCGATGGCGAGGCAGTGCGTTCAGCGCCTAAGCAAAGCATCTAGTTCTCAGGAACTGTAACTATTAAACCCATATGGAATGAGTCTTAAAGTTATGAAGGCTGTCTTTGTAGCCCTTGAAACCAACTCCACCTTTTTAAACCAATCCAGACCTGACTTTGGTGCTGACCACACGACTAGGATGTCACCTTTAATTTACATCATGGTGGCTTCACCCCTCTTCAGTGCCTCCACAGAACCTTCTAGCATATAGGCACCCTCCAGTCTAACTTGGATAACTCTTGGGATAAACACCTCTGTTTTTTACAGAGTCAGAACTGTGGTGGTTTCTTAATTGTAGAGCCAAAGCCGTGGCCTTGGTTCAGGTCGGCCACATCCTGTGGAATGAAACACCCTGCACGGATGAGGAAGGGGCCCATCCCAGCTCCCTGGCAGCCCCGATCTGCTGGGGAGGCAGCGTGGGGGTGGGTAGGGCTGACAACATGCTTCCCCTCCCCCAAGTGTGGGTGCAGCACCAACCAGTCTGATGAAGTCTCATCAGACCCACCACACCCACCTCTGAGCTCTTCTTTAGGCTGGTTCCTTTACCTGGAGAGCCCTTCCTGCCATGTCTACCTCCTGCACGAATCCCATGCATTCATCAAAGTCTAGCTGAGACACTTCCACGACACTTTCCCAATCACGCCTTTAAACCCCCACTGCACTGTTGTCGTGCCTATGTTGTTTTCAGGTTGGGGTTGCCATGGTGATTTTCCTACTTTACTTGTGGGAGGGGATTTCCTTAGTTACCCCAGAGCATCCGTGTCTGACCCCGAGCTGGGGAAAATGCCCAATAAAAGGACTTATCTGTGCCCCTGCAGTTGCCTTAGCAGTTGCCTTAGACTCAGCCCCACAAGACGCTGTCTTAGACTGCAGGGCTGAGAGTAGAGTGTAGGGAGTCGATGCTCAACTGTGCTGGCTCACACTGGGCTGCTGACATGGTGATACAGTGAGAGAAGCAAAAATTACCCTTCACATTGTGAACTGCCCACATTGCCAAGCATAGAGACAACACAACAGTGTTCCTAAAAGCTTCCATTTTCCAAATGCTCCCAGTGCACAAGGCAGTTTATAAAAACTATATAATTCGACTCTCACATTAACCCTGCACTGCTCCTTCAATCATCACCACCATTTCACAGTTACGAAAACCAAGGTTTGGGAAGGTCACATGTCTTGCCTGAGGTCTCGTACTGCTCATTAGGGTCAAGGCCAGAGTCTCAACTCAGGTCCTGCTTCCCAAACCCATGCTTCACCCTAAATTCCCTAAAACTACGTTGTAAAAAAAAAAAGCGATCATATAGTTTATGTAAAAAATGGTATCAAGTGGGTTTTCTTTCATTATCTCATGTGAAAGAAGGGGGAGATTTTAGAAATGACTTTACATAATTGTAATAGTAATGACGTCTTGTTCAAATCCCTGCTTCTCATCTGGCTGCTCATTGGAATTGCCTGGAGAGTTGGTTCAAACCAGACTCTGATTCTGCACATCTGGGATAACCCCTGCTTCCAAGCGATTTCCATGGGCTGCCAGGTTTGGGGCCTCCAGTGCAGGTTGCCATTTGGCCCAGACAGCCAACCTGACCAAGCTGAGGCTTTATTCTTTTTAGGAGACCACTAGCTGAGGGCTCCGTGACTGTTGGGACTTGAGACCCTTTTCATCTCCCCCAAGACTCAGTGGGATGGGGCTGCTGTCCCAGAGCTGACTCCAACATGCCGGCCTTTTGGAAATTTGCCTGGAGGCTGCACTGAAGGTAGGTCCCTCTTCCCTCCCCTCATCATTGATTTCTTTAACTTAAAAACACTTTTTTCTGGGGATCTCATATGTTACAATCTATTAAATATTTCCTTCCTCTCTCCTTCCCTGGGTGGAGTAAATGTATGTGGGAAAGAGAATGCCAGAGCAGGAGTAAGGAACTCTGGATTTGCTAAGACATCCGGATCTACAGCAGGCCCAAGGTACCCTGATGTACCCAGGACTAAAGATCCCTGGATGTGCATTTGAATTAATGCCTTTGCATGGTTCTCGTGGTTTACACGGCCTCAGAAAAGCAGATTTTGAACACTCCATTTCTTCTTGTGTAAATGGCACAGCATGTCCACCCTGCCCAACTCACTGGGTTACTTGGCACAAGAAAACCGTAAAAGTGCTTTGAGAAATATGAGGCCTATTGCAATGGAGGGTGGGATTGGGAGCCACATGGCTGAATGGGACTGGCATGGGCTTGGGGTACAGGTGGGGTAACCCAGTCCTCTGGTTTGCCTGGGACAGTCATTGTTCATACTAGTGACCATTCAACTCTCAAAACTGAAAAGGATGTGGCTAACTAAGCCCCAATCCTTGGAATCCTGGTCCAAACTCGCTACATCTTGGTTTCCTACGCTGAAATATGCAGGTCATATCCATGCATTTAGAGACAGATTGTGAGTGTCAAAAGAAATTCCAACTGAGAGCTCTTTGTAAACTGGAAATAAAAATCACACAGTGGGTGTCGTCGTTATCATGAAGTCTAGGTGGTGTGAAACCAGGCAGCAGTATTTTGTGTGCCCTCTGGAATCCGGTTCTTTACCAAGGGCTGTCCCTTCCTTCTTTCGGATTCCTCCTTCCTCTGGCCCAAGAGACCACTTGCTTTCTTTCCCTGAGCCCCAGTTAGCTTTTCTGAAAAACAGAAGAATTGGAGTCTGAATTTCCAAGATGCCTCCCAGTGGTAACATTCTATGGTTTCATGATTCTAAAGAATGTTTGGCCTGCTGGTATTGGTTGGTTGTTTTCTTAAGAACAAAGAAAGCCAGACAACCTAAACATGAAATACAACCCCAGCAATGAATTACATGGGCTTTGAAAAAGGCATTAAGCAAGAATGATTATGTCTAATATTGGGCCTTCTGGCCTTCTCAGGGCCTGGGACCTGGCATCAGATGTCTGAACTTGATATACACCTGCAGGTAGAGTTACGGCTGTTAATCTGCCAAGCCCGTTGTTCAAGCTGTCTGAAAGCATTCGATAAATTTCTCTTAGAAGCCATGTGTTATATGATTCTTTGTTTTCCCAAACAATATTACTGATGTTTCATTTTAACTTACTTCAGCTCCTTGGCCTTGT
This sequence comes from Papio anubis, assembly GCF_008728515.1. NCBI lineage: Eukaryota > Metazoa > Chordata > Mammalia > Primates > Cercopithecidae > Papio > Papio anubis. The sequence goes on along the minus strand of NC_044979.1, from coordinate 174,483,824 downwards.
GCAGAGGGCTTTTTGTTTGGATTTGCTTTGCTTTTGTAGAGTTTCCATGCACTCTCTGGTGATGTCTCCCGGCAGTTACATTAACATTGTATTATGTATTTGGGGGAACATCTTGGGTTTCTTTCTTGCATTGTATAACGCGATTATCGAAGGGACATCTGGCTGGAAGATTTACAGATGGGATATGAGGGTGCAGGCTTCTCAGAACTTTGGCTCCAGGTAAGAAATAACAGAAATGAGAAAGAGAGAGAGAGAGAGAGAGAGAGGAAGATTGACTCTTTAGCTCTAATCCCAAGTTAATCAACTTTGGGCAGCATGCCAGTCTAGGCTGGCACCCAGGTGAGGGTGGGCTTGTGACCCAGGCAGGTGGTCCCACTCCTGGCCATTCCTGAGCCCAGGCTCTGTCCTCCAGAGAGGACCAGTCACCCTGGGTTCCCAGAAGACCCACACAGGAGGCTGGCCAGGAATCCAGTGGTCAGATTGTCTTTGTTTTTCATCTGCATCGCTGCCTAGCTCATGGCTGACCGATCGTAGCTGCAAATCCCTACCAGTTCTCCCTGTTTGGGGCAGATGAAGTCTGCTTTGCAAAATACAACAGAACAGACAGACCTGCCCGGGCCTCCTTTCTCCATACGGCTTCTGCCTCGATTGGTATTTCTTTGACGCTCTATCCCATGGCCAGTCTGGACCCTCACATCACAAATGGAGCCCACACATCGAGCCCTCTCTGAATGTTGCGTGAGTTCATTCATTTGTTCTTTCATGCATCTGTTCACAGATGTCAACTGTGGTAACTCGGCTTCTTAAATTCTAGGCTGCATCAAACCCACTCTACTGGTCACAGGAAGTCCAATTCCTCTGAATTCCTGCTTTGGCTGAGTTGGTTCTGTTTAGGGACCATCTCATCACCTGCACACATGCACAATCTCCATTTCTTTCTGTGCCTACTGAGACATGGAATTCATTATAAATACACTCCATTATAAAACACTCACACACTAGGCACACAAAGCATTGTGTGTGTGTGTGCAGATTTGGCCAGTGGCTTGGGGACCTGGAGCATTTATGCTCCAGCAACACCAACAACTTTGGGAAACGTATTTCTGTGCTTAAAAGCATCCTTCACAGGCCATTTGCTGGGTTCCAGCCTCCCAACTCCCTTCACGGTTTTCAGCTCTCTGCCCCCTTGTCTCTCCTGCCTCTCTACTTTGCTCTTTTCCTTTCCTCAAATTCTGTTTTTGTTAGTTTGTTTTGTTTCATTTTTTGAGATGGGGTCTCTCTCTGTTTCCTAGGTTGGAGTATGGTGGTGTGATCACGGCTCACTGCAGCCCTGAACTCCTGGGGCTCACATGATCCTCCCACCTCAGCCTCTCAAGTAGCTGGGACCACAGGTGCATACCACTGAGCCCAGCTAATTTTTGTATTTTTTGTATAAATGGGGTTTTGTCATGTTGCCCAGGCTGATCTTGAACTCCTGGACTCAAGTGATCCTCCCACCTAGACCTTTCAACATGTTGGGATTACAGGCATGAGCCACTGTGGCAGGCCCCTTTCTCAAATTCTTAAGATAATTCCTAATGCCACAATTCAGTGATTTCTTTTATATTGATCCATGTCCTCATATTCTTAATTTCCACTCCAAGCAGCTGTATTGAGATATTAAAGTCATAGATATTTATCTTGCTAATATTTGTGAAGCATCCACTCTTAGGAGAGGGAAGATGACCAGGCCCATCCTCTGTGCTCAAGGTGCTTTCCGTCTCAGATGACAGTGCTTAATCGTGGGACTTATGTGCATCCGAGGTGTCAAGACAGGGATGGAGCGGGGGCATCCAAAGTTTTAGTCAGAATGTCAGGGAAAGCTCTGTTAGAGGAAAGAGCCTTTCAGTAGACCTAACAGAGGTTGCAAACATAGAAATTGAGAGTGGGGAAGGGAGAGGGCCCCCACGTGGAGTTCACGGTCATCAGAGCCTCGGAGGCAATGCCATAGGTACCAGAAGGTGAGCAGATTCTGGGAATGCAAAGAATAGAGACATTTGCAGCTTCTGGTCTGGCATGTGAAGAGCTTGGACATCATCACTCCTATACACACAGTAAGAAAAGAGCCTGACCAAATCCCAAAGCAGCAATTCTTAGATCTGTCAGGGAGTTGAGGTCACAGAGCAAACCGCTGACCCCAAAACTGGAGAGGCAGACAGGTAAATGCAGAATATCACAACTTATGGGAGCAAAAGTCTCTGTGGGAAGCAGCACTGGGTTCCATTTACCCAGTGCAACATATCTGGTTTTGAATAAAATATTACAAGGGGATCTAAAAGATATAAAAAAAAGGAGTTAGAAGAGACAGAGCAAGCATCAGAATCTGACTCAGATGTGGCAGAGAGGTTGGAATGATCAGATGGGGAGTTTCAAATAACCGTCATTACCGGGCTAAGGGCTCTAATGGACAAAGTGAAAGGGGTGGGAAGCCCTGAAGACAAGGCTGGGGCCTAAAATGCAGGCTGGGGCCCTGCGGAGGGGCGCGAGTGCAGGTGGGCGGAAACACACCTGTTCCTGCCTCACGCCTCTCTGGGGAGGCTGTGCTCACCCTTCCCAGCAGGGCAACCTCCTCTTCTCTGTCCTCACGTGCTGTTGGAGACTGGCTGGGTCTGGGCCCTTCTAAGCCACTGATCTCTCTCTGGGCTCCTCTCCCAGCAGCCCCAACACTCGGGTTAACAAGGACAACACCAACAACAACATGGCAAGGGCCTACTGGGCTTGCCTTTGTGTAAGGGCAGGATTGAGCTGGAGTCCAGCTTCCTGGAGTTAAGGGCAGGAAGGGGGGCTTGGTGATCACAGCATGACAGAAGCAATGACTTTTTATTGTTTTAGCAGACAGATGTGAGAACACATCATCCTTCCTTTTTCCTTCCTTCCTTCCTTCAATCACCTAGCATTTACCGACAGGCTATGCTGACGTAAGCTGCTCACTCTCTTAGCAGCCGTGATGAGCACTGCCCGTCAATGAAGGCAATATTAGGAAGATGGTGGCTGGGCCCATAAGGGGGTGTAGATGGGTGCTGTGGGGAGATTAGAGGGCTCAGTGGGAAGAGAAGTCAGGTGGGCCTTGGGTAGGGCCACCAAGGGTAGACCTTGCAGGAAGGTCGGTTCTCTCTTCTTGGAGGGGATGCTGGTTTTGCCTTCCCAGACCTCTTGCCCTCCTTTCTGATGTCAGACCTTGCCTCCCCTGACCACGAGTGTAGGTGGCATAAGACAGCTGGCCATTGTTAGTGATGTGGATTCAGGCACAGCAATACCACCAGACACAAGGCAAAGCAATCAGCAGCGATGTTTGCAATTTCTCCTCTCAGATTCTCTCTGATTCAACCTTCTGCTCTGACGTTACAACACAGGATTTAATGGACCCCTAATCCTTGAAGTGGGAGCTTTTCAAATCCAGCCCACAAACACTTCTGCATGCCCACCACCCTGCATAAGGCGTGGGCTGGGTCCCTATGCACGAGGTTTTGGTCATCCACAAAAAAGTGACGGGGGCGCTTGACATCGCTATCATCTCCATTAGACATAAGAGTTCAGTTTCCATTAGAAGAAAGTTAGTCACAACAAACACGCCCTTGCAAAGGTGTAAGCCCAGACCCTGACACTCAGAATGTCCTCAAAGGGGGGATGAATGTCAGCACTGCGAGGTGGACCCATAGTGTGGGGCATCACAGGGTGGGGCTGGGTGGGGGCTTCAGGTAGAGAGACTACACAGTGAGCCCAGAAAGCAGCTTTGGGTTCAGTGTGCACACGAGCCCACATAGCAGGTGCAGGAGGCTTCGCTCCGTTTATGTGTAAAGTAAGGACACTCCTTGGGCAGGACAGAATCTTTGAGATTTAGCATTTCTGCATTTCTGTTTGCAAACAGGCCTGGGCTGATCTGGATGTTGCTTTACCTGATCCAGGAAAAGACGGTGGCAAAACTGTTGAGAGGAATGAATCAGAAATTGGCAGAATAGATGACACAAAAATCCAAGATCAAAGCTCTGATGCTATCACCCTTTGGATGATCCTTCACCAGAGAGGCATGGAGGACATTACTATGCATGATTTAAGAGATACATGGTTCTGAAATTGACACGGCCTCTTTTGTTCAAACAGAATGAACTTCTCAGGGCCATCGTCCATCACCAGCCCTAACTAGGAACTTCCAAGCTTGGGCACAGGGTCTGTTTGTTGAACGCTGTGTTCGGGCTTTGTTTTGCCATGCCTGTCTGCATGAATGGAGGTCAAGGCTGACCCCGTATGAAGCCTACGCTGTGAAGACATCCAGGAGAGCCTTACCTGGTCTCCCAGGAAGTGACAGGAGTTTAGAATGGAGGAGAAGGTGCTAGTGCGCTTCCTTTTTAGTTTTGAAAAAGGCGTGTGGGCTGGGCATTGGTCTAGAACCTGGCCCCGGGCTGCCCGGGGCTGCTGCTGTGGCCGTCTGACCTCCTATAAGCCGTAGGACTTTCCTAAACCTCAGTGCAATCATCGACCAAAGGGATAGTAACTGTGGCCCTAGCCTATGTCATTGGATTTTTACCGGAATAGAATAATGCTGGGCTTACTATTTGGTTAGATGGTTGGGGATATTTTTGTCAACAGCTCAGCTTTACTTGTTTTCTCACTGGAGTGACCTCACGCTTGCGAATGGCTTTGGAGGTGGTATTCTCGGTAAACCGAACAGGATCTGTAGGACTGAGCCAGTTGTATTTGCACTGTGTTGGCTCCTGGCTGCCTGCGGGGGTGGCTGTGTCTGGCTTCTGCGAGCCCTGCCCTCCTCTCCACCCAGCCTGAGGTCTGAGGCTGTTAAACCACAACAATTAGAGGGCTAGTTTTATGGGGAGGCTCAGATTGTTCACTCACTTCGCCTGGGTAATTACAGTGAAGTGGAAGCTGGCGGTCGGCTCTCATAAGAGTTTGGATTTCCAGAATCAACCATGGGACTTTCTCCCTGCAGATGTGGACCTTCCTGGAGCCCAGAGGTCCCCCCAGACAACCCAGTACCTCTCGAATGTTCTCTGATCTGTATCTGACACCACCTCCACGTGACTTCACAATACTGGGCTTAACGATGTCATGGTCCGCCCAGGATTCAGAAGATATTTTGATAATCACAAAACACGAACTAGGGTGCTTAGAGTTATAGTCCTCGAAGTGGCCACATCCAAGCTAAAATGCTTTCAGGGATAATGAGAACCACCTCTCCTGATTCTCAGTCTTGCCGTCTCAGGGCAGGGGAGACATTGCCATCACGATTCACATGGGAAGATGTCTCAGGTGCTTTCATCCCTTCTCCCAGGGCAATGGTTTTCTGTAGAGGCCTTGATCAGGTAACAGGATATCCTGGTTATTTAATAAATTTCATGGAACTTCCCACCACACATTCCAAAGCAAACCAAAGCCACTAAAACACGAGAAATGATTGTATGCCATAGGAAAGGCGGCTGTCACGAAGTCAAGTCCCAGAGAGGCCATTTCTACCAAGAAGGTAGGAAGAGCACGGGTTTCTTCTCATTAGGGGGATGAACCCCCCCTTACCCCTGCCCTGTCCCTGATACCAGGGCCGTGAATGAGGTGCAGTCATGGCGGGGGCTGAGTCGTAGGAAGGCAGAGAGCTGGGCGGCAGTGTAGGTTCTGACATTTCCCAAAAGGAGAGACTCGGGGATGCAATCTAGTTGGAAGAAATGATTAAGTTTATGTATCATGTTGGCAAATTCTTACTTAGCTTTGATAAAAGAAAATTTTCAGCTGAATTAAATTTAAAGGAGTTTAATTGAGCAATGAACGATTTGCAAATCGGGCAGCCCCCAGAGTCACAGCAGAGACTACCATGCAGCCACGTGGTAGAAGAAGATTTATAGACAAAGAAAGGGAAATGATACACAGAAATTGGAAGTGACGTACAGGACAGCTGGATTGGTTGCAGTATGGCGTTTGCCTTATTTGAACACAGCCTGAAGACTCAGCAGTGTATGAGTGGTTGAAGTACAGCCGCTGGGCTTGGCCAAGACTCAGCCTGTTACAGATACATTCTCCTAGGTTTTCAATCTTGCCTACCTATTAAGCTAGGTTGCAGTTCGTCCACAAGAACTCAAATATAGAAGTATGGAGTCCTGGCTGGGCGCAGTGGCTCATGCCTGTAATCACTTTGGGAGGCCAAGGTGGGTGGATCACCTGAGGTCAGGAGTTCGAGACCAGCTTGGCCAACTTGTGAAACCTCGTCTCTACTAAAAATACAAAAATTAGCTGGGCGTGGTGGCGTGTGCCTGTAATCCCAGCTACCTGGGAGGCTGAGGCAGTAGAATCACTGGAACCTGGGAGGCGGAGGCTGCAGTGAGCCGAGATTGTACCACTGGATTCCAGTCTGGGTAACAGAGCAAGACTCCATCTTAAAAAAAAAAAAAAAGTACAGACTCCTTCTCAGGCTGTATTTAGTTCACTTTAACAGCTGTTTTGTTTCAGATTAAATAAATCAGTAAGATGCTTTAATCCACATTTTCATAGGATTGAGAATATCAACTCTTTATCAAACAATATTATTTTCATCACCTCAAGGGGTGGCTTTGAGGTTGCTGATGGAAATGAAGGCAGGAACTAACATGTCCCCAAGCTTCCTTGGCTGGATAGCTGGAGGTAGCCTGCCACTTCTCTCCTGAAGCTGGCGAATGGCACACCTCAGACAGCTGCCCTTGTGTCTCTCAACCTGTCCCTTTGCAAGGACACGCTGTCAATCACAATCCCTTACTTCCTATGTTTTCTGACCTCCCTCCATACTCCATGAAAGGAGTCTGGATTTTTATCCAAGTTCTATCACTTGACAGCTGTGGGTGACCTTGAACAAGTCACTGATGCTCTCTCAGCCTCAGGTTCCTTATTTATAAAATGGGAATCAGAACACTCCCTACCTCATAGGGTAATGATCAGATTAAATAAGACAATATTCGGAAAGCAGCTGCCACAGCGCCTGGCATATTTAAAATATTCTCACTATTGCTGTCGTCATCATCACAGCAGCAGTAGTAGTAGGTATTCGTATGTGTTTTTGCAGCAGAGGCTAGAGTCTCGGAGGGTCTTTAACATGCTCAGAGGTATTAAAGCATTGCCATCTTTGCTGGAGAAAAGGACTGATCTTAGCTGTATTTTGTTATCTAGTTAAGTTCAAAAATGCCTACCTGAGATCTGGGGGGGTGGGCGGTGCACCCTTTTAAACTCTGAGAAATGCAAATTAATTATGACAGCAAAAAGACTACCATCCTAGTCAGAGTGAGCTAGGCTTATTGTGCTGTAACAAACAACCCTAAAATCTTAGTGCCATAATATGCAACAGCTGATTTCTTGCTCGCTGCAAGCTCATCACAGGTCAGCAGTGGTGGAGTCTGCGCTCTACCCCGTGCAGGGACCCTGGCTCTGCTCTCCGGAAGTTTGCTGGTTGCCATGGGGGAGAAGAGTGAGACTGGGGAAAGGCTCAGGGGCGTTTCACTGCCTCAGCCTGGAGGCGCAGGTCAGTTCCGCTTGCATTTCATTGGCCAGTACTGGTCACATGGGCTGAGAATTCCAGGTTCCTATCGCTCCGGGAAGGAGCCTGAAACTGGCCCGCTCTGAGCTCAGTTCATCCTTAGCACATCCGCAAAGGGCACAGCAAAGACTTTAGGCAGCGCCAGAGGCCACGTGGCCAGAGGTTTTGTTTAGAGTAGGAGCTGACAAACATTTTCTTAAGGGGCCGGAGGGTAAATATTTTAGGCTCTGAAGGCCATGTGGTCCCTGACACAACAACTCAGCTCTAGAAAGAAGCCTAGGCAATATGTAAACAACCGGACCTGGCTGAGTGCCAGTGAAACCTCATTTGCAGAAACCGGTGGGCCCTGCAGACCCTGGTTTACAGCAGCCCAGAGCATCCCTTAGAAAACCAAAATCGTATTTTTAATAAAAATATCATATTCCAAGTGATATCCCTCAGTTTGCCAGATGAATAGGGCTGCTGTGAGTAGATGAGGATAATGTGAGGGGTATTCAAATGACCACAGTTACCATCTCAGTGACAGATGTGAACCCAAAAGTATCGGGGACATGTCTCAGTCAATTTAGAAAGTTTTATTTTGCCAAGGTTAAGGACGTGCCCGTGACACAGCCTCAGGAGGTCCTGAGGACACGTGCCCAAGGTGGTCAGGCACAGCTTGCTTTCATACATTGTAGGGAGACATGAGACATCAATCAATATTTGCAAGATGTACATTGGTTCTGTCTGAAAGGGCGCCAACTCAAAGTTGGTGGCAGAGGCAGAGTGATTTCCAGGTCATAAGCACATGTAAACATTTTCCAATTGGCAATTGGTCGAAAGAGTTACTATCAATAGAAAGGAATGTCTGAGTTACGATGCAAGGTTGTGGAGACCAAGGTTTCATCATGCAGAGGAAGCCTCAAGGTAGCAGGCTTCAGAAACAAGATATTGTACATGTTTCTTATCAGACTTAAGGTCTGTGTTGATGTTGGGGTGATGAGGCATGTCTGACCCCCGCTTCCCGTCCTGTCCTAAACTAGATTTTCAGGTTAACTCTGGAAGGCCCTTGGCCAAGAGGTAGGGTCCATTAAGATAGCTGTGGGGCATTAGAATTTTATTTTTGGTTTATACAATGATGACTAGCTTCTATTCTTGCCCCATAGATTCTTAAAGTACTTCCGTTATTCCAATGACTTTTTTTTTTTTTTTTAAGAAAAAGAAGTAAACGATCTCACTGTTTTGGAACTCTGAGTTTCTAATTTGAAACAGCAGAACGGGATATTTAAGAGCAGAGGAGAAAAGTTAGCAACTGCTGAGTCTTCTTTAGCATAATTCATTTAACATATAACCCAGGTAGCCCTTATTTTCACATATTTTAAGTGTTCTAGAAACGCCTTTGGAAGCTTCTTCAAGGAGAAGCCAAACTTAGAAATTCCTTTTCTCTCTCTCTTCTTCCATAAATACCCCAAAGCGGCCACTGCACCAAGTGCTGTTCTAGGCGTGAGGATGTCAGAAGAGAGGCCCAGTGACAAGGTCGATGTTTCCATGGAGGTCACAATTCAGGCAATAAGTGCACAAACAAACAAGTAAACGCAGCACATTTAAATACCAGTGAGTGCAATAGAAAACAACTCAGTGAGAGGGAGGGTGGCGTAAGAGTGGATGGCGTCCATGAGGAAAGCAGCATCTGTTTCTAAATGTGAGGCTGCCAGTGTCCACCTGCAGAAAAGGCTGTCCTTCTGGCTAAGTTGAGCAGAACAGGATTTAATGCAGGGTATTAGGTGCTTTCAGAATCCCTCAGAAGGCTAGGCCTCCGCAGCAGCTCCCCAAATCACACCCCAGTGGGCTGCCGGGAACTGTGCTCACAGCTGCTGTCAGGAAAGTCAGGAACCACTAGCTGGGGTAGTAGCCACCAGCTCAAGAATGTGTGACAGGGCGGGGCACAGTGGTTCACACCTGTAATCCCAGCACTTTAGGAGGCTGAGACAGGCAGATCACGAGGTCAAGAGATCGAGACCATCCTGGCCAACATGGTGAAACCCTGTCTCTATTAAAAACAAAAATTAGCTGGGTGTGGTGGCACACGCCTGTAGTCCCTGCTACTTGGGAGGTTGAGGCAGGAGAATTACTTGAACCTGGGAGGCAGAGGTTGCAGTGAGCCGAGATTGCACCACTATACTCCAGCCTGGTGACAGAGCGAGACTGGCTCAAAAAAAAAATAAATGTGTGATAGGCCAGGCACAGCAGCTCATGTCTGTAATCCCAGCCCTTTGAGAGGCCAAGGTGGGAGGATAGGAGGATCACTTGAGCCCAGGAGTTTGAGACCAGCCTGGTCAACATAGTGAGACTCCATCTCTCTACACACACACACACACACACACACACACACACACACACACACGAACGTGTTACAGGCTGGATCCAGGGGTCTGGGAGCAGTCTGCCCGTAACCATGGGAACTGCCTCATGACACTCACAAAATGAAGACTCTCGACACTGTTGTAGGAACCTGCAGTGCTGCCACAGCTGGGCCACCCAAGAGCAACAGCCAAGAAGCAGTAACAGAGCCGCCTGCTTCCACTCACCTCCACCATCCAAACCTCACACAAGTGCATTGAGTTGGGGGGCCTACTCTTCTAGAGTCCTCACAGGGGATCAGAAAATACAATGGTAGCTTTCCCAGCATATCAGCTCCCTAGAGCTGCCATAACAGACTGGGTGGCTTAAACAACAGACATTTGGCCTGGTGTGGTGGCTCACACCTGTAATCCCAGCACTATGGGAGGCCGAGGCGGGCGGATCATGAGGTCAAGAGATTGAGACTATCGTGGCCAGTGTGGTGAAACCCCGGCTCTACTAAATATACAAAAAAATTAGCTGCGTGTGGTGGCACATGCCTGTAGTCCCAGCTACTCGGAGGCTGAGGCAGGAGAATTGCTTGAACCTGGGAAGCGGAGGTTGCAGTGAGTCGAGATCGCACCGCTGTACTCCAGCCTGGTGACAGAGTGAGACTGCATCTCAAACAACAACCACCACCACCACCACAACAACAACAAAACAGACATTTTTTGTCTCATCATTCTGGAGGGTGGAAGTATAAGATCAGAGTGTCAGCCGGGTTAGTTTTCCTGAGGCTGTGAAGGAGAATCTCCTCCAGGCCTTTTCCCAGCTTCTGCTGGGCTGCCGGCCATCTATGGTGCTCCTTGGCTTGTAGACACATTGCTCTGATTCCTGCCTTTGTCTTCACAGGGTGTTCTCCCTGTGTTCGTGTCCATGTCTAAGTTTCCCTTTTTTATAAGCACACCAGCATGTTGAATTAAAGCCCACCCTAATGACCTCATCTCAACTAATTACATCTGCAGTGACCCCATGTCCAAATACGGTTTCATTCTAAGGTACTTGATGTTAGGACTTCGGCATGTGAAACCTGGGGAGACATGACATCCAGCTTCCTCAAGGCAGTCGGAAGTGGCCTTGGAGGAGGATAGAATGGCTGGTGATTAAAGTCAACACACTCCACCCCAGGCCAGAAGGGTGGGGCCTGGAGGTGGATTCCGCAGAGGGGACCGCTGGGGCCAGAGGCCTAAAGAAGACCCAGTGTCATAAGAAGAACTGAAGAGAAAACTTTGGGCATAGGGAGGATGAACTAAGCAGATGAGGAGTGAGATGGGGTTGGAGAGGGAGCTAGGGCCATAGGATGAGGGCTGTGAGGCCACTTAAGCCTCAAATTTAACTGCGTATGTGCTGGGAAGCCAGTGAGGGCTTCTGAGCTGGAACTGATGGGACTGGGTGTACCTTCTGGGAAGGTCACTGGCTGCTGCATGGGCCAGGGGCTACAGCGGGCCCAGCAGGAAATGGGAAGGTTGTTCAGGCAGCTGCTGTAGGTGTCCCCAGGAGAGACTATGGTGTCTTGGACCAGGGGGAGCAAAAGGGCAGAGAGAGGGGGATGGAGCTGGGGCGTTTTGGTGACAGCTGTTTAGACTTGCAGTGGGTAAGCACACAGGCCCACGCAGATATGGTCATTGTTGAAGCTGGGCTGATGGCATCTGCAGACACCCTAGAGCTTTTTAGCTGACGTTTGAATACTGGGATGACAACTACAGTGCAGGTGGGCAGATTTCTGTCTGACTTCTAGTGACCATACTTCTCGAATCCCAGATCAGGGCTCACTCTTGTGAGATGTCTCAGCTTTGTGCTGGCCAATGCAGTGGGAGAGGAAGTAGACAGAGTAATATTCCCAAAGCTGCAAATGTGTCACCTGACACAGCAGAAGGAACTTTGCAGATGTGATTGTGTGAAGGATCTTGAGGCGGGTAGATGGTCTTGGGTGATCTGTGTGGGCCCAGTGTAATCACAGAGACTTTATGAGGGGAACTTGGGAGCATCCAAGTCAGAAAAGGTGATGTGACGATGGAAGGTGGAGAAAACTTGGGTTTTGCTGCTGCCTTTAAAGACAAAGGGGCCATGAGCCAAGGAACGTGGGCAGCCTCTGGAAGCTGGAAAGGCAAAGGAACGATTCACCCTTAAAGCCTCCAGAAAGAACCAGCTCTGCCAACACCTTAATTTTAGCCCAGCGAGGCTGATTTTTGAGCTTCCAGCCTCCAGAGCTGTAGGATAGTACCTTTTTTTTTTTTTTTGAGACAGAGTCTTGCTCTGTTACTCAGGCTGGAGTGCAGTGGTGCGATCTCGGCTCACTGCAACCTCCTCCTCCCAGGTTCAAGTGATTCTTCTGCCTTAGCCTCCTGAGTAGCTGGGACTACAGGCGCGTGTCACCACGCCTGGCTAATTTTTGTGTTTTTATTAGAGATGGGGTTTCACCATGTTGGCCAGGCTGGCCTCTAACTCCTGACTTCGTAATCTGCCCACCTTGGCCTCCCAAAGTTCTGGGATCACAGGCATGAGCCACCACGCCCAGCCATGTGTGGTTTTAAGCTGCTAACTTGTAGTGGTTTTCAGGAAACTAATACGGGTAGAGAAAAGGGAGGTAATAGAAGTCAATTCACCAAGAAACAGTAAAACGAATCGAGAGATTTTGCAGGGGCCCATGTGCTTCTTGCATGTGCCAGTCATCTCGGTCAGTGACAGGTGTCAGGGAGAATGGTGGGCAGGTTGGGTTGCGACCTCTGCCTGGAAGAACTTCATTGTGAGTTTCCCAGTGAGAGAGAGACAAAGAACTAAGCCAATCATGCACCACTGGATGATTTATTGTTTTTTTGTTTTTTCTCTCTAGACAAACAGAATATAATTATAGAAGCAGGCATGTGTTAGCCTAAGCTCTTGTTAATCACACCCAAGTTATATTTTCTTCAGCTTGCAAGCTCCGTTGCCACTCCTCATTAGAAAGGAGTACATCTGAGTTGTACTTCTAGGCAGGTAGGTGCAAGGCCTTTATGTCTGAGGTATTGTGATCTGCCTTCCCTGCGTGATGGAGAGCTGGAAATGGAGCGAGAAGGGGAAAGGTGCAAGCCAATGGGGAAAGTTCTTATTGTCACAACAGGAGGAAACATCAGCTTAGACCTGGCTCATTCTTTGGGATAGAATAACACTGGTAATAGTTGAGTTTAAATTTCAGTATAATTGAGTTTCAGCCTAGCTCTGTGTGGTTGGAAAAATGTAATGAAGTTGCAATGTATAAACTGGTCCATTGAGTTTTACTTTAAAATCTTCTTTAAACATATTTAGCAATTTAAAAATGTATTTGGAATATATCTGTGATCTGTCTGTGTACATTTCAGATTGAATGAAAAGGGTCACCCTTCCTGTCAAAGTTTCAAGATTCCTGGTAAACGCTGACATCCTCACTTTTTATTTCCCCTCCACTTGATTTTTTTCTTGGATAAGCCATTCTCTAGTTGAGAAGGAAGACTTTGTTTTGTCTTCATGTGCAGAATCCCTTGGCCTTTGTTTGGCATTGAGTCGGGCTCTCCTCTCTGAGTGACGAGGCTGTGTCCCTCAGAAGTCCTTGGACCAGGGCCTCGGGCAAATCTGAGCCCACTTAGGCATCAGACAAATGCTGTGGGTTAGGTGTGATTATCAGCATGTAAAGCACATACAACACTTATTGGTCCTCACCCAAGGTATTTTGAGAGCCACTAATTTGTTTAATATCACTGGAGATTGTTTTAGAGCAAGCATTTCAACAGACTTGAATTTCCTTTGGAAAGAAAGTGGAGTAACACGGTTTTCTGGAGGGATTTATTGTTCTTGTTGAGATATTTGAAGACCCACGTCAGGCCTTATACTCTCCAGGAAGTTCTCCAGGAAGGTAGGACCCCACAATAAAGAGCTGTTGGTCCACAGTGAACCCTGAGCTGGGACTTTCTCCACGACTCACCACCTCACTCTCAGCCTCAAGTTACTCATTAAAGGTCTTCGCTGGCTGTCTGGTTGGGCCACATGCCTTGCTGGTCACTCACATGACATCCTCACTCTCCTATTGCAATTGGAGTGGCTTAAAACAACACCCATGGATCATCTCACAGTTCTATAGGAGAAACCCGGGTGCGGTGGGCTCAGGGTCTTGCATGTCTGGAATCAAGCTCTCAGAAGGGCTGTGTTCTCTTTTGGAGGCTGTATGCATTTCCCGTGCTGCTGTAACAAAGTGCCACAGCTGGGTGGCTTCAAACAAAGGACATTACTTCTCTCCCAGTTCTGGAGGCTGGAAATCTGAAGCTAAGGTGTGGGCAGGGCCCTGCTCCCTCTAAAGACGAGTCCCTTCCTTGCCTCTTCCAGCTTCTGGTGGCTCCAGGCATTGCTTGGTTTGTGGCTGCATCACTGCATTCTCGGCCTTCACATGGCCTTCCCTCTGTGTCTGCGTCTTCTCTGCTCTTATAAGGACGCTTGTCATTGACTTTAGGACCCATTGTGTAATCCAGGGTGATCTCATTTTGAGATCTCAAACTTAGTTACATCTGTCAACTCTCTTTTTCCAAATAAGGGTCCAAGGGTTAGGACAGGGATGGTCTTTTGGGGGCAAACATTCAACCCACTCCAGCTGCCTTGCTTGGGGGAGCTACTGTTAAAAACTGTGTACTCAAAGCCTCGCAGGGGTTTTACCAAGACATCTTATCATACTCATTTTAACATGAGTCATGCCTGAAATAACTGCAGTGTAGAAAAGCAGCATCTTGAGAAACATAACAAAGAATTATGTTCTGTTCAGTGGAAAACGGCTCAGGGCAGTGGTGCAAAACCCAGGTTAATCATCTCCGAGGTTAACTTAAGTAGCACCTCCTAGGATGTTTGCTTTGGAAGGGTTTGCACTTGAGGGTTGAGCTTAAATTGCTTCTTCATCTCTGATGATCACTCCATTGCTTGTTTAAAAGGCATCAGTACTCAGTCAAGCTAGCTGGAATGGGTTGAATTGTGGCCACCCCAAAAGATACGCCCACAACCTAACCCTTGGACTCCGTTTGAAGTTTGGGAGTAGGAAGGAAACCTTTCTTCCATGTTGAGCTGTTGTAATTTCTAGTTTTACTCTGATAAGCTCTGTATAATAAGCCCCTGAAGACTCTGAGACTTACCGTCTACTCATTCCTAATCATGATCTGAAAACCAGACTGTCTTTAGAGAAAACAAGAGTTGGTTTATAATTTGTGCTTCTACACATTGTTCTCCCACCTGGGAGCAAGGGGGCTTGGCCAGCAGACAGGACTGGTGTGTGTACTCATGACGGGCATAGGAGAAGAGGCAGGTGGCATTCCACAGCTCCTGTATCAGTTTGAATCCTTCGCCACGTGTCCCTTCCTGTTGGTAAACAGAGATAACAGCCTAATCCGGGGGCTGCTGCGAGTGACACTGCCACAGCTCTGGGCACCTGCCAGCCAAGGACAGATGGCGACCACTGCCACCCACAGGCTGTCCCAGGGAGAATTTATGGTGAGACTCCTGGGGTCTGGGAACATCCATCCATGGGCTGATGTTGAGGGTATGCACCACCTGGAGGAATCGTAGAGTCTTTCTATCAGTAACATCCCCATTGACACCTAGCTAGATCCTGGCCTCTGCTCCCACTCCACCATGTCCGTCCCCTGCTCCACCATCCTACACCCCAACGATGTCAACATTCCTCTCCCTGCTCCCCCTTGGCCTCAAAGTGTGTCTGGCAAAAAGCAAGTCCAGTCATGACTTTCCTCTGCACAGAGCAGTGACTGTCATCCCACTGAGAGGCAAAGTCAAGGTGCTCCTGGTGGCCGCCTGGCTTCAGTGTACCTGTCTCACCTCTCACCTGCTCGTCCTCATTTACTCCATGTCTGCAGCCACATGGCTCCCAGGCTCAGGCTGGCCCTACTTCCCCCTAGGCCCTTCCCACTCCCTGTGCCTGGAAGGACCATTTTCCCCCCAGGTAACCACAGAGCTCCCTCTGCACCTTCTGTCCCTGTTTGCTCTAAGATCACCTTTCCAACAAGGCAGCCCCTCCTCCTGCCCCTCCCCAACTGGCTTTACCCCGTAACGCGTAGAGTTTCCTCATCAGTTTCCTCTCTGTCTCCACCTGTAGAGTGGAAACTCTAGGGAAGAAGGGATTTTTTGGGTTTTATTTTGTATTTGGCAGCTACTTCCCCAGTGCCTACATTGGTGCCCCATGCTCCGTAAGCCTGGAGGAATTTTTGCTGAATGAATGAATGAGTGCAGGAAAGAATTAAAAGCAGCATTTGCTAAGTGTCCTGTCAACCCATCTGTTCCGAAATGGCTTTGTCATTTCTGTCTGAAATGAGTCACCTGCTTAGGGGCCTCACGATTCTTCTTTTCTCCTCGCCCACAGAATTTATTTTTTAATGATGAAAGGCTGGATCGTTTGAAATCACTGTGGGATGTGTGCTTTTCTAGCCCCAAGGGTGGTGCTGACCATGTAATTTTCCATGCACCAGTTTAAGAAGGCAGTAGATTTCCACCAAGAAAGAGGAAGGAGCTGGCGGCCAAGTCAGGAGTGGTATTTTACTGGGGAAAAACAGGGGCGGTTGATATACAAAGCAATCTGCAGGCTTGGTGCTGACACCATAGCCTTCCAGCGACCAGGTGCAGAAACTCAATATAGAAAGCTCCAAAAACGGAACGTTTATTACCTATTACCTGAGAAGTATAAACTTTCAATTTACCCTGCCCCAAAATGGATTTCTGGGAAAGCAGCCTTATCTCTAGTGTGGCTTGGTAGCAACAGCTCTGCTTAGTGTCATTATCTGGAGTGCAGCTGTCTACACTCACCTTTTAAAAAGGTGATTATAACAAACAAGCAGTCTAATTTATTAAGCAAGCTGGCTTGGGCTGGGGAGGAAGGCAGGTGCTTTCATTCAGCTTGCTCACAGGGTATTGTTCTCACAGAGCTTCCCACTTGTTTGTTTTTTATTCCCTTCATTTCCCTGCTTAAGAGAGCTGTTTGCCTGGCACGCCGATTTACAGAATGGGGAGTGATCTGGATTTATCTGTGGTTTCACTGGCCTTCCACAGGGCTTATGGATGGTCTCAGTTTGAGCTGCATCACACGCTGCCCGATGAAATTGACGATATTCGGCCAAACACCAACTGCGTGTGGTTCAACCTAAGGGTAATTTACGGTGAAGGGCAAAGTTACAGATTTTAAAGCAAAAGACCCAAATTCACATCTGATCACCTGCTGACTGGCTACGTAACCTTGAGAATGTTCCTTGGTTTCTCTGATCATTCCTGGTCCTCATCTGTAAAACAGTTCAGTTAATAGCCAGCTAGGAAGCCATGATGGGAAGCACTTGCAGCTAGTTATATAAAGCACTCAGCACAGTGCCTGGCGCAAAGGAAGCTTTCAGTAAGTGGTAGCTGGTGCTTATTTGTGGCCACGGCTGATTGAGACTGGAAGCTGCAGGGACTCCGGTGCGCGATGGTAGATGCTCCATGAATGCTGGCAAGAAGAGTGAGCATGGGGTGAGCTGAGAACTCAGAACTCTGCTTCTTAGATGCCTGCTTTGTGTATAGTTTTGCCCTGTCCTAAAGCCCAACATGCACCCATGTTTTGCGTCATTGTTCCTGTTGTATATGTTACTTATCACTCGTCATGAGCTTGTTTATATCCATCCACAGGCAGGGGTTCTCCTCCTCCCTCCTCTGCAAGCAAATCCATGTCTGGCTCTCTGGTGAAGAGGGTGGGGTGGGTGGTGGACCAGGAGGTCCTGATGGGGTTGGCCTCGCCTTGCCCTGGGCATTCTGCAGCCTATGGCCTCCCCACAGCCACTTTGCCTTTTATCTCTGGTTTCCCCAGGCCTAGAACAGGATCTGGCTTTTGTAGGCAGAATCAAATACACAATTTGCAGGGCCCACAGTACAAAAGGAAAATGCAGGACTCCTTGTTCAAAAATTAAGAATTTCAAGATGGCAGCCACTGAGCATTAAACCACAAGCAGGGCCTTCTGAGGGCGCCCCCTGTGGCACGACCTGCAGGTGCCTGTGATTCCAGCCCTGTTGATAGGCAAGAAATGTTTCTCGAGTTAAACTAAATAAAAGTTAATTCAATGCACACAGATGCCCGGGTGCTCCCAATGTATCCTGCTGTTTTGCAGCAGCATGAGTAAGTGTCAGGCTGAGGGACATGAGTCACTGATGTGACCTGAGCACTTGGCTCGCTGGGTGATGCTCAGCTCTGGCGTGGGTGTGATAGAGCCTCTAGAACATGCCTGTGCTTGGGCTCCATCCCAAGAGATTCTAATTTCAGTTGATTGGGTCCACAATACGAGGTGGTTTTTTCTGTCCTCAGCAACGATGACAGAATCATGGCAAACATGTTTTTCTTTTTAGTATTAATTTCCATTGCGGTAAAATACACATAACATAAAATGTTCCAACTTAACCATTTTTATAGAGTTCTATGATACTAGGTACATTCACATTGCTGTGCAACCATCCCCACAATCCATCTCCAGGCCTGTTTCTGTCTTGCGAAAGTGAAATTCTCTATGCATGAAACCCTAACTCTCCCTTCCCTACAGCCCCTGGAAGGACACCATTCTACTTTCTGTCTATGGATTTCATTCCTCCAGGTGCCTCATGTAAGTTGAAATCATACAGTATTTGCCTTTTTGTGACTCGGCATTATGCCGTCAAGGACTATCTGTGGTGTGACCTGTGTCAGAAGCTCATTCCTTTTTGAGGCTGAATAATATTGCATTGTATGTGGAGACCACATTTTGTTGATCTATTCACCTGTTTGCTTCCACCTTTTGACTATTTTGGGCAAACGTATCCTTTTTACAGTAGTGTGGTTTGATTGCCAGTCCCATTCACAGATAGGAAAGTCGAGGTAAGAGAGTGTGAGTAGCTTGTCCACACAAGCAGAGAAGTCTCCCGATTCTGAACTGTCTGCTTCCTGCCCCTCGCTCTCTCCACCTTTCCACACTTCCTTTATTCCTGCAGAAGGGTGCTTGTTTTTTGCATTGAGATAAGCAGCAACTATTTACCTAACGACTGGCTGAGTAGTTTTCCTCCCTTTCATACCCAATGGATCAGCTGCTGCTGGTAGAAAATTGGATACACACAGGTGTCCCCTTATTGGAGTCTCGCGTACACAACACCTGTGGGCAGCTGGTTGCTTCGGTGGCAGGGCTCGCTCAGCACGTGAAGAGGTCGCAGCCCCTTGTGCTTCTCCAGGGCCTGACACAAGACACGTGGAGAGGACAGACACAGGGGAGGTCCCACAGCAAAATGCAGTCCCACGGCAGAACGGGTGGCTGTGAGGTCTGTAAAGCCATTAATTTCTACTAATTCCTTTCAAGTGTGGTGGGAAAAGCTGCGCTTTGAGATATCTATCCTGATCCCACCATTCCTAAGATGGGAAGTTGGTGTTCATGACTTACTGTCCCCAAGCCTTAGTTTCTTGATCTTCTCACCATTAAACAGAGATTATAGTGCCTGCCTCACTGGACTTTTGTGAATATTAAATCTGCAATGAGGGTTAAGCTCCCAGGATACAGCAACACCCACCATCAAGACACACATATGTCTCCTGCTCTTTCTATTCTCTCTTGGAAGCATAAGTTTTAAATTTATTTATGTTTGAGTGTGTACATTTTGAAGAAACTGACCTGTTTTGTGGCCAAAAGAATGGAAATTTCTCTTTATTCAGTATGTGAAGAGTAGATTGGCTCTGTACGATCAACCTACTTGTCTTTTTTATTTGATATGAAAGACGTAGGACATTAGTTTTTCCAAAAGTGTTGAGAGTGAAAGACAATCTTTTTTCTAAACCTACAAATGTGAGAAAGTAGACAAAGAAAAGGCGGGGGTTCAGGTTTTCTAATGCGTCATTTAAAAAGAAATCTGACTCTTTTGGACTTTCTTGGATGTGCTGCTCCTTTGATGACTATGATGAGGACCTAATTGGGGAATGGAAATCTCTGGGATGAATTTTAAAAAATGTGTGTGTTTTATTGGCATATTTCTGAAGTCCTTAAAGTACTTCTGTAAAAACAATCTCTATGAAAGATCAAGTTCTACAACAGGGTAAACTGAGTTTTAGGTAATCGAGCATGATCCTGTAATTGACGAGGTCATTGGTCTCTTTGGTATTGCCTTCACTGGTCATTTTCTTTTTTTCTTTTATCTTTTTTTTTGAGATGGAGTCTCGCTCTGTTGCACAGGCTGAAGTGCAATGGCACAATCTTGGCTCACTGCAACCTCGGCCTCCCAGGTTCAAGCGATTTTCCTGCCTCAGCCGCCTGAGTAGCTGGAATTACAGACACCTGCCACCACGCCTGGCTAATTTTTGTATTTTTAAGTAGAGACGGGGTTTCACCATGTTGGTCAGGCTGGTCTCAAACTCCTGACCTCAGGTGATCCGCCCACCGTGGCCTCCCAAAGTGCTGGGATTACAAGCGTGAGCCATCATGCCCAGCTTAGTGGTTGTTTTCTGCTCAAAGGTGGGGAGAGGGATGTCCATTCCCCTCCTGGGCTATACTCTTGGGCCAGGACTCTGTCCACATATATAGTGGCTCCAGCTGGGGCAAGGTGGTGTTGACAAGGCTTGTTGTGTCTTTGCATATTCATGGTGACTTCGCTGCTGTGAACATCACCAGCCAGGGGTTCTAATGCGCCGTTTAGACCTTTTGGTGTTGTTGAATGACACTGTCATCATGTCAGCTGTGTAGCGACTGTGACATCACCAGTCATGTCAGCCAAAATGGATGCCAGACGAAGTCACCCATCTGGCTCTGCAGGCCTCTGCCCAAGTATTTAATCTGTCATAAAGATTTGCTAAACTCCTGTCCTCAAAGATCTTACTGTCAACCCGAGTCAGCAAGATACCCGTGAAACACACTGTGTGCCATGTGGGCTTATAATTAGATTATCGTAAGGCTGGAAATTACAAGAGGAAGTGGAAGGCCTGTCAGTGGTCAGGGAACACCTTGTGGGGAAGGAGGACGGAGTGCTGAGATCTGAGGTGGGAAGATTTGGAAGGGAAAGGAAACCAGAGAGGGCTTTCCCAGCCAGGGAACTGGCATCTCCGTAAGTGGAGAGGTGGGGCCAAGCCCAGGCTCTCATGGAACGTTGGGGTTCAGTAGAAGCTGGAGCAGGTACTCGGTGACCTGGGGTCCAGCTTAGCCATGAGCTTGCTGAGTGAGCCTAGCCAAGTCACTGGATCTTTTGTGGCCTGGTCCTTCATCTATAACATTGGAGCATGGAGGTATATACCCAAAGGAACTGTAGACAGAAACTCAAGTGCTTACACACTAATGCTCAGACACAGTAATTCACAGTAGCCAGAAGGTGGTGGAAAGAACCCCAATGTCCATCAGTGGAGAGACGAATATCTCCCTACAACAGATTATTATTCAGCCATAAAAAGGAATACATCCTGATATGTGCTACAGTGTGGATGAACCTTGAAAACATTATGCTAAGTGAAAGAAGACAGATCTAAAAAGGCACATATTGTCTGATTCCACTGATACGAAATACTAGAATAGGTAAACCTGTACCCACAGAAAGCAAATTGGTGGTGTCCTGGGGTAAAGGGAGGAGGAAATGGGGATTGATTGCTTAATGGGTTTGGGGATTATTGGGGGGTGATGAAAATGTTTTGCAACTGGATAGAGGTGGTGGTCACACAATGTTGTGAATGTACTGAATCTTTTAAATGCTTAATTTTATGTTCACCTCGGTTTTTAAAAAATGGGGCATTGTATTAAATCCAAGCATTTCAGCTTTCCTCTATGGGTCCTGAGGAATTCTGGGGAGAGGCCCCTACAGGGCGGGAGAAAGGTTTTACCTACCCCGTCCTCTCTCTCCTTCGATGAGCACAGCTCTACTTTAAGTGTGTAATACCCTGGGAAGGCAGTAAGATTTCATGGGAAGAAAAACTTCCCAAGGACTTTCCTTTTTTAAAAATGATGAAAGGTGAGCTCAGCTTTCTGGTGTCTTTGCTGGATGGGAAATTCTATCATTTCTTTGGGAATCGGCCAAGTGTCATTTTTCAGCATCACTTAGATCTCTTTGGGCTGTGGTCCTTCTAAAACAGCCTTCTATAACCTCGTGTGGCAGATGAAAATGGAAAGCACCCCTGGCTGTTGCCATTTTATTTGTCTTCGGAGAGATTTTGGCCAGGGGAGTTTCTAGGCACATGGGACTTAGGTTCCAATGGGAAGGCTGTGGACAGATGGGATGAATTCCCCTTTGCCTCCTCCCACCCTCAGCCTGCTGAATCAGAGTCTGCATTGTCACGAGATTTCCCAGGTGATGGTCACAGTGTTAAAGTTTGAAAAATGCTGGTAACTAGGCAAGTTCAAAGGCCTGAAGGTCAGCACCTGACTCCACTTCCTCATGGTAAAAAGAAGAAAAACAAAGACAACAACAACAAAAAAACATCTTGCAGAATCTAGCAGAATTTAGGAATAGATGCTGCCTTCAGCCCAGTCCTGAACACAGGGGAATCAATCACTCCATGAAAAATTGGGTGAATCTCACTCTAACATCTTTAGGGCTTCATAGGATCTCTAGGAGTTGCCCTGGATGTAAGTTTCAACCCTGGGGAAAGTTCCCATTTCACTTTAGATTCAGAGTTGAAATCCAACTTTTGGGTCTAAAGATACTCAACTGGGTTTCTCTTAAACAAACATAATTAGGAAATTGAAAAATACACACACACGAACTTATACATAGAGATATTTAACTAGTTGATGTTTCTGGATGGTCTTTAAAAGGCTCTTTACAGCTGTGTGTAGATAACACTCATGGGCAATGTACTCTAACTGTCCCATAAACCAGGAAGGCAGGGCATGTTGCACAATACATCACCCCATCACTTGACCGTAGTAAAATGACTACTTCCTTGATGAATGTGTACCAGTTCTTTCATATGTTATTTGAGTAAATGATAAAAGTGGCAATTATGTTTTAATAGGATATGTTTCCAAATCTTTTTTTAAACCATTGCCAATATATACAATGAACAGTCTGTATATTTACATGCTCCAAGGTGGAGTCTAGGTTATTTTATGGTAAACATATGGAAACTTACTGTACTTAGGAAGTTTTTTCTCCTGCCAATGAAGTTTTTCATTAACCAAAGCTTTTGTTTTGGTTGATCCATTCCTGTTCTATGAATCAGAAATAATAGGCATGTTATGATAAAATATCCCCTCTTTAATGCAAACAGAAAGGCTAAAACACTGGGATGATATCTCTGAGACTGTTTGAGTGTTGTATTAGTATGTTCTCACATCTTTAATAAAGACGTACCCAAGACTGGGTAATTTATAAAGGAAAGAGGTTTAATTGACTCACAGTTCTGCAGGGCTGGAGAGGCCTCAGGAAACTTACAATCATGGCAGAAGGGGAAGCAAACGTGTCCTTCTTCACATGGCGGCAGCAAGGAGAAATGCCGAGCAAAGGGAGACAAAGCCCCTTGTAAAGTCATCATATCTTATGAGAACAGCAGCATGGGGGTAACCACCCCCATGATTCAATTACCTCCCACTGGATCCCTCCCATGAGGGGACTATGGGAACTACAAGTCAAGATGAGATTTGGGTGGGGACACAGCCAAACCATATCAAGTGTTTAAAAAGAAAGCCAAAGGTAAAAAATGTTTCTGAGATCCTAAGCACATTCACCTTTCTGAATCATCCTGCATTTCTGGAACACAAATGAGCTAATTAAAAATTGCTGGTATTATTCAGATTACAATGAGAAGTTTTTCCTTCCATTATCTCTAAGCTTTTGATCATTTGCACTTTTTGAGTTTTCTTTGCTGTAGCTTGAGTTGTTTCATATATAGCAAATTTTCATAATAAATACAAAACAATTATTCTCCAGCTTAAAATGTGAAACTAAGAAGAATTGCTTATAATCAGAAGCTTTTCAATGGATACTGACAGTTAATAACACATGGTTCAAAATCAAAGAGCCATCTCATGTATCTGACACCTGTCACCTATGTTCTTTCAATCAATCAGTACTACTTTTTGAGCATGTATGCTATCAGCCTTGAGTCAGATCTTACAAAGGTGTTGAAAATGCAAAGGTCATTGAGAGTTTCACCAATCTTACCATCTAAATGCTTTCTCTGAAGCAAAGGAAATGAGCCATACATTCTGTGTTGAATCAGTGGTATGGATGAGGCCCTGCTCTATCGTTCAGAACAAGCACAGAGCACTGATGCTTGGGGGTGATGATGCAACGAAGCCCATCCTTCATGCTACAGTCAATAAGGCATTTTTCCCCCCAGAAGCCAAATATATCTTGAGATTCCATTTTGAAATAAGGGCTGCTCTTGTTTCTGTTCTTCATGTTCATGCTGAGGAGATGCAAATACTGGATTAAAGGGCATCTCACTCAATTAATAGAAATTAAATAAAATCAAGACCATTTTGGTCCATAGATACTAGGCCTTCATAGAGTCAACTAATACTATCTAGATATTTGTTGAAATGTTCAAGACTTACTCAGGTGCAAGTGACAAAAACTGAGCTCAGACTGGCTTAAGAAAAAGGGGAAGGCAGAAGGGAAGGAGGGACTTTGGGTCCAGCTGGATCCAGAGTCTCAGACGACATCATTGAGATGACTGTCTCAGCTCTAGCTGCCTCTGCTTAACTTCAGTTTCACAGATTTTCTTCATATGGCTTCAAGATGGTCCCTAGTAGTTTCTGTGACTACATAGTAGGACCTCCAGACCAAGTATGACCTCTTACCTTAAGCTCCGTTTCAGTTCCCCTGAAGAGCTCTGATTGGGCCAGCTCTGGGCCAATCACAGTGTGTGTGGGTGAGACTGGGGTGGGACAATTTCATAGGCTTGAGTGACTACCCATTCCTAGGGTGAGTGAAGTGGATCACATGGTCATGACATCCAGTGGAGAGACCTGTGTAGAAGGGAGGGAGAGCAGTTTGGGAAGGAAAGGAGGCAGGACAGGTAACACATGTCAGAATTGTATTATTGTTTGATGAAGAGGCAGTATTGCAGAGTAAATATCGAAAACTCAGAGTAACCTGGGAGTAAAATGGTTGATATGGGCTTCTATCCTGGTTATACCACTTACTAGCGATATGACCTTCAGCAAGTTACTTAACTTTTGTGTCTCACTCTCCTTCCTCGAGGTGAAGATAACAATAGTACCCCACCTCATTGGATTGCTTTGAGAATGAAATAAGCTACTTCATACAAAACCCTTGGATTAGCGCCTGGCATATGGAAATGTTATGTAGTTGAGTGGCTTCTGCCTGGTGTTGTTAAAGCCACATATTTTTGATATGAAACAGTCCCTTTAGTGGGGAAATAAGTATCTACCCATTGATTCATTCATTGATTCATCAAATATTTATTACCAGTGAAGGGTCAAGTACTTGCCTACCATTGGGGATGCAGCAGGTGACCTCGACCCAGACCTGCCCTCAAGGAGCTCATAATTATAGAGGCAGAAGGTACTGAAGAAACGAGATTATGATGAAACGTGGGAAGTGCTGCGAGGGGTGTGTCACCTGTACCACCTGCATCTCAGGGCAGCCATGGCTCCAGTCCGAGGTCTCCAACTGAGCATGTCTCTAGTGGCACTCCCTCTTGTTATCTACCTCTCTCTCCCCCAAGTTTCCCACCTTTTCTTTTGAGATCCTGTGCCCCTTCATCAACAAACACCACCCCTACTGCAGATAGAGGAGGTTCCAGCCCTGCCTCCTTTCTTTGTGTCTTATGAAAATGGGTGCTTCACCTGGAGATGGAGACGTAGCTGGTTCCGGGTTTGTGGCAGTGAGTCTCAGTGGGGGAGGGTGTGTGTATAATTTTACCCCCCAGGGGAAATTTGGCACCTTCTGGAGACAGTTTTGGTTGTCACACTGAGGGGTGCTCCTGGCATCTTTTAGGTAGAGGACAGGGATGCTGCTCAGCCTCCTACAGTGCCCAAGACAGCTCCCTCAACAAAGACCTGTGCAGTCTCAAATGCCGTGGACACTCTTCAGGGTAGAGGGCTTGTAGAGGGAGCTTGTGGAGGGGAGGGACTGGAGATAAAGCCCCATAGGTCTTGCATTGTGGAAAATGGAGAAGACAGACTTTTGCTTGAGCCTGGCTATAGGCACTCAATGTGTCCATGTAGAGGGGACATGCCTGTCGTGGCCTCTCCAGAAGTGTGGGGAGATGCAGGGAGGTGACACCAGCACCAACCCCCCTTGGCCAGGCTCTCCTATGGCTCTCCCCTTCCTACTGAGTTGCCAGCACTTATGAAACCATCATTACAGGTATTTTTGTTTTCCAGAAACAGAATTACCACTTTTCTGCACCCTAATGTGAGAGGCAGAATTTGCTCTATTTCCCCCAGATCTTCTATAGAGTGGAATTTTTGGCTGAGCACATGACTGCCTAGAAGCAATCACTATGTTTCCCTGCTTCCCCTGAAACTGGGTGAAGACACGTGGCTGGTTCTGTCCAATGAGGTGACAGCAACAAACCCTACTGTAGATGTGGATGTGGTGGCTGGGTGACATCTTGGACCGTGAGACAAGGACCTCACCTTAAAGGTGGCCAAGTGGCAGAATGAAGAAGCCAGGTCCCACAGGTTCAGTGAAGAGGAGCTAGATCATTTCTGCCACACTTTGCAGGGAAAAGGAAACCCAGTCCCGTGGTGTTTAAGCCACTGTGATTTGGTGTCTATGATACTTGCAGCCAACCTGATCCTAACTGGTAAAATAGGTAAATTCATTCTTGGACTTTCAGACTTTTACCTTTTAAAGTTTTGGGGGCTAAAGTAGAGGGCTGCCTGAATAGTGACTGGAGACTGGTGGCCCTCCTGGCAGGCTGCCTCCGAGAACATGTCCCGTGGTGCAGACACCCAGGAAGGAGAGGGATCATGTGTTGTGTATGTGCTTCCACATAGTCCCCAAGATGTATGTGCTTTCACATACGCCCCCGGTGCTCCTGCCCTACAGGAGTGCTTGGTGCACCCTACTAGACCCCTGCCTTATCCCAGTGCCCCTTCCTTCTCTTTTCCTTCTGAGGTCATTCTTCCCTACCCCTGGGGACAGGGCTGCCCTGATACCTTGCGGTCCCAGCAGATCCTCCCCACAGAGAAGAAATGGTCTCAGAGGGCGAGGACTCTGGAAAGGAAAATCTCTTGAATCACTCCCGAGAACATTACTGGCCTGTATCGTGTATCTCTCATGTGCAGGGAGCTGCCTGAGAACACTGCAGGGGTGTCGCACTGATGCCCAGAACCCCTCAATAAAAGGGGAAAGCAGAACATCATGATAAACCTGACTCATAGGTGACGGGGGGCGGGTGTGCTAAGTGTAAGTGACAAGAAGTTAGAGGCACCGAAAAAGCAAAACAAGGGAGGAACAATGTCAGGGATCTCATGGCACTCTTGCCTAGGTGCCTCCCAGCACTTCATAAGCAGGGTTCTTTTCTGACCTGCTAACTCATCCGAGGGGGTGTGCATTTCCATCGTGGTCCCGGCAGGCTCACGCCCTGGCCTCCTTTCCTGGGGGGTGGCTGAGCTGGGGCAGAGGATGCAGAGGAGCACAGAGCCAGTGCTGGGCCATCTGTATTCCTTCTCAGGGCGTCTGGTTTTCTCACAGTTCTGGGAGGAGAAGAGAGACAAGGAAGAGCGCTTTGTTTTCGAATCTAAAGAGACCTTCAGCATTCTCTGATTCCCAGCACTCTTCCTATCTGTAGCCTTTTCTACCCACGCTCTGCCTCTTCCCTTCCACTGGTGGGCCCCACTGGACAGAGCAGGCTTGGGGAGGTGCTCTGTCCCTGGTCTGCCTCCTGGGACACTCCTGGCCAGGTACTGCCTCTTCCTGGTACACCTGCCCTACAGGAGTGCTTGGTGCACCCTGCTAGATCCCTGCCTTATCCCAGCTCCCCTTCTTTCTCATTTCCCTCTGAGGTCATTCTTCCCTATACCTTGTCCCAGCACATCCTCCCCACAGAGAAGAAGAAATGGTCTCAGAGGGTGAGGACTGTTCTGCAGACATAGTCGGCAGATGGAAGAGCTGGGACTTAAACCCAAGTTCCAAGGTGTGTGCTCCCTTCTCTCTCTTCTCTCTCTCTCTGCACCACAATTCTCTTGTCCATAAACATTCGAGTAACATAGAAATATAGAAAGTTTAGACAAATATAGGATGGTCAAACTTGAAGATGGTTTAATTATTTTTAATGGAGAATAGAGGTTTTTGTAATGACAGTATCATCAAATGCTATGATTAAGTGCTGAATCATAGTTGTTTAAAATACATTTCTTTATCGAGCCAATTAGCAATGCTAAAATGACCCCAGTGTCCTACTTGAATGACCAAGAGGTTCCAGACGCAAAGTTCCAGAGCAGGAGAATTAGACTGATGTACTCAATAAATTATTCTTTAAGAGGAAAATCCATTTTCCAAAATGTATACCTAAGAAGTGAGACATGAAAATCAGCCTGAATGATGAAATGTTTTTTCACATTGTTGGAAAAATGCAAGTCTCAGGAGTTGGCTTCAACGCTGCAGCCAGCGTTTCCGCAGGGCTGAGGACTGGGCTGGCGGACGGGGCTGCCCACAGGCCTCAGTGGTGACAGTGCCAGAGCTGCGCGCACTCTGCCTGGGCTGAGTGGATGCATTACCTTGCTCTCTAGAAATAATGGGAATTACCCACTTAATCCTTGGCACACAGCACGGATGATATATTAATTAATGAGTAATTAGGAAGATTTTTCCAGAACATTAGGTTCTGGGAGAAAGTCTCATTTGAGAAAGAGGTTTGCATGTCTTCTCTTTTCTTCCTGCGGTTTTCAGCTCAGCGGGCATCCAGCGGGTCTGGGTTTGTTTACAATGACTCCAGGGCTGTTCCATTCACTGATTTGGTTCAAGCAGCATGTGTAAATCATGCTGCGCTGACCCTGGTCATCCCAGAGCCTGTGTAAATAAAACGGGGGCCTTGCCCTCCCACTGTGAGACAGACTTGCATGGGATTCCTTCAGTGCAGAATTCTGGAATGCTGATGAACATCAGCTAAGCCAGGGAAGGAAAGGGAGCCCACAGCAGGAAGGGAGAGAAATGGCTCTGCCTCAGTTTCTTTCTTTTTTCTTTTCTTTCTTTTTTTTTTTTTTTTTTTTTTTTGAGACAGAGTCTGACTCTGTCGCCCAGACTGGAGTGCAGTGGTGCAATCTTGGTTCACTGCAACCTCTACCTCCTAGGTTCAAGCGATTCTCCTGCCTCAGCCTCCTGCGTAGCTGGGATTACAGGTGCGTGCCACCACGCACGGCTAATTTTTGTATTTTAGTAGAGATGGGGTTTCACCATGTTGGTCAGGCTGGTCTTGAACTTCTAACCTCAGGTGATCCGCCTGCCTCGGCCTCCCAAAGTACTAGGATTACAGACCTGAGCCATCACACCAGGCCCCCTACCTCGGTTTCTTTGCTCCACTTCCTGTAGCAGGGACAATGGGATCCCACCATGTTCCGCAGAAGATTCTTCGCTGGGAAGACAAGAGGTGGGTGGAGGAGGATGGAGGAGCCCAGAGGGCCCTGCCCAGCAGTCAGGCACCCCTAGAGGGGAAGCAGAAGAGGAAAAGTTGAAAGTGGTTCCAGGTTTCCGACACTGGGAAAGAAAGCGATAGAGACGGGTAACCGCTGAGTGGCCAGTTCCCGGTGGGCCGGCACTCACTGTGGCCTAGAGCACGCCCTGGTCCAGGTCTGCTCCAAACCCATCCACAGAGTACTGTGATGTGCAGGCTGTGGTCTGGGCACCAGGATGCAGTCATGACAGACAAATCCCCGCTCTCACAGAGTTGATGACGTAGGAGGTGACGTTTCTGCCAAGGCACTGCCAGCGTTTTGGGCTGGATCGTGCTTTGTGGCAGGGCCCTCCTGTGCACTGTAGGATGTGAAGCAGCGTCCCTGGCCTCCACTCACCAGATGCCAGGGGCCTCCTCCAATTGTGACAATCAAAAATGACCCCAGGTACTGCCCACTGTCCCCCTGGGGAAGTGAGGAGTGATGTCACCACCAATTGAGAATCTGTTTAGTAGAAAAGCCAGGTGATAAATAATATGTCAGTGAATAGACACATGCTGGATGACAAGGAGAAGTAAAGCAGGGGAGGGTGGAGAGGGCACTGATGGGGTGACAGTGGGTCTCACTGAGAGGTGATACGGGAATAGAGTCCTGAGGAGGGGAGAAGAGGAGTAGTGCAAAGCCAGGGGCCCATCTGCTGGATGAGTGGGCGGGAGGAGACCTCGGGGAGGAGGCGGAGACACGGGCAGGCTGCGAGGGCCTTTGCAGAGGGTGTGGAAGTGGGACCCCGAGTGCGCTGGGGTCACAGTGGGCCGAGGCGGATGGCTCCCTCCCACCACTGTCCTCTGACACAGGCCTGTGGGCCCAAAGGCCCGCTCGGCTCAGCTAGTTTCTCTGCTGTGGCTCTCACAGACCGCAGTCGTGGAGTTGACCAGCTGGGCTTTCATCAGGAAGCTCCGGGAAATCCACTTCTAAACCATTCCAGGCCATTGGCAGCCTCCGGTTCCCTGTGGCTGCATGGCTGAGGCCCTGTTTCCTTCCCGGCTGTCAGAGCTAGGAGCCATCCCGAGCTCCTGAGGCCTCTCTGGTCCTTGCATGTGGCCCCTGCACCGCAGAGCCACAAGGACCCAGGGAATCCTTCTCAGGCTTGGAGTGTCTCCCACCTTCCTTTTGCCTCCAGCCTGAGGAATTTCTCTGCTTTTAAGGCCTCATGAGATCAGATTGGGCCCACCCAGTGAATCCCGGACGATCGCCCTTTCAAAAAGGAGATGAAGAGATTGCCTTCATCAATTGGCAGAGTCTTTTTTGCTGTGTAGCAAAGCGCATTCATGGGTTCCGGGGATTAGGACGTGGACATCTTTGGGGACTATTCTGCCTACCAAAGTCTGAAACAAAAGATGTGGTGTTATTTTTCTGAGCATGATGCTTTTATTTAACTTATTTATTTTTAGTTTTAATTTTTATTAGAGACAGAGTCTTGCTCTGTTGCTCAGGCTGGAGTGCAAGAGCATAGTCACAGCTCACTGCAGCCTCCATCTACCAGGTTCAAGCGATCCTCCCACCTCAGCCTTTCAGGTGGCCTGGGACCACAGATGTGCACCACCATACCCACCTAGTTTTTTTGTAGAGAAAGAGTGTCATTATGTTGCCGAGGCTGGTCTCAAACTTTTGGGCTCTAGTAATCCTCCCACCTCGGCCTCCCAGAGTGCTGGGATGAGTGGCCTGAGCCACCACACCAGGCCAGCATGATGCTTTTATACAGGGAACCCTGTGTTGAGCTTGACAAGGGCAGATCCTTTGCATTGACCTTCACTGATGCCACACATGGGCACGGTGAGGTGGGTGTTGACAGCAGTAAATCCTGACTGAGCACACATGCTACATGCAAGGCATGGGAATGACGGTCCCCACATAGTTCTTGGAGATGGGGACCACTTTTAGCCTGAGTTTTTTAATGCGGGAAGCCAGACTCACAAAGACAAGCCTCTCTCATCCGAGAGTGGGAGACCCGGGGCTCAGTGCACGCCCGCCTGTGCTCTAAACCAAGATGTTCTGTGAGATTCTTCTCTCCCACAGCAGCCCCCGCGCGTTTCATTCATGCTCACCTAAAAGGAAACAAGAGGAACCACCAGCTTGTGCTCCTCTAGTGGGAATGTGCTTTACGGGGAGCCCTGGGAGAGGTGTGGGCTGAGTAGGGAGAAATGAAACAGAGGTGACAAGAGCCCACTCTGGGCGCTTAGGGAAATACGGCGTGTCATGTGCAAGATGAAATGGAATGAGTGTTTCCTAGCAACCAGACTGCTAAGGGACAGGTGTATGTAGGTGGGGGGAAGCTGTGTGTGGAAGGTTGTGCTGGGTTCTCAGTGCATGGAGGACTAAGAGCACACTATCTTGTCAGTCCTGTGTCAACGAGACTCTCACAGGTAGCTCATGAGACGTGCACCTAGTTAGGGTGGAGAAGTGCCTTCAAACGACATTGATGTAAATATCCTCCCAACCCCCCTGGAGCACAGCAGATAGTCAATGTGCAGACAGCGTTGTCTCTAGCTTCCGTGTCTACGAAGTTTTATCTGATTCTATTTATACAAAGTTCTAGAAAACGGAAGTCAGTTCTCCCATGTTGCTTCGGGCCAGGAGTGGGAACGATTGCAAAGGAACGTAGAAAACTTTTTGGGGTAACGGGACAATTCTATATTGTTGTGATGGTCATGTATGTTTACCTTTGTCAAAGCTCGGGCTGTGCAAATAAAAATGGATGCGTTTTATTGTGTGTTAGTTCATAGCAGGAATGATTTTTTAGAAAGGAATGCCACAGGCTTTGCTTGGGAGAAGGAAGCATTGCAGGATTGAGTTGAATTCAGATCTCGCTGAGCCAGGGCCAAGTCACTTGGACTCCACATTCCTGCTTTTTCATCATCAGAATGAAGTGGTGGCTTAGACCCAATTCCAAAGGGCTGTGCAGATGGGCTCACTGGTCAATATGTGGCTCTCAGAACTAACCACCGAGTGGGCGAGAATGCTGAGCGGCAGCCTTGCTTGCAAATGAAGGACTGGTCGGGGCAGGTGGCTGTTAAGTAGCCACCCAAGTCGAGATGGCTGATTAGATGCTGCTCCCGTACTTTCATCTGATGTTGATTTGGGATCTGCACAACAGCTGTCCTTTGCAGGATGAAAAATAAGCAAAGTTAGGAAAGTGTGAGTTTCCTCTTTGCCTCGCACATTAATGGACGGGTGATGAGGCACACAGAGGGTGTCCTGAGGAGCCCAGGGCAGGATCTCACTGATCTCCTTGAACTCTTGGATGCCTGCTTCCCCACCTGGACAATTGCCCTGGCAAGTTAGAGGTGATAGGGTTCATGCCTGTATTAGTCCGTTTTCATGCTGCTGATAAAGACATACCAAAGACTGGGCAATATACATAAGAAAGAGGTTTAATGGACTTACAGTTCCATGTGGCTGGGGAGGCCTCACAATCATGGAAGGCAAGGAGGAGAAAGTTATGTCTTACATGGAGGGCAGCAGGCAAAGAGAGAGAAGCAAAAGTGGAAACCCCTTATAGAACCATCGGATCTTGTGAGACTTATTCACTACCATGTGAACAGTCATGAGAACAGTATGGGGGAAACTGCCCCCATCATTCAATTATCTCCCACCATGTGGGAATTATGGGAGCTCCAAGATGAGATTTGGGTGGGGACACAGAGCTAAACCATATCAGTGCCCTCATTCAGACCACTTAGGCTTGAATCCTACCATTAGCTGTTGAAGACTAGGGGGAGCCAGAAGTAGGAAGGCCAGTGTGACAAGCCTCCCAAAATACCCACAGTGGGTGGACTTAGGGGCTGAATGCTGGCTCTACCAATTACTTGCTGTAGGAACTTCTCACAAGTTTCTGTACCCTCTGTTCTTCAGCTCTTCATCTGAAAATCTACAACAATAATAGTACCTACCTCTTGGTATTGTTATAAGGGTGTATTAGTCCATTTTCACACTGCTATAAAATACCTGAGACTGAGTAATTTATAAAGGAAAAAGGTTTAATTGACTCACAGTTTTGCATGGCTGGGAAGGCCTCAGGAAACTTACAATCATTGCGTAAGGCAAAGAGGCATGTCTTACATGGCGGCAGGCAAGAGAGAGAGAATGCGTGTACAGGAGGAACTGTCAAACACTTATAAAATCATCAGATCTTGTGAGAACTCACTGTCATGAGAACAGCATGACTGGGGAAAGCCACCCCCATGATCCAATCACCTTCCACCAGGTCCCACCCTCAACATGTGGGGATTATGGGGATTACAATTCGAGATGAGCTTTGGGTGGGGACACAGACCGAAACCATATCAAAAGGTTATATACGATAATGTTTTGAAGCACTTAGAACAGTGCCTGGCACATGGGAAGAACTATCTGCACATTTGTCAAATAAACAAATGATGGAACGAATTAATGGATGCAAAACTCTTGGCACTGGTTCTGGACCTTTGTGTGTGTCCGTTTATGTTAAAGAGTGGTATTCCTGCTTCAGTGTCTACTTTGGTAGAATGAATTGAAACAGGCCTAGATTTTAAATAACAAGCATAAGGGCTTCTGTGGTCTGTAATGAGCCTTGTATTATCTCTCTCATGCCTTGGGTCTTTTTATTATTATTAATTAATTAATTAATTAATTAATTTTGAGACGGAGTCTCCCTCTTGTTGCCCAGGCTGGAGTGCAATGGTGCGATCTTGGCTCACTGACTGCAACCTCCGCCTCCCAGGGAAAATTATTCTCTTGCCTCAACCTCTTGAGTAGCTGGGATTACAGGCAGGCATCACTGTGCCCGGCTAATTTTGTATTTTTAGTGGAGACAGGATTTCTCCATGTTGGCCAGGCTGGTCTCAAACTCCCAACCTCAGGTGATCTGCCCCCCTCAGCCTCCCAAAGTGCTGGGATCATGGGTATGAGTCACTGCGCCCAGCCCTTAATTTTTAAAGTATACTTTTTCCCACTAGAAATTCCAGGCCAGCTTCCCAAGTTCTCATTTCCACATGTCATATCGGCATCACTTTTGAGGACTTCAATAGAAAACAAATAGAGACAAATAAATGTTGAAATCCTCAATTTTCATGGCAAACAAATGATCCATACCTACAGGTAGATATAGATACCTGTATATCTATATCTTCTATGAATATCTTCAGAATGTTGTATCTATCTGATTGATTGATATAGATATCCTTTTTATTGAAAGGCCAATGACTAACACCTGTGAATGGCAAAAACACCAGTAATAATGGATCGTATTAATAATACTAGATTTTTTTTCTTTCTGGAGACATTTATGCACCCGGACCTCTTTGGCAGTCTGTGAAACCTTTGGGCCACTTTTCAGAATCAGATTTTTGAATGCACAAAATAAAACACACAGGTTACAAAGGAAACCACTTATATGAATGTTAAGATACCATTATAAAACAATGAATGAGGTAGCAACACATGTGCTATTAATATACCATAACCAGATCTCTAACAGGCCTCAGAGGTGGGACTAATAACATGGGAATTTTGAAGCAGTGATGGGCAGAAGTGGTGGACAGGCATAATATGGTATCCAATGATTTTTGCTGATGTCAAAGTCACAAGGATGCTAACATACCACTGTGGTTGTTGCCTAGGTACCTATTGAAAGGAAATGCTACATTTCAGTTAAAGGCTGGTGAAAATAAAAATGTGATTTTTACCCTTTCAGTTCCTGGATCCAGGTTCAGAGGCCCCTGCCTGTGTCATTAGGGTCCTTTTCATTCCCTCCCCCTTCCCTTCTTTCCTTTCTCCTTCCTGCCTGCTTCTGGAGTGAAAACCAGGAAGGCAGGCCTGTCTCCCCAGCACCAGAGTCCCTTAATCTAAAAGATCCAGAATCAATTCTCCCTGGCCATGCCTAACAATGCACTGATTTTTGCAATGATCTGAATATTTATGTCCCCATAAAATTCATATGCTGAAATCCACACCCCCAGGGTGATGGTATTAGGAGTTGGAGCCTTTTGGAGATGACTAGGTGGTGAGGGGAGAACCCTCACCACTGGGATTAGTGATCCCATGAAAGAGACCCCAGAGAAACCCCTCACCCCTTCCCATGTGAAGTTAGGGTGAGCAGTGGCCATTGGAGAGAAAGCCGCCCTCACCAGAACTGACTCGGCCAGCACCTTAATCTCAGACTTCCAGCCTCGAGAACTGCAGAAAATACATTTCTGTTGTTCGTAAGCCACCTACTTGATGGTATTTTGTGATAGCAGCCTGAACAGGCTAAGGCATTTTCATCTCAAAGACATTATAATTTCCATGAAGTTAATGTGTCTCCGCAGATGAAGGAAGCTAATGCCTTGCGAAGGAGGTGGCTTGCGGCTGTTGCCTTAGAATCTCATCAAGTGTTACTTGGATATAAATTTCCTATGGCCCAAATTGTGAGAAATGGCCAGTGTGGGTTCACAAACTGCCTCTGAGAGTGGCACATGTAGCCCCAAGGGTTTACAAACGCTTGTTCCCAGCAGCAATGATGAAGACCCCCACACCAAAGCCAAGTTAATTAAAGTGCTTGATTTAATCATCTGTGGTGTTGCTGAGGGAGATGAAGGTGATGCTGAATGCAGGAGCCTGGGTAAGGCAGGAAGTGGAGAGTCATGTTACCATGGCAACAGTGTCCCTGGCCTGCAGTGTGAATGAAACTCTTGCTCTGAAGACCTCCATGGTTTAAAATGCCATCTATGTGAATATGACATCTATTTGTTGCAACAAATCTAAATAGAACCTACTGGGGAGGGACAGAGACCCAGAGACCCAGAGGGAGACACTGACACAGAGAGAGTGATAGAGAGATGGAGAGAGACAAAGTCACAGAGATAGATGGAGGGGGAAGAAGGGAGGAGGGAGAGAGAGGAGAAAAACAGAGACGGTTGACAGATTAGGAGAGGTGCTGCTGGTGCTGCTGGTGGTGCTAGGAAAAGGCATGTTTCTCTTTGGACAGACGTGCTGGCAGTAGGCTGACTCTGTGTCTCTCTCCCTGCACTGAGCCTGGCACCAGATTTGGCAGAACCAGACAGAGCAAAAGCTGCTTCCAGCCCACAGCACCCAAGGCTGGCCTCCTCCTTCATCGCAGGGCTGCTACGTACAGTCGCACAGGCTGTGCCCTGCACCAAGCACCCAGAAGAGGACACAAGAGCCTGCCTGTGCTCCTTGAAGTATCCCTGAGCCCTGATGAGCAGCTGTGTCTCCCTAGAGAGAGGGGGAGCCTCTGCTCACATGAACCAGGCAACAGGGCGACTGCAGGGGCCCGTTCCCTCCCACAGTCTCTATTTTGCAATAAGGGGGGTGGGAGGCTCTTCCAAATGTATTTACATGCAACAGTGACCTCCTATCCTTACCTCCTTACCTTTGATGAAGACAGTAAAGACCAACTCCCTGACAGAGAGATAGAAATGCACGGCGATTGGAAGAGAGTCTTGGCACCTGTGTAGACTTGAGGCGTGTCCTTGATGTTCTTGTCTTGGGGTTGGTGTGAGAAGCCTGTGGTTTTTTCACGGGAGAGGAATGTCAGCTCTGCCGTCATGAGCTGACTGCGCGGACAGGAGTCTCTACCCCACAGAGCCTCAGTGCACTCATCGGTCCAATGGGGTGGCTTGGAATCACCAATTCATAGCAAAGGTTGTTGTGAGGATTCAGAGATACATCATGTGAAGTGTGTGTGTGTGTGTGTGTGCAGAGCCCTGACACCCCAGGGCAGGTCACTTTGACCACACACAGCTGTGCATGAGACTCCCATGGGTGCACTCATGGGACTGGCTTCGGCCTGAGCCTTGGCACCATCAGAGTGGGTGCTACAAGGTGTTGTCCAGAGATGAGCAAACCTGGATTTGCTGAACTTGCTGCTGCCTCAGGCTGACCTGACCCCGCTCCCAGGAACAGGTGTTTGCCCTTTCCTTCCTCCTGCGGGTGTCTGGTCTCCCTCTTGCACAGGCAGTGCCAGCCTGATGGTGGAAGCACAGATCTGACACTCTGACTGGCAGGACCTCTGATGCCACACGTGCCTTGGGAACTCGTGTCCACGTGGGAGAGTCAGGCTGACATGGGTTCAGGGCCTGCTCTGCCAGCCATGTGACCAGAGTTAAATTCACCTGCCTTGAGTCCCTGCTTCCTCATCTGTGAAATATAGAACAAAACAACCTTGATACCAGGTCGAGGTGAGACAGAGAAACTATGTGGGGGGTGGAAGTTCCTCCCACAGCTTCTAAGAAATGCTTATTCCATGTTAATATGTTGGTTGCATGTCAATCTATGTGATGGGTTATGGCTGTGCAGTGGGGAGGAGCTTGTCCTTCTCTGAGGCTCGGTTTCCTCTGTGGTCCAAGGGCTGGAGGGGTCTTGGACACTGCGAGCCCTAACAGAGTTGAAAACATGAATCCCTGAAAGTGGCAGGCACCATGATAACCTTTTAGAAAAATATGAAAAAACTAAAACTAAAGAGTGTGTTTTTAGGAATAACTACCCAGGATAAAACTACAGTGTTAAAAAAAAAAAAAAAAAAAAAAAAAAAAGCCAAACACAGGTTCAGCCTAAGTGGTGCCTCTACAGGAAGAGGGAGCCGTAAGCGGGTGTGAATTGGTGCTGAGGCTCGGGACACATGGTGCTGGTGACCTCACTGGGCTGAGTATGCAGATGTGTGGGGATGTGCACATACTTAGATGTGCTTCCAATAAGAAGAGGGTGATAATCTATTTCTGTGAACCTGACATTGGAGAGAGAGAGAGAGAGAGAGAGAGAAACATAGAGACAGAGACAGAGAGACAGAGGGAGGGGAGAGAGAGAGAGAGAGAGAGAGAGAGAGAGAGAGACAGAGACAGAGAGAGAAACATAGAGACAGAGAGACAGGGGGAGGAGAGAGATTGAGAGACAGCGTTTGGAGCTGTTTTTTCCCAAGCAGTCTTTCAGGAGCGGCCTGCGTCTCACCTGTGGTTCCATGGAAAGGAGCGCTGTCCCCGTACACAACTGTTGAGATGTATGTAAACAAAGGTCCGCGCGTGCTAAGCAGAGTTTGGAGGACGGGTCCTGGAGACTGTGCATTTTAATTGGGTAGTAAGAGAACGTAAGTAGCGGCTCAAATGTTTCAGCAAGATTTCAAAAGAAATACGATTTACAAAAATATCATTTGGTGGCTCTGTGGTCCAAAGCTGCTTAGTTTTCCAGAGGAGTGAACTCCATTTATTTAATAAAAGGAACAGAAAGGAATATTCCGGCGCATGAAGCAGGTGCTTGCCTGGACCTTTGCTGGGTGCTTTTCAGGGGGCGCCTCACTTCAACCTCGCAGCAAACTCCACGAAAGCTTAGACCTCATTGTGTACAGTGGTCAAGAGTGCAGGGGCCCGACAGTGAGTGCTATGGAGGGCATGAAGTTCGGGGAGACCTCCCACTGTGGGGGCACCGTCAAATGGTAGGCACTTAGGAAGACCAGCATGGCAGTTTCATGTAAAATGAAACACACACCACTCCTATGACCCAGCAATTCCACTCATAGAAGGGTTTGCCCAAGAGAAATGAAAACATGTGTGCACCAAAAGACCTGCCCAAGAGGGTTTACAGCAGGTTGATGCCTCGTAGCCAAAAACTGGATCGCAAGAGTTAGTTCACAGGCAAACGATAGCAATCTGTGGAATATTCAAACCATGGATAGGAGAAAAGGAGCAATGTACTATTTTATTTATATGATATTCAAGGACAGGCAGGACTGATGGATGGTGATGGGAATCAGGACAGTGGCTGTCTCGGGACAGGGACTGGATCCACTAGAAAGGGGCAGGGGGGAGTTTTCTTGGGGGAATGATCTGTGCTATATCTTTATTCAGGTGGCGCTACGCAGGTGCTTAAATTTGTCAAATCGTATTGTGAATTTCACTTAATGAAACTTTGCCTTATTAAGAATGTTTTAAATGGTAAAAGCTTTATTAATAAGTACAGGTTCTGAAGACAGACGGCCTGGGTTTAAGTCCTTTCTCCTCCATCTGTAGGAGTTTGCTGTGGCTGTCCTAGCAAATGACCACAAACCTGATGCCTTCAAACAACACAGCTTCATTCTGTTATGGGGCTGGAGGGCGGAAATTTGAAGTTAGAGTTGCTGGGTTAAAGGCAAGGCATTGGCAGGGCTGTCCCGCTCTGGAGGGTCTAGCGGAGAATCTGTTCTTGTCTTTTCTGGCCCAGGGTGGCTGCCAGCATTCCCTGGCCCATGGCCCCTCCCTCCATCTTTAAAGCAACAGTGTAGCATCCTGCTCCTTGGTAACAGCCCTTCTGCTGCTGTAGCATATCTTCCTCTGAGTTCTTCTTTAAGGCCTCTTGTCATTGCATTTAGGACATACCAGGACAATCTCTTCATCTGAAAAATCCTTAAACCCAGCCTGGTGCGGTGGCTCACGCCTGTAATCCCAGCCCTTTGGGAGGCCGAGATGGGTGGTTCACCTGAGGTCAGGAGTTCAAGCCCAGCCTGGCCAACATAGTGAAACCCCATCTCTACTAAAAATATAAAAATTAGCCAGGTATGATGGTGGGCACCTGTAATCCCCACTACTCGGGAGGCTGAGGTGGCAGAATCGCTTGAACCCGGGAGGCAGAGGCTGCAGTGAGCTGAGACCATGCCACTGCACTCTGGCCTGGGCGAGAGCATGAGACTCTGTCTCAAAAAAAAAAAAAAAAAAAAAATCCTTAAACCCATCATTTCTGAAAAGCCTCCAGCCATAAAAGAGACTTCTGGCCCTGGGATAGTCACATTTAACCTTAATCATCTCTTCAATGGCCCCGTCTCCAAATACAGTCACAGTCTGAGCTACTGGGGGATAGGGCTTCAGGAGATGAGTTTTGTTTTTGTTTTTTTGAGACAGAGCCTCACTCTGTCACCCAGACTGGAGTGCAGTGGTGCAATCTCGGCTCGCCGCAACCTCCGCCACCCGGGTTCAAGTTATTCTCCTGCCTTAGTCTCCTGAGTAGCTAGGATGACAGGCCCGCGCCACTACCACCTGGCTAATTTTTGTATTTTTAGTAGAGATGGGACTTCAACATGTTGGCCAGGCTGGTTTTGAACTTCTAACCTCAGATGATCCACCCGCCTCGGCCTCCCAAAGTGCTGGGATTATAGGCATGAGTTTTGAGGCGAACACAGTCCAACTCGTAACACAATCTGTAGCAAAACAAACCCAGAAGGGAAGGACAAGGTACACAGGGAAAGGTGGGAAAAGACATGGCGGCTCCTGAGGGTGTGTCTGCTCATGTGAACACAAGCTCAGGGACGTTCCCTCCACATGAATTAACCGTGAATAGAGGGAAGTAGGGAAATGGAGTCTGGGCACAGGAAGGATGGAGGATGTGAGTGACAGCACTTAGGTCACTGCCTGGCAGAGGCAGCTAACAAAGGGGAGGTCATGAAAGCCGTGTGTGTGGGTGGAGGGGGGCTGAGGAAGGAGGGCCGGGCCCTGCATCTTCTGGTCTTTTCCATCCATCATTTGAGGGTGTAGACACCAGGACTTGGCTCATACCTGATACCAACCCACGTTTACACGAAGTGGTGGGTCTCAACCTGTGGAGTCTGGATTGACCTCTCACCATTGCCTGGAAACGTGTTAGCAATGCAGAATCCCAGGCCCTACCCAGACCCATGGAATCAAACTGTGGGGCGAGGAACAACGGGTGTTGCACCAAGCCCGTCAGGTGATTCTGATGCCCCTGAAAGTTTGAGAACTGCTGCTGTAATTATGTTGAACTGAACTTAAACCGAGTGGCCCTGCACAGACCCTGGATATAGAAGAAGGCTGCTGTAACACCAGGTCGTGGGGGGAATTTTCATGTGATCTTCGGAACAAGGATACTCTGCTTGGATCCCAGCCCAGACACCCTGCACCTATAGGATGGGGACCTTGGCCCTGACCTTATGATGGTGAGAACCAGACATTCTATGAGACACTCACAGCAGACAGTCAGGCATGACTAGAGACCTAACAGCATCTTCTTTCCTTCCTCCTTGGGCCCTGCCCCTTGTAGGCAACGTGCATGGCATTATTTTGCTTTTGTTTTGCATTCTTCAACATGGTCCATCCTACTTTAAGAGAACTTGGAGGGAGGGAAGGTTGGGGAGGACATAGCTCATTTCCCAGGACCCCTTTTGGAACTAGTCAAATTCCCAGAGGGCCTTAGTGGTTCTTACTTGGATTTCCAGTCCAAATCGGGCTTAGGCTGAAACCTCAGAAGCAGACAGAAACAGCAGAAGAGATGTATTAAGTATAGAGATAACGCCAGGCACGGTGGCTCATGCCTGTAATCCCAGCACTTTGGGAGGGTGAGGTGGGCGTATCACTTGAGGTCAGGAGTTTGAGACCAGCCTGGCCAACATGGTGAAACCCATGTCTACTAAAAAAACACAAAAAATTAGCCAGGCATGGTGGCATGTGCCTGTAATTCCAGCTACTTGGGAGGCTAAGGCAGGAGAATCGCTTGAATCCGGGAGGCAGAAGTTGCAGTGAGTTGAGATCATGCCTCTGCACTCCAGCCTGGGTGACAGAGTGAGACTGTCTCAGGAAAAAAAAAAAAAAATAGAGATAGGCACTTACTTTGAGTTAAAGTGACCTAAAGGGGCATTTTAGGGTGGAACTCAGTGTGTGAGTTTCCCGGAGCTGCCATAACAATCACAAACCTGGTGGCTTCAAACAACAGAAATGGGGCTGAGCACAGTGGCTCATGCCTGTAATCCCAGCACTTTGGGAGGCCAAGGCGGGTGGATCACTTGAGCTCAGGAGTTTGAGACCAGCCTGGCCAACATAGAGAAACCCCATCTCAACAGAAAATACAAAAATTAGTTGGGCGTGGTGGCGGTGATTGCCTGTAATCCCAGCTTCTCAGGAGATTGAGGTGGGAGGATTGCTTGAGCCCAGGAGGTCCAGGCTGCACTAAATGCACACCACTGTATTTCAGCTTGGGTGACAGAGTGAGACCCTGTCTCCAAAAAGAAAAGAAAAAAACAAACCA
Source organism: Papio anubis (assembly GCF_008728515.1). Taxonomy (NCBI): domain Eukaryota; kingdom Metazoa; phylum Chordata; class Mammalia; order Primates; family Cercopithecidae; genus Papio; species Papio anubis. The sequence goes on along the minus strand of NC_044979.1, from coordinate 174,441,335 downwards.
AAAAGAAAACAGAAATGTATTCTCTCACAGTCCTGGAGGCCAGAAGTCTGCATCAGCTGATTCCTTCTTGGGGACTCGGGGAAGAACCCTTCTTGCCTCTTCCTGGTTTCTGGTGGTTGCCAAGGATCCTTGGGGTTCCGGGGCTTGCAGCAAATGCCTCCCATCCCCATGACATCCTCCCTGTGTGTCTTTACATCATCTTACCTCTGTGCTTGTGTCCACATTTCCCCCTTAGGAAGACACTGCCTTTGGATTTAAGGCACACCCTACTCTGGCATGACCCCATCTTCTTATATCTACAAAGACCCTCTTTCCAAATAAAGTCACATTCCCAGGTACCAGGGATTGGGACTGTAACAGATCTTTTCAGGGGACACAATTCAAGCCACCACACTCAGCATTTATGTAGCAGTGCCAGGAATGATGGCGGCTCTTTGAGCAGGCTCTGCTCTGCAGCGGCAGGTGGGTGGGCAGCGGGATCTGCCCAGTGGCGAGTTTCTCAGAAAGCATTTGTTCCTCCGAGGAGGGGGACTTCACTCTGGAGAGACTGGCTGGACTCTCAAACCCTTGAGAGGTAATGGCAGCTTCTCAGGACTTGCAAAATACAGAAAATTAGGAAATATCTTAGGTTGTTTGAACCAACTATTGCCTATTTAACTTCACAGAATGGAATAAAGAAAAAGGAGAAGCAGAAGTTAGATCTTAATGACTTTTTTTTTTTTTTTTTTTGCTTGAAGGCAATTTAATTAGAGATGGGTGGGAGCAATAATGAGAGTGGTCTGAAAATAAATGTGGTAACTGTCCCCTGCATCTGGATGGAATGTACTGAAAGGAAGTCATATATGTTTAATGATGTGTTTGTTAGTATTCGAGTTCCTTGTGACTAGCTGGGGGCCATTCCTTTAAAAGCATGCTTTTAGCGGGGAAAATCTGCTCTTGGAGAAAGAAAATGAACGAATCCAAACCTCCACAAACACTTTGTATATTGCACTCTGCTGCACTTTGGCTAAAGTGATGGTGAAGCGGGTGACCTCACTTCCCCCAAGCAATATCTTGCACAACTTCAGAAGGAGGAGTGGGGTCAGTCTGGGGGATATTTGCTGCATCTGGAGTTTTCTGAGTTTCTGGCTGCTTGAACATTGCTTGTCTGTTTCCTTTAATAGAGTGGGTTACTGCTGTCTCAAGGCAAAGGCTCTATCCCCAATACCCCCCTTGCCATTTTGACTTTTAACTGTTTAATCCAAAGCTATCTTCAAAAATATAAATAGTCTTGGGAAAATATCAGGGCAGGCCTTGCAGGCATGGCCCAGGAGAGCATCTACAACAACCCAGTTTCTTGGGGTGCCTCCTGATCCACAGGTTGCCAAGTTGAGTTGCATTCTGTGATTTAACTGCTCTATCCACCACTGACAAGTCATGCTCTCCAGGCAGGCTGTCAGTCAGCAAAGTGTCCTGGCAGAAGAACTCTGTCTTAAGGCATCAGGTAGCCTGAACAATGACCCCTCTCTTCCCCCCAAAAAAGCCTGTGTCCAAATCCCTGTGAATATGTTACTCTACACAGCTGATGTGATTCAATAAGGTCTCTTGTGATGGGAAATTGTACTAGATTATCTGAGTGGGCCCTGAAGCATAGCAGAATAATATGCCTCTCCAATATAAGCCATGTTGGCAACAAGATTATTTTAAGCTGAAGGCAATTAAGAAGTAGATATAAGAAAAGCTCCCTGCCTTCCCCCTGTTTGTCTAAAAGCAGAACCTAAATCTGTAAAGGTATCCCCCTCCTTTCTCTACCAGGAAGGGCAGATGTTAATCACCAGAGACAACTCTAGACCCTTATCAGCCTGTGATGGCACTAGGGGAATCAACAAACCTTATTAAATAGCCCTTATCTACCATTAGTTTTTCCATATATTTGTCTTCCCACAATGTGTCCTCCCCTTGAAACTCAAAGTCCTTTTTTCTTGTCTTGTCACTTCTCTACAAAATTTATTGCTCTTTTGTTAAAATTCTATGTATACCCAAGTTCTATCCACCCCTCTGAGTTACTCACCCCTGAGTGCTCTCATGCACAGTTAAGATGCACACATTAGTAAACTTCTGTCTGCTTTTCTCTTGTTAATCTGTCCTTCATCAGTGCCTTAGTCCATTTTCTGCTGCTATAACAGAATGCCACAGACAAGATAATTTATTTCAAAAAAGAGAGATTGATTTAGCTCACAGTTCTGGAGGCTGGGAAGTCCAAGTGCTTGGCACTTGCATCTGGCCAGAGTGGGCCCATGACAGAAGGCAGAAGTGAGCATGTGAGACAGGCAGAGGAAATCAGGCTGAACTCATTCTTTTCATCAGGATCCCACTTCTGCAATAACTAACCCACTCCCACAATAATGACATTAATCTATTAATCACCTCTTCAAGGCCCCACCTCCTGACACATTATATTACATTACATTGGCAATTAAGTTTCAACATGAGTTTTGGAAAGAGACATTCAAACCATTAGCAATTAGTTTCATTTACAGGGCAATAGCGGGAGAAGCTAGGAGGGTGAGAGTAGACGTTTTTTCCTCCTTTATGGCCCCCAAATTTTGTGTTTTTAAAGCCACTAAGTCTATGGTAATTTATTACAGCAGCTGCAAGGAAACTAACACAAAGGATATTGGAAACTAGAAAATGACTGATCAATCCACCCTGTCACCCTCTTGGGAAGCATGAGGAAAAGACTAACCAAGAATTGGCAAGGGCAGAGCAGCAGGGTGCAAGAGGAAGCCAGACGTGGGAGCCATGTGGCCACAGACCTGTGACTAGCAGAAGCCATATGTCACAGGAACAGAGAAAAGAGCCACCATCTTCGAGGAGCAATGAAGATGGTGCCCCTGGCCCACCGCATTGGTTCCTCCCTACATGCTCACACCTCTGTGCAGCATGGCTAGCCGCTGGCGGGAAAGGTTCCACCCATCAGACATCCCAGTCAAACACTTAGGCCCAAGTGTGAGTGAGCTTCAGACTCTCCTCAGTGGACAGGGCTGCTGGTGCCAGAGGGGACTGGGACTGTGTTGTACAACTTTTCCATCCCTATCACCCCCCAGAAAGAAAGACTAATCAATTTAAACTTAATTTAATTTCCTCACAACAAAGGAAATTCAATACTAAAGAGTAAGACTGTGCTGTAGAGGATGAAGAATTAAAGGGCCACAAACCATTACGACGTCTAAGATTTGTTGACCCCTTAAGAACCAGTTTTCTGCCCTTTGGAAACAGCATCACCCCCATTAAGGATGTGGGGTGCAGGGAAGGTGAGGCTGCCAGTGAAGACCTAAGTACACACAGCAGGTATTGGCTGCAGACAGCCATCTGGGCTGGCCCATGGCCTGCTGCAGTAGAATCTTCTCTGTTCACATGAAAACATGACTGTGTTGGGAGGTCCAGTTTTTTCTCCACCTCAAATGTATACAAGTGTAGCTGCTACAATTAAATCAAAATCATTTCTATAACAGCTGATGATATTCGGGTCTCATCAGACTTTTATTCTTTAGACTCTGCCATTTTTGATGTGGGAAATTTTTTTATTTCCTTTTGGACTTTCCATCATCCCATAAATGTCCCCCGCCTCTCTCTCTCTTTCTCCCTACCCTACCCCCTAACTGAAGTGGGAGGAAGAGGGGTCTTTGTCACTTCTCTTCACCCTCCCAATCTGCAAAGTACTTGAATTAACCGTGAACTAGTGACTTAGAATCTTAAAGTGTCGAAGCTTCTCTGGCTGGACTCTCTCTGTTTATCGAAAAGCCTATTTTTCCTGGAAGCTTCAGAGGGCAGGTAAAAAGAGGGGGGAACAAGTTCAGAAGTAAAAACCCACAATGCCAGGAAGTCCTTACAGCTTTAAGCTTCACATTTAATCACTTCCCACAAGGAGGAGCAGGCTGGGTGTGCTCCAGCCTCCGGAAGCTCCAGCAGCCCCAGAGATGAGGGTGGTCTGCTCCCCACACGCCCTGCCCCAGCCCATCCTGGACCTTCTCCTGACACACAGCAAACCACACTTAGCTGTCCATGATGAATCGGAGCCTCTGCCAGACAGCCGGCCAAGCCGACGCTAACCCACCCCACAGCCTGAAATAGAAACTCGCTTGTTTTCCAGTGTGTGACAAAGAGGGAAGGTATTTAATTTTGAAAAGAGCTGAGCCAGCTTTATTGTGGGTCATTTTTTTCTGGAGCAAAATCCTCTCTAGTTTTCTCCCCAGGCTCATCTTCCTTCTGATCTACGGATTGGCATTTTGGATGGGATGGTTTTCTGGTGTGGGGGGCTGTCACCGGTGCTGCAGGATGTTAGCAACACCCCTGCCCCTACCTGCCAGATGCCAGCAGCACCCCTGCCCCATTCGTGCCAACCAAAAATGCCTCCAGAAATTGCCAGTGTCCCCTGGGGGAAACAGCAACCCGCTGTTGAGAAGAACTAGTCTAATTAAACAGCAGAGGAAACAGATGAGTTAGGAAGAATGGGCTGGTGTCCTGGCTCTGCCTCCCCTGCTGGGAATACAGCAGGCTGAGATGTGTGCCTGACGTCTTATGATGCTGGATGTGAATGGAGGGACTGCCAAAGAAGGCAGGAGCCTCTTGAGTGGTGTGCAAGGAGGGCAGTGGTGCATGGTTGATTTTATTTATTTAATTTTACTCTTTTGTGACAGACAGGGACTCTACTTTGCCCAGGCTGGCCTTGAGCTCCTGGCCTTGAGCCTCCTAAGTAGCTGGCCTTACAGGCACATGCCAACACTCCTGGCTTCTTCACTGGGTTTTGAATCAGATAAGTTTTTCCATCGGTTCCCTGAGTGGTTTAGAAGCCCACGCTTGGGGCTGCAGATGAGACCAGAGTGTGTCCTCAGAAGACAGTTGGGACCATCTTCATGCCTCCCCTGTGATGCCCTGTGTTCACACGGAGCATCCCTCCTTCCTTCCCCTGCAGCTGCAAAACACCAGCTGCTCCTTGAATGCTCCTGACCACCTACCCCAGGGCCTTTGCATGTGTTCCCCACACAAAGCTTTCCCCCTGTATTTTCACTTACCTGGCTCCTTTTCCTCACTGAGGCCTTAGCTTGGCACTCCCCGAAGTGGGGGTTCAGGGGGGTTCAGTTGCTCTGCAGCCCATGACCCACCTGGTGTTCTTTATAGCACCCTGTGCTGTGATGGGAAAGCTGGGTTTCTTGCCTGAGGACTGTAGGTCTCAAGGTCCTCAGCACCATGAGAGCAGAGTCTTGTTTGCTGCCAATTCCCAACCTTGAGAACACAGAGCAGAAACTCAATGAACTGTTATTGAATGAATGAAGGAATGAATGATGCAGCCTGTAGTCCCCCTGAAGGATGTGAGTCCAAAGATCAGAGGGGCCCCTTTCAGGCCATTGTTTCTCCCACAACCCTTTGGGCAGGACTGGCTCCCATTAAAAGGCAGACAATTCTTGGGACTCATCGCCCCTTGGGATTGGTGGAGCGTTGTCTGAGAGGGCAGTGGGCCTCGGCTGCAGGCAAGGGGTTGGGTGACACCATCAGCAGTGGATCTGCAGGAGGGGATATGGAGGCCCCAGCTGGCAGCTTCGCTGGCGCCGTCCCTGCTTGTGTCCTCTCATCTTGCTCTTTACAGCCAAGGGAGTTTCCAAAGGTGAGGGAAGTGCTAACACCAGCCCCCGCCCTCCATTCCAGAGCAAGAGACGCCCACCCAAGGGCACCAACCTTCGCCTGCCTTCCATGACCACAAATGGGGGCTTTGTGGAGAGAAGCTCTTCTGTGGCTTATCTTAGGACCTCCGGAAGAAATCTCTTCCTTCTTTCTGCCCAGACTATAGAGGGAGGGCAGAAAAGGAGTGGAGGTGGGGAAGGTGAATAGTGGAGTTGAAGATAGCCATGCCTAAGTGACCTTTCCACCCCATTAGAGGTGTCATCACTGGTGTAATATGGTGCCCAGCCTTGTGTCTCAAGTGGGGGTGGCTCAGCCCTGCTAAACTTCACTGCCTTTCCTCTGGTGTGCATTGTGTTATATGGCGTCTCCCCCAGGTCTGGCCAAAAAGAGAGCTTCCTAATGAGGCATCCTGGAAACTGATGGGAACTGTGTTCTTATCCATCTTCCCCACCTCTTGTGCCCCATCAACTCAGAGTGGCCCAGAAGCCCAAAGCTGAGAGGACGAAGCTCAATGGGGTAAGTTAACATCGCTCCAGATCCGCCCCAGTGAAGACAGGGAGAATTGCCTACACGTGAAAAAATGTGACAAACTTATTTGTAAAGCTTATCTGACAGTTTTGTCTATATTTGATACATTCATTCCTCCACAATCTCTGCTTTACCAAAATCCATGTGGGTGCATCATAAAGAGAGATGTTTGATGACCAAGTTGTTCTGGGCAAGTCAAGGTAAACAGATGATAATTACTTCACAGGGATTATTTTTGCAATGTAATGGCTGGTCACTCCCTCGACTGTGTGTATCTCTTAACATGTAATTCAGAAACATGGCCTGTGCCTTAGGGAGAGCATGAAGATACACATGAGATGGGCATTCATTACCTCTTTAGTCATGCCAGAGACTCTAAAAAATGACGTTCTTGAAGATCTTTATTCTTGGTGCTTTATTTTTCATTTGAAACTCAAACAGCAGAATACTTCTTTTGAGGTTTGAGTTTAGGCAATTCCTTTTCAAAAGAATACATACACATGGCCAACAAGCATATGAAAAAAAAGCTACACATCACCAATTATTAGAGAAATGCACATCAAAACCACAATGAGATACCATCGCACATCAGTCAGAATGGCTATTACTAAAAAGTCAAAAAATAACAGATGCTGGTGAGGTTATGGAGAGAAAGGAATGCTTCTACACTTTTGGTGGGAGTATAAATTGGGCCAGCCACTGCAGAAAGCAGCATGGTGATTCCTCGAAGAGCTAAAAACAGAACAGCCATTCAACTCAGCAATCTCAATACAGGCATATACCCAAAGAAATAGAAATCATTCTGTCATAAAGACATGCACACATATGTTCATTGCAGCACTATTCACCATAGCAGAGATACGGAATCAACCTAAATGCCCATCAGTAATTGACTGGATAAAACATGTGATACACATACACCATGGAATACTATGCAGCCATAAAAAAGAATGAGATCACATTATTTGTAGGAACGTAGATGAAGCTGGAGGCCATTATCCTTAGCAAACTAATACAGGAACAGAAAACCAAATAACTGCATGTTCTCACTTATAACTGGGAGCTAAATGATGAGAACGCTTAGACACATAGAGGGGAACAACATACACTGGGGCCTACTTGAGGGTGGAGGGTGGAAGGAAGGAGAGGATCAGAAAAAATAACTAATGGGTACTAGGCTTAATACCTGGGTGATGAAACAATCTGTACAATAAACATTTGTAATGCAAGTTTACCTATATAACAAACCTGCACATGTACCCCTGAACTTACGTTAAAAAAAAAAAAGAGTTTAGTGCAGTTCATTGTTCTTGAAGAGGCATACACGAAGTCGTTTCTCATGACCAGTACTGCTTCAAGGGTGTTATCAAAAGTACCGAACAACAAAACGCTCCTTAAAAACTTGGGCTTGCCATGCAATTAAAAATGAAAGAGTGGTTTTTAGATTAGGATTAATTTTATGACCAAATAGAGGGTCGAGCTACTTTGAACATGCTGCAGTTGACAGTTTATTACACAAGAACAAAGGCGCCGGTGCGTAAAACTTAGGTAACAGCTACAATAACTGAAAACAAATCTCAGGGACCATCACATTTCTACAGTTGAGACTTTTTTCCCAAGAAGGGAGGCTGCACCTGCCCCCTGCCAAGACAGTCTTGCGTGGCCCTAAGGAAACCACCTAACTCAGTTGGAGCGGTACCAGTTTTGTGATTAAAGTAGGGCTTGGGTCCAGCCAAGCATTCGTTTGGAAGAATGAGTAACTAGGCTGTTTCAGGAGCAGCAGTGTTGGTAAGATCAAAACCAGGGCGGGGAAGAAGCCCCAGGCCACTGGTATTTCTAAAAGTGTGTTCCCAGAGTCCTCAAGGTATATTCCTGCTTGGAACAAGTATCAGAATTTTATTCCTTTTTAAGGCTGAATACTATTCCACGTTTTTGTTATTCATTCATCAGTCATTGGACATTTGGGTGAAAACAGAACTTTTTATCTTACTAGCTCGTATATGAACAAGCTCAAGTCTTGTTCATATATGAGCTAGTAATATTTTAAAAAGTCAGTTTCTTCTTTAGAATAAGAGCATTTTAAGCAACTTCACTGACGAAAATTGCCCAACCTCTTTAATCGTGTGGGGAAGAATAGATGATAAAATACAAAAGTCAGTGGGCAACAGCATGTATTTAAATCACAGCAAACATGTAAATAGGAGTATCATTCCTCCCCTACTCCTCCACCTCAGGTTTTTTTTGTTGCTGTTCTGGAAAAATATTCGGGGTACAAAGATTGCATTTCAAAAATAGAATTTATGAGCCTAATCATCTTAACAGGGAACATAAATGCCAAAACAGCCTCTGTGAGTCATTTCTTGGATTCTGAAAGGAATTCATTTCAAACAGGAGTTTTCTCGTCTTTGAGGTTTGTTTTAAGAAGTTCCAAAAGCAAATAGCAAAATAACAAAACGCCTGGAGCTGCAGATCTCGAAGCACCCTTCAAAATAGCAGCCCTGGTGTCAGACATCTGGGGCTGGCTCTGGGCTGGAGGGGGTCTGCATTCCTCTCCTAGGTCTGTGGACCATGAGAAGATCATTCCATTTAAGAAACCATGATGCTAAGGAAGGGGTGGGGGTTCTGGGGAATGGGAGCATGAGGAAGAAAACCAAAGGATCTTTGAGATTTTTAAAAGCAATGACTGTATTTTGGAAAGGAATCCCACACAGGAGCACCAAGGTGATTCTGCTGACTTTTCTTTTTAAACGTTCTGTGTTTACTCAACTGTCCATGCCTGAATTGTCTCCCTAGCTCATTTTTTGCACCCCCTGTTTCTGGGGAACAAAACCTCCTGGTCAAGAATCATCAAGCCCATGGCTACACTACCACAAACACTCCAGTAAATCAGTGAACGCCCACCCGGGGCTCCAGAGCCTACACACACAGAACATTTGTACTTTGGTGACTTCCACCTTGAAGATCTACATGGGCCAAGAGTGATGCTGACATTAGCTGCTGCTTTTTCCATGATCAAGTGGGTTCAGTGATCAAATAAGTTAGGAGCCTGGGCAACATAGTGAGACCCCATTACTACAAATAATACAAAAATTAGCTAGGTGTGGTGGCGTGTGCCTCTAGCCCCAGTTACTTGGGAGGCTGAGGAAGGAGGATCACTGGAGCCCAGGAAGCAGAGGTTGCAGTGAGCTGAGATTGTGTCACTGCACACCAGCCTGGGTGCTAGAGTAAGACCCTGTCTCAAAAAACGAACACACACACACACACACACAAACACACACAAAAAAACGGAAATACTGGGCTAACCAATGACAAATAAGTATATCTATTGCATGAATTACCAAAAATTTAATGTGTATTGGGAGTCTTCAGGGGATGAATAAGAGATGACACATTTTCCAAATGTATTTAACAATCAAATGCTCTTAGTAAGAAGCATCTCCCTGGAACAGTGTCCTCTGAACACACTTAGAAAAGCCCAGTTTAGACACCTGTTAAATTCAGCAATTTAATATGGCGGCCAACACATTGTAGGCCATCAACACAATATTAATAGTGTTCCAGGGACCACATATTTTGTGCACCAATAACCCAAGTCTCTCTTTCCTACTCCACTCTCAGCGTCTCCCCATTCTGTAATCCCAGCTTGGTCTTGATTTTTGGTACAGGGAAAGGAGAGAGGGTCCTAGGAAGGAAGAAACTGGTGGGATTTTCCATGGGAAGGTTTGAGAACTACTGCTGCATCAAGAGGGAGAGAGAAAGCAAGAGGGTGTCCCAGGAGAATGTGGCAGAATTTGTTTGGAGAAAAGAGTATGAGAACTGAAATGTGAGATGCAGAAAGAAGGACGAAGAAGAAAGGTGGGAAGAAGTCGAGCTGGGTGTGGGATGGAATCTTCCTCTGGCCTTTCTGAGCACCTTCAGTGGTGGCTTAATTTGCCCTTTGCTTTCCTCTTTGGCTGCTGTGTGTTTGGATTTTGAATCAGATACTGTGCCATGGCTGACTTCAGGGTGCCAGCAAACCAACCTGACTTAATGCAGGTTCGTGGGTAATAATGCCAACCATTTACCATATTCTTGTCATTATTCACCCATAGATCTTCTCATTTGCTATCCCTAGGAGGGAATATTGAAATTGGAACCATAGCACTTGGGTATATCGGGTTGGAAAAGACAGTTCAACAGATGGCTGGTCACCTTGATTGAGTAGAATGCCACTGGAAGACCCCAAATCTCTAAACCATAGTGAAGAATTGCCCAAGGGAAGCAAAACCCAACCAATTCAAGGGGTTCCCCTTTCCAGGGTCTTGGACAGTGAGGTGAGTGTGTGTTTCTAGCAGGTGAAGCTGACGCGTGGCATCCAGGAGGTCTCTGCTCAACTCGAAGAAACTGAATGAGTGCATTTTGTTTCCTGCTTATAATTTCCACTTAAAGCACCTCTGTAGTTGACCTCAAGGCCTGCTTTGATATCAATCTCCAAAGCACAAAAGGAATCATTTTGCACTTTTTTTCTTCAGGGGACTTACAAATGAGGGATCTGATAAGCACAGTTGATGATTAAACCTAATAAGCTGGCTGCCGGAGTGCTTTGATTTACTTTGACAAAGGTTCTTTGAGCTTGGTTGAAAACCTGAATCAGTTTGTTTGTTTTTGTTTGTCTCTGGCTTTTCTGTTGAAGACCTTGATTTAAGTCTTAAAAGCAGTGTTTTTTTTTTTTTTTTTTTTTAACCAGAAAGTTCTGCTGGTTGAGAGGACTGTCCTTGGTATACCCTGCTGAATGGTCTAAATGGAGTCCTCTGTGATCACCAGCCACCCTGGGGAGCTACTGGGTGATGGTGCCAGCTAAGGACATTTAGGGAAATAGTTTATGTATGATGTAACTTTCAATACTTGTATTTTCTAATTGTGAGTTAGAATAGGTTAAAAAAATAAAGGGGTGCAGGAGAGGAAGAGGAGCCTTGAGGTGAAGCCACAGTCAGTTTTGCCTCTCAGTTTAGGTTGGATTTGGGTCCCTGGGCAAGACTGGCACCTTCATGTGCATATCAAACAGCCAGTGTTGACGTCTCTGATTCTTCTTCCATTATTTACTCATTGGTTCATTCACTTCACAAAGTTGTCTGGTGCCAGGTTCAGCAGCAGCTCAGAGACTCATTTGGGAGCTTTTGGAGTCACCTTTATGGGGCACCCACCCCCAACCCCAGAGACTGACTCAACCAGCCCAAATGCTTTTCAAATTCAAAGTCTAACTTTCTTTGGTGATTTAGACATGGCTAGGGAAAAAAATCAACCCGTATAGCAATATTTTATTGTGGAAAACAAGAGTTCTCTGCCCTGGTCACCCCACCCCAGATTAGCTTCACAGAAATCACCATTTTAAATTAAATCTTGTAACTATTTCTGCTTTTAGTTCTGATGGCAATCCACCCCAGGTTGCTAAGTAATGTATGTATACCGCTTCAAAAATACCCATTTTTGGCATTATTGGTAGATTTCTGCCGTGAGAGATGAAGATTTGTTCCCTCCTCCCTCCTGCTAATATACTGCTTAGGCTATTGCTATTTTGATCTCTTAGGCGGCTGTTTTATAAGTTTAAATAACAAGCCTTTATTTGAAGCTTCTTAAAGTGTTTCTTAGACCCTCAGGTTGAAAGAGAATAATGTTAGGCCAGGCGCAGTGGCTCACGCCTGTAATCTCAGCACTTTGGGAAGCCGAAGAATCACTTGAACCCGGGAGGTGGAGGTTGCGGTGAGCTGAGATCTCACAATTGCACTCCTGGGCAACAAGAGTGAAACTCCGTCTCAAAAAAAAAAAAAGAAAAAAGAAAAAAGAATAATATCAATGCCCCTTTCTCCCCCTCACCCCCGTGGTGCAGGCTGGCTGGGGGCTCCGGGTCAACTCTCCCTGCTGTCCTCTGTAGAAGCCAGACACTTCCCCTCTCTCCCCTCACCTAAAGTAACCAGTTTAGGACCAGTCACATACTGGACTATGGATCTTCAGAATCTGGTCTTTGGCAATTTGGAAAGGCCTGGAATATGCCTTTTTAGCAGATGACTGTGATGCAGGTGGTCTGAGAATGCACTCTAAATCTTGTAAAACAGGTGACGTGAAATGGCGGTTCTAGTCTATACAAGGGCAGCACGAACACAGAAAGTGGAAATGGGGGACCAGTTCTGCAGCCAAGAGACATTAAAGCTCAAAGCTATAATCAGAAGCTAGAATTCATTCATTCAACAAATGTTGACTGAGCAAGCTCTTACTGTGTGTAATGCCTTTTTTATTATAGTTTTTGCAACCCCCCCCACCCCTTTTCAGGTGCTTTGCCAGATTTCTAAGTCCAGGGGTATTTATTCAGTGTATTGTTTCAAGAAAAGGAAGGTCTTCACAAATAGGTGCAACGGGCCACAGCCTGCCCAGGCAGACGCTTGCAAGCACCTCTGATAAAGAAGCCAAAAAACATGGGAGGACATTTGTTTCTTTCAGATTTTCATCTACAGATGGGAAAGAGATAAGGGTAGCTCCATTCTAAGTTCTTTGTGTTTGGTTAAAATAGGCTCAGTTATTTCCTTCCTTCCTTCCTTCCTTCCTTCCCTCCCTCCTTCCTTCCCCTCCCTCCCCTCCTTTCTCCCCCCTCCCTCCCCCCCTCCCTTCTTCCTTCCTTCCCTCCCTCCCTCCTTCCTTCCCTCCTTCCTTCCCTCCTTCCTTCCTTCCCTCCTTCCTTCCTTCCCCTCCCTCCCATCCTTTCTCCCTCCCTCCCATCCTTCCTCTCTTCTTCCCTTCCTTCCTCTCTTCCTCCCTTCCTTTCTTCCTACCTTCCTCCCATCCTTCTCCCTTTCTCCTTCCATCCCTCTCTTCCCCCTTTTTCTTTTATCAATCCTTATTTCTAACTAAAAGACCAATAAAACAAAACAAACAAAAAAACCCCATAAATTTCAATAACCTTATAGGCATGCCTTCAATTAGCTCAATAAGTAACCAGATCATCATTTGATTTTTCTAAGGTACATAGAATTGTATTGTGGAAAAACAAATCCAAGGGCAAAGAGAATGCCTACTGTGGCTCAGTGTTTGGCAGCAGCATCTCATTTAATCTTTACAGCAAACCTACCAGGGAGCTGCCATTACTATTGTTTGTTTAGAGATGGGGACAGGAGTCTAGAAGGGGTTAATCAGCCTGAGGTCCTTTGGTGGGTAGATGACAGAAGCAGATTTGAACTCCTGGGCTCTTGATACTACAGTCGGCTGCCACTGATTAAAAATACCAATTCACACCTTTTAACAAGAATGCAAGATTGACTTGGCTGTGCAAAATGTGCATTTACCTTGTGCCAATAAAGAGTTCACCTAAGTCGTCCAACCTAGCATTTAAGTCACTTGACCTAAATACAATGCGCCCACTTCAACTGTCCTTGAAAACGACATGTCTGCCCTGAGTTTGTGCCTGGTACTACAATGTCCATAGCAGCATTTAGGAAATGGTTTTAGTTACAAATCCCAGTTTTAGGAAAAATGAAGAGGGATAAGCTTTCCAATGAAGGGCTCAGGACAAAGTTGAGGGTCCTGCTCGTTCTCTCTTCTGAAGTTGTTCCCTTCCGAGGGTGTGTTTCTTAGAGCTGCTTCTGTTGCTCTGTGTCTTTTTGGCTTCAGATTTTTAAAATCTTCTCTTTAATCCCTGAAAACAAAAGGTGAGGGTATGTCTCTGTGCTCGTAGCATGTGTCCAAATAATCACCGAGACGAGCAGCTTGCTCAAGCTATGAGTGAAGAAGTCAGGCTGGTCTGTGTTGCCCTCGGCTTTGGGTTGGACAGTTCCTCTTTTAAACCTCTTCCTAGGTGTTGGGATCCCAGGCAGCGACGGGGTCAGAGAAAGCTGCCTCTAAGAGTCAGGTTCTTCTCCACATTCAGACAATGAGTGAAGCAAATCTTTCTAGTTCTAAAGGCCAAGCTTTCAGAAACCAAGCTGTGCTGTATGTGAGCCCTTTCACCATGGGAGGAATGCCTGCTTCCAAATAGGGGTTTGAGGAGGAAAGAGATTCAGCTCTGGACCAGCCATTTTTTTGGGAGGAAATAGTTATATATATAAAATATATAATATATAAATATGTATATGCATGTGTATATATATGTGTACACACACACATACACATATAGAAATACAGGACATCAAAGCTCTTTCATTTGGGAAGAACTTTCCCTTTGCCATTCCATTAGCATAAAAACAAGCTCCCGGTTGGCTGGTGAGTTCATACTGTGTGTGAACTTTGAGATATGGAAGGATTCATCCGTGTGATGCATTACAGAGATCTTGCCTGGGAGTGAGGACTGTTGATATTGTAAAAACGCATCACTCCTAGAAGGGAGGAATGAAGGAACTCGGTCCAAGGGCCTCTCTGAGACCCCTTCTCCCTTCTCTGTCAGCACAGGAAAAAGAGGGTGGAGGGGCTGCTGCCCCAGGAAGGCTGGACCCACCCTTCCTCACAAGCACACCTGCTGCCTGTTCATCTTGGCTCTCTGGGTGACAGGCAGAAGGTAACATGATGCCACCAGCCACCCACCCTCTCTTCCTCCTTCCTTAACCCTTCAGCATCTGGAGAGCTGGTCCTTGACTTCCGACCTCACTTGACATCTTCCCTGAGACAGAAGCAGGTTCCTTGGCTGGGTCATCTGGGACACAGTGGCCCTCGCCCCTCCTTGAATTTGCCCTGTGCCCTGAGGTGAGCGTTGACCTCTCCTCTCTGACAGGGAGAACCAAGCTGCCGCCCCAGCTGCCTCAGAGGTGTGGGTGGCTTAATGAGTCAATGCTGGTGAAGTTCTTTGAAGACACACAGTGCTCTGTAAAAGCTGGCTCCCTCATCTTGCCAGTATGCCTTTGTTTCCGGCCCTTCTGGCAGGAGAGGGCTCCATGTCTCTTTATGGTGGATGCCTCATTGGCTCCACGATGCAAACAGCTCTTCTCACTTACATTCTCCATGGGCGAGAACGCATGAGGAGAGACAGAGATGGGGAGAGAGAGAGAGGGGTGTGTGGTGTGTGGTATGTGTTTTTTGTGTTGTATGTTGTGTGTGTTGTATGGTTCCTGTGTTGTGTGTGTTGTGTGTGGTGTATGTTGTGTGTTGTATGTGGTGGTATGTTGTGTATGGTTTGTGTGTTGTATGTTTTGTGGTGTGCATGGTTTGTTGTAGTGTCTGTAATGTGTGTTGTGTTATATATTGTATGTTGTGTTGTCTGTAGTGTGTTGTGTGTGTTGTGTTTTGTGTTATATGTGTTGTGTATTGTGTGTAGTATATTGTGTGCTATTTGTAGTGTGTGTTGTATATTGTGTGTGGTCAGTTGTGTGTGTTGTATGTGTTGTATGTTGTTTGTGTTGTCTGTTGTGTGTGTTGTATGTGTTGTGTTGTCTGTTGTATGTGTTGTGTGTATGTGTTGTGTGTTTGTGTTGTGTGTGTTGTGTGTGTTGTCTGTTGTGTGTATGTGTTGTGTGTGTTGTGTGTGTTGTGTTGTATGTTGTGTGTATGTGTTGTGTGTGGTGTATGTGTTGTGTGTATGTGTTGTGTGTATGTGTTGTGTGTGTTGTATGTGTTGTGTGTGTTGTCTGTTGTGTTGTATGTGTTGTGTGTTTTTGTTGTCTGTTGTGTGTGTTGTATGTGTTGTGTTGTCTGTTGTGTGTATGTGTTGTGTGTGTTGTCTGTTGTGTGTATGTGTTGTGTGTGTTGTATGTGTTGTGTTGTATGTGTTGTGTGTTTTTGTTGTCTACCGCTGCTGCGTTCGTGCCACTCCAGCGAAATATATGTTGCTTGTGCGGCCTTTGTCTGTTGTATTTGTATGTGTTGTGTGTGTTGTGTTGTGTTGTCTGTTGTGTGTATGTGTTGTGTGTTTGTGTTGTATGTGTTGTGTGTGTTGTCTATTTGTATGTTGTATTAGCCATGTGCTTGTGTGGGGTGCATGTTTGCCCTCCCTGGCAGCAGGGCTACTACGCTGCTCACTGCCTGCCCTGGGCGGGTGGCGGGCGGTCCCTGATGGCGGGACAAATTGCTGGAGTGACTCTTAGCAGCCTGAACTTTGTTCTGGGGCCGCCCTGCGCTTCCTGACGTTGCGCCAGGAAGGAGCCAAACACACGCCGCGGGAATCAGTCAGGCCGACATGGCTGTCTGCAGCTAAGAGGGTTTAATTTACCAGAAACAGCCCCAGTCGCTTCTCTTTCTCCGGGCGTTTCTGCATGCTCGGAACCCCCTCCTTCAGCTGTCCAGTTTCTGGCTCCTCTTCCTGCCGCGCTCTGAGGCCAGCTGGGGTCCCCCCAGGTGACTGCTTATCGCTGGACCCTGACGCTGTGCCGCACCCGAATTCCTCCGAATGGAGCCTTGGCCAGAGCAAGGCGTGCCGTGTAGAGGAGTGGATCTGAGCCTGGCAGGAGATCGCTAAGACCTTTGCCCTTCACACAAACACGGAAACACGGGGTGGGTGCTGAAGAGCCAAGCAAGTGTCCCCCATTTCCTTCCAAGGCAGAGCAGTAGCCCAGGGAGGCCCAGTTCCCATCCGGCTCCAGGTGAAGGGCAGAAGAGTGGGGGAGGTCCCAGGACCGCAGCCCAGGGGACACTCAGAATGCGCTAGGAAGGACATGGCAGGCAGGCCCTGTAGGTGGAAAAGCAACCCCCGGCTGCCCAGAGAGTGGCCCCTCCAGGCCCTCCCTGCCGTTTGCAAAGCTCTTCAGCTGGGAGCAGAGGAAAGGGTTTGTTCTTGACCTCCTTCGTTTCCCTTCTTCTCCACTGTCCACGAGTGAGCTGGAAGACACACGGATGTTGTTGTTAAAAATGAAGGTATAATTCACATGCCATAAAATTCACCATTTTAACCATTTTAAGGTGTACAGTTCAGTGGTTTTGAGTGCATTACATTGTTGGGCGACCATCATCATGGTCTAATTCCAGAACACTTCTGTCACTCCAGAAAGAAATCTTGTACCCATTAGCAGTCACTCCCCATGTCCCTCTACCCCCCAGACCCTGGCACCCACGAAGGTGCTTTCTGTGTTTGGAGGGATCTGCCTATTGTGGCAAATCCTCTAAATTGAATCATGCAATATGTGGTCTTCTGCCACTGGCTTATTTCACTGACCATAATTTTTCAAGGTTCACTCACGTTGTAGCATGCGTCAGTGCTGCATTCCTTTTCATGGCTGGACCGTATTTCATTGTATGTCTGGACCACATTGTTTCTCTAGTCGTCAGTTGATTACTTGCTTTTCAGGGCCCACTTAGCCTTTCTTCCCAAGGGCAGGGGCTCTGTTGTCCTCTGTTTTGGAATCTTCCAGCAGACTGGATGCAGTGTACCAGTGGTTTCCTTGCTGGGCAAATAACCGAAGGGTCCTTGGGTATGGGAATCTCTGAGTCCTGATCTTTGGCTCTGCTGCAGAGCAGATCACTGTATAATCTTTTAGCAGCCCCTTTACCTCACCTGGCCTCAGTTTCTTCATCTGAAATATGAAGGGCTTGAAGCAGATGGTCTCTAACACTTCTCCTGGCCCAACACTTTAAGATGTTTCAGCAAAGCTGTGAACAAGCAGCCTTCTGTGACCTTTCTGAACAAGGCAGAGGGAAGCAAGCTGTAGGCTGACATGGTTAGGTGATTCCATAACGAAATTGCTCTGTAAACAATAATCCGGATCAATCGACAGAAGGCATTTGCAACAGGTTCCCAGATGACAGAAAACTATAGGAATGACAGGGAAGGAATGATGGGGCAGATTAAAACAGAGAAATGTAACAGGGACAAATGTAAAAGTCGGACATTTTGCTCCGAAGCTCAACAGAACAGCTACCTGCTTGGGGGCAGGGGTGGATGTGTCCAGGCAGTGTCCTTTATAAGAGTTTTGGTTGACTCCAAATGAACCTCATTATGAGTCACCATAGGGACAGGCTGCCAAAAGGCCAATGTGACTTTAGACTAAATCAATAGAGGTCTACTGGCTGAAACAAGGGAGGTGACATGATTGAATCCACCCCTGGTGTATGCAGCTGCTACATTCTGAGAAGGAGGCCCCCAGTAGGAAAAGCTAGAGGGAGGATGGATGAGACATGAAGAGTTCCAGAACCATGGTTTGGTAGTAGGAGGGGATCAGTGTTTGGGTCTTTAAAAAACAAGACAGAGAGAGCTGTTCACATCTGTGAAGCAACATGGCATGAGAAGGGGAGTTGACTTCCACCATGGGGACCTGCAGGATGACTGGGGCTGGAAGGTGGTCAGTTGGGACCCAGGACCAGGAAGAACTTCGCAGCAACAAAAGTCACAGAAAAGGGAAAAAAACTCCTGGTGAAGAACACAGACAGACACGGGGGACACGGGGCTCCATTCATGAGGGGCGTGACCGGGGAGACCAAATCACGACTTCGAGAGTCGTTTTCATCTTTGAAATAAAATGAACCGGGCTTAGATGGGATGGGGCAGGGAGATGAGGAGGGACCAATCACAGAAGAGTCGTAGGTATGTGGGGTCAGCCTTCACTGGGTCCTGCCAGCAAAAGAATGGCTGCCCCTGTCCCAGTTTAGGGTTTAAATGCAAACTCTAAGTGTTTAGTACCTGAAACTCCCAGAGGTAAATGACTTTCTGAGGCAATTGTGCATTAATCTGAGGCAATCAGCTATCTCTAAATCCACCTAAGCCCTCATTTGAATCAGATCGGTGAATCACAGCAATTTGATGTCACTTTGAAAGCTGGTTTGTTGCCAAAACACCAGGCTGGTGCCCTTGATGACAGCCAGGCACAGGGCTGGGTTCTGCCTGGAATTGAAGAGGCTGGTGGGTGGGGGTGTCTTTTGCACCTTAACAATTTTGACAGGAGGGAAGGGAGCCCTGTGGCTGCTTTTTGGTCTTAGGTCAAAAGGTCTTTGGTCTTCGGTCACCTAAGTTAGCACAGATGCCTCTCTTCATCTAGGTAAGCCTTGGGCTTTCTTCCGCAGGTGAAGTGTGCGGCCAGTGAGTCAGATGACCTGCCCCTTCTGGAGGTGGCTGGTGCCATTCTCAATGTCAGTGGTCGCTTCTTACAGATCCTGATGGATTCGGGCCTCAGGTGGCCAAACAGGGCATCCCATGGCCCTGGCCAGGTTCTGTAGAGGCAAATGCTCAAAAGGGAGTGTCTCTGACACCATTGTCCATGCTCCTCCCTGCCTTGCTTGATGTCAACAGAAGACAGGACCCAGCGGGGCCTGAGCGACAAGTGTGGCTGCTTATAGGAAGCAGGGCTTGCTCTGAGAGAGCTGCCTCTTGAAGGACTGACACCTACAGGAATTATATGCTGTTGTCTCTGGAAGTCTGCGGATGCCTGGTCCTTAGGGTGAAAAGCAGCCGGGGAGGCTGGAGCCACACATTCCAAAGGGCTTGACGGACAAAAGCACCCTGAATTTAGGAAACAAAAGACAGGCGGAGGAGGAAGCATCCAGCAACCCCCTTGTAATCTCAGAAAACTGACTCACACCTGTGCCGGCCACAGCGCTGCCACGGTACATGGCTCAAGGAAGCCCAGGCTCTCCTGGGAGGTTCTAGCCATTGTTGAGCCCCTGAAGGAAATGTGTCAGGCCCGCCCTGCCTCGTTTTCTTGGTTTAGCAGGCTGGAGCTAGCTGTAAATGCTGGTCAATTCCAGTTGCCACACACAGGCCTCACTGTGATTGTAGCAGCGGCCTGGGTGATCTCAGAGCCCCATCCCCTCATCTGTCACGGGAGAACTTGGCCCTGGAGCACACTCCAGATATCTCGCTCAGAATGTAGCTCCCATGGGCGTCCAACACACAGTTCATGTTCCTGACTGTCGGCTTTGGGACACTCTGTCGGCTTTGGGACACTCTGTTGGCTTTGGGACACTCTGTCAGCTTTGGGACACTCTGTCGGCTTTGGGACACTCTGTCGGCTTTGGGACACTCCCAGGATGTTCCTGCAAGCTACTCACTGTGGCCCTCAGCGTCTGACCTGTCCAGAACTGCTGGTCTGCAGCGGGGCCTGTTTTTTGGGGTTCCTGGGGACCCCCACCCCAGGGACCACCCAGTGGCTGAGGGAGGGAGAATCGCTCATGAACTGTGGATGATGCCAGCACAATGTCAGATGTCATCACCCTGCATGACCTAGGTACTCACCTAAACATCAGCACAGAATTTTGGGTGAGGGGGTCTTTCTGGCCACCCTTTCACTCCTCAGAAACTTCTACTGCTTGGCGCTCCTTCCTCAACTTGTCTCAGAAACGGTGGCGTCAGCTAAAGGGAAAGCGGGAAGACAGGTGCCTTCTGCAGGGATCTGGCGTTGGAACCTCCGGCCGGAACGTTGAAGCGCTGCTGTCACAATCACCTCATTCTGTCCCAGGACTTGCTCTTCAGCCTTCTCCAAGTCTGTTTCTGAGCTTTGTACCCCGTTCCCACTTCCCATAGCCTTTTTCCTCCTGCTGAGATAGGTGAACCGCCAGGAATGTAAACTCAATCTTCTCCTTTGGGGACTATGCTGCCTGCTACCAACAGCAGTCATCCCAGCACGTGGGATTTTCAGTGCTGAAACCAGGACAGTGATTCTGAAACTTTTTTTGATCCCAGGTTTCTCTGAAAATCTGAAGACCATGGGCCCTGTCTCCAGCACAGCCTCCATAAGCACAGACACACGCCATTGTGCATGCAATTCTAGGCGTGCTGGGATCCCCTTCCCAATCAAAGAGAGGACTTAGGGACCCATGGACCTGTACGGAGACCTAGGCTGAAGATGGTAGCACATAGGGAGGTGAGGGTGATGTCATGGTTAGTTGCATAAGCTCTGGAAGCGGACTGGCCATGCTGCCTAGCCAAGCGCTCCCACTATACAGCTGAGAACCCTTGGACAAGTTTCCTAGCCTCCCCAAGCCTCCCTTTCTGCATCTATAAAATGGGAATCACATCTGTTTCATGGGGCGTAAAAGACTTAATAATGACACATAGTGTGAAATACAGTCTCTGGCAGAACGACGACACGCACTCGCCTGTTCAAAATATGCATTGAGCTGCCATGTGCCAAGGCCTGTCTTGGGCTAGAGATCCCTTTGGGAACAAGACAGAGTCCTTGCCTTCTGAGTGCTTACATTTTAGTGGGTTAAGGCTGTGGGGGCCACAGGCTCTTGACCTCTACAGTTTTGCTGAGGGGCGTAAGGCAGATTGATTGATGGGAGAAAAGGCATAAAACTTATTTAATGTGTTCATGCAGGAGTCTTCAGAATGAAGTCCCAACTTCCCAATGAGTTACAGAAACTCATGTACCATTTTGGGGTTGCAGAATGTATGGGGGCTTGGATTCTGGTAAAACAGGTTACGGGAACGGGAAGAAGAGGAATTCTATTGAGGGACAATAAATGATTGCTAGGGAGAATGACTGGATGGGAGAACAGAAATAACCGTGTAACGTCAGGTCACATCTTGGTCTTCTTTTCTGCCATAGATAAGAAGATAAGTGGGAAGGAGAAGAAAGAATAATTGCTCTCCTTGGAAGGTCTGGATCTTAGACAGATAAAGAAACTTCAGCTTCTTTGGGAAAGACGGGGTGTTTGGGGGAAGGTCAGAGAGACCTTAAGGCTTCCTCAATTCGGCATTGGGGTATTGGTTTCTGAGTCTCAACAAGGCTAAATAAATGGTCGTTGTTATGATTACTTGTTATTTGTTGGTGGTGGTTTGATTTGGAACTTACGACGACATTCACTTTCAGGTCCTGCTTAACGGCCCGTTTCCCATCAGCATGATCCTCTGCAGGGCCAACGATGGGGAACTTTTTGATAAAAGGGAGAAGGCGCCTTTCACCCTTTATCAAAACACTGTAGTAGCCTCAGTGCTTAAGTGTCATCATTTTTGTTCTCGCCGATATTTTAAAAAACCAATTTGAGGGCCCATCCTCACATTTCTAATGAAGAGTTTTCACTTCTTTCTCTCAATAAATTATTTAGTCCTCCTGTGGACTGTTGCTGAACTGTGATTTTACAACCAAACCATTCTTAGGCCGAGACGGGCGGATCACGAGGTCAGGAGATCGAGACCATCCCAACATGGGCTAACATGGTGAAACCCCGTCTCCACTAAAAAATACAAAAAACTAGCCGGGCGAGGTGGCGGGCGCCTGTAGTCCCAGCTACTCGGGAGGCTGAGGCAGGAGAATGGCGTGAACCTGGGAGGCGGAGCTTGCAGTGAGCTGAGATTCAGCCACTGCACTCCAGCCTGGGCGACAGAGCGAGACTCCGTCTCAAAAAAAAAAAAAAAAAAAAAAAAAAACAAAAACAACCAAACCATTCTTATTTGTCATGAGTTGGCAAGGAGACCTTACATGGGACCAGTGTAGACAGGAGGAGACAGGAGACCTGTGTTACTGAGGCGCGAAATAAACGTTCCAGCCACCATTCACGCCATTTCAGTTTAGAGTCTCAATTTTCTGCATCTTTATCCATATTCTGGTTCAGTTTTTCTGCACAACCCCTGAAGGGAATGTGGTCGCCTGGGAGAACAACTGCCAGATCCCAGTTTTGAGTGTGGGAGCTCCAGAAGCCAGCAGGCAGGCAGGGCTGGCCCAGTGACAGGAGGGCTGCTGGAAAGGGCTTTGGCTTCCAGGCCTGGGCCCCGCCTTTGCTGACGTGAGAGCCCTGGAGCAGGGCTGCTGACGTGTGCACCGCCTGGGCTGGCTGTTTACTAGACTGTTTGTTAAGGGCTGTACTTCCAGTAAAACCTGAGAACACACCGTGACATCCTCATTTACAGCACTGAATGTGTCACTTGGGCAGCACGTGGGCCAAGAAAGGGAGAGTCTAGGAGAGGTGAGATTAGCTGACTGTCGGGTAAATCACCTGACACGAAGAACCGGGAGTTAATTGATCACCGTTGGAGGGCTGCCCTGGAGCACACAGCAGGCTGCACTTGGGAAAAGTCCATTTGAACAAGAATTTCTTCTTGAGAAGGTCCGAGTAGCCA
The DNA here is from genome assembly GCF_008728515.1 of Papio anubis. NCBI lineage: Eukaryota > Metazoa > Chordata > Mammalia > Primates > Cercopithecidae > Papio > Papio anubis. The sequence goes on along the minus strand of NC_044979.1, from coordinate 174,418,210 downwards.
AGGCACCTTGATCTAGGAGTAGGAACTGGTCTCAGGTCGCTGACTGCCAGGGTGGCCTGGGCAAATCATTTCTGCTCTTGGAGGCTCAGGGTCCCCACCCATGCAGTGAGGGCGTGCATGCACTGATGCCTTCATGACTGGCAGCACAGCACCATGTTAGGCACGGGGGCTCCAGAGCCTCATCCTTTGTCTTCCTGGCTGTGGGGAAGTAGAAAAGGCCTTACTCTGCTAAGATGCGTCTTCCCAAGTAAGCAGGGCATTTATGTACCCGGGACTGCTCAGGGCTACGGTGGGGTTTTGTGTGATGAGGCACATAGATAGCAGAATGGCAGAGGCGGCCAGGCACGGCGGTTCACGCCTGTAATCCCAGCACTTTGGGAGGCTGAGGTGGGCGGGTCACTAGGTCAGGAGATCGAGACCATCCTGGCTAACATGGTGAAACCCCATCTCTACTAAAAATACAAAAAATTAGCCGGGTGTCGTGGCAGGCACCTGTAGTCCCAGCTACTTGGGAGGCTGAGGCAGGAGAACGGCAGGAGCCCGGGAGGCGGAGCTTGCAGTGAGCCGAGATCACGCCACTGCACTCCAGCCTGGGTGACAGAGCGAGACTCCATCCCCCACCCCCACCAAAAAACAAAGAGAATGGCAGACGCCTAGGGAGGGCCAACACAGAAGCTCTTAGTGTTATAGGCCACTAGTGAGCATTTGTTGGGTGCTTTGTGGATAACCAGAGCTGTGTGCGGGGCAGGGGCCTTCTGCGGCGCCTTCCTTCAAACCTGTGGTCTCATAGCAAAAGGCCACTGGCTCTCTTCCTCCCTCCTGATGGAAGTTACCCAAATCCATTTTGCTAAGTCTCCAAAACATAATCACTTTTTATTTGAAAGCATTTCCCTAAGGGAAAGATCAAGCTGTCCATTTGGGATGAAAGAGAACAACAATAATAACAATAAATTTCTCTCTACCCAGTACTGTGGACTTGCAGCATTTTCCAGTATGTTATCGCGTGGAGATGCCGCTGACATCTCCATAGTGGGGGAGGACAAGAAAACTGAGGCTCAGGGAGGTTGCCAAAGGCCACGTGGATAATAAGGGGCAAAGAGGTTGCTAAAGGACTCTAGCTGGTTCTAAATCCAGCGTCTTTTCAAAGCAAAACAATATAGCTTATAGCTGACTCTTCAAAACCTGAAAAAAACACAAGAGGTTTGTGAGTTGTCTTCCCATTCTCCCGTGTGGCTGATTGAGAAGCGGTAAAGCCAAACAGGATAGGTGTGCTTTCTCTGGGAGGTGGGGGTGTGTGTGTGCTTATGACCATGGCCGCCCCCACATACCCCCACGTGTGGAGAACATCATGGTGCCCTGCATTTGCATATTAAAAGGCTGGGATGACAGGGCCAGTTTTTTTCTGCAGGCTACGTGAGTGACATGCCTGGTGAAACCAATCCCCTGAGCCCTGTGCACATCAGACATCACCTCCTCCAGCCTATTCATATAAGCAGCCATTTTTCCGTGGCACATGGGGTCTCCTCTCTTGGCTTCGGAGCTCCCCATTCCTCTGTGTCTGTACATGGGAGCTTCTTCCTCCTTTCTTCTCCCATCTTTCTTGCCTATTAAACTCTCTGCTCCTTAAAACCACTCCATGTATGTCCAGGTCATTTTATCTAATTTGACTGCAGACGAAAAACCCTGGTCTTCCTCTGCTCATCAGAGCTGTATCACCTGCAAGGGCCAGGATCCAGCACTAGGGCTGCCCTTTATGTTTGTGCACCCTCCTCTAGGAAGACCCTCCCCAGCTGTAAAGGGATCTATCTATCTATCGATCGATCGATCAATCGATCGATCAAGGTTTATTATAAGAAATTGACTCATGTGATTATGGAGGCTGAGAAGTTCCGCAGTCTGCTGTCTGCAAGCTGGAGACCCAGGAAGGCTGCTGGTGCAGTTCCAGTTTGATTCTGAAGGCCTGAGAACCAGAACTGATGGTATGAGGTCTAGTCCAAGTCCACAGGACTGAAACTGGAGAACCAAAGGTATAAGGCACGGTTTGAGGACAGGAGAACCCAATAACCCAGCTCAAGCAATTAGGCAGAAAGAAAGAATTTTCTCTCCCTCCACTTTTTTTGTTGTTGTTCTACTGAGGCCTTCAATGGATTGAAGGAGTTCCACTCATTAAGTCAATTAACTTCTGAAGTCTATTATTGTCATTGCTTCCCCAGGTAGGGAAAATGAGACGCCTGGGGACGTGGCTTACAGTGAAGTGTGCCTGGTCCTTTTAATTTTTTAATTTTTTTTGAGACGGAGTCTCACTCAGTTGCCCAGGCTGGAGTGCAGTGGCACTATCTCGGCTCACTGCAAGCTCCGCCTCCTGGGTTTACGCCATTCTCCTGCCTCAGCCTCCTGAGTAGCTGGGACTACAGGCGCCCGCTGCCACACCCGGCTAATTTTTTGTATTTTTAGTAGAGACGGGGTTTCACCGTGTTAGCCAGGATGGTCTCGATCTCCTGACCTAGTGACCTGCCCACCTCGGCCTCCCAAAGTGCTGGGATTACAGGCGTGAGCCACCGCGCCCGGCCGCCTGGTCGTTTTTTATTCTCTTGGCCAAGCTCCTTCCCTCTGCCAAGGTGCCGGTGGTCCAGGTGTCGGCTTTCAGATGTTTAGGTGTGGAAGGCACAGAAGGAAAGACTGCTTAGGGGGACTCTTGCTCCCGTTCCTACCTGCACCTTCTGGAGAGCTCTTCCCTCTGTACATTCACCTCAGCTCAACATCGGAATCCCTGCTCTTTCACTGCACACACACTGACCACCTCTGCAGGCTAGTGGTCCTAGGGGGTTTCACGCACTGCGCTGTCTCCAGCAGAGGAGGTCCTGCTACAACGCCGGCACTGTTAGCCCTTTCTGGGCTGTGCTCTGTGAGCCCTTGAGAGGACAATAAATCGCTGTCAAAATTGTGGAATGATCCCATTCAATTCTCATCAAGGAACAGAGAAGACATAAAATTCAGCAAATGGAGGAGGGAAATTTGCTTATTAAAGGTATTTGTGATGAGTGGAGTAGACAAAAAAACAAAACAAACAAACAAAAAACACAAACACAAACAGCTGAGCTTTAACTGGAAATTACCAAGCAAAAAAGGACAGGACAGCACCATGTGAGCGGGAGGCTGGTGGCACAGCGGGCTTTGCCCCGACGCGCACACGGGTAACAGGACCTCGGGAGGGAAGAGGTCGCCGGGACAAGTCCCATCAGGCTGCGGGGAGTACTTCCCGGACAGATGCTGCTGGCTCCTGGAACTGACTTGCCTCCTCATGCACAGGTAGGCAGCTTATCTCGGGTTTTGTTTTGGCTTCAAAATCTTTTAATCTCCCAGGATTGTTTGAGTGGATCAGCCCCTATTTTTATTCTTGGATAGAGAAGTGAATCAGAAATGCAGCCAACTTCATTGGACTTGTGGAGGCCTGTCCCCGAGCACTAAATTCCTTGCAGCTTCAAGCAAGTTGACAGAGCTGAGACTGAAATAAAAACACCAACAGGACTGGGCCTGCTCCTGACCGTGGAGTTTGGTGCATAGTAGGCATTCAGCAAGTATTTGTTGAAAACAAGTATCAAGGAATACTATTAATTCCAAATTGCTTTCTCTGTGCAGTGCGGACTGCACACAGTGGAATGCAAGGCAGTGTCAGCCAATAGATTGTTTTCTGAATTGGCAGGGTCCTCTGCCTGTAATTTTGCCAAAGAAAAATATTTGTGGGTGTGGCTACACGCAGTGGCACTTTCTAGGCTTCATGCAGGTTTGAAAACCTTCGTTTTCCTTTCCTTATACATGGCCACTACATTTACCTTCCACCTTCTTTCTGAGGGAAGCCCCAGGAAATGTAGGTGCCCTGTGGAGCCTACAGGCCCTTTCAGTGTTCCTGATGCTTATGAAAATCCACCCTGGATTTTGTGGAAATGGGAGTTTGGATTGTCCTGAATGCCTTAGTCTGGGAGCTGGGGAGTTTCTGGAAAACAGCAGGTTGTTTTGTGGTGAGATTGTTTTGAATTAAGCTGTCAATACCTCCCCACAATGAAGGTTAGAGGGTTAGAATGCTGGTAAGAAAAGATCAGGGGTAATGTGTTCTAAGTGGGGACAAAGACACAGTGACTGGCATTCTGGGTGCCTGGGGCAATGTATTGAGCTCGATATGATCCCAGGGGTCCTGCGGGGAATGGTCTCAAAGAGGAGTTGGCTATGATTATGGTGAAACGCAAGCCTACTGGGTTCCCCTTGATTAATGGTCCTACCCAAACCAAAGGTAGCCACTTTGTGGGTTGACTGATGACCTACAAGGGGCCATGGGGTAAGAGCCCTAAGCATGGACCGTGGTAATTAGCAAGTATGGTCACATTCTTTCTCCTGGAGACACGAATGGAGTCAGTTGGTACAAGAGGAGAAAAAAGAAGATGCCTAGAGAGGAGCAGAAATCAACAGACAGTAGGGGATCCATGCCAATGGGAGTGCCATAGTGAAGATCCAAGAATTCCTGATGTTAATGGGCAACAAGCTAACATGGAGCCCAGAGTCAGCTTCAGTCCTAAACAACCTCCCAAGTCTGTCCTCTATGGAGCCTGTACTACATTAGGTTCTGTCCTACCCCTATATAACTTATTACTAGATGGCTCCTTCAATAAATCATAAAACCCCAGTTCTTAAGATGACATGAATGTGCCTATTCCTTTCAAATGAGATGAACCAATGTATTTACCATACATGAAAAACTAATGCCAATGACCTAATCCCACGTGACTTTTCTGATTGATTAGAGTCCATGTTCACTAAAAGAGTCACTCAAAAGGTTTCTAATCTATTTCCTTACTTGTTGGCTGGGTAAGTGTTACATTAGGGAAATAGAAGAAAAAGGTGATTAGAGGATAGAGCTGGGGCCGTTGGCCTTGTGTAGATACAACTATTCACAGATTTCATAGGATAGGAAAATGTAGGGTTAAGGGTTACCTTCCAAATTGTTTCCCCCTGTTTGCCATTGTAGCTTTTCCAGACCACTTAATTTGATTTTCAGTGTTCAAAATCTTACTTATAAATCTCCCTTGAGTGGAGAGTTGGGTAGGTGGCAGGAAGAGATGAAGAGAGAATGTTCACAATGCTAATATCATGGTTATACAGTTGACCCTTGAACAACACAGGTTTAAACTCTGTGGGTCCACTTCTGGGCAGATTTTTTTTCACCTCTGCCACTCTTGAGACAGCAAGTCTAACTCCTCCTCCTCCTCCTCTTCCTCAGCCCACTCAACATGAAGATGACAGGGATGAAGACCTTTATGATGATCCACTCCCACTTACTGAATAGTAAGTACGTTTTCTCTTCCTTATGATTTTCTTAATAGTATTTTCTGTCCTCTAGTTTACTTTATTGTAAGAATACAGTGTATAATATAGATGACATACAAAATACATATCAATTGATTGTTCATGTTATTGGTAAGACTACTTGTAGGCTATTAGTAGTTAAGTTTGAAAGAGTCAAAAGTCGTATATGGATTTTTGATTGTGTATGGGGTCAGCACCCCTTACCTCGGCATTGTTCAAGGGTCAGCTGTATTTATCTAGAGAAGCATAGAACATAATACATTTGTTCACTTGATAGACATTTGTTGAAATACCTGCTGTGTGACAGGTCAAGTCGTACGTGCTTAAGAGAAGTTAATAAAACGAGTAAAGACACCGGCCATAGAGCACTTACATTGTAGCAGGAGGAGCAGGCAATAAACTAAAAATAATAATATAATAGATAATACATATAACACAATAAGGCAATAAACACAAAAAGATTTAAAAAGTCACAGTATGTCAAAGGTGATGAGTGCACTGGAAAGAAAGGAGGGCAGAGAAAGGAAGGAAGGCATAGGCCTTGCTTGTGAGAGGACAGATTGCAATTTTAAATAGGAATGGTCAAGGTTGGCCCTTCTAAGAGAATGACCTTTATGAGAAAGTGTGCAAGAGGTAAAGGAATCAGTCATTGGGGTATCTGGGAAAGGTGGTTCAGGTAAGTAGAACAGTCACTACAAAGGTGTTAAGGTAGGAGCATCTGACATGTTCAAGAAAGAGCAAGGAGGCCAGTGCAGTTGGAGTCTTAAGGGAGGGAGAAAGTAGGAGGCTGGGGCAAAGGAGGAATGTGGGGAACAGACCATATAACGTCTTGGGAAGAATGAGAAAAATCAAAGATTCCCTTGAACCTGAGCAAAAAACCAAAAGCAAAAACAAAAGCCATAATAAAGATATTGGCATTTGATTAATTTAATTCCTTATTGAATTAGTAATTCTCATCTTAAATGGATTAATTTAATTCCTTATTGAATTAGTAATTTAATTCCTTATGGAATTAGTAATGTGGGGGAGGGAAACTATATATCATATCCCCTACCCCTGCCACCAACCAGGGAACATCTTTATACCATTCCCCTCCTTTTAACACCACTGCCTTATGGAGTCACCTGTGCTAATGGGCAGATACTTACTGTGCTCCTTGCAAATATTAGGGCAGGGAAAATGTTGAAGACCAATGTAAACACATCAGGATTAACTGACATAATTATTGCCTAATATGTGTGTCTTCATCCATTTGGGCTGCTATAGCATAATACCTTAGATTAGGTAATTTATAAACAACAGAAATTTATTGCTTACAGTCCTGGAGGTTGGGAAGTCCAAGATCAAGGCAGATTTGTGTCTGGCAAGGGCTTGTTCTCTGCCTTGTTGCTGTGTCCTCACATGGCAAAAGGGCAAGGAGGCCCCCTCAGGCCTCTTTTATAAGGGCACTAATCCCATTCATGAGGGCAGAGCCTTCAAGAGCAAATCACCTCCAAAAGGCCCCACTTCTTAATACTATCACTCTGGGCATTGCATTAGTTCGTTTCCACCTGCTGATAAAGATATACCCGAGACTGAGTAATTTATAAGGAAAAAGAGGTTTAATGGACTCACAGTTCCACGTGGCTGGGGAGGCCTCACAATCATGGTGGAGGGTGAAAGGCATGTCTTACATGGCAGCAGGCAGGAGAGAATGAGAGCCAAGCAAAAGGGGTTTCCCCTTATAAAACCATCCTATCTTGTGAGACTTTTTCACTACCACGAGAACAGTCTGGGGAAACCACCCTCATGATTCAGTTATCTCCCAATGGGTCCCTCCCACATGTGGGAATTATGGGAACTATAATTCAAGATGAGATTTGGGTAGGGACACAGCCAAACTATATCAGGCATTAAGTTCCAACATACGAATTTTGGGAAGACACCAACATTTGGATCATAGCAATGTGCAAACCCTTTTCTAAGGCAATTTTACATTTTTGTCATTTATATTCCTACAAGGTATCCTGAGCAGAACTACACCAGATACATGGTAGAGTTTTGTTAAGGGGTGTGTCTTAATGTAGTTACTAAATATCCCAGTAGGGCTTTCCATGTGTTGGTTTCAAATCAAAGAACCAATTTAAACTCTGTCCCTTTTGGACGGGACCAGACTCATACGAGGAGTGGTGACTATATGAGTTAATGTGGTTTTACTACCCAGGAGGTGAGATTTGGCTATCATTTTAGACCTCATTTAAAATATTCTCTGTAACTTCCTTCTAGTGTTTCTAATATTCTATCTTGTACAGTAGTTACATTTTTTGGATTTAAAATCCCCCCTTTTGAGCCTTTGTAAGCTAGTGTAGAGGTTCATGATATGTGATGAGTTACAATTTTTCTGAGGCCCAACTTTGAGTCTCAGGCACTAAAGGAATGGGCCCCAGAGGTGGGTTCCTGTTTTCACCCAGCACCTGGCCTCACTGTGGCTTCATCATCCCACGATCATCCCAACCTCCTCCCTTTCTTGCCAAAGTGAACATTTTATTGTGAAGTCCTGTTCTATGGTGATATTAACAAATTTGAGGATTTTTGTAGTATTTGCAATGCAAACTCACAACTGTCAAATGTCTACTATTTCTATTTTCACCTTTTCTGAGTATTAAAAAATGAAGTATAATTTAAGTATAACAAAATGCACAGATCTTACACGCTTAGTTTGATAAGTTTAGACAATTGTATACCTGTGTAACCATCATCCCAATCAAGATTCAGAACACATCCACCACCCTACAACTTCCTCTTCTGTCCCTTTCCAGTGAATTGTTGATCCACCCCCACAATCTTGGAGGCAGTCACTTTTTGACTTCTATCACCACAGCTTTAATCTCATAGAACAGGTTTGCCTGTTCTAGAGTTTCAAACAAATGAATTCTTCCAACATGTATTTTTTGTGTGTGTGACTTCTGTCTCTCAAAGTGGAGTTTTTGAGATGTGCCCATGTTGTTGCACCTATTAGTAACTTGTTCTATTTGATTGTTCAATAGTATTCTACTGTATGACTATACCACAGTTTGTTTACCCATCCTCCTGTTGATGGACATTTGTCTTTGTGGGGAAGGAGGCTATTGTAAATAAAGCAGCTATAAACATTCTTGCATACGCTTTCTGTAGACATAGGTTTTCATTTCTTTTGGGTAAGTATTCATACCTAGAAATGGAATTGCTGGGCCATAGGGTAGCTTTAAGAGAATTGCCAAACAGATTTTCAACATGGTTGTACCATTACTCTCCCCTAGTAACATAAGATAGTTCTGGTTTCTCTGCGTCTTGGCCAACATTTGGCGTTGTCAATCATTTTTATTTGAGCTACTCTAGTGGGTGTGAAATGGCATCTTGCTGTAGTTTTAATTTCCGTTTCTCTGATGACTAATGGTGCTGAGCAACCTGTCATGTGCTTACTGACCATTCCTACATGTTCTTCTGTTAAATGTCTGTTCAAGTCTTTTGCCCATGTTTAAAATCAGGTTATTTCATTGCTCTCGTTAATTGGTAAGAGTTCTGTTATTTATTTTTGTACTTGTCCTTTTTCCTGGTTACCTTCTAAATTCCTTGAGATATTTTATCAGTTCTCTCTACAGTGTCTACCACAGTGCTTTGTAAATAGCAAGTGCTTAATAAACACTTATTGGATTATCAGCATAAAGTAGTAGCCCTGCCTGTACAGTGGAACAACCTGTTGATTTTATTAACAGAATTCAGTAAAGTTGGGGCATTCAATTTTTGGATTGGCAGCATCTCTTACTTTTCACTTTTTGAATTGGACATTACTCTTTTCCAGTATGTGACCTTTTGCAAACATCCAGGCTGTTCATTTCTAAATGCTTTAAGCCAATCTGGCATATAGTACTTGATTTTGGAAACTGTCATAAACTTTATAGTTAATTTTTATAAGACTTACTTAGGAAGATCTGAAGTTTTCATGATAGGTGGTCTCTTAGAGAAGTTAAAATATTTATAGTCTTAAAAATAGAACGTTCTGTACCATCACCTTCTGTTTTCCTCCTCTTCTGAAATTTATGAGACATTTCTTAACCAAGAACCAGAGCCCAAGGGGCAGACAGAAGAAATATAAATACTTTTATTTGAAGATAAAGATGGTGAGCGTCGACAAAGAGAATATCTGAGGCTTTTTAAACCTTGTCTCCTTTCCAATTTTGTCAGCCAGAAGCATTATAAATGTATGCTCCACTTTGAAAGAACACCTGCAATGATGTCATCTTTATGTTCTTAAATTAGTTCTAGGCAGACTGGCCAGCTTGGGTAAGCCAGAGAAACGTTTCCATTCTCATCCATTTGAACTTTGCCTCAGACCTATGGCTCCTGTGTGCTAACCCCAGGTTTTAGAAAAGCTCTCATCCCCACGGTGATTCAGAAATCTTGAAAATCGTATGTAGCCAGTGAATGTATTGGTTAATTTTTATCTCAAGTCAACTCAACAAATTAAAATTCTTTTCTGATCTGATCTCAAAAGTATACTTGCTTGTTGTAGATAATATAGCATGAATACATACAGAAAACAAGGTTGATCTAAAAATTGATCTCACAAAACTACTATTAAAATCTCATAGGTTTACTTGCCATTATTTTTGTTTTTATTTTCTAACATTGTATTTAACTTGTAGTCAAAGAAAAGAATCATAGTAAATATATTCATGGATACTGGGCTTTGTTTATGTATTTATTTTTTCCAGAGTGATTTTCACTCACTGTTACAGATTTTTACCGGCTATGTAGCATTTCATTTTGTTCTGTTTGTCGATTATGTTTGTATTGTGTCTCAATAGTTTTTTTCTTCATGTTCTGAGTAAGAATGAAATGTTTTTCACCAATGAGAGTATATTTTTGTTTGCTTCATGTTGGTATATGGAGAAGCAATGGACTGTTGTACATTTATTATCATTTTTAAATCTGGTCCCTTTACTGTGTTTTTTAAAAATTCAAAGTGCTTAGAATTGATTCCCTTGGGTGTTTAGGTTATCCAGTCATATCGTTAGTTTATAATGAACTTTTAATCACCTCCTTTCTCTTAGTTGTGGTTCATATTTCTACTTCCAGTCTTATTACATGACTCTGATCTTCTTGAGCAATGTGAAATAGTAGACACACCTGCTTTGTTTCTGGTTTTAACAGGAATACTTTTAATGTTTCATATGCTGGCCACTTGTTTACATAATTATGATGTGAAAGAAGTATCCTTGAGCTCTCATTTTCCCTAAGGATTTTTAACAATGTGAGAAAGTGTTTGAGGTGTTATTTAATGCCCTTTAAATCACTAATAAATGTGGGGACCGCTGACATAAAGTATTACAACGTTGGATTTTCTTGTATTGAACGCTTTTGCATTCCCAAGATAAGGTACACTTTCCTTGATCATGCTAGAAAATTCCTTTAGTATACTATTTATTTTGCGGTTACTTTATTTAGGATTTTAAAATTACTCCTAAGTGAGACTGGCTCACGATTTTCTTTTCTTTATTGCATTATCTTTGCTAGGTACAGAAATCAAGATTAATTTAGCTTCATGAAATCGATTGTGTAGCTTTCCATCTTTTTCTGTGTTCTAGAAGAGTTGATAAACCTAATTCCTTAAATTTGTGAAAGAAACTTTTGAGATATGTTAATTGTATTTTAAATTGCTTTTGTGGCTAGTAATATATTCACATTTAAATTTTTCTCTTATGTCAATTTTGGTAACATGCCCAGAAAAGTGTCCTTAATTTTAGGATTTTAAATTATATTTTGCAAGGTAGAATATCATAATCTCCTATCCCTTTTGTTCTCAGCTCAGTTTAATTTTAAACACTTTTTATTATATAAAATTAGAGAAGATAGTACAATGAACTATTGTCCCATCTTCTAGCTTCAACATTAGTCAGTTCAAGAAAACTTCATACTACTTATATCCCCATTCATTTTGTCATTCACTGCCACCCCCTCTCCCATTATTTTGAACAAATTCTGCCATGATAATTTCATCTTTAAATATTTCATCCTGTAGCTCTAAAATATATGGACTCTAAAAATAGTGAAAATATCACTGCCTACCTAAAACGTTAACAATAATTTCTTGATGTCATCAAATATTCATTCAATGTTCATGTTTCTCCAATGATCTTTTGCTTTTATACAGTTTGAGTACATACATTACAATCAGTTGCTATGTCACCTCCATTTCTGTTATTATACATTTCTCCCACCAACTCTTTTTTCCCTTGACGTTTCTTATTTCTCATTTATTTGCCCATTTTTCCTGCTTATGTTTATCAGAAGCTTATCATTTTGTCTTTCTCATTTTTTTATTTGTTCATTTTTTCTGTTTTCTTAATTATATTTGCTTAGAGTTTATTATACTTTTTTAAAGAGCCAAATATTGTACTACATCAAATTTGACACTATACTCCCAGCCTCCTCTAAAACATATTTATCTGATTGCAATTGTTGTTTCCTTAGAATGCTTTCTTATCTCAACAGCCTTGTTTATCTTCTCATCTGGTTGTCTTGGCTCCTCTTACTTTTTAAAAAACTGATATTAATTTTCCATTCACCTTTTTTCTGTTTCCTGTGTAAAAACCTGTGGAAAAACAGTTAAGACCCCTCAGTGGCTGGGCAGTGAGGGCTACAGATCAGCCCTCAGTGGGAGACTGAGCCCCCCAGACTTAAGTAAGGATCAGCTGAATGGGCCCAGAAGCCACCTGCACCTATAGCCCAGTCTGTGGCCTCAGCTTGGAGGGCAGTCAACTCAGGAACTGGAGTAGTCCATTCTCCTTGAAATTCCTCCCTGGCCACAACTTTTCAGCAGTGGCTGCTCTTCCCTTTCAGTCTCTTCAGGATCTCTGTGGAATTGGAGATCAGGCATGGCCTCCCATGGATGTCACAGGGGTGCCACCATGCACAGAACTTCCTGGGCCAGCATCCCTCACATCAGACCTGTGGAGTGAGCTCCTATCCATTTTTCACATGTTTTAATCCCTCCTCAAAACTCTCAGACATTTAAACTACCATCAATCCCCATTCATTGAGCCAGACTCTTGTGGTGTTAGTGCAAAAGGTGCTCCTTGTGGAGCACACGACCTGCCATCTTTCTGTCTTTAATGCTCTTCTTCTTTCCCCTTCCTTTGCAGCCTGTTCTTTGGTTTTGGCTTCTGATCTTGTTTCATGGAGTTGCTGTCTTTGTGTATTCTATTAGTGATGGCACACTGTTTCCAAAATAATTTACTTCTGGTGTCTCTAGTGAATTATTTTGAGTTTCCAAAATAATTTATTTCTGGTTTATGTAGTAAATCATCTTCAGAAGTCTCTCCACCCCCTTCTGAGTTGTTGGAGTTGTTTTTCTTTCAGTTTTTAAAAAATATTTTATTCCCATTGGCACATATCAATGTTTTCCTTTTAGATTTACTCTTAGAAGAAACATTTATCAAGCCTTGATGATGGCCTACGTAAGAATGTGTTAACTTCCCTATCTTTGTTAAGGAGGTCACTGATTATGGCTCATAGTGGCAGACAACGGAATGCACCTTAGTTACTCAGAAGAAAATGATTTATCAGATGATATGCTGAATCTTACAGAACTTCACCAGGACCCAGGGAATAAGATTTGATTGCCACACACTTAGAAACAATGGCAATCAAGAGAAATGCCCCATCTTACATGGAGCTCTTCTAGTGGAAATACCACAGTTGCCACCACATACTGCTCTGTACCTAAGTTTCTAGGAACCAGACTCTGGAAACTCTTCCAGAACTGCCCCAGGAGAACCAACATGTCTATTGCTTGCAAAGACCTCCAGTGTCCCTGAGCCTGGCCACTGCCTCCCATTGCTCAAACCCTCCTAGTCTCATGTGTGGACATCTGCTTGGAAGAGTCTCATCTACATACAAAATCCTGGCTCTGGTAAGTGGGATTCTTAGTTTTCTAGCATTGTTATATCAGAAGCCTCACTAGAAGCAAGCAGGAATGGCAGTGAAGTCAGTGAAAAATCTGCTGCACTAAAGAAGTTTAGTGATGGATAGAACTCCTACAATCCCAGGTCTAGAAGGCCTTCATCCATGGTAGCTTTGCTATACAGGAGTGGGTCTCCTGTCACACCTCTGATTTCCTAGAACTCTGTGCCAAAGAATAATATTTTAAAAATCACAATCCCTTCTTGCTTCCTATCTAGTGCTCCTCTTGCCTTCATCTTCCCTAACAGAAATGTATTTTCTCAAATGAAATGTGTTACTAACAATTTCTCCCTAAACCCTTCACACCACATCACTCCCCTGATCCCTGCACATCTACTAGTTTTCTGAGAGTTTTAGTATCAAGGTGGAAATAAAAATATATAGGAGAAAAAGGAGAAGGGAATTCTGATCATCAACACAGTAGAGGACCAGCTGCACAGTTTCTAGGTTGGTATAGATCCTGAGCACATGAGCTGGGGGCAGAATCGATGCTCTCAGTAAACTAGTTGACCCGTTTGAGGACATTTGAAATAAATTACTTCTAAGCAGAATTCTAGAGGCAATGTCCTATGATTTCATAAAATTATAGCCATTTATATATTAGAGATTTTTTTCTTTGACAAAAATGCTGCATGGCTTTTCAACAAATGGTGCTGGAACAATTAGATATCTACATACAAAAGAATGAAGTTGGGGCCTTACCTCATAGCATACACAAAAGTTAATTCAAAATGGATCATAGGCCTCTTACAGAGGTCTAGATGTAAGAATTGAAAATGTAAGATATACAAATAGTCAATAGCACATTGGAAAGATACACACCATTGGTCTTTTGAGAAATGCAAATCAAAACCTCAATGTGATACATGTCATACCACTAGGATGGTTAAACATCCTGAACTAAAAACTAAACTAAAAAAAGTTTAGTTTAACCAAAAAAAAAAAAAAAAAGACAATAATAAGTGTTGACAAACATGTGGAGAAACTGGACCCCTCATTCATTGTTGGTGGGAATTTGAATTATGCAGTTGTTTTGGAAACAAGTTTGGCAGTTCCTCAACAAGTTACAGTTACCATATGACCCAGCAATTCGGCCCCATGAGTATTGAAAACATATGTCGATGCAAAAACATCTACACAAATGTTCAAAGCAGCATTATTCATAATAGCCAAAGAGTCAAAAAGCCCAAATATGCATCAACTGATAGAAGATAAACAAATATTGTACATCATTCACCATAAAAAGGAAGGCAGTACTGATATATACTGAACATGGATGAATCTTGAAAACAGTACATTACGTGAAAGGAACGAGTCACAAAATATCACAAATTGTATAATCCCATTCCTATTGCATGTCCATAAAAGGCAAGTCCACTGGGACATAAAACAGATTAGTGGTTGCCCAGAACTGAGGGTGAGATGTGGAAAGACTGCTGATGGGTGTGGTTTTTCCTTTTGGGGTGACAAAAATGTTCTAAAATGAGAGAGTGGTGAGGTTGTATAACTCTGTGAGTAAATTAAAAACCACTGAATTATAAACTTTAAAAAGGTGAATTAAACCTCAATAAAGCTGTTATTTAAAAAAGCAATGCATGAGATTCCTGTTTGAATGTCACCAAGAGCATTGTTCACTTGACACAGATTTATTCATGGTACACCCATTATATGAAGTATAGTCCTAGCCTCAGCAAAAAGTAAAAAAAAAATTAAAAACAGAAAATATAAGAGTTTCAAACTCAACAGATTTTAGGAAACAAACTCAAAAAAAAATCAGAAAAGAGATAATAGATAAAAGCAACAATTAATGAGTTAGAAACTTAACAAACCGTAGATGTAATACATTCAAATTTAGTTCATTAAAAAAACAAAGCAGACAAACCTATTTAAGAAAAAAAAAGGGAGAAAACACAAATATAAACAAATGATAATGGAGAAATAATTATGCTAACAAAGGAAGTGAACAAAATAAGGAGCATTTCACCTCAGGCCATGAGGAAATAGCAAGGCCTGAACTTCTTTTACTATAAAAAGCTTCAAAACAGGACAAAATAGATTAGACAACTGTATTCAGACTTTGAACAATAGACAGCACAGTACTGTGATCCCTAACAACAGATAAACACCTTTCTACCTGGAGGCATTTTTCAGACTGTGGTCCGGGCCCAGTGGCCTCAGAGTTGAAAGAGGATAGAAATCAGAGTTCAAGGAGGCTGAAGCTGTAAGACATTCTAAAGATGATTTCCAAAGTGGAGGGAACTACCCAGAAAAACCGCTGCAGAAATTTGCAGAGGATCTTCATGAGTGTTTGCTGAGTTTTAGCCTGTTCCTGTATAGGGTGAACGTCAACAAAGATGGGCAAAGCATGACCAGCGAGCTGTGAGCTGACTGAATGCCCATCACACAAGGAAGGCAGATGTTTATGGTCTGGTTTGTTAGAGTGGTCACTGAGTACCCCAGGGCAGTCACACAGTACTAATAGGACCAAATTATTGATGGAGCAACATTATTCTAGATCTACCCTAGAAAAGCTTTAAAATAAAAAACCAGGCCTCCAAAGGATCGGTTTAATCTTCGAATGACTAAGCTACTTTTCAAAACAAAGCCCACCGCTCTATAAAGGGAAATGGTAAAATTTAACCCCCCAAACATACCATTTATAGTATCCTTCTAAAAACTACAAGAAGCAAAAAGAAAATATGAGTAAGATAACTAGGAGAAATATTAATCATTAGAAGCAAATCAGAAAGGACAGAGTGATATGGTTTGGTTTCCTACCCAAATCTCATCTTGAATTGTAGTTCACATAACCCCCATGTGTTGTGGGAGGGACCAGGTGGAGATAATTGAATCATGGGAGTGGTTTGCCCCATCCTGTTTTCATGATAGTAAATTCTCATGAGATCTGATGGTTTTATAAGGGGCTACCCCCTTTACTTGGCTCTCATTCTTCTTCTCCCTGCCATCATGTGAAGAAGGATATGTTTGCTTTCCCTTCTGCTATGACTGTAAGTTTCCTGAGGCTTCCCCAGCCATGCTGAACTGTGAGTCAATTAAATCTCTTTCCTTTATAAATTGCCCAGTCTTGGGTATATCCTCATAGCAGTGTGAGAATGGACTAATACACAGAGATTATGGAATTAGCAGACAAGGACCCTACAACACATATTATAAATACATTTAAGTACTTAAAAGAAAATAAAAACATAGTGAGGACAGAATTGGATAAATTTAAAAGAATCGAATGCAACTTCAAGTGATGAAAAATACAATAGATGAAATTAAAAAATTGGTGGAAGTAATATGAGTAAATTCAATACTACAGAAGAAAAAATTATAGATTCACTGAAAGTTCACTGCAAATCAACTGACAAAAGGCAGATTAGTAGGAGAAAAAGGCATACAAACTTTATTTTAATGTGCATAGCACAGGGGAACTGCAGGAGAATCATTACCCAATAACCCAATGGGGTACAGATACTTATAGCCCCTTCTTAATAGGGGAAGGGAAAATGATGGAAATGTGACAATCTGAGGGATAATGAATGATTTTTAGGGGGAAATAAATGGGCCTAATGCTCCAACAATTGTTAGTAAGTAATTTTCTTTGGAAATTGAATGGGCCAGAGAGAAGAAATGGTCTGGGATTCTTCCTCTGTGCTATGAGTTTTAATCTTCTCTGGTTAATAAAATTTCAAGGCAGGCAATTGTGTTCGTCTTTGGTAGGTCCAGTTTCCAGATGGGATAAGGGAATTTTAGAGAACAGCTTTATCCTATGCTTTGGGAAGGACAGAGGACTGAGAGATGGGGGAAGGACTTAGACCTTGAGCTGCTTCTTTAGATCAGCAATATTTTGGGGGTGAAATACTGATTTTTTAGTCTCCTATTTGAAAATTTATTTTCAAAAGGTTTCACATATTAAAGTAGGATTGGTAACTATGGAAAGAGAAATCGGGTTAGTAATCCAGTGGCAAAGGATCTGTAAAGGGAGAAAAGAACATAGATTATGATGAGAATGAATACATAAAAAAAGAACAAATCTAAGCACTTTAAAAAATCCAATTAAACTAGTCTCCTATTTCTGGAAATTGGCCAGTCCAATCAAACAAATGTGTTTCATTTTAAAAGATGGCATTGTAGATAGGTTCTCAAAGCTAGGCCACTATATATGATGTAGGCAAATAGAGCTTTAATACGAGGGCTTTTATGGAAACAGAAACAAAAAACAAATGTTAACGGGTGAAATAATTTATAAACTAGTTTCTTTAGAGTCTGGAGAGCAGTCAGTTGAGAAGATTAGTGGCAATCTGACAGATTTTTGTAGTCTGCATTTTGCATGTAGAAAGTTTGTCCAAATATAAGCTGTTGCAATAATATTTCTTCAAAGCCAAGTTGACTAGTTTCAGCCTCAGGAAAAAAGCAGTTTTAGTTTCTAATAATTCCAAGTCAGAAGGGTGGAAGAAATATTGGAAACGTTAGTCTGAGTGTCTCAGCCAGATATTGGAGGAAAATAAAAATGTGTGATTCAGTCCACATACAAAGCTCAGAAACAAATGGACAGGACTAGAATCTAATAACAGGTATATGTGAGGTTTTTTTCTGTGACATAATTTTTTTCTCTCCAATCCTCCCATTTCGACCAAAGATAATCATAATTTTTTTTTTTTTGTTTTAGTTTAGTTTTGTTTAAGTTTAGTCTGACTTGATTATTTACAAAAGTTTAGTAAGAATGATGAATGAGCATATAGGCTTGTTCTAAGTTGGCTTTGCTGGGATATTTTCATAAAGAATCTCAGATCAGACTTCTAGAAAAGCTCCTTGGCTTCCTAGCTATGTTAAGAAGTCCACTGTGTCTGTAATACCTGTATAAATGGGTGAATACCTCTTTTCTCAAGGCCCCTCAAATAACTTGAGGTTCATGGGCCTATCATAAGGTGACATTCATTACTCACCACAAAATCAGGAAGCTTCAAGGGAACCATGTAGACAAGGTACAAGGCTAGTCTCTCCAAGGGACACTTTATTGGCTCCACAAAAGTCAACCTCAGCCCCTCAAAGCAATCTGATCATACCTAAAAATATTGCATTTCAGTCAGGGCCTTGGTAAAATAACCAGTGTTTCCAGTGGTGTCCTGTTATAAAAGAGAATGAGTTCTTATTGAACTTATGAGATAATTGTATTGCCATAAAGTAAGAATATTCATGAAGAATTTCTGAATTCTGAAGGGATCAGGTAGAGAGAAAGGTAAATATTTCAACTTTTTTTCACAGAAATATACTTTGTCTATAGCTTTTGCTGTAAAGCTATAGAAAGCTTAGGAGAAAAATGTTTTCTTAACTCTGGAAAACAAAACTTGAAAAGGATAAGCAATGTTTCAAACAAAAGAATCATAAAAAATTATTTCAGTCCTTTATCATTTCAGCTCTATGTAATTAATTCTTGTTCTGCTTGACGTTAGGTTAGCAATTTTATAAGTCCATTTTTTTTTTCATTAGAGTTCTGGAATTTTAACCAGTCCAATGAATGGTATGGTCTCAAAGTTTTCTAAAAACTTTTTAACTTACTAAAAAGGTGTTTGAAATGATGACAACTTTATTCTTGTTTATTCCATTTACATTTACCTAATTTATTCATTCTTAACAATTATATTTGGATCACTCATAGAAAATAAAGCTAGCCATTTAAGTGAGTTTTAATTTTAATTTATTATTTATTTTATTTCATTTTTTTTAGACAGGGTCTCACTCTGTCACCCAGACTGCAGTGCAGTGGCATGATCATGGCTTACTGCAGCCTTGATTCCAAAGGCGAAGTGATCTTTCCACCTCAGCTTCCCAAGTAGCTGGGACCGTAGGTGCACACCATCACATTCAGCTAATATTTTTCTTTTTACTCACTCAGCTAATTTTAAAATTTTCTGTAGACATGGTGTCTCACCATGTTGTCCAGGCTGATTTTGAACTCCTGGGCTCAAGGGATCCTCCTGCCTTGGCCTCTCAAAGTCTTGAGATTACAGGTGTGAGCCACTATGTCTGGTCTATTTTTTAAAAGGCAACACGAGGCTAATCCTGTGCTGGCAAGGAGTTTATCCTACCAAGGCCTTTGAGATACTGGAAACAGATACCGTCCCCCCCCCACCCAGTGTCCCTCCCACAGCCATCCTGGGTATCTAGGAAGGCTATGAAGGGCAGGGCCCATCTTGGTCCTAGAGTTACATATCAGATGTAGAGCCCAGGACAGAGGATAGACTTTTGAAGACAATGTCTAGAGGATCCAACCCCACCGAGCATGGCCAGGAGGTATAGCTGGGCCAGGGAAGACGGAGCCATATTGGGCTTGGCTCTGCCCTGCAGCTGGTGGCTTAGGCACTGTAGACCCACATGTCCCCAGGCCTCGCCATAGCCACCTGTCCAGACCCCAGAATCCGGAGGCTGAAAACCAAAGATATAAGCTCACAGTAAGATGTATGTAAGGTTAGGGGGAACCCAGTAGCCAGCCCACAGCACAGTTTTACCTCACAGACAAATCAAGCAAGTATTAAAAGTATCACAGAAGCAATAATTTTATAACCTTAAAATGTCTTTAAGAGACAGCATAAATCTGTCTGACCTGTAGACCCAGGCAAAAACATCTGCATTAATAATGACAATTCTGAAGGCATTTCCTTTTTATTTTACCAACAATTTAAAAATTAGCTTTATTTACCAAAGATTTATTACAGTCATGTAAACTTGAAAAGCATTTGAGCTTATCTACTTAATTTAGGAGTGTTTATTTTAAAATCAATTTGGTATTATGTAGACAATATAGAAACACAGGTATAGTAATCTACATACATGTAGACACAACATACACCAGCACATGCTTACATGATATGTATCTAAAAACCAAAGAGATCCAGGAATTCAGTGCAAAAGAGAGCAGACCTTTAGACCTGAGAAGAAGCTGATTATGACTTTTGAGGCTCATGAGGAAGACAGAGGACCCCAAAAGAGAGGGTCAATAGTGCCTTCTCTGTGTTCCTCTCAGGTTCTCAGCATTGCTAAAAGTTTCCTTTAATCTTTGTGGTGGTCAGAGTGCTGTTGCTTCCTTTTAGTAATTTTTACCAACTGATTACCAAATGAAGGAGGGGAGGGGGTTAACTGGACGAAAGATTGAAGGTGCCAAAAGGAAAGAGGAAAAGTAAATGGACCAAGTCTTAGAGGAGTCAGTTTGGGGGTATCTTAAGTTTCTGAAACAGTCAATGAAGTTCTAGTTAGCAGGGGTTCAAAATAGAGGGGTCTTGTTGAATAAGAAGTTTCCATAGGAGAAATAGAATTTAAAAAAGAAAAGAGAAGAAGATTAGCTTTTAATTAAACTGACTTTCGACCATAGAGCTCTGTAAATTAAAAAAAAAAAAAAAAATACAAGCAGCAAACTTTCTGTTATGTGAGCAGCCAGCCTTTTGTGAGAGCTGAGAGACTGAGGAGGGGGGCTTTGGCAGTGGTGGTGGGAGCAGCACCTCTCTTTTGCCACCTAACAGGGTCTTTGGTTCTCAGTGGTGGTGGGAGATATATCTCTCTGATCCAGTAGAGGATGCAAGATAAACAGAAAAAAAGTTACTATCACACTCTAAAAATAGAGTTTTAAATCAGAAGTATTCCTAAGTAAATTACTCAAAACCAAAACAAATAAGCATACATGAGAATAAAACCAAGAAGCCCTTTATGGCTTTAACCAAAGTCTCCAAAAGAGAAGCAAAAGTTACAACCCTTCCAAGATCTAGACCCCTCCCAGTGACAGTTTAAAGCAAGGAAAATGTCACCAGTCACAAATGAAGTACAGCCCACATATCTGTCTGGTCATATTTTCTAGAGACCCAACTTCCCAGCTGGCCATCTACATACAAAGGGCCAGCAATCTGTGTGCTCCATAGATGGAAAATTAAATGTGACAGTCAGTGAGACAGCAGAAAATCACAAGTTGTCTATGTGAGAAGAAAGAATCCAAACAAATGGGTACCTCAAATGTTGAGGCATACAAATATAAATTCAAAACGAATAATTCAAACTAATTTTTATAAATGTTTCCCCCTGAGTTAAAGGATTTACATTTTCAAGGGGCTGATTCCCTGACCAGAGAACTAAATGAAACCCAGACTGCAGTGGTAAATGCACAGAATCTTAAACACCAGACCAGAGGCTGGAGTGACTTTTTTACAAATCCCCTTGGAAATTCAAAGTTGGCAGTTTGAGTGTTCAAAGAATTTTAACTTCTGTTTCAGGCCAAATTTTTGCTTTTTAATTTTGTCAGAATAATTTTTAAGACTAGCCATCCCAATATTATGTGTCTTTCTTTTAATTTGGTTCTCTCATCAATACAAATAAGGCAACTGCTTAGGGCAAGAGATCTTCAAATTTTGTTTTCAAATATAGAGGTCTTTCTAATTCAAAAAACGTTTATGTGGCCATTGATGATTAGAATTTCCAATGGTGTACTTATTTTAATAGCGACCCAATCTAATAAGCCTCTTTATGGGAAGATCAGGAGGCATAGAAGATGCAGCCTCCATGATCCTCAAAAATTTACACCCAGAAATAGGCTAAGATAGCAAAAGATCTTTGTTGCTACAGGTGATTAAGGATGGTATTTGCGTGAATGATGTCTCTGTTCTCCACACAAGCACATGGGCACGTGGACACTCGGTCGTACCTCCAGTTATAGATCCACCAACTTCTGGGATTGGACTTGCCCAGCACTAACCAGGCAACAAAGATTGAGACAACAAAGCCCCTTGTGGATGAGGCTCCTTATTAAGGCAAACCATCCTGAGAGCCTGGCATGTTAGCAACAGAGTACGCTGCTTAAAATTTTATACATCTTGGGTCTCCCAGTCCTTTCAGACTGGCCACCAGACATAATTTGAAAAATCACACACCCTGGATAGCAGAGACCAAGATAAATGCTCCCCCTTTGTCACAAGGCAAGCTTTCAAGGACATAAAACAAGAAGAGAGGGCAACCTTATTCCATTTTTATTTTGGAGTCCCACAGCACAGTTTGTCTAAATAGATGTTGGAGGTCTGCTGAGAACTGTAAAACTCTCTGGTCTGTGGAAGCTGGGTTGAACAACAGGCTTATGTCTTAGGCCCATGTTCTACCCTATGGTACCCCTTTTTATGACAAAGTCACACGGGAAGACAAAGATAAAGAAAAAGCAAAGACTATTTCTGGGCATAAACGGATCAGACAACATGAATATTCATGCCAAAAATACACCAGAGTCACTGCGCCTAACACTAGTCATACAAATGCTTTTCTCCCATTAATCTTAAATGTAAAAAGGAAAAATAGACAAACAGTAATTTTTACCATCTGCTCAACCAGATTCCACAGAGAGAGACTGGGAGTCTGGTAGCAGATTCCACAGAAAAAGACTGGGAGTCTGGTAACAATTTCTTACTCTTATATTGGCCTCTCAGGTCCTGAGTTCCTTTGATTGTGGCTTCCAGAAAAACAGAGCAGTTTTGGTTATGCTGCTTACAGCACCAAATATGTAAGAGTAAACGGGGAACATTTTCCTCTTCATCCTCTGACAGTTTGCTGAAAATGAACAGAGAAAAAGCAGACTAATAAGAGAAAAAAGGCATACAAACTTTATTTTAATGTGCATAGCACAGGGGAATTGCAGGAAAATGACTACCCAATGGGGTATGGATGCGTATATACTCTTCTTCATAGCAGAAGGGAACATGGCGGAAATGTGGATGGTTTGAGGGGTAGTAAGTGATTTTCAGGGAGGAAATGAATGGACCTCATACTTAGACAATGGCTAGTAAATAATTGTCTTTGGAAATTGGAGAGGACGGAGAGCAGACAACGTTTTGGGATGAGTTCATCTAGTGTTTAATTTTCAGTCTCTTCCTTTTGATAGGAGTTTTAATCTTCTCTGGTTAATGAAATTTTAGGGAAGAAAAGTGTGTTCCTCTTTGGTAGGTCCAGTTTCTAGGTAGATAAGGGAACTTTGGAGAGTAGCTTCATCCTGTGCTTTGGGAGAGACAGAGAATTGAGAGACAGGAGAAGGGGTCAAAGAGACCTTGAGATTGCTTCTTTACTTCAGCCACATTTTGGGGTGAAATATTCTGGTTTCCTTTAAGATCAATGAACTTGTAGATATAGCAATGGGATCTATCCAAAATGAAGCATAGAGAGAAAAATGACTAACAAAAATTGAATGGAGCTACAGAGATCTGTGGAAAAACGTAAAGTCCTCTAACATAATGGTAACTGAAATTCCTAAAAGAGAAAAGACAAAAATATTTGAAGAAATAATGTCTGAAATGTCTCCAAATCAGATGAAAATTATAGAGCTAGAGATCCAAGAAGCACAACAAACCCAAAATAGAATAAACACACACATGCAACCCCCCGCCACACCCCATAATAAAGCATTATAATAAATAGCTAAAAACCAGTGGTAGAAATATTCTTAAAAGCAGAGAGGGAAAATAGACATATATATGTTCAGAGGAGCAGAGTAGAAATGACTGCAGACTTCTTGTCAGAAACTATGCAGACCAGAATACTTTAAAGAACAATAGATAGATAGACAATAAATCCTGCTAACCTGTAATTATACATTCATGAAAAATAATTATTTGAAAGTGGAAGTCAAATAAAATATCCTTCAGACAAATACAAGCTACAAGAAATCACTTCCAGCAGACCTACACTACATTTAAATCAAGTCCTTTAAATCACAGGAATATAAAACCTACGATCACATAGAAACTTGGATGTATACACAAGAATGGAAAGGGCCAATATTGATACATACATGAGTAAATATGAAGGTTTTTTTGCCTCATTTAAACATTTGGTTAAAAGATTAATGATTTTTTTTTTTTTTTTTTTTTGAGACAGAGTCTTGCTCTGTCACCCAGGCTGGAATGCAGTGATGTGATCTTGGCTCACTGCAGCCTCTGCCTCATGGGTTCAAGCGGTTCTCCTGCCTCAAACTTTGGAGATCTGGGACCACAGGCATGCACCACCATGCCAGGCTAAGTTTTGTATTTTTAGGAGAGATGGGGTTTCACTCTGTTGGCCAGGCTGGTCTCAAACTCCTGATCTCAAGAGATCTGCCCACTTGGCCTCCCAAAGTGCTGGGGTTACATATGTGAGCCACCATGCCTGGCCCATTATTTGCCTTAAATAATGTAATATTTAAGGCAAAAAGAGTAGAAATGTATTTTGCAGTTAAAATAAGGTGAGAAATAAAATGTATGACGATAATAGCACAAAAGATAGCAGGCAAAA
The DNA here is from genome assembly GCF_008728515.1 of Papio anubis. Taxonomy (NCBI): domain Eukaryota; kingdom Metazoa; phylum Chordata; class Mammalia; order Primates; family Cercopithecidae; genus Papio; species Papio anubis. The sequence goes on along the minus strand of NC_044979.1, from coordinate 174,393,574 downwards.
ATAGAAATATAATGTCCTAAGGATTATACATTTTACATGAAGTAGCATAATATTATATCTATATGGACTGTGAAAAGTTAAATTTGAATATTGTAAATCTTAGAAGAATTACTTAAAATAATAAAAGAGTATAAGCTTATCAGCCAATAGTGTCTATAAATAGAGTAGAAAAAAAATATTCCAAAAGAAAGTTGAAATTGAGGGGAAAAGAAATAAAAAAGGGATGAGACAAATAGAAAAACATAGGAAGATGGTAGATTTAAATTCAACCATGTTGATAATTACATGACATGTAATGATCTATACCCCAATCAAAAGACAGAGCTTGTGAGATAAAGGAAAGACAAAACTGTGTGTGATTTGCAAGAAACTTACTTTATTATTAATATTGTTTAAATTTTTAAATTTAAATTTTAGATTCCAGTGGTATGTGTTTGTTACAAGGTTTGTCACAGGTTTGTTTCAAGGTTAGTTATATCGTGTGATGCTGAGGCTTAGTCTTCTATTGATCCCGTCATCCAGATAGCGAACATAGTACCAATAAAAAGTTTTTCCGCCCTTGCCACCCTTCTGTCTTCCCTCCTTTTGTAGTTCCCAGTATCTCTTGTTCCCATATTTATGTTCATGTGTATCTGAGGTTTAGCTCCCACTTATAAATGAGAATATGCAATATTTATTTTTTTTCTGAATTAATTTGCTTATAATAATGGCCTCCAGCTGCATCCATGTTGCTGCAAAGATCGTTATTTCATTCTTTCTTTATGGCCGTATGGTATTCCATGGTGTATATGTACCACATTTTCTTTATCCAAGAAATTCACTTTACATGTGATGATAAAAATAGGTAAAAGGATAGAAACAGATATTTCATGCAAATAATCAAAATAAAGTAAGACTGGCTATATTAACATCAGAGAAAACAGAAATCAGAAAAATGATTATTAGCAGGGTCATACTGACAAAGGGTCAATGCCTCACAAAGACATAACGATCTTAAATGTGTAAGCACACAATAAATGGAGCAAAAACTGAAGAACTGGGAAGAATGGGTAAATCAACAATTATAGTTGGAAATTTCTGCATTCTTTTCCTAATAACTTATAGAAGTAAACAGAAACTCAGCAACACTATCTACCAAATAATGAATAACACTATTTACCAACTTGACTAGTTGATGTAAATATGTCCATATAATAGCAACAGAATGTTCACTCTTTTCCAGTGCACATGGAACATTTGCCAAGATAGACCTTGTGCTGAGCCAAAGACCAAGCCTCAACAAATTTAAAAGAATTGAAATCATAGAAAGTTTATGTTCTGCCTATAATAGAATTTAATAAGAAGTCAACAACAGAAGAATCTGGAAAGTCCCCAAATATGTGGAAATTAAACAGCATACTTCTAAATCACCCATGGGTCAAAGCAGAAATAGCAAGGAGGATTAAAAATATTTTGAACTAACTAAGAACAAAAACACAGCATATTAAAATAGGTAAGATCTGGCTAAAAACAGATCAAAACTTTCACTTCAAGATGCTAGAAAAGAAAAAGAAGCATATTAAATCCAAAATAGGAAAAAGGAAACAATAAACATAAAAGCAGACATGAATTAAATTTACAAAACTAAAAAAATGAATGAAACCCACAACAAGTTCTTTGGGGAAAAATTAATAAAATTTAAAAACCTAATTAGACTTATGCAGTAAAAAAGAGAAAAGACACAAATTCCCAAATCAGGAATGAAAGTGACACATCACTACAGATCATATAGACTTTAAGAGGATAATAAGAAAATATTATGAACAACTTTATTCTGACTACTTTGACAACTTAAATGAAATAATTCTTTGTTACAGTGTTACTTTGCATTGGAGAGAATGTTTTTATTCTCAGGTGATAGATGCAAAAATATTTCAAGTACAGCTCACTTTCAAATGGGTCAGCCAAATGTCGATGATTGTTGAATCTAAGTGGTGAGTATACAGATGTTCCTCATATTCATCTTTTATCTTTTTTTTTATATTTGAACATTTTTGGAATACAAAGTTGGAAAAAATAAATCATGCACAAAAAATTGCCAGAAGAGCGGCTGCCATTCAAGATGAGTCATTTGAAACAGGGCTTATGATGGGAAGAATAGTGTCATGATCTTTCAACCACGAGATCAGGGTTTGTGACCTTCTTTTTGTTTCAGGTTAAAGCTTCTTGGTGACGTGACAGTCTGTGGAAACTCCCACAGGACAAATGCAGAAAGTAAGGACCTAGATCACTGGATGGTCAATGTTGCCCCTTGCACTAGCAGCAAAGGCCTATAAAATTTTTTTGAGTAGCTTTATCTAGTTGTCCAGTTACTGGGAATAACTCGTAAAATCCCCTAGAAAGTCAACAGCATTGGGGCTTGCTTTGTAAACAGAGACCTGACCTACTTAATTCTTCCCAGAGGTTGGAAAAAGAGGCTTGACTCACACAGACATGAAACCTTGGCTTAATTGGACACTAATTACTCATAAGAGATCTGTTTACCCAAACTTCCCGTAGACCAAGCTCAGTATAAAATGAGAGCATGCATAAAGAAGCAAGATATTTAGAGGAAAATGTCACAAATACATTTATCAGTCCCAAAAGTCCTTTTTTTCCCTCAGAAGTGATGTTACTAATTGTACAAAAATAAACAATACAGGAGTTGATAAATTCCACATTTAAGGGCTGAGAATAGTGTCCCTACATTTCAAAGAAGCTGTATATTTGGAAATGAATACAACTGAAAGTAAGGATAATTGGCATTCTAAAGCCAATTGGATAACTTGGATGAACAAGCAGAATTTGCCATATTTTGATACGTCTCTTTGTGATTAAAGTATCTAAAGGAAAAATTGCTACAAATTCTATTACTGAACAAGAAAAAAAGGCCTGATGTTGTGAATTTCCTTTTGGCCTTGGGTCCTGGCTGATGTTGGGCATCTGATGAGCTTCTCTGTCTCGAGTGAAGACTTAAGAGGGAGTGAAAAGTAGGAAGAGCATCAAAACTTCTTTGCAGGATGTAATTGAACCACTTACTACTTATTTTCTTATGATCCATTTATTCAACAAATGAAACATCTCAATTACTTGATGCTATCACAGACACTAGGTATAGTCTTAGAACAAATTGCTGTTTTTATACAGCTTGTATTATGGTTGATGTAGTAAAGTCAAAATTATTTAAATAAAGGAAGATATGGGGAAGACATTGAACATAGAAATCTGGGTTCTCATCCAAGCTTTGCTGCTAGCTTGTTGGGGAAACCTTGGGTGATGAGTTCGTTGACTCCTTCTGGATCTCAGCGTTCATCCATCAAGTGAGGGAACTTGACCAGATATTCAATAATGGCCCTTCCAGCCCCATCTTTATATGAAAGGGAAACCACAGTATGGGCCCATGGGGAAGATCATGGACTTTGGAGTCAAACATTTCTGGCTTGGTCAATTCTTTAATCTCTTGATATCGATCAACTCATGTAACTACTCTGAACCTCAGTTTCCTTGCTGCAAAATGAGATACTAATATTTACTCAAATAAGATAACAGGCAAAACAATCATGAGGGCTCCTGGCACATCACTGTGCATGGCTTTTGCTCCCTTGGGGAGCTTATAAATGAAAAAAAGATTTTACAATGCAAAGATAGTAATCATTTTGTTAGTGAAGCAACAAAATAATTGGGCAATTTCCTTTCAATGGCACCATCAACTGATGCCCAACCTAGAAAGCATTTGGCTAAGAATGGAAAAGGAATCTTTGCCCAGATCCTTCAATTTTGAGCATCGCTGGTCTGAAGGACTGGAATTTTATTTTTAATTCAAAAAACTTCCCAATGGCATATACATGAATTGGCAGACTAAATTTATGCTCCTTTTGAAAACTGTGTCCATTCCAAAAAGTCAGGATATTTTCACTCAGCCTGGCCTAGGCAGTGGGACTCCCCAAGGGTACAAGCAGAGCCACAGTGCTCTGGGCTGGGCTGCCACACTGTCGTGCTGGGGCAAAGATGGCAGCAGACAGCTCTCGGGTAACAGCAGAAAGCTCTTGTCACAAGAGTGATCTCATCTCTTAGGGGACCATGGTAGAAACACAGGGCAAAAGCTATAGGAGTGGTCCAACATAATAACTATGTTTTTTTTTTTTTTTAAATTTTCAAAGCGTGATAAATGATTAAGAATATAAAACTGGAATTTAGAACTTACAGAGAATGTGTATGAATACATTAAAAAAAACCCCTAATTTAAAAATGGGCAGAAGTCTTGAGCAGACACATTACAATTCAGCAGGGGTCACCAAATTAAAGCCTCACCAGCAAAATCCACCCTCTCATCCCAGCCTGTTTTTATAAATAAGCTGTGTTGGAACACAGCCAATCCCATTCATTCACACATTGCCCTTGGCTGTTTTTGCTTGACAACAGCATAGTTGAGTAGTGGGGACAAGACCATATGACCTCCAAAGCCAGAGATATTAACTATCAGGCCCTTTACAGAGTGATTCACAGAGACCGCCATAATAGAGGAAAATACAAGGGCCAATAGCAGATAAGAAGGTGCCCAGCATTAGAGCCAACAGGAAAATGCAAATTACACCCACAGTAAGATACCATTATGCATGCCTTAGAAAGGCTAAAATTAAAAGGATTGACAACAACAAGTGTTAGCAATGGTGGGCAACAGCGAGAGCTCTCATACACTGATGGCTGAAGTGTAAATTGATTCAGTTTTGGAAAACAGCTTGGCAGTGTCTACTACAGTTAAACATACATACATATCTCCATGCCCCAGAAATTCCTGGGCATATTCTCAAAAGAAACGAGGGCTGTGGCCACCAAGAGACATGTATGAGAAATGTCCTAGCACCTTTATATATCATAGTCCCAAACAGAAAACAACAAATACCTATCCACATTAGGATGGACTAAATAAATTGGGGCATATGCACTCAGTGGAATAGTATATAGCGATGAAAAAAATAAATCGTTGCCCCATGCAAAGATGTTTTACAGACATAACATTAAGCAGAAGAAAGCAGATCTCAAGAAGGCCACGTTGTATGATTTCAATCTATGTGAAGCTCAATAACACGTGGTACTAGAAGTTGTAATAGGAGTTACCTGTAGGACCAGAGATCTGTATTGAAAGAGAAGGAACGTCAGGAAGTCTGTGGGGCCTGGGAATGTCTGAGATGTTGCTCTGGGAGGCGGTTACATGGCTGTAGACATATGTAAGATGTTATTGAATGGTGTACCTGAGATTGGAGCGCCTACAATAGAAGGTACAGTATTATATCTCAGTGAAAAAGAGAAAACATTAAAGAAGAAAAAGACCGTGGATCATTTTGGACTTGAACCTTATGCAGTAGTGGCTACTACAGACTCATGTCTCAACTACAATTCAAACTGCAATACCTTTTAAGCTTTGTGTTGAAAAGAATGAATATTTGGGAATGTAATTCTGCATTTGTGATAAAGTCCTTCATAATAACAGATTCAGAGTGAAGGAGACTACAGTTTCCCCTGGTGCCCTGCCCCTGTCTCTGATGGGTGCATGTTTTTTGGGACATCTACCAGAGGGAATTAATGCCCCAGGCTAATGCCACTCTGTGCTCAACTCATGTCAGGTGGCTGGGGGGCAGGTAATCCAGAGCCTTCCTGCTTCCCCAGTGAGGGATGCACAGGAGGAAGCGCCCTCCAAAGGGCCGGCCTGTCCCATGGATTGTCGAGGAGGAGGACAACACAAAGGCAAGATCATTTCTCAGTGAGCCCATGCCTGGCCTTGCAGAGCAAATACTGGGGATCAGGCGTCATGCCTCCAACAGGCAAGTGGCCCCACGCCCATGAGCCACAGGATTCTGGGGATGTGGAATTGCAGCTGCCCTGTGGGTTTTCTCAATGAAGTAAATACTTCCTCTGAGGAAATTTGGGTCCTCTACCTCTCAGTCAGTTGCTTCTTGACTGGTCCACACGTGCTGGAATTCTGGGTTCAATTGGATCACACTATCGTGGAGGGCTGGAGCCACATCAGAAATGTCCCCGTAGCTCCCGCCTCCACCACTACAGGCCTGTAACACTGCTCGCTCTAAGTGGTTAGTTAACACAGTGCATGAATGGTCTGGTCCAAGAATGCCTTTTCCAGTTGTGTTTGACTTACAGCCATCTCTGTTCTCACTATGGAGAGAGGAGAGGAGCTTCATAGAGGTGAAGTCAGTGGAAGATCCTCCAACCCTCCTTTGAACACACCTGCAACAAGGAAACCTGCCTGATTTCCCCACCTTTCCTCCCTCCTGTCTTGTGGCAGAGCAGTCTCCCTGCAGCTGACTTAGAGCAAACCAAACACAACTGGACCTGTTTTCACCGAGCAACTTGCAGTGTTTTGCCCAGATTCCAGCAATGAAGTCAATATCATTGGATGGGTTCATGATGCGTGCATTTGTTCATACCAGGGAATTCCCTGGAAGGTTACTTGTAAAATAACTATCTAACGGCGGAATTAATTTGCATTCTTTTTCTTATTAGTTCTGTCTCCTTAAAAATATGGAGAATGGCTATCAGATGTACATAACTTTTTCTTTTAATGGCAGGTTCAGGCTAATTGGATTCCAGCTTTGAGGTTTTGTAATGGCTGTATTTTGAAGTGTTTATGTGGCCCTGTGTGCGTTTCCTGTGGCTGACTTAGTAAGCACCACAAATGGCGTGGCTTAAAACACCAGAAATGTATTCTCTCACAGTTCTGGAGGTCAGAAGTGTGAAATCCAGAAGTCGGCAAGATTGGCTCCTTCTAGTAGCTTCTATGCCTCTAAGCTCCTGGTAGTTGCTGCAGTCCTTGGCATTCCTCGGCTTGTAGCTGCATCCCTCCAACCTCTGCGTTGGCCTTCACATGGCTTCTTCCCTGTGCGTCTCTGTGTCTCTGTTTTCTTTCCTTATAGAGTACACAAGTCATTGGATTTAGGGCCCACTTTGATTCAGAATGATGTTTTACTAACTCATTACATCTGTAAAGACCCTTTTTCCAAATAAGGTCCCATTCCGAGGATCCAGGAAGGCCATGGATTTTGGAGTGATAACTCTGAAACCCAGTCCAAGCACCACGCATCCAATGCTCATTTCCATCAGCCCACTCTTTGCCAGTGGGTAGAGAGATCTGCCTGTGACCACATGATAGGAAGTGGATGGATGTCAGGCGTTATATTCTGGAAGGAGAGTGTCTGGATCAAGTGATGAGGAGGAGAATGAAGGCTGGAGAGCTGGTTGCCATAGTGACTCCTTCTTCACTCTCCAGGGCTCTCCCAGCTTCCATAAAATCCTGTTCCTCCTGCCATAGGCTTGGATTATTCCTAAGTCAACATGCTGTACTTACAGGGCCCTGTGAGTGGCCAGCCGCCTTCCCTCCTCACTTGATAGTTTGGGGACCAAGGATGTGGCAGCTCTGGAGGGGGTTAGGACAGGGCTGTCTTTCAAGGAGGGTGAAGATCACATGAGTCCCAGCTGAAGGAGGGGACTTGATTTGTTATTCTAGCTATGGGTAGAAGACCGGCTGGAGCCTGACTCAACATACAACAGCTCACATAGCTTTGTTGGGGCTTAGCCTTCAGTGGTAAGGCAAGAGTACTCACTGGAGTTTTATGTCAACTGATGGCGAGGCCTTTAACATATTTAACTAATACGTTATGGAACCTGAAGAACTAGGTGAGGGCTTTGCTCTGAAAACCGCACCTGGAGACTTCACCTAGGGCATTTTCTATGGGAATATTTAGGTGGAACGGTCTAGTCTATGGCTAGGCAGTCCTGGGCACTCTTGCAAGTCTCAAATTTCACAACCACTGTTCCCCTTTTTCTCCTCCAGAGAGTTAACTGAGATAGCTTGGTGCTAACTTTGCCAAGGGAAAAATGTATTTTTTTAAAATCCTCAGGCAATTTTAATAATAAATCTTAATAGATGGGGTGAGAGCTGCCTTTATCTCATACAGAGAATATAATGGTGCTAGACTAAGTAGAGATTTTATTTCAGCTTAAAGATTCTGTTTGATGTCTAAAATTACATGTTTAGGTGGCATGGGGAACAGGACTGTTCTTTAGCATCAGTTTCACAATTACTTTAATCTACTAGGTTTCATTCACCTTATAAATCGAAATTTCATCAGCAGTGGGAACAGAAAAGGATATTCACGTATAAAGCCAGCCACAAATTGGCTGTGATTGAAACGAATGATACAATTACAGCAATGAGTGTTTGCAACGGTCGATGATCAGGTACCAGTGTGGGATGAAACGGCAGAGAAGTGGTGCTTGTGGGTGACGTGAGACTCCATTGATCTGTTGAATTGGGTGCCTCTTCCTCCGGCATCACTGACAATTCTTGACTGGGCCCAAAGATGGGGGTGGGTTACACTCTGGGCCAATTTCGTCTCCTCTCTCTGACATGCTGAGGCCCATGGATTCCGTGAACAAGTGTGGGCTGTTTGTTCAAACCTTGAGAAAGCTCAAGGGGAGATGTCTCCTAGGGAGTGGCAGCTCCTTCCAGTTTCTGGGATGGGAGATTCTCCCTGCTTATGGGACCCCAGAGCCCCAGGCTCTGGATCTTCTCCCAGGAGAAGCCTGCAGTGGGCCTGATGACCCATTGCCAAGGCTGAGCCTTCAACTCTGTCCCTGAGAAGGCTTAGAAGTAGGGCAAAAGCCATGCACTCCTCTACAGCCCCACAGAGAGAGTATCAGGACAATGGAAAGGGAGTGACCCCCCAGAGGGAGAACGCCTTGTGGACTCACACAGAGGAAGTTTGTTATGACTTTGATACTTGGAAGGCATGAGCCCAGTTGTAGCTGTGAGCTGTCTGACCTTATTTGTTCCGATGGACTCCACTTGTGACTCTGAACAGAGCATTCTATTGAAGACAGTTTGCACATCAGCAGGATTATCATATAATATACCAATAAGATTCTTCCTCCTGAAAGTGGCGGAAACTCAGATCAAACTGGCTTAAGCTTCTAAGGGGACTCATTGACTTGGGTAATTGACCAGATTAGGGTATGGGGCTTTATGGAGAGCTGGATCCAGAGTCTCAGATGCTATCAGGATTCTGTCTCTTTCTTTTAGCTCTACTACTTTCTCTGTGATAGGCTAGTTCTCCAAAAGGATCAAGACGGCCACTGGGGCCCAGGATTACAGGATTCTTTGTGCTTGGGATCTTACGGAATCCTGGACCTGCTTGGGTCACATGCCCACCCCTGTGCTGAGGAGTTGGAAGTCATTTTCACGTTGAGGAGGGCATCCCCAGGAAAACAAAGAAGGGGGCAGAAATGCAGGGTGGGCTCAACACCAGGCCTATGCTACCGAATGTTAGGAGACCAGCCTTCCTGAAGTGACATGTTAAGTGGACACCAAGCGAAAGCCTGTGATAGTGACCAGCAGCAGTTGGAGGAGGGCTGGGTGTGGTGGCTCACGCCTGTAATACCAGCACTTTGGGAGGCCGAGGTAGGTGGGTCACTTGAGCGCAGGAGTTTGAGACCAGTCTAGGCGACATCGTGAGACCACATCTCTACTAAAAAAAATAAAGAAAAATGAGCTGCGTGTGATAGTGTGTATTCATCATCACTGCTGTGAAGAACTCCTGAGACTGGGTAATTTATGAAGAAAAGGGGTTTAATTAACTCACAGTTCCATAGGCTGTACAGGAAAGATGACTGAGAGGCTTCAGGAAACTTACAATCATGACAGAAGGTGAAGGAGAAGCAAGGACCTTCCTCACAAGGTGGCAGGAGACAGGGAGCGGGGGGGAAGTGTCACACACTTTTAAACCATCAGATCTCATGAGAACTCACTCACTATCACAAAAATAGCAAGAGAGAAATCTGCCCCCATGATCCAGTCACCTCCCACCAGGCCCTTCCCGTAACATTGGGAATTACAATTCAACGTGAGATTTGGGTGGGGACACAGAGCCAAACTGCACCACAGTGCGTGCCTATAGTCCCAGCTACTTGGGAGGCTGAGGCAGGAGGATCATTTGAGCCTGGCAGTTCAAGGCCACATTGCATTCCAGCATCCTGGGTGACAGAGCGAGACCCTGGATTTTTCAAAAAAAAAAATAATAATAATAATAAAAAATAATAATAATAAAAGAAAATAAAAATTGGAGGAAAAAAATTTAATAGCAGAAAAAATAACAGTCTCCATACTGACAGCCTCACAACTCAGAGAACTTGAAAAATGTTGTGTAGATAATGGCAATAAAGGACTGGCAGGTCCCTGTGCACTGGTGAATACAGAGCCTTCTTGAGGCTGTACCCTTCAGCTTCGTTCGGAATTTGACATTTTAAAAAACACTCCACCCACAGGTTTCCTTTGAGAGACTAAAGTATCTTTGAACTTAATATTCAGGTAAATAAAGAGACCACTTGGGAGAAAATTACCTCCTCTGAGAAGCTTGTCACTTAACACTTGTTCCTTAGGAGAACTGCAAAAAAAGTCAGTAAAATGGCAGAACTTTTCTCTGACATTTAAAGCTTTCCACGTGGTTTGCCACTGAGAACAAGGTGTATGTTCTTTTCAATTGCCTAAATCTTGCTGCCCCAGCTGGGAACTTTGCTGCAGAATCCAGAGAAGTGACTCTTCAGGGTCTGCGAATGAACTTGGATGGAAAAAAATACATTTTTATTTTTACTAATTTCCAACAGATATCAAGCATTTTATTGAACTATTGAATGGAAGCAACAGATTACACAGATTACAGCAGCATTAACAGGACCTGGGATATCATCAGCAATCAAAATCATGGATATTTCATAGCACAAGAACATTGTTTCAGAATCTCAAAGTGCTCCTCCTACTCAACATGACTTTGAAATTGCAGTAGTTGTTAGACCTGCCACTGCAGTTTAATATATGATGTGTTTAGAAAGAGGCACATGCATTAATCTTCCACAATTATAACTCTGTATGCATTTCAATGTAATTGGTTTCCTTTGTCATCTTCTGAATTTTGTGTATTTAAAAATATTATTCTGATGTTAAGAATACACAACAAAGAAAGGATAGAATTTTCAATAAATGGTGTTGGGGAAATTGGATATCCATATACAAAAAATAAAAATAAAATTGGATTCTTATCTTAAACCCTATACAAAATTAACTCAAAATGGATAAAGACATAGACCTGAAACTTTAAAATTCCTAGAAGAAAACATAGGGGATGACATTGGTCTGGGCAATAACTTTTTGGATATGACCCTAAAAGTACAAGCAACAAAAGCAAAAATAGACAAACACAATTATATCAAACTAAAAAAGCTTTCACACAGTAAAGAAAGCAATCGACAGAGTGAAGAGACAACTTACAGAATGCAAGGATATATCTGTAAACCATACAGCTGAGAAGGATTTAATATCTAAAATATACAAGGAACTCAACTCAATAGCAAAAACAACAGCAACAAACCAAAACCAACTCACATATAACTCAGTTAACAACGGGCAAAAGATCTGAATAAATATTTCTCAAAGGAAGATATACGAATGACCAACAGGTATATGAAAAGATGCTCTACGCCACTAATCATCAGGAAAATACAAATTAAAATCACAATGAGATATCACCTCACACCTGCTAGAATGGCTATTATCAAAAAGATAAGTGATAACAAATGTTGGCAAGGCTATGTAGAAAATGGGACCCTTGTACACTGTTGATGGGAATGTAGATTGCTAAATCATTATGAAAAACAGTATGGAAATTCATCAAGATACTAAAAATAGAACTATCATATGATCCAGCAGCCCCACTTCTGGGCATATATTTAAAGGAAATGAAATCAGTATCTTGAAGGGGTATCTGGATTCATTTGTTTATTGCGGCATTATTCACAATAGCCAAGATATGGAATCAACCTTAGTGCTTAGTGTCCATTGATGGATGAATGGATAAAGAAAATGTGATACACACACACGCACGCATGCACACACATGGATATTATTCAGTCTTTAACAAGAAGAAGATTCTGCCATTTGCAACAACATGGGTGGATCTGGAGGACATTATGCTAAGTGAAAGCAAGCCAGACACAGAAAAACAAGCACTGCACAGCATGATCTCACTCATATGTGGACTCTAAGAAGGTTGGGCTCAGAAACAGAGCAGAAGGCTGGTTACCAGAGGTGACAGTAGGGATGAGAGTGTGAAATTAGGAGATGCTGGATAAAGGGTACCGACTTTTAGGTATAAAAATAATAAGGTCCTCAAAACTAACGTACGGCAAAGTGACTGTTAATAACATATTTTAGACTTGAAAATTGCTAAGAGAGTAGATCTTCAGTATTCTCAGCACAAAAAAAGGTTGAACTGTGTGACATGATAGATAACATTAATTAGCTGGATTGTGGTCATCATTTCACAATGGATATATGCATCAGAGCTTCATGGTGTACATCTTAAATATATTCCATTTCTATTTTTTCAATTATAACTCAACCTAGAAAAAAGTAAAAATAATATCACTCTGAAAAGTGGTCTGCAGGTTTCACTACTGTTGAAGGGGGCTGTGGCACTTCCTAGATGCTGGGCTGTATTCTATGGTTTTCCATATATTATTAAGTGAATCCTCACAGTCACATTATGAGGTGGGTATTAATAATTAAGATGAAAAAAACTGAGGGTCACAGAGTAGATAAATTCCCCAAGGGGTAAAGCCAGTAAGTGGCATAGTTGGCACTGAAATCTAGAAATCCAAGCCCCTAAGCTTTCTGCACCTCTCCTTGATGAGGTAGCAACCTTGTCATGGTCCAGTGAGAGGGCCACGGCCAGCCCTGTCCCAAGCCCAGTGCTTCCTTCCCCCAGTGCTTCCTTCCTCGAGTGTTCCCTTTCCCCAGTGATGTTCAGAAAGAGTCCCAAAGTGAGCAGATGCCCCAGGGCCTACTGAGGGGCCCCAAGGCACACTCAAGAGGAAACTGCTATTGCAAGAACAAAGGAAATCCACCAGGGGCTGTGCAGGGTTTCCTTTCCCCAAACTTTTACTTTCTGTGATCACTTAAAGAACATTTAACTTACCCAGAGACAAATCTCAGGTAAATTTTTTAAAGGTATCATCAGAAATTTCCCAACAACAAAGAGAAAACGTAGTGTTCTAGGTTAGTAATAATAAAATCTGTTTCTTACAGTGAGGGGGTGATATTTTCTCTTTCCGTGAAACCTCTCCATCCCCTGTTGATGATAGAGAACTCAATCCAACAAGACGGTTTTTTTTCTTCATTTTTCTTTTTTTTTTTTCAAATTGAAAAGTAGAAATTGTACATATTTATGGTGTGCAACATGATGTTTTGATATTTGTGTACATTTTGGAATGGCTAAATCAAGCTTTTTAACATATGCATTACCTCATATACTTATTTTTGGAGTGAGAACACTTAAAACTCTGCCTTTCTAGAAATTTTCCAGTGTGTAGTATATTATTATTAACTGTAGTTTCATTATGTATAATAGATCTCTTGAACTTATTCTTCCTGTCTAACTGGAATTTTGTGTCCGTTGACCATCATCTCCTCAATCCTCCAACCTCTACCTTCTGGCAGCCACCATTCTATTCCTTGTTTCTATGAGTCCTACTTTTTTCGATTCCACATATAAGTGAGATTATGCAGTATTTATCTTTCTGTGTCTGGCTTATTTCACTTAGCCTAATGCCCTCCAGCTTCAGCCATGTTGTCACAAATGACAGAACTTACTTCTTTTAAAGAGCCCTCACACTCTTGCTCTCTCAAGCTATCTTGCCCTTCTGCCTTCTGCCATGGGATGAGTAGCAAAAAGGCCCTCACCAGATGCAGCCCCTTGACCTTGGACTTCCCAGCCTCTAGAACCATAAGAAATAAATTTTTCTAAATAAATTAGCATGAGGGCTAATTTAATCCATTTCTTTATCCATTCATCCATTAATGGATACTTAAGTTGATTCCATATCTTGGCTATTGTGAATAATGCTGCAATGAACATGAAAGTATAGATATCTCTTCAAGCTACCAGTTTTATTTCCTTTAAATATATACCCAGAAATTAAATTGCTGGATCATATGGTAGTTCTATTTTTAATTCCTTAAGAAATCTCCATATTGTTTTCCATAATGGTTGTATTAATCTATATCCCCACCAACAGTGTACAAGGGTTCCATTTTCTACACAGCCTTGCCAACATCTGTTATCTTTCATCTTTTTGATACTAGTCATTTTAACAGATGTGAAGTGATATTAATATCTTATTGTGATTTTAATTTGCATTTCTCTGATGATCAGTGATGTTGAATATCTTTTCATATACCCATTGGCCACTCGTATGTCTTTTTTGAGAAATATTTATTCAGATCCTTTGACCATTTCAACTGAGTTATATTTGGGTATTTTTGTTTGTTTGTTTTTGTTTTTGCTATTGAGTTGTTTGAGTTCCCTGTATATTTTGGATATTAACTTTTTATCAGATGTGTGATTTGCAAATATATTCTCCCATACAATATGTTGTTTCTTCACTCTATGGTCATTTCCTTTGCTGTGTGGAAGCTTTTTTGGTTTGATTGAATTTCATTTGTGCATTTTTATTTATTTATTTATTTATTTTTGTATTTTGAGATGCAGTCTTGCTCTGTTGCCCAGGTTGGAGTGCAGTGGTGCAATCTTGGCTCACTGCAACCTCCCACTCCCGGGTTCAAGTATTCTCCTGCCTCAGCCTCCTGAGTAGCTGAGATTACAAGTGCCCACCACCACGCCCAGCTAATTTTTGTATTTTTAGTAGAGACGGAGTTTCACCATGTAGGTCAGGCTGGTCTTGAACTCCTGACCTCATGATCCACCTGCCTCAGCCTCCCAAAGTGCTGGGATTACAGGCATGAGCCACTGTGCCTGGTTGCATTTTTAGTTTTGGGTTTATATCCAAAAATTCATTGCCCAGACCAATGTCATAGAGCTTTTTCTCTATGTTTTCTTCCAGTATTTATAAGGTTCTAGGTCTTATATTCAAGTCTCTTATCTACTGTGAGTGGATTTTTGTGTGTCATGTGAGATAAGGGTCTAATTTTATTTATTTGCATCCGGATATCCAATGTTTTCAGCACCATTTACTGAAGGACTGTTCTTTCCCTATTGTATGTTCTTGGAATCTTTGTCAAAGCTCAATTGACCATAAATTCATGAATTAATTTCTGGGCTGTTTATTCAGCTCCACTTGTCTGTGTCTGTTTTGTGGTAGTTTTATGCTGTTTAGATTACTATAGCTTTGTAATAGATTTTAAAATCAGGTAGTGTAACGCCTCTAGCTTTGTTCTTTTTGCTCAAGATTTCTTTGGCCATTCATGGTCTTTTGTGGTTCCATACACATTTTAGGATTGTTTTTTTCCATTTATGTTTAAAAATGTCATTGGAATTTTGATAGGATTGTATGTGACTCTTAGATCACTTTGGACAGTATCGACATTTTAACAATATTAAATCTTCCAATTCTTTTTTTTTTTTTTGAGTCGGAGCCTTGCTCTGTTGCCAAAGTTGGAGTGCAGTGGCATGATCTTGGCTCACTGCAACCTCTGCCCCCGGGGTTCAAGCAATTCTCTACCTGGGATTACAGGCATCTGCCACCACAGGTGGCAGGGTAATTTTTTGTATTTTTAGTAGAGACTGGGTTTCACCATCTTCGCCAGGCTGGTCTTGAACTCCTGACCTCGTGTAACACCTGCCTCGGTCTCCCAAAGTGCTGGGATTATAGGCCTGAGCCACTGCATGCACCCAGCCTTAAATCTTCCAATTCTTCAACACAGAGTATCTTTCTGTTTATTTGTGTCTTCTTCAACTTCTTTCATTCATGTTTTATAGTTTTCAGTGTACAGATCTTTCATTAACTTGGTTAAATTTATATCTAAGTAATTTTGGGGGGAGGTGCTACTGTAAATGGGATTGTTTTCTTGATTTCTTTTTCAGATAGCTAATTGTTCTTATATAGAAATGCTACCGATTTTTGCATATTGATTTTGTATCCTGCAATATTATTGAATTTATTAGTTCTACCAGTTCTTTGGTAGAGTCTTTAGGATATTTTATATATTAAATCATGTTGTCTGCAAATAGAGACAATGTAACTTTTTCCTTTCCAATTCAAATGCGTTTTATTTATGTCTCTTCTAGTTGCTCTGGCTAGAACATCCAGAACTATGTTTAATAGAAGTGGTAAGAGTAGACATCCTTGTCTTCTTATTGATCTTAAAGGAAAAGATCCCAACTTGTCACTGTAGAGTGTGATGTTAGTTATGAGCTTTTTATATGTAGCCTTTATTGTATTGAGGTACATTCCTTCTATATCTCACCTATTGGGACTTTTCACCATGAAAAATTTGGAACTTTGTCTGGTGACTTTTCTATATCTCTTGAGATGATCACATGGTTTTCATCCTTCTTTCTTTTAATGTAGTGTATCACATTTATTGATTTAATTATGTGAAGCCATCTTTGTCTCCTAGGAATAAATCCCTCATTAGTCCTTAAACTGGAAAATCTTAGCTCACAGTTAAAGGTCAGAAGGACTGTCAGTAAATAGTCAGTGGCTCAGAAAGGATTTAAATTCAAGGTTGACTTCAATATTAGGGAAAGATTTCTCATTGCAGAAGGCTCTACTTTCCTGAAAGATTATAGAAACTACCAGGAAAACCTTGAGTCATGCTGGGGAATGCTAAATTTTCTTCCCTTCCCCTTTCCTTTGTTTCCATTTCCCTTGCCTTTCCTCCCCACCCCCAGTACATCCTCAGTCTCCCAGCATGTTCCTCTCTCCTTTGAAACTCCTCTCCCTGAATTAGGTATTCACAGAGTTCATTTGAAAGAATTAATTAAATGTTACATAAAAGTTAAAACCAACCAAAAAGAGATGAGTAAAATATTCACCTCACCTGAATTTTTCAATGAAAAACCCAGAGCACAGTTTTCACGGGGTTTAGTAAGCAGATTTGTAAGGGTTCCAGGTCAGGGCAAATATTCAGGTACCACCATGTGCCTGGGACCCAGTAACATACTTAGTCTATGTGCAACTGGTACTCAGTCTATGTGCAACTGGTACTCAGTCTATGTGCAACTGAGTTGGGCAGTGAAAGTTGATTGAGGTGGGAAGAGCATCTTGTGTTGTTATAATAGAATATCACAGACTGGGTCATTTATAAATTAAAAAAAATTATTTCTTATGGTTCTGGAGGCTGGGAAGTCCAAGGTCAAGGGGCTGCATCTGGTGAGGACCTTCTTGCTACTCATCCCATGGCAGAAGGCAGAAGGACAAGAGGGTTTGGGAGAGCAAGAGCTTGAGGGCTGCACTTGCTTTTATAACAATTCCACTCTCACAATAACTAACAATTTTATAATTTTATAACAACTCCACTCTCACAGTAACTAACCTGCTCCCTCAATAATGACTGCTCCCTCAATAATGACCTAATCCCTTCATGAGGGCAGGGTTTCATGACCGGATCATCACTTACTAAGGCCCCACCTCTTAACGCTTGCACATTGGAGGTTCAATTTCTAACACTTGAACTTTGGAGGACACATTCAAACCATGGAGGAAAAGGAGAAAAAAAGGGGAAAAAGAGAAAGGAGGGACAGAGGAGGGAAAGAAAAGGGAGAGAGAAAGAGACAGGAAAGATAAAGAATGATAGAGGGGAGGCAAGCAGAGACAAAGATTGAACGAATTAGAGAAGAGGGAAAGGGGCCTGGGGTTTGCTTCTCTGTAAACGTGAGTTCAAGCCCTGTTCTAGCCTCACCAGCTTTCTGAATCTGATTTACTTCTCAACTATAGACTAAGGACCACACACAAACCCCAGAGAATTAAGGAATGCCAAGGGTGGCTTGTAGAGCACAGAGCCAGGCCCGGCCCTCCACAGGCACTCAATGAATACACATGCAAGTGGCATAGGGCCTGGCATCACTCTGTCACCAAGAGACGCTATTCACTTGGGCTTAGAGGATGGAGTCCTCCTCCATGTCTTAGTCACAAATGCTTCTGCTGAAAACTGCTCCTGTTCTCCAACCACTCTTTCCTCTGGAACCATAGTGGTCCTTTTGGATCAGAGAACACAGGTGCCACCACCAAGGAGCTGCAGTCGCCGCCACCAAGAAGCTGTAGCAACAGAGACCAGCGTGGTGGTACTGTGAGGACCCAAGAAAACCCAGCTGCGAGCCAGGAGCTTTCCTCCCTGAAGCTTTCAACACAGAGTCCGTGGCCCTCTCCCGTGGGAATTGATTCACAGCCCTGTCATTTCATCTCATTCCTCATGGACTCTCAGCATCTTTAGAATGACCTGAACATTGTGGAGGGAGTCCAGAATCCCTACCCCTGGGCTCTGAGGCAATGCCTTGGGTTTTGTATTTTCCCTTTTCTAATAATGGCAACAACAACAACAACAAAAACTCCAGCTCAATCCATTCCCCTCCTAGCTCTCTCTTCCCTGGTATCTTCACTTGCACAGCTTAAAAACTGTAAATAGTAAGGCCCTTTTCCAAACATCCTTTGGTATTCTGTGCCTGACCCTGAAAACAAGGCCACCATCTTCCAGGTGGGAGCGGCCTGTGAGATTATAACCTCAGTCCTCTTTCCTAATAACCAGCTGCTGTGACCTACCTTGCCTGTGTGGCCCCATCCTTTGATTGACATGCTGGTTGGGGTGGAAGGTGAAGAGTCTGCCATGTTACAACCATAGAAGGAGAGTGAGCGGTCCCCAGACCAGTGCCTGGGGCAGAACATCTTTTCCTTGTGACTCACCCAGACTCATGAGGGTTCCAGCAATAACTGGACAGCAGGTAGGCCCTGGATGGCCAAGGAGGAGACAGGCTCTTCACACAGACACCCTCAGGGTGGATGCTGAAACCTGTGAGTAGGCTGGGGTGGGGGAGACGCCCACGTCAGAACACCTGGGAGAGGCTATATTTAAAAGGGAACTTCCCTGCTGCTTGTGTGGGTATGGCCTAATATTAAGATGTTTTATGACTCCAGATTAGCTAAGAAAGGGGAACTAGAGAGAGGCAGTGATTAACCCTCCCACAGAAGAGCACAGGACGGGGGAGAGCAGATCTTGATCACACAGTGGCTTCTCCATGGACCCCAACATATCCCTCCATGTAGATAGAGAGGGGTCAGAGCAGCAGTGCAGGGTCTGCCCAACCCCTGAGGAGCCCGGTTACACCCTGCAAGTTCAACAGAGGGCCTTTCTGGCACTGGTTTGTGTTGCTGGGAGGAGTGCAAAATGCACAGGACCCAGGGCCTACCCTTTGGGTGGAGTAGGTGAACAGCACAGGCAGGCGACATTATCACATCAGACAGACCAGAAATGTGTCCTGGGAGGTAGGGCCTGTGTGCTGGGAGCCATGGGGAGCCTATATCCCTCTCTCAGGGCTTTCCCCATGGGGGCCTCGGAAGCTGCAGTGCTTGTCATATGCAGTGGCATAAGAAAGAGTCACATCGAGACCTAGTCCATGACATTCCTCAGGGGCCCCTGAGTGGATTTCACAAGGAAAAGCTCTTTTAAAGCCCAGCCCTAAGCACATGTGTTTCTCCCAAGGAAGGGACATGCTTCAGCCCTGATCTTGTTTCCCTTGTTCTTGGCCCAGAAAGCTTGGCCTTAGCTGGGGACTCAACTTTGTGAACTGTTGAAGTCCCATGGCCCACGGGGTACTTTCTAAGCCCCTCCCGGCCCAGCCTGCTCCTGGGTCCTCTTGGCCCTGACCCCTTGTACATTCACATTTCCAGTTTTCAGTTTTCCGGTGCAGTGTGCGCCTTCTTGTGCGCCACCTTGGGTCTGCGGTGGAAGGAGGTAGAGGGTGACGGTGTGCACATCCGTCTGTCTTTTCTAGTCGGAGGTGTCCTAGTGTCTCCATTCATTGGACTCTCAGTGTCCCCAGATGGAGTCTTGTCTCAAAGTCCTCCAGGAGAAGACACAAGCAGGATCAGATGCCGCAGACACACAGTTATGAAAAGAGCCCAGCTGGCCAGCAGGGGATGGGTCAGTGGGGCTCCTCCCACACTGGAACACTCTGTAAGCTTCAATGCAACTGCTTAAAAATGCAAAGCAGTTTTTGTGGGTTGGCTGGTTTGCATATTGGGTGCACGTGTCTGTGGTAAAAGTCTAAAGCCACGTGTTTCCTGGTGGTTAAGAACACAGGCTCTAACATTCTATAGCCTGGATTGGAACTCTGGCTGCTTAGCTGTGTGGCCTTCAAGTTACTTAATGTCTTGGTGCCTCCATGCCCTCATCTGTAAAATGAGGATAACGATGACCATTTCATGGGGGAGGAGGGGACTGTGAGAGCTGAAAGCCACAGTCCCTGAAAGATTACTTAGAGTGTGGGTAGCATGAAGGAAGACAGCAACATATTCAGCTGTTATTATTGTTACTCTTATCATAGATGGCCACAATGAACATAATGTGTAATAACAGTTACCTCTGGGGGGCAGGCAGAGAAAGGGAGATGGGACTTTAGCAAGAATCACAGGAACTGTCCATTTTATTGTTGGTGATTCCTGTTTTCCTAGATGCTGAAGTAAATATGCATCCCACTAAGATTGGGTAAACCTGAGTGGTGCGGATATGTTTATCTTATTTATTTTCATATCCGTGTTTGAGATACCTGATAGCAGAAAAATAAAGTTGCGGGGGGGAAGGAAACAGAAAAGAACAAAAACCCCAAACCATTGCATTGGTCTTGAAGATCTTTTTTTTTTTTTTTTTTTTTTAAATTTTATTTATTATTATTATACTTTAAGTTCTAGGGTACATGTGCATAACGTGCAGGTTTGTTACATATGTATACTTGTGCCATGTTGCTGTGCTGCACCCATCAACTCGTCATTTACATCAGGTATAACTCCCAATGCAATCCCTCCCCCCTCCCCCCTCCCCATGATAGGCCCCGGTGTGTGATGTTCCCCTTCCTGAGTCCAAGTGATCTCATTGTTCAGTTCCCACCTATGAGGAGAACACGGTGTTTGGTTTTCAGTTCTGTGATAGTTTGCTAAGAATGATGGTTTCCAGCTGCATCCATGTCCCTACAAAGGACACAAACTCATCCTTTTTATGGCTGCATAGTATTCGGGTATATGTGCCACATTTTCTTAATCCAATCTGTCACTGATGGACATTTGGGCTGATTCCAGTCTTGCTATTAGAATAGGTGCTGCAATAAACACAATGCGGTGCATGTGTCTTTATATAAGTATACTTATAATCCTTTGGGTATATACCCAGCAATGGGATGGCTGGGTCATGGTACATCTAGTTCTAGATCCTTGAGGAATCACACTGTTTTCCATAATGGTTGAACTAGTTTACAGTCCCACCAACAGTGTAAAGTGTTCCTATTTCTCCACATCCTCTCCAGCACCTGTTGTTTTCTGACTTTTTAATGATTGCCATTCTAACTGGTGTGAGATGGTATCTCATTGTGGTTTTGATTTGCATTTGATGGCCAGTGATGAGCATTTTTTTCATGTGTCTGTTGGCTGTATGAATGTCTTCTTTGAGAAATGTCTGTTCATATCCTTTGCCCACTTTTGATGGGGTTGTTTGTTTTTTCTTGTAAATTTGTTTGAGTTCTTTGTAGGTTCTGGATATTGGGGCCCTTTGTCAGATGAGTAGATTGCAAAAATTTTCTCCCATTCTGTGGCTGCCTGTTCACTTGATGGTAGTTTCTTTTGCTGTGCAGAAGCTCTTTAGTTTAACAATGAGATCCCATTTGTCAATTCTTTTTGGCTTTTGCTGCCATTGCTTTTGGTGTTTCAAGATGAAGTTCTTTGCCCATGCCTATGTCCTGAATGGTACTACCTAGGTTTTCCTCTAGGATTTTATGGTATTAGGTCTAACATTTAAGTCTCTAATCCATCTTGAATTAATTTTCGATAAGGGAGTAAGAAAGGATCCAGTTTCAGCTTTCTACTTTATGGCTAGCCAATTTTCCCAGCACTATTTATTAAATAGGGAATCCTTTCCCATTTCTTCTTTTTGTTTTCTCAGGTTTGTCACAAAGATCAGATGGCTGTAGATGTGTGGTATTATTTCTGAGGACTCTGTTCTGTTCCATTGGTCTATATCTCTGTTTTGGCACCAGTACTCATGCTGTTTTGGTTACTGTAGCCTTGTAGTATAGTTTGAAGTCAGGTAGCGTGATGCCTCCAGCTTTGTTCTTTTGACTTAGGATTGTCTTGGAGATGCGGTCTTGAAGATCTTATAGGTAGGTCTAAGACAGAAAGAAGTGGAAGGGGTGGCCATGGAAACTCCTCCCAAAGACAGGCTCTTCCCAGCCAACCAATCAGATGAGCAGCAGCCCGGCTGGTCACACCCTCCTGTGTGATGTCACGGCTGCCCAGGCCGTCTCCCTGTCCCTGCTGGAGGACACCTGGAGGGCACCCAGAGACGTGGCATCCGCCTCTCAGGGTAGGGGGCCATTGCCCCAGTGTCCTGCCTGATTGTATCCCAGACTCCTCCGGCCGCCTTGGGAATAATGGGATTCCTTTACCCCTCCCCTGAAACCCACAGCTTTCTTCAGGGAAGTTATAGGGGAAACTACACACATGCAAATTTCGAGTATTTAGAATCACCTTGGTCGTGCCTTGGAGGGAGGGAGAGACCTTTCTTAGTGTGTTTTCTAGTGCGCCCGTGCAGCTCTGTGCTGGTGAAATGCAGGGACCCACAGGGGACGAGAACAAATAACCATCCGTGAGGCTTGGGTGGGAGGCAGGGGTGGCCATAGGAATGTGAGGGTAAAGAGCAGGGATGGCATGTGGGGCAGTGGGGCCCAGGGGAGAGCGGTGTCCCAGGTTCATCTGAATCAGCTCTGTGGGTGACAGAGTATGACCACCTTGAGCTGACATGTGGAGCTGCTATGGTCTCAACATTTGTGTCCTCCGGAATCCATGTGTTGAAACCTAATCTCCAATGCAATAGTTTCAACAGGTAGAGCCCTTGGGAGGTGATTAGGTCATGAGGTCTCTGGGGTTAGAGATAAGATCAGTGCTCTTATAAATGAGGCCTGGGGAGCATGTTCACCCTCTGCCAGGTGAGGACACATGGATAGTGTGGTCCCTGAGAGGTGGTCTCTCAGCACATGCTGAATCGGCTGGCACTTTGGTCTTGTACTTTCCAGACTCCAGAACTGTGACCTTATAACTTTGAATCTTTATAAGTTACTCATTTGAAGGTATTTTGTTATAGTAACTGGGACTACGAAGCTCACTCTCTCAGGTGCTGACCTAAACGCAGTCTAAGCATGAGCTCGTTTCCTCTTCCTGTCACCCCGTAAGGCACCCTCTCTTACCAGCTCCTCCCTTGTTCAGATGAAGGTAGAAAGGTTTAGAGGTTAAGTCTGTTGCCTTGGAGGCTCCACAGGTCTATATTGTTTCCCAGTGAACACGGGGTTGAGTTTCTTGGTTTACTTTGGAGGAAAGTGTGTGCTCAGAGTGGATTGTTCCAGATGGACCAGGTCACTTGGGTCACACTGTGACTGCCAACCATCCCCCCCAGCCCCACTCCTCCTTCCCTGCCTCCAGGGCGTGTGCAGGTGCTAACCCTGTCCAAACTCACACTCCCTCCTGTGAACATCCCTGCAGAGGAAGGCCCAGCACCTCCAAACTCTTGGTCTCCCAGCTCTTGTAGCAGCCCTTGGTTTACATTGAAATGATCTCTAGGTTGAAAGACAGGAATTCCTTTTTTGTCTTTCTTCAGACACAGAAGTCCAAGCCCCCCTCCCCAGCGATGGACCCCACAGATGACTCCCTGCAGGCATCAGGTGATTGTTTAGTGAATACACACAGGGAGCAGAGAACCCAGAAGTGTGGGGAAGACCAGATGTCCACAGGTGGGGCCGTGCCTTAAAGAATAAACAATGCCTGACTGTCATTCAAATGCTATTTATTTGCTTGACCCAGAGGTGTTTTTGAATACTCATCTAAACGAGGCAGTGCATTAGGCACTGGACCTCACCAGTTCCAGTCTCCCTGAGTGTTTGATCAGTGACCCCTACGTGAGAAAGACAGTTTGGGGAAGAAAAACAGACAAGTGAAACTAACAAATTACTGAGTCTTACTGTCCAACCTTATTTCTGAAAAGACACTGCTGCCCCACATGCCAAGGGTGTTTTCCATCTGTAGAAACAGGTCACACACATGTGGACTCTCACCCAGATTCAAGGCGGTGAGTGCTGAGGCATGACAGAGCCATTCTCCACGTGGATATTGCTGTAGGAGGGGTTTGCAGGACTCCTGCCTTCAGCCCCACAGCCCCGTGGCCCCCATGACACCACGGACCAGAGCGTTCAGGACCTTTCCTTAGAGTCTGGGACAATGAGCTCTGAGGGTCCCCCTTGAAAGAAGACCAGCCTTTCTCTGCTTCCCCAGGCAAAGCCAGTCACAGGGAGAGAAAACAGCATTTCTGATGACCAAGTCATGCCACCCTTGGGAGATGGGGAAAGGCCAGGACTGAATGAGGTGAGAGACGTGATCACCTCAGCTGCAAAACTTAATGGGTGCCCCATTTCACACTCACTAGGATGGTTCTGATTAAAAAAATAAAACCAACCAACAAAAAAAAATAACAAGTGTTGGTGAGGATATGAGAAATGGAAACCCTTGTACATTGCTATGGGAATGTAAAATGACGGGGTTGCTGTGGAAAACAGTATGGCGACTCCATCTTCTTCTTCCTTCCTCTTCCTCCTCCTCCTCCTCCTCCTCCTCTTCTTCTTCCGCTTCCTCCCCCTCCCCCTCCCTTCCTCCTCCTCCTCCTCTTCTTGTTCTTCTTTCTTCTTCTTCTTCTTCTTCCTTCCTTTTTGACAGGTTCACAGTCTGTTGCCCAGGCTGGAGTACAATAAAGTAACCACAGCTCACTGCTGTCTCAATCTCCTGGGCTTAAGGAGGAGGAAGCCTTCTCCCTCTTCAGCCTCCAGAGTAGCTGGAACCACAGGTGCATGCCACCGTGCCCAGCTAATTTTTAAAATTTTTTGTAGAGATGGGACCCCGCTATGTCACCCAGGCGGATCTCGAACTCCTGGGCTCAAGTGATCTGCCTGCCTCGGCCTCCCAAAGGGCTGGGATTACAGGCATGAACCACTGCACCCAGCTAGTATGACCCTTCTTGGAAAAATTAAACAATACTATATGACACAACAATTCTGCTTCTGTGTATGTACTCTAAAGAACTGAAGGCAGGGACCCCTGCAGGTATTTCTACACTAATGTTCATGGCAGCATTATTCACAACAGCCAAAATGTAGAAATAACCCAAATGTCCATTGATGGATAGACTGATGAACAAAATCTGGTATATCCATATAATGGAATATTATTCAGACTTAAAAAAGAAGGAAACTTTCATCTATGCTGCAGCATGGATGAACCTTGAAAACACTATGCTGAATAAGCCAGACCCAAAAGGGCAAGTACTGTATGATTCCACTTATGTGATATCTTTAGAGCAGCCAAATTCATAGAGACAGAAAGAAGAATGATGGTTGCCAGAAACTGAGGATAACTGGGAAATAGGAGTTACTGTTTAGTGGGTACAGAGTTTAAATTTGGGAAGATAAAAACGTTCTGGAATGGGATGGTGGTGATGGCTGTACAACAGTGTGAGTGTGTTAATGGCACTGGCCACACACTTCAAATGGTTGAAATGGTAAATTTTATGTTATGTTTATTCTACCAAAATAAAAAAAAAAATTTAAGGAGATTCCAAAAATCTCAGTAATCAAGATAGATAGTATTTTTATTTCATTTTTATTCCTTTTTTGAGTCAAGGTCTCATTCTGTCGCCCAGCCTGGGATGCAGTGGTGCAATCATGGCTCACTGCAGCCTTGAGCTCCTGGGAACAAGTGATCCTCCCACCTTAGCCTCCTAAGTAGCTAGGACTATAGGCGCGTGCCACCACCCTTGGCTAATTTCTAAAAACTTTTTGTAGAGATTGGGTCTTGCTATGCTGCCCCTATGTTGGTCTTGAATTCCTGGCTGCAAGCGATCCTCCTGCATTGGCCTCCCAAAGTGTTGGGATTAAAGGCCTGAGCCACCTTGCCCAGCCAAGATAGATACTATTTTAATGCTATATATATAATCAAAATGAATGCAATACATTCCATGATGGCAAAATAGCAACATTTTAAATGAAGAGGATCTGTATTTCCGAACTTTCCTTTTGCTGCAGGCTCTAACATGGCTTGGCCTACCACAGACCGGCAGTTACCTCTCTTTGAGAATGTATGTGCTGGTCACAACACAGGTGTGATTTCTCAACCATATGGTCGTATGGCCAGCCTGCAAGGCAGGAATTATTACAGATAAGTAAACTGAGGCTCCTGGAGATTAAGTCATTTGCCCAAGGCCAAACCACGGCCCTTGGCCTCTGCAAAGCTGCCTCCCAGCTATACACACAGCTGGGTAAAAGATGGCCCCAGGCTCAAGACTAGAGATTTGATCGGTCTCTTCTAGCTAAAAATGCCTAAGCAAATCAGAGGCTAAGGTGGAGATTTCAATCATGTAACTGCAATCTGTAATAGCCGGCGATTGCATGGGTTTTTCTCCTGTGGTTTTTGCTTAACCTCTTTTTTAATTTCATTGTTCCTTTAACGACGTGATTCTTTTGGCTCTCTAATCTGTCCTAATAAATGCTGTAATTACAAGTTTCCCTGACCATGCTGTGCAGCAGGCGAGCTCCCTCCCTGGCTCCTGGGAAACTGAACTGGAGAGGGATCTTGGCAGGGAGCCGCTGCATCCACGAGGCCGCAGTTACCACCCGCCTCTCAGTCAGGTTCAGCTCTTTCAAGCCAGGACCTTGTCTCTCTTGTTCACAGTAGTATCTCCCAAATCTGCCTGTGCCTGGCACATAGAAGAGGCTTAATAAATTTCTGTTGAATGAATAAATGAAAAAATAGAAGTCTAACTGGCATAGAACCCTTGAAAAAGTACATGCAACCTATACAGCATCTTTTCTTGAACCTTGTACCCCATGTGGTGGTTGGAGTTCACTAAGGATATTTGTAGAATGAAATAAAAAAGCATACAGGTGTTGTGCTGCATTGTTTAATGTGCTTATACCTACACACACAATTATATATATGTGTGTATATGTATACATATATATATATATGATTGTATGTATATATACACCTCTTCAGTTGAGAAAAGCACAGCAGAATACACATTATTTTATCCCAAAGGGGATAAAAATGCTCATTTGTCATCAAATCCTTAGACATAAGGTGTATTTGCATTTGATGTGTTCACTAAGATTCACTGAGGCCTCAGACATCCTGCTCATGGGACCAATGAGCTTTTCTGGAGCTCGTGAGTTGGTTCGTGATTTGAAGCCTTTGACCTTGTCTTCAGGCTATTCCTTGTACAAGCTGTTTCTGTGTTTAGGCAGAGTGTGTTCTCCAGGGCTGCTTCCCCACTGTGACCTCCAGTCTGTGGTCCTTCGTATTCCTCTGAAAAATGAAGTGTTCTGGGACTAAAGATCACCCATGGTAGATAGGGGCATTGGAGAGGATGACGGGAAGAGCTCATCTGTGTGGGTTGGGAATCTGTTCTGCTGCCTGGTCCTGCCCTCCCTCCTGGGTCCCTGGCTCCCGAGCACAAACTCTCCTGCTCCCCTAGACCAAGCTGTGTGCACCCTTGTGTCTTTGCCTGTGCCTTGTCCTGGCCAGAAATCTTTCCTTCTCTGTCCCTTCATCTTTCCTTGACTCCTGCCCTGTAATGATCTAAAGAGCCTCACTATTTTGTATCTCATCCCAGCACAGGCATCACCTGGGAGCAAAGTGGGGATCAGGCCCCTGGCAGATGAATCAGACTCTACTTAGTAACAAGCTCTCCAAGCGATTCATCTGCTCCTTCAATTTTGAAAAGCACTGGAGATAGCTCCTACTCATCTTTCGGTGTTCAGCTCAGGGGCCGCCTCCTCCAGAGAGCCTGCCCGGATCTTCCCACCCACCACAGTTGGCTGCTGGGACAATCAAATAGCCAGGCACAGCCCCAACATGTACACCCATCACATTCATGAGCACTTCTAGTTCACAAGTCTTTCTCATTTAATGGTGGTGCACTCTGGTGGAATAAACTTAAAATTCCTCTTGGAATCTCCAAACGAGGGGCATCATACAGCCTCCATGCAGGCTGTGAGCGCGTCGTACCTGAGAACCACCCCCCTTCACTCCACACTCTCTTTTTACTTGCATGGTTTTCGAGGAGAAGTCTGATGTAGTCTTACCCTTGATCCTCCAGACGTAAGGTAGGTCCTTTTTCCACCTCTGAATTCTTTCATTATTTTCTCTGCATCTTTGATTTTCTGCAATTTGAATATATGTTATATACCAAGGTATACATTTTAAAATATCCATCCTGCTTGGTGTTCTCGTTAGTTTCCTGAATCTGTGGTTTGGTGTCTCATTAATTTTGGAACATTCTCAGTCATTATTACTTCAAATATTTTTTCTGTTCCTTTCTCCCTTTCTTCATTTTTGGTATTCCCACTACATGTATGTTACACCTTTTGTAATTGTCCTGTCATTTTTAAACATGGTGCTCCTTTTTTTTTTTTTTTTCAGTCTTTCTTCCCTTCGTCTTTCAGTTTGAGAATTTTCTATGCATGTATCTTCAAGCTCACTGACATAGAGCTTGTATTGTATTCCAGTCACTGTAAAAGAGCACTGCTGATGTGCTGGGCAGAAATGGGGGAGGGGAATAATTCTATAGAGAGTCCAATGGTTAGGTTTCAGGTTTTTAGTGAGCCTGTGTCTCTGGGCTGTGAACTTCACCTGGGAGTCTCAGTTATTATCCCATCGTATATTAGGTGAGACAGGAACGCCAGCTGAGATGGGGCTGGGATGTCTTCTTTTCCCTGGGTGTCAGGTTGAAGGAAGCTGAGGTACGGCATTTCCCTCCACAAAGATGAGGTGGTGCTTCTCCCCCTGTCCACCAGGATAATGGAGGTAGTGCAGCCTGGTAGACGGCAAGCAGGGTGATGGCACGGATGTGATGCCCCCGCCCAGGATGGAATCGGAGAGCCAGCCTGGGATCCTACCTCCACCAATTCCCAGCTTTGTGATCCTGAGCAAATTAGTTACTGTCACTGCAGTTTCATTTCCTCATCTTAAAAGAAGGTAATAACAGTCATCACATAGCACACTTGTGAGAGTTAAACCAAATGATGCAAGGGAAATGCCTGCAACACTGCTTGGCAGATAACAGAGTCTCAACAGATGGTAGAGGTCATTCTGAAGAGAATGCCATTTGACCTAATCGGGGTGACGAAGGCAGTTAAGAGTAGGCGAGAGGAGTGGTAGGGCTTGGGGAAAGCAGGTCAGGCAGCTGGTGGGATTTGCAGAGCTGAGGAGAGCCTTCTGGGTGCATTTAGTTGTTGACAGAGTCTGGCCCAAGCCCAGGCCACAGGCACAGTCCCAGGAGACATGCTCATGAGCTGTCATCTCAGTCCAGCCGCTGACTCACCCCACAGGCGGGCACCCAGGGAGCAGGTGCTGCAGCTGTTCCGTCAGTAGACCTCTGAGGCTGTAAGAGCTGACCGTCTTCTGGCTGATGGAGTAACTTGCCCACAGGTGGGGATGGGAAGGGTGAAGGCCCAGCCTCTCTCTCTTGTGTGTCTGGGATGAGAGGGTCAGTATCCTCACCTTGGTCTAGACTTTGTTGTTTAAAAGGTAAGCTGGGGAGCAGCAGGCTCAACATCACTTGGGCGCGTGTTACAGATGCAAACCTCTGGTCCAGTCCCAAACTTGCTGAGTCTTAATATGCATTGGGCGAGCTCTCCAGGTGATTCCTTTGTATGTAAAAGTCTGAGAAGCACTGGCTACAGCATCTTTGTGGTTCACATGCACGTTAAAGCTTGAGAGGTGTTGGCCTAGGGGTCTTCATGGATTCCAAATAGAAGTCAGAATACCAACAACCTGCATGAATTTCTGATTGTAATATCAGCAGCTGGAGGATCAAGGTGTTTGGGACCCAGGAATCACAATCAGACTTTTTCAGGCCACAAATGGATTGATAAAACAATGGTGGTCTCTCTGATAAGGTGACATTTCAGCTGAGCATGGAAGTAAGTGAAGACATGACCATAGGAGTATCTGGGGATTGAGTAGCAAGTGCAAAGGTCCTGGGGCTGGAACACACTCAGTGTGTGTGAAAAATGGCAAGGAGTTCAGTGTGCCTGATGCAGATTAAGCGAAGAAGCCAGGAATAGGAGACGATGTGGAAAGATTGTGTTGACTCTGCAGTTCATGGTAAGGCCTTAGGATATTGTCATGAGTGAAATGGGAAGCTGTCGGAGGGTTTAGAGTGAAGGGGTCATATTATCTGACTTTTGTTTTAACAGGAATCTCTCCACCTGAGTCTAATGTGCTGAGAATAGACTGAAGAGGGCACAGCAGGGCAGTCTGGTCAGAGATGCCTGCAGGAATCCCAGACGGATGGTAGTGAAGGTAGTGAAGGAAGTGGAGAGATGAGCTTTGAGCCTGGTCCTGTTTAAAGCAGAGCTGACAGGACTTGCTGGGGATGGGTGCATGCTGTTGGGGAAAGAGAAGAAGCTCCTGGGTTGGCTCTGTGCACCTCTGTGAGTCAGCTTTCCTGGAAGGTGCTTTGCGTTTTCCCTTCAGTGTCTATGGCAGGCATGGGCAGAAGAGTCTTTGTTTTTGGGGAGGCTTTTTTGTTTGTTTGTTTTTTTGGTGACGGAGTTTCACTCTTGTCACCCAGGCTGGAGTGCAGTGGCCCGATCTCGGCTCACTGTACCCTCTGCCTCCTGGGTTCAAGCGATTCTCATGCCTCAGGCTCCCAAGTAGCTAGGATTAAAGGCGCCCACCACCACTCCCAGCTAATTTTTGTATTTTTTAGTAGAAGACAGGGTTTCGCCATGTTGGCCAGGCTGGTCTTGAACTCCCAACCTCAGGTGGTCCACTCACCTCAGACTCCCAAAGTGCTGGGATTACAGGCATGAACAACCATGCCCAGCCCAGGCAGAAGAGCCTTAAACATGGCCAGTAGCACATGCACTTTCATCTCTGTTTCTTCCCACCCCCCGCTAAAATGTGAGTAAAAGCATGAAAACAGGGAACCTACAGGATGAAGAACCAAGGACTGGGGATTAAAGAAGATGAATGACAATGTAAGTTATGTCTGAAGAGGAAAGCAAACACAGCCATAGGTGGGAGGTGACTTAGCTGAGGGAAGGAAGCTGACTACCAAGTGTCTCAGTCAGAGGTGCAAGCAGAAGACCTTGAGGATCCACCCAAGAGCTCAGGAATCAGACTCCAGGCCCTCTGAAAGGTCGGGGTGAGATGGGGCTGGCAAGAGCTGGGTTATTGAATGCTGTCCAAGGGTTGTTAGATCTGCTGCTCAGGCAGACACTAGCTCCTTGATCCCAGGAGAGACTCGAGGGTGATCCTCTGGGAAATCGAGGCAGCTGACACTCCAATGCAGGGTGAGATGGGGGTATGAATTCTGCACACTGAATGGTGGACTTCCAGCCCCTTCTCCATGTCTGCTCCAGGGCAGCCATAGCCAAACCTATAACCAGCAAGCAGGAAAACAGATGACCTCTGAGGACAACATCACCCAGAGGACAGCCTCCAGATGCCAACAATGCAGGCTCCTCTGAACATGTACTTTGCCTCTCGCTGCATAGGCAAATCCTGCCCCAGCACACCAGTTTCTGATCAATATTTTAGTGCCTCACTCTTAACCATGAATAGATAGCCAAGGATCACCAGACAGGAAGTCCTCTAACACACACAAACATAAAGACAAGAAAGAAAGCATTTCAGAGAAAACAGGCAATTCAGGGAGCAGAGGGAAACTTTCTGGACAAACCCACAATTAAAATCTTCCAGGACTTAAGAGGAACTGTATACTTGTGATTCAAGATCAGGCTCCTAGGAGGAACATTCGTAGCTCCAAGATTGGGGGCAGGAAAGAGGACAGAGCTGAAACAAAATTCTACAGAAGGATTAGAAGATAACACTGAGAAATTTTGCAAAAAAATATACCACAAAAGGCCAAAGAGTCAACAATAGGAGAGGAAAGATGAAAAGATAAGAGAATAAGCCCTGAAGGCTGAACTCCTGACAAACAGGAATTCCAAAAGAGAGAAGAGGAAAAAATATACAGAGAATAAGTTATTTTTAAAAATGCAAGAAAATTCCCTAGAGCTAAGTGGTATAAATCGCTTGATAGATGCTCAGGCCAAGGCAAATCATCATGGACTATCACTGCAGCAGAGATAAAGAGAAGGCCTTAGAAGCTTCCAGAGGCCACTTAGCAAATATCAGCAATCAGGAGGCCCTTAGAATTCTCAACAGCAACACAGGGAGCTAGAAGACAACGGCCTTCCAAATTCTGGAAGGGCAATGAATTTCTAATATGGAATTCTTGGTTTATGAAACTACTGATCAATTATGAAAATGAAATACAGGCATTTTCAAGCACTCAAGATCTCAAGAAACTTTTCTTGTCTGTGCCCTTTCTCAGGCAGTTACTGGGCACATGCTCATCCAAGATAAGAGAGAGAACCAAGAAAGAGGGGTCTCAGCGGGGAAACCAATGAAGCAGAGCAGGACAGAAGGGATTGTCAGCCTGGCAGTCATGCAGGGGACCCAGGGAGCTATTGGTCCAGGTGCGAGCTGGGAGACCAGGGTTTCCCGGAGGGATTCCTCCAGGAAAAACATGAACTGAACGTTTTTTTTTTATATACAGGCTGTGCAGAAAATAGAATTGAGAAAGGATTTTACAAGTAAATCACGACTGTTGAAAATTAGCCAGAGGTGCATCAGGGAAAATCCAAAGTAATTATAAGCTTGAAAACATACACATGTACGAGACAGAAATGCAATCTTACTTCTTGATGTGGCTCAGTGGAAAATATTTACATGATCATAGTACTGACTTCACTGAAGACCCAGATAAACAACATTGGGAAGATGAAGAAAGAGAAGCGAATGTCTGTTGGGGCAACAGAGTGGTAATTTGGGGGAGTATTAAAGAGCTGTATTGGCTTCCTGTTGCTTCTGTAACTCATTACCGAACATTCAGTGGCTTAAGACAACACAAGTGAGACCTTGCAGTTCTAGAGTTCAGAAGTCTGAAATGAGTCTTCCCTGCACTAAAATCAAGGCGTCCTCCCTTCCGGAAGCTCCCAGGAGAATCTTCCCTTTCCAGGTTCCAGAGGCCTTGCCAGCTTCCAGAGGCTGCCACGTTCCTCAGCTTTGGCCTCTTCCTCTGTCTTCACGGTGAATTGTTCCAACCTCTGCTTCCATGGTGACCTCTCTTTTTTCTGACTCCAGGCTGGCTCATCCCTCCCTTTCATATGGATCCTTACGATGCTATTGGACCAGGCTGGATAATCCCTCCCTTTCATATGGATCCTCACGATGCTATTGGACCAGGCTGGATAATCCAGGAAAATCTCCCCATCTCAAGATGCTTACTTGAATCACACATGCGAAGTCCCTTCTGCCATGGAAAGTGACATGTTCACAGGATCCTGCGTTCCTGAGATTAGGATGCAGACATCTTTAGGGGGGAAAAGCTGTGGTTTTGCAGACCCCAAAGGTTAATGTGCTCAATGGAGGATCAGGATTTAGTCCTATGAGCATGTTATTAACAAGTGTAGAGGTAAATTCCCAAAAGCATCACTAAGTGCACTGGTGGTCGTAGTCTCATGGCTATGAGCAGGGTGGGGTAGGCAGAGCCAGGGGCTAGTTGTTTCCATTATAAACCTTGTGATATTTTAGACCATGTGTATCTAATGCTGTGATAAAGAGTAAAATGTCCAGTCAGGTGCAGTGACTCAAGCCTGTAATCCCAGCACTTTGGGAGCCCAAGGCCGGAGAACCACTTGTGTACAGGAGTTCCTGGCCAGCCTCGGCAACATTGTGAGACCCTGTCTCTATGAAAAATGAAATATGAGCTAGGCGTGGTGGTGTGCCTATAGTCCCACCTACTTGTGGGGCTGTGGTAGGAGGATCGCTTGAGCCCGGGTGGTTGAGACTGCAGTGAACCATGATCGTGCCACTGCACTCAGCCTGGGTGACAGTTAAGACCCTGTCTCAAAAACAAACAAACAAACAAGAGTAAAATGCTATCATTAGGCCCAGCTCATACCTAATCAATCAAAACGTAACTTAAGTTCTGGAGATCTAATGTCCCTCATGGTGACTGCAATGAACATTACTGTATTGTACACTTGGAATTTGCTAAGAGGTCAGATCTTGAGTGTTCTCATCACATACTAAAAAGGTAACTGTGAGGCGATGGATATGTTAATTAGCATAATTGTGTATACATATTTCAAATCATCAAATAGTACACCTTAAATGCATACCTTTTAATTTGTCAATTCTGCCTGAATAAAGCCAAAAAATCTAGGTAGGAGATCTGAGCGCCGTAGTTTTGTAGACTTAGCCTAGGCTCCACCAGGCTGTTGGATGCAGAGCCAGGCAGGAGCCGCTGTCACCCCTCGTGACTACTCCTGGAGTTTATCTCTGACATGTCTCCCAAGCAGGATGCAAGCAGATAGGTTGCAGGGCCTGTGCCGGGGACTTCCGGCTGCCTCTTGCCCACATCTGTTTCTTACATTTTCAAGGCACACAGAAGGATGTGTGAATGCACAGGAAGTCTCAAAGGGGAGGATTTCAGAGGTTCCACCCCTTGTTCTTCACAGGCGCGAGGTTTCCAAGTGCCTGCTTTCTGACTGGGGTTGGTCCACATAAAAACCTTTTCACTGGCCTGCAAACAAAAGTAGAAAAATAAGGAATGTATAGCAAGTTTTCATCCTTCAAATGAATTTAATTGAGAAACTGTCTTTAAGATAACTTTCTTTACTACCCTTTTTTTCTGCTAAAACTATCCTTTTATAAAATGATAGCAAAAAGGAGTGTTACCTATTTCTTCAAATTGCTTATTTGGCAAAGTGGAAGGTTGAAAGACCAGTATGCTTGATCCTTACATTTTCATTGTTGTTGAAATTGTACAGGGCTTTGAAATTTACAGTCTGGAAGCCTCTGAAAGGAGCTGGTTTCTCTGTCCTGCCAGGGTCCTGCCTCTCATCACATGCGGTTATGTGCCCAGGACAGGTCACTGGTCAATTTCCTTTCTCTGGTTTGGACGATGACTTTTTCTTGTGGTCTTTGTGCAATACCTATGTGGTGAATAACATAGTGAGTGACTGGGTGACTTCCAGAAGCTTGGGGTGTGTGCTAGATGAGAAATCATCTTTGAATGGCATTTAAGAATCCCCTTTTCATTTATCTTGGCATATAAGTAAGCCCGAACTGGGAATCTATCCAAATTTGCATTTCAAAAAGGGCTCTTGCACTGTGGAGGTTCACAGAAGTTCAGTAATGAATTTCTGAACTAATGACCTACAAATGGTTGTAGTTCATCATGGTTTTGTAGACATCATGGTTGTGATCCTTAAACTGGGCTCGTTTAAACTTGTCCTGTGAGTGGCATGCAGAGGGACCATACCCCACAGTGAAGGCTGCACTGGGAAGGGGCCCTGCACAGCCCTGCAGTGCTGGAGAAAGTTCCCTCATTCTGAGAGGGGCTGGGGTGCCTGAGGCTATTCCAGATCAGGCTGGAGGAGTAGGTAATGCTTTCCAATGCAATGCTTTAAAAGTCCCTTTTTTTTTTTTTTTTTAAAGTAGAGATGGGCGAGGTGGTGGGCGCCTGTAGTCCCAGCTACTCGGGAGGCTGAGCCAGGAGAATGGCGTGAACCCGGGAGGCGGGGCTTGCAGTGAGCTGAGATCGCACCACTGCACTCCAGCCTGGGCGACAGAGTGAGACTCCGAGATTTCGTGGAGGGAAGAAAGGAAGGGAGGGAGGGAGGGAGGGAGGGAGGGCCCGCCCATTGTTTTTCACTAAGTAGAGGGCAGGTATGATGGCACTGTGCTGAAGGAGCTGTCTTCACAGCCAGGTGGATTTTATTTCATGTGAGCCTGGCTGACCAGGACTAGGATGACCTTAGAACAACGACACTTCCTAACAGTTTATAGGTAAATTGTGTTTATACAATTTTATACAATTTATAGTTTTAATATTTGCTATAGTCTGAATGTGTCCCCCAGAATTCATGTATTGGAAGCTTAATCCCCGGTGTAACGCTGTTCAGGGGGAATTGGGCCTTTTGGGAGGTGTTTAAGTCATGAGGATGGAGTCTGTATAAAACTTGGTATAATCATGAACAAAATTGAAAGGGAAAAATACTTTCTATAAATGTAATGTGCAGCTAGTTACTCTCCACAATCCACTAAACATCATTAAATACAAATATTTTAAAATCAAAATAGAAAATTTGCAGAGTAGGAAAAACTACTGTCTAATAAAATGTGAATAATGCAAAAATTAAGTGTCACTCATTATATTTAACAAAGTTAAAAAATATTTGATAAATTTTGGCAAAGTTAACTCTGAAGTGGGCATTCTTGTCTTGCTGGTGAAAGAGTTAATTGATACAAGCACTCTGGAAATTTTTTGCTAAAATCTATCAAGAATCTTAAAATGTTCATGCCCTTTGATGTACTTGAGCATGGGAATTCCAGTTATAAAAACACATCCCAAGAATAAAATCAGTGTTTGAACCAAATATACCACACAAAAAATACTTATTACGAATTAAATGTGACAGCAAAAACCTGGAAACATCACCACAAAATCCATGAACAGGGAAATGATTCGATGAATTCAGACATTGATTTGGGATGATGATACTTGACTATGGAGACCAGGGGATAAGCCTTAAGTGGAGGGAACCATGTAATTAGACATAGATTACTGTCAGTTAAGTTTTTGCTTGGAAGGTGAAATAGAGGGTGCCTCTTACATTGTTAAAATTACATACATATGTATGAAATGCACCTACCATGCATAGATCAATACTGAGATTGTTCCATGAATTGAGGAGTAGAGTTTGCCCAAGTCTGAAAATAGAGACTCAAACAAAGATAGATATAGATATAGACATTAATATAAACATATAGCTGTAGTGATAGATATATAAATACACTCATATGTATGTGTTTTTATATACACACATATTTTTATATAGCATTTAAAATGAAAAGTTTTAAAATACTCTTTACAGTAGTACCCCAAAATATGAAATACTTAGAGATAAATTTAATAAAAGGTATGTAATACCTCTATAATAAAAACTGTAAGATGTCATGGAGAAATAAAAGAAAACCTAAATAAATATAAATATATACAATGTTTATGGATTGGGAGACAATTTTCTTATGATATCAGTTATCTCCAAATGTATGTATAGTTGCAATGCAATCCCAGTCTATATCCCAGATGGTTTTTAAAAATAGAAATAAATGAGCAGATTCTAAAATTTATGTGAAAATTCAAAGCAGACAGAATGGCAAAAATAATTTTGAAAAAGAACAAATTAGGAGGACTTATACTACCTGATTTCAAATTTTAACCTAAAACTATAGTAATGAAAACAGTACTTGATATGGTTTGGCTGTGTCCCCACCCAAATCTCACCTTGAATTGTAATAATCCGCATGTGTCAAAGGCAGAGCCAGGTGGAAATAACCAAACCATGGAGGTGGTTTCCCCATACTGTTCTCATGGTAGTGAATAAGTCTCATGAGATCTGATGGTTTTATAAAGGTGAGTTCTCCTGAACACTCTCTCTTGCCTTGCACAATGATTGTGAGGCCTCCCCAGCCATGTGGAACTGTGAGTCAATTAAACTTTCCTTTATAAATTGCCCAGTCTTGTGTATGTCTTTATTAGCAGAATGAGAACAGACTAATACAGTACTGTACTGCTGAAGGAACAGACAAAAAAAGATCAAGGGAGCAAAGTAGAAATTCTAGAAATAAGTTCCCAACTGTATGGTCAAATGGTATTTTCAACAAAGCAATTCAATGAGAAAAAAAGGAAATTTCCAAAAACAGATGCAGAAGTAAGTGGATATCCATATGAGGAGAGGGAAGAACCTCAATCCCTACCTCATACCATACAAAAAATTTATTCCAAGGTGGACCATAGGCCTTATCGTAATACTAAACCTGTAAAACCTCTAGAAGAAAACTTTAAAAATAAATTTATGAATTTGGGGGTGGACACATTTGTTAGTCGAGTTACAGAAAAAAATTTTCTGGAATTCACCAAAATTTGGAATTGGAATTCAACAAAATTGGAATTGGAATTTGTATTAGTCCATTTTCACACTGCTATAAAGATACTACCTGAGACTGGGTAAGTTATAAAGAAAAAGGGTTTAATTGACTCACAGTTCTGCATGGCTGGAGAGGCCTCACAAAGATGAAGGGGAAGCAAGGCACATCTTACATGGTAGCAGGAGAGAAAGAGAGAGAAGGAGGTAGCACCAGATCCTTATCAAACAACCAGATCTTGTGAGAACTCACTATCACAGGAACAGCATGGGAGAAACTGCCCCCATGATCCAATCACGTCCCACCAGTTCCTTTCCTCAACATATGGGGATTACAATTCAGATTACAATTCAAGATGATATTTGGATGAGAACCCACAGCCAAACCATATGAGAATTCACCAAAATTAAAAACTGCTGCCCATCAAAAGATGTTATTAAGAAATGAAATAGGCAAGCCACAGACTGGGAGAAAACATCCATTCTTATGATTTTTTGACTTTATAATGGCTTTATTGGAGTGTGAAATACATTTTCAACTTATGATAGTTTCGACTTACAATGGGTTTATCAGGATGTATCTCCATTGCAAGTCAGGGAGCATCTGCATATATTTGTAAAAACTGCTACAATTTAATAATAAAAAGACAAACAACCCTAATTAAAATTAGGTAAAAGACTAAAAAGAGACTTTACCAAATAAGATATGTGACCAATAAGCACATGAACATCATTGTTCATCAAGGAAATGCATATTAAAACTGAGATAGACTTCAGCCCTCTAGCATGGCTAAAATGAAAGATTGACCATTCCAAGTACAGCAGAGGAAGTTGAACTACTGGAACTCTTATATGTTACTGGTGAGCATGTAAAATGATATAACCATTTTGAAAAATGGTTTGGAAGTATCTTCCAATTTTAAACATATATCTATCCTATGACTCACAATTCAGTTCCTAGAGAAATGAAAACACATGCCCACAAAAATCCTTGCACAAAAATGTTCATAGCAGCTTTATTCATACTAGTCCAAAACAGAAATGTCCCAAGTGTTCATGAACTTGTGAACCAATAACAAAATTGCAGTGTATCCATACATGACTCAACAACAGGACAAAAGCACTGAAACACAGCAACGTGCATGAATCTCAAAAGCATTATTCCGAGTGGGAGAAGCAAACACAAAAGTACATGGTGTATGGTAACATTTCTGACCTTCTCAAGGAAAACTAATTCATGGGGACAGAAATGAGAATAGAAGTTGTTTCTGGAATGGTGGGACTTGATCAGGAAGTGGCACAGAAGGAATTTTCTAAAATGATTGAAAACATCTATATGTTGATAGTGGTGTGAGTTACATAGCTGTATGCATTTGTCAGAACTGATTGATATGGTCTGGATCTGTGTCCCTGCCTAAGTCTCATGTCGAATTGTAATCCCCAATGTTGGAGTGGGGGCCTGGTGAGCGGTGACTGGATCATGGGAGCAGTTTCTTCCTTTGATGCTCTTCTTGGGATAGAGGTCTCACGCGATCTGGTTGTTTAAAAGTGTTCAACACCTCTCTCCTCTCTCTCTATTCCTTATGCTTCAGTCATGTAAGATGCATCTGCTGCCTCTTTGCCTTTGACATGATTGTAAGTTTCCTGAGGCCTCCCCAGAGGCTGTCATGCCTTCTGTATAGCCTGCAGAACCAGGAGCCAATTAAACCTCTTTTCTTTACAAATTACCCAGTCTCAGGTACTTCTTTACAGCAGCGTAGGAATGAACTAATACACTGGTCAAACTGAACTCTTATAATCTGTTCATTTTACTGCATGTAAATTAAACCTCACTTTTTTAAAAAAGGAAAGACCTTGCCATTATGGAGTTTGAAAAACTAATATGTAGTCATTGAAAAACAGATTTTTGAAATTTTTCTAATAACATATTAATAGTAACAGTGTTACTTATTAAGCTATACGATTATATATGACATGATCTTCTTCTAAGAAAAATATTGTATGTGGGCTTTAAAATATCAGGAAGTAATACAGGAAAATGTGATCAGTAATTGTATTAGTATGCTTGGGCTGCCATAAGTAAATACTATAGACTGAGTGGCTTAAACAACAGACATTTATTTCTCACAGTTTTGGAGGCTGGAAGTCCAAGATCAAGGTCCCAGCCTATTGAGTTTCTGATGAGGGCTTTCTTCCCAGCTTACAGACAGCTGCTCTGTCCTCACATGTCCTTGCTGTGTCCTCACGTGACAGAGAGAGAGAGCGAGCGCGATTGTATATATACAATATATATAATTATTAAATTGTCTTTTTATGAGGACACCAATCCTATTGGATCAGAGCCCTACTCTCATGGCCTCAGTTACCTTAATTAGCTCCATAAAGACCCCACCTCCAAATACAGTCCCATTGGTGGTTAGAAATTTCAACATATGAATTTTGAGGGAACACTATATAGTCCATTGCAATAATGATAATGATCTCTGGTTGGTGAGATTATAAGTAATTTTAATTTTCTTCTTTACTTTTTCCGTGTTTTTCTATTTTCCAAGAATGAGAGTGTATCATTTTTATCATCAGAAATAAACAATGAAAATTTTCTCTTCTAGAGAATACTATTTTACAGCACTTATCCTGCTCTCACTGAAATGGCTTGGTTTAGTTTTCTGTTGCCGCCATAACAAACAGTCACAAAGCTAGGGGCTAAAACCAAGAACGGTTTACTGCCTGAAAGTAAACGGTTTACTCCCAGAAGTCTGGGTCAGCTCAACTGCTTTCTCTGCTTTGGGTTCTGCAAGCCTGAAACCAAGATGTCAACCAGCTGGGTTCTTACTGAGAGGCTCTGCGAAAAATCAGCAGCCAGGTTCATTGATGCTGCTAGTTTAGTTCCCATGGTTGTGGGGCTCAGGTCCCTGTTTCCTTGCTGGCTGTCAGCTGGGAGGAGCCATCAGACACCCTAGAGATCTCCCTGTGGTCCTCACACGTGGCCCCTGCATCTCAGGGCCAGTGAGCGTGCATGCCATCCTTCTCGGGATCAGACTCCCACTGACTTCTCTTCCTGCTGCATCCCTCTTCTGCTCCCAGCCTAAGAGAGCTCCCTACTGTGAAGGACTCATGAAATTAATTTGGCCCACCCAGAGAATCCAGGACAATCTCGCTATTATAAAGTCCCTAAATGTAATTACATCTGCAAAGTCTCTCTGACCATGTAATACAGCATATTCACAGGCCTTAGAGATTTGGGCATAGACATATTTGAGGGGCCCTTATTTTGCTGATCACACACATTGTGTGTGAAATTAGAAATAAGGCATGTTGGTTGCACAACCAAGCACAAGGCTGTGCCCCCTGGGAGGTTCTCAGTTCCTTGACTGGAGTACAGCTCTTGAATGAACAAGACTGTTGTAGTCATCGCCTTTCAATAATAAGGGCAGCATTGTGCCAACGCTTTGACAGAGTGATTCAAAAGTGGGTAATCTCTGTGGAGATATGATTTTCACGTTATTGTCTGGTCAGATACCTTCACTTCGTGGAAACCACAAACATTCTCATTTGTACTTTAATATTTCCATTGGGCACCTCTATCAGCAAACTGCTCAAATCTATTCATTCCCTTGGAAAGCTGTTCCATACATGCTAAGCGAGTCTATCTTTTCAATACATTTAAAAAATAAGTGCTAGAGATGGTGCACAGAGTTAAGGAAAAAATGATGCTGGAAATAGGAGACTTTGAGGAGGGTTCATACACCAAGGGGCTGTTCACAAAGGTTTGGGCATAAGAAACTGCA
Source organism: Papio anubis (assembly GCF_008728515.1). NCBI lineage: Eukaryota > Metazoa > Chordata > Mammalia > Primates > Cercopithecidae > Papio > Papio anubis. The sequence continues at coordinate 174,351,600 of NC_044979.1, read as the reverse complement.
AAGTAGAAAGTAAGGTGTGGTACATGCAATAATGGCCCCTAAGAGGTCCACCTCCTGCTCCCCAGAACCTGTGAACATGCTGCCTTACTCGGCAAAAGAGACTTTGCAGGGTGGCTGAGGATCTGGAGATGGGCAGACTGTCATGGATCACCCATGTAATCACAGGTTTCCTCGAAAGAGGGAAGCAGGATCCTCACAGTCAGAGATGAATGATGATGAGAGCGGAGGGTGGGCAGAGAGAGAGTTGAAGATGCCACACTGCTGGCTCTCAGGATGGTGGAAGGGGCCGTCAGCCTGGGAATGAAGGCTGACTCTAGGAGCTCCAGAAGGCACTAGCCCTTGACATTAACCCAGTGGGACTATTTCTGGACTGTTGTCCTCTAGAAATGCAAGATGATAAATATATGTTGTTTTAAGTGAATGGGTATGTGGAAATTTCTTACAGCAGACACAGGTACTGAATACAGGCGGTAAACTGGGGCTCCCTGCAGTTCAGCTTCAGCACCTTCTAAGCCTCCAGGGACAAGGGAAGGGACTAGTTAGAGGAACCACATGGAGAGCCATGGAGAGCCAGCCTTTGAGAGGAGCATAGCCTCTGGCCCACAGACACAGCCAGCTCAAGGCCAGCTGGTCAAAAGGGAGGCAGGAGAGCATGGTGGCTCCCGTCTGTAATCTTAGCACTTTAGGAGGCCGAGGCGGGCAGATCACTTGAGGTCAGGAGTTCAAGACCAGCCTGGCCAACACGGTGAAATCCCGTCTCTACTAAAAATATAAAAATAAAAAAATTAGCCAGGCGTGGTGGCACGTGCCCGTAGTTCAGTAGCTCGGGAGGCTGAGGCTGGAGAATTGCTTGAACGCAGGAGGCAGAGGTTGCAGTGAGCCAAGATCATGCCACGGCACTCCAGCCTGAGTGATAGAGTGAGACCCTGTCTCAAAAAAAAAAAAAAAAAAAGCAGGGATCGGGGGAGGCAGGAGAGTGAACCTCCAGTCTCCTTCTGGAAATCCCCATGGGATGAACCCATGGGGTAGGAATCTGTTTGTGGTCAACACCCCACAGGTCAGCAGTCCTCCACAGAGTGGAGAAGGACAGAGAGTAGACATAAAGGCTGAACTGACCACACTGTACACCATGCAGTCACGAGATGTGAGAAACGGGGTGCCCCTTGTGTTGAGTCAGAGGCAGATGCATGTCTCTGGGCCATAACTCTCAAGATCATGCCTTATTACAGTGGTTCCCCAGCTTTTCTGAGCATTAGAATCATGAGTGGAACTTGGAGAAAATATAGATGTCCAGGGCTCACCTAAGGGCAATGGAATCAGAGGCTCCCAGGGAGGGCCCTGGAGGTGTGTTGACTATTGCGTTGACTTCCTAGCTGCTCTTTCTATAGTTCTTTTCCTGGCATAGCAACTCCATATCTTTACATTATATCTTGAGACTCAGTGCTTTACTTCACCACAAAAAATGTCCTTGAATCTGAGTCAAACAGATGAATCATTTGTCTATAATTCACAAGAACGTTGCATCATACAAACTTTAGAATGGACTCTTGTGAAACGATTTGCAAGCGTAATATCTTCAGGTCCACAATAAATTAGAGGGGCCTTAACTTTAAACTATGCTTACACATTATTCAGCTTTTATTGGGACCTTCCCAAAACTGAGGTGGTTTACATTTGGCCTTTAAGAATATAGAATTGTCTTAACCAAAAACGTGATATTCCCACATGGGCTAACTTGGCAAAGCAGTGGCATTTCTTTGACTGTCCACGGCTGTATTTAGAGTTTGATTTGACTCATGTTGTCTATTTTCTCATGAGCCTCTATATTTTAAGAATGTTGCAGTTCTCTTTGAAAAGTTTGAACTCAAGTGACCCATTCATTGTGTGATCATATAATTTATTGTCGTAACCGAAGCAATTTTAAGAGTGAAAGGGAGCTATGAATAATACGCTGGGCACAGCATGATACGCTGGCCCCAGCCAGGCCTATCCAGGGCACTCGGGGATGTGTGCTCACCTTTGCTGTTCATGACCCGAGGTAGGAGACAGGGACCAAGGCCAAGGGCTGCTGCACACTCACTGCATGCAGGCCAAGGTCTGGCTTCATACCAAGCATGCTCAAGTCTTTGGTAAAAGGTCCACTCTGGCCGTGTGCAGACATGAATTGGAGGAAGTAATAGTGAAATGGGGGCCTAGTAAGGGAGGTGGTTACCCAAGGAACAGAGCGCCTGGGAAGAGGGAATGGTGGCTTGCAGGATGGTGGTAGTTGAGATGACAGAAGAGAGTAGAGGGGCTTTGCAGGGTGGAATTTATGAGTACCTGATGGATGGATGTAGAGGAGTCAGGAGGGATTTCTAGATGTCTGGGCCAAGCAACCGGGGCAGCAGGGAGCTGCTGACCCACACAGGGGATTCTGGAGGCCACGCATACCCTCCATGGTGGCTTCTCTAAGGGGGACCTTCAGCCTACAGTTCCTCACGCTCCTCCGAGACAGGTGGTATCCTGAGGACAAGACTCGCCTGTGGCAGATATGAGTGTTTCTGAGGACAATTGGGAAGACACCCTGCATACATTGCATGCTGGTTCTCAGGGTCCTGTCCTTCCTGCCTGATGCTGGGCTGCAGAACCCCCGTCGCATGGCGCAGCTCGCGCAGACCCAGGCTGTCTGTGCTCTCGTGTCTTTGCCTGGGCTGTACCGTCTGCCGGAAATGCTCCTGTCCCTTCAACTTCCCCAGATCCTGCCCTATATTTATCAAAGGGTTCTTGCTGCTCCACATCTCATCCTGCTGTAGGCAGCACCTGGGAGCAACCTGGGGTCTCAGCTCCTGCTGCAAGACCTGATGAATCCAAACCTGCTTAGCGAAAGATCTCCAAGTGATTCATCTACCCCTACATGTGTGAAAAGCACTGGAGGTAGCTCCTAATCTGCCAGTGTTCAGCTCAGGGACCACCTCCTCCAGAGAGCCTGCCTTGATGTTCCCACCCTCCCCAGCCAGCTGCAGAGACATTGGGGGGCACAGCCCCAGCAATGAGCCCTGGCCACTGTAGTAGGCACCTCTAGCTCTAGTTTCTCCACGTCCCAAGACAGTTGTTCCTCCCTGGGCTCAGATGACACCACATCCTCCTCCCTTCAGGCCCAGAGGTGAGACTACCTTTCCCCTAGTGCTAGCCCCTGGGAGCCTCACCATCTCTTGTCCAAGCCTTTATCTCTGCCCAGGAAACTGTCATAGGAAACTGTGACAGCCCAGGAAACTGTCCTGCATCAGTCTCTTCATGAACTGTTTCTTGTTGAAATCTTGTCTGATACATCAGGCAACTCTCCTTTAGCGTGAAGATAATTTAGTTGTCTTTTCTGTATGTACAAATTGTGTACATACAAATTTTTTCCTTTATTTATATAAATGTTAAAAAAACACTTTGTATCTTTCTTAATTTTACTTTTTCTTCAGATACTGACATAACAACTGAAAGCCCCTTCCCTCAACATTGGGGGTGTTGTGTGTGTGCGTGTGTGTGTGTGTGTTTGTGTGTAACAGAGAATGGGTTTGCCATCAATGGAAATCTTTTTGTTGATTATATAGTTTAGAAATGTTTAAACAACCTTGTCTTAAAACATCGATGGTTAAGAAAAATACAAAACAAGAAACAAACAGTTATAAAATATCGACTCCCCCAGATTAGTCAATAAATTTAGAACTAAACTAATAGAAATATTGGGTAGTTTGAATGGCATGTTGTTCTTAAGTTTTTTTGCATTGTTTTTAAAAACAATTAAAATTTATTCAGGTAAATATTGTCACTTGTATAGATGTACAATAACAGCTTATGGCATTCAGAAATGAACTTTATTGTTTTAAATGTCTCCACCTATCTCAAACTTAAAAGGAGAGTTTAAATAAAAACACAATACTCATACCATGTAATCTAAAGGGTCCAGTGATGAGGAATTATATTTATGAGAATTACATTGATAAGTCTATATTTTAAAGTACTAACATAAAATTATAATGCTATACCAAACTTCAAGAAACAAAAATTGTGACATCCCAAGTCACAATAGCTAAACTAAAAATAGATAAATCAAGCTCACTTTAAGGAGACAGCGCAGGCTGCTGTGTCCCGCTGTGACCCTGTGCATTCAGGGCCCTGCTGTTGGGAGAGTTGAGTGAAACCTGGTGGCCTGGGTCCCTGAGCCTCACAGCACCTCCCTCCTCCTTGCTGGGGACCTGATGACCCAGGGGACCCCTGGTACTTCTGGGCCTCTGTGGGCTATTCCTGGAGAAGGAGGAGCAAAGGATTCCCCAGGGAAAGCCTGGAACTTGTACTCCACGTCAGCCAGGATCAGCCTACTGCAATCATCTTCTTTTCTTAGCTCCTGGAGCTTTCTCTCAGTGGACAGAACTGCCCTCCAGCTTTCCTGAGCTCGTTCCTCACAGATGAGAATCTCCTTCTGATAGAAGGAAGTGGTTCTCTCCAATTCTTTGCTGATGTCTTTGGCCATCTCCTTGTAGAGGCTTCAAATCTGCTGTGTGTGTTCACGTTTCTACACACGCTGGGAAGTGTCTTCATCTCTAAGCTGTGTGTTTCCTCCTCAGATGATCTTCTCTGAAATTGCACTGTATGTTCTTGATGTGATTCAGGCAGGATTTGAAGCTTCAGCTGCATGTTCTGGATCTCACCTGTGAGCGAGGAATTTTTTTTTTTTTTGAGATGGGGTCTTGCTCTGTCGCCAGGCTGGAGTGCAGTGGCACCATCTCAGCTCACTACAGCCTCCACTTCCTGGGTTCAAGAGGTTCTCCTGCCTCAGCCTCCTTAGTAGCTGGGATTACAGGTGTACGCCACCATACCCAGCTAATTTTTTGTATTTTTAGTAGAGATGGGCTTCACCATGTTGTCCAGGCTGGCCTCGAACTCCCGACCTCTGGTAATCAGTCCACGTCCGCCTCCCAAAGTGCTGGGATTATAGGTGTGAGCCACCACACCTGGCCCAGCTGGGAATTTTCAAATTGCAAAGATGCTTTCTCAGTTTGGAGGCATTTGATTTTTCCTGTGAGCTCTCATTCATTGCATTTTCTTCCGACAATTGTCTGGCTATTTCTTGTTTCTCCTTGACTTTCACAGGACAGATTTAAGTCACCATCACCCAGCAAACTCTCTGACATATAGTTGGGCGGGCGGGGGCTGGGGGAGGCGGTCTCCATTTTCTGCTTTTCTGTTTAGCTCCGGTTTCTAGTTCTCGTCACTGTGGTCTCTAAGGAAATCTCGCAACCGCGTGGTGTCCAGGTTTTCACCTAGAGATTTTAATTGGCTCATGGTATCTTTCATGACCTGTCTTATTTGTGCATTCAAAAGTTCCAGCTTTTCTTTCGCCTCCTTTTTCTGTACTCTTTGCTTCCATCTTGTACTTTCTTGGTTGAGCACTTCTGGACTTTCTGCAAAATGAGCGTTTTCATTCAAACCACCTGTTATTTTCTTCTGAAGTTTTTCTTCATCCTCCTTTGATCCTTTTAAGATGTGTCCTACATCAGTCACTTGGGAACATTTAGGAGGCTTGTTTTTCCATGCTTTTTCCAGAAAGCCTCCTGTGTTCAGGAGGGAAGACCTCCTCAGATTTGCATTAATGGTTGACAAGCAGAGGGATTATAACGTTCAAGGTCTGGCCTCCATCAAGGGTGACTTGAAGGCTTCCTGGGCCTGTGTCTTGACTCCCATCCTTCTACGTGTTCTGGCTGCCTTCTACATGGACCTCCTGATGGAAACAGTGTTTGGCTCAGTTCTTTTCCTGTGATATAAAGTGTGTCATCTCTTGATGATTAAGATCACCACAGCAGCACAAACCAGGACCTCCCAGGGATGCCCAGGGACCCCCAGGGCTTCTCTCAAGCCATCACCAGCAGGGCAGCCCCCACCAGCTCCAGAGTGGCTGGAGAGGCATTTTGAGGAGTAGCAGCCCCTCTGTGGCTCTGCCTCTGCTTGCCAGTGGCCTAAGGGCCACAATTGACCAATCAGAACCCTGCAGAGTGTTCTGTTTCTAATGTAAACAAGTGCCTGGCAACCAGGACAATCAGCTGGGTTGGGGGAGGGGAGCCAGCCAAGTTCTAGAAACAGTGTCCCTGACTTCGCTCTGCTCACTGCACAAATAATAATATACTAATGAAGAAAAAAAAAAAATGAAAGAGAACACAAACAAATGGAAAGACATCCTATGCTCATGGATTGAAAGAATTAATATAATCAAAATGACCATACTGCCCAAAGCAATCTACAGATTCAATGAAATCCCTATCAAAATGCCAACATCATTTTTTCCCACAGAAATAGAAAAAACTGTGTAAAAGAATCTGAATGGCCAAAGCAATTCTGAGAAAAAAGAAAGAAGCTGAAGGCATCACACTATCTGACTTTAAAATATATTACAAAGCTATAGTAACCCAAATAGCTTGGTATTGGCATAAAAATAGACACAGAGTCTAATGCAATAGACAACCCAAAAATAAATCCACATACTTGCAGCCAATTGATTTTCCACAAAAGCATGAAGAGCATACAATGGGAAAAGGACACCCTCTTCAATAAATGATGCTGGGAAAAGTAGATACTCACATATAGATGCATGAAACTGAACCCTTATCTCTTACCATGTACACAAATCAACCCAAAGTGAGTTAAAAACTTGAGCATAAGACCTGAAATCATAAACTGGTAGAAGAAAACATAGCAAAAACACTTCAGGACATTGAGCTAGGCAAAAAAATTTATGATTAAGACCTCAAAAACACAGGCAACAAAAACAAAAACAGACAAATGAGACTCTATTAAACTAAAATGCTTCTGCACAGCAAAGGAAACAATCTACAAAGGGAAGAGATGACCTTTTGAATGGGAGATAATATCTGCAAACTGTTCATTTGGACAAGGAACTAATATCCAGAATATACAAAAACCTCAAAGTCAACAGTAAAAACAACAACAACAAATAATAATCGCATTAAAAAGTGGGCAAAACATGAATAGACATTTATCAAAAAAAGACATACAAATGGCTAACAGATATATGAAAAAAGAAGCTCAACATCACTAATCATGAGAGAAATGCAAATCGAAATGCAGGGAAAAGGGGACACACGGTTGATGGGAGTGAAAATGAGTGCAGCCACTATGAAAAACAGGATGAAGATTTCTCAAAGAAATAAAAATAGAACTACTATGTAACTTTAGTGTTAAGGCATATATGGGCTGTATTGTGTGCCCTCAAATTGATATGTTGAAATCCTAACCCCCAGAACCTCAGAATGACACTGTCTTTGCAGGTGGGTTATTTACAGAGGTAATTGAGTTAAAATGCGATAATTAGAGCTGGCCCTAATGCAATATGACTGGTATCCTTATAAAAAGGGGGAATTTGGACACAGAGATGGGCAAGTGACATGAAGAGACACAGGGAAAAGACGATCATCTACCAGCCAAGGGGAGAGAGGGCTGGAGCCGACTCGCTCCTCACTGCCCTCAAAAGGAACCAACCTTATAGACACCATGATCTTGGATTTCTAGCCCTGCTACTATAACAAAGTTTGTGACACTCTGTTATAGTAGGTAGTCCTGGGGAATTGATACAGGAGACAGGGCATGGGAGGTGATGACCACCAGGAGGAGCAGAGACAGACAAGGTGAAGCAAGCAAAAGGAGTGGTGTATGTGTGTGTGTGTGCACGTGTGCGTGCACATATGCACATGTGTGTCAGTGTATGAGTGTGCGTGTGTGTGCATGTGAATACATGTGTGCACACATGCACATGTGTGTATGTATGTATGTCTATGTGTGTCTCTGGATGTATGACTGCACACATGTACGTGCAAGTGGGTTGTCTGTGTGTATGTGTGTTCCTGGGATCCTGAAGTGTCTTAGTCCCAACTGCTGGGCTGATTTACAAAGACACTTAAGCATATGTGACCCCGGCCCCCATCACAGTACTGGGTACGGTGATGCCCTGTGGCTTCTTGTTGGGATGCAATTGCTGACATGCAGCAACCAGGAGCAACTGGTTATTTTGGCTCCAGCCACAGACATAGTTGAAGTGCTGGGCTCCAAGCTCCTCACTCTAGGTAGCCTGCTATGCCATTGCTTCTTTCCTCCTGGGCTGCTTCACTAGGAAGTGGCTTCCAGAAAGTGTGGACAGCCTGGCTTCCAGTGATCTGCAGATTCCCAGAGGCTGACATTGAACCATGGTTGGGATTTGCTCTGGGGTCCATGCATAGCTTGAGAAGACAGAAGCCCCAAGATATGCAAATTTGACCCAAAATACAAGTCTGATTGCTGAGGACCTGAGAATTAGAAATGAGATGCTAATTCCTTAGGACGAGCTTCATCCAGAAGGTGGGAAGGCGAGGAGCACCTGCAGCACTGTTGACAACCACCAGGGTCACGAGGAAGCCAAAGGAGGGTACCCTCTGAGGGAACGTCTAGCCACTCAGCTGAGCTCCAGCCCTCTGAGCCCTCCCCTGTTCCCAAGCCACAGTCTGCATCTCAGGCACAAGGGATCAGGGACCACGGATGAGTCAGGATAAGCCTCTCCAGTTTCTCTTTAGGGGGTTCACCTCTCCGAGCCTCAGTTTCCACATCTGTAAAATGGGCATAATAAAACCAATCTCCCAGGGTCACAGGGAGGTGTAAATGAGATGACAGATGAAAGTGAGCTTTGAAAATGGTGCCGTATTTCCCAATTAACTAATTAAATGCTTGCACTGCAATGAAAAATAACCCCTTTCAGAATCAAATTGGGTGGAGTTTACCAGCAAATCATAAAGGTGTTTCTCATCATGAGCTTTACAGGTTACAGCAGACAAGCAGTCTTTTTTTGCTTAAGAGTTCATTTTTTTGTTTATTTTTCTTCGTTCGCTCCCACCTCCATTTTCTGTCCTTCAACCAACCCACCTTCCTCCAGGCCACAGTCTTTCCTGGGTCTGTGCTTCGGACCTTATGCCTCAAGCACATCCATGCGTGCTGAGCCCCAGGTCTATGTCTGAACAGTATGAAGCCACAGACACAAACAGCTAGCAGGAGTCAGATGTGGTAATCCTGGGCAGTTTTGCCATCTGAACATGACTTTGAGAAATGGGGAGGGGACAGTTACTCATAGCACGTGGAACAAAGGCCATGTCAATTCCAGTTGCCAAGATGTCGTCACCTCAGCTATGACCAAAAATGGTCTTTCCCCTGATGTGAAATTTCAAGCGGAAGTCACATGTCCAAACTCCGCCCAGGAGTTACGAAAGAGCTGCACAATAAGGGGTTTCCCCCTGCCCTGCTTTGAGACTCACCCCTCAGTGTTACTCTTACAGAAAAGACGGATTAACATCTGGCCCAGATTATGAGATTCTTGTATCTGTTTGAACTCAACTAGTTGCCACCGGCTGCTGTACACGAGGGCTGTGTGTTCTTTGGGTAGGAGGTTCCTGGATAATTTAAAATTCAAATCAAGGGCTGTGGCCTCTGGTTTGTGGAAGGAGGAACTAGAAACTTGGAGGAGCCCCTAGATAGCATCTGGGGCAGCATTTATAATGACTTCAACCAAACATAACAGGGTTATTTTGGCCAGAGAACACCACCAGAAAACAGAAGACCAGGGTTTGAGTCTTGGTTCAGTTAAGTACTTGTTTCACCACAGAACTCTGCCCCGGGTTTCTTCTGATGAAAATGGAGACATGATTGTCCGAGAACCATATCTTCTTTGCAGACCCCCTGGCTCAAACACATCTTCCTTGGAGTGCTCTGCTCAAATAGCACCCCCACCCAGGTTACTGACTTCACACAATCTTACACCCCCAATAGATCAATCCCACCACAGCCACCAATGACCTGGCTTTATGGAGGGAAAACTGAGGCAGAGAGTGATTAAATTGCATGCCCAAGGTCACAAATAGTGCCTGACAGACCCGGTGATAGTGATAATACAAGGTCCAGATCCAAACCACGAGAAATCCTCCTGTTAACTTGCTTGATGTTTCAGGAGAGGTGATGGGGCAGCTTGCTCCCTCCACCTCTTGCCACAGTTCCTGCTCCACTTTCTCTGGCCCCCAAGCCCTGCACCCCCCCGCACCCAGCAGCCCCATTAAAGCCTAAATCATTCCCTGTGACAAGTGTCCACCATATGGAGTTCTGGAGCCCTATCAGAAAAGAAAGCTGGTAGGGTGATATGGGGGAGAGCCAGGACCTGGGGCAGGACTGACAGGAATTTAATTCTGCTTCTTCCCCACCATGGGAAAGGCGGGCAGGCAGGTCACACGACCTCATCTCCGCCCAATCTCAGTTTTGAAGATGTTCAGAAAAATGATTTCTCTAAATACTTATTTCCCTTTCCTTTCCTCTTTTCTTCTGAGTTTCAGAAAAATTGTGGCAAGACCAGGTGCAGTGGCTCATGCCTATAATCTCAGTACTTTAAGAGGCCAAGGCAGAAGGACTCCTTGATTCCAGGAGTTTGAAACCAGCCTGGACAACATAGGGAGACCCCTTCTGTACAAAAAATTTAAAAATCAGACAGGTCTGGTGGTGCACGCCTGTAGTCCCAGCTACTCAGAAGGCTGAGGTGGGTGGATCACTTGAGTCCAGGAGGTTGAGGTTACAGTGGGCCGTGATCATGCCACTAAACTCCAGCCTGGGCAACAAAGCAAGACCCTGTCTCAAAAACAAGTGGCAAAATATACATTTTTGGTATCCTAAAACAGATTTGGAATTGGACTGGAGCATGGAAAAGAACAAAGAAGGATGGCAGGAAAAGGGCTTTGAGAGTATCCATTTCACCCTGTGTGAAGGAACTTTTCTTTATCATGCAGACTAGACAATTCTTTTTGTTTTAAATAAGAAATGCTTCCTCCTTACCTGGCTATGAAAAGGTCAGAAGACTGGAAGCACAGACACTGGATTCGGGAGGCCAAAGGCTAATTTTCCCTACTTTCGCTTCGTCCTCCTGAGGTCCACTACTTTTGCTCTGAGTGAGCCTCTCTTCTTTCTAGAACAATTCTCAAAATGTGCCCCACAGACTCTGAGGTCGCTGAGAGCCTTTCAGAAGGATCCTCATGGTTAAGACTATTTTTACAAGGATACAAATCCATGCTTGACTTTTTGACATTTGCTATGATGGTACAAAAGCACAGGTGGTTTTTCCATTGTAGTGCTGAACCAGAATCACGTGAACTGGAACAGTTGCACTAAACTGTACTGACAGTCACTGTGTCACTGCACTCTCCACCACCACCATGCACTGGCAGAAAAAAAGAAAAGAAAAATACCAGTTTCACTCAAAAAAAAAATTTTTTTTTTTTTTTTAAAGACAGAGTCTCACTCTGTCACCCAGACTGGAGTGCAATGGCGCGATCTCAGCTCACTGCAACCTCCGCCTCCCAGGTCCAAGTGATTCTCCAGCCTCAGCCTCCAAAGTAGCTGGGACTACAGGCATGCACCACTGCATCTGGCTAATTTTTGTATTTTAGTAGAGATGAGGTTTTGTCATGTTGGGTAGGCTGGTGTGAGCCACCACACCCGGCCTCAAAAATACTTGTGTGAAGCAGTAAAAACTAATTTTTACTAATGGAACATACATCTTTTTAATTTCTGTGCAATAAAATGGAAAGTACACATAAAGAACTGGTCTGCATACATACTGAAATAGGTGATTGTTCTAAGGAAATACAGTTGTGTATTTGAGTTGCAAGCTAAACTATCCACTGTATTCATGAACATCACTTGTATCTGAGAGAATACCTGGCAAATTATTCTGATTTGGGTATTTGGCTGGTACTTCCTCAAAAACAAATAAAGTGAGTCTGTCGCTTCCCCCTCCCACCAGCAAAATAAACTTAGGGATATTTGTTGCTGATTATAAAATTTGAGGTTTCCAGTGAAAATTTGGATTTTAAAAAATTGGTATCCACCACTGTGAGTTTGATAGATTCCCAGTACTTTTCTGATGTGATTTGTGGTGATATTAAGTAGTGTAATTGTTTAATATTATATTTTGAAATGTGTTAACATGTTGAAGCAATATTTTCCAAATGACCAGTGCAGGATGTTACAAAATCATACATGGGTAAAAGATCTACTCAAAGTGCAAAGTAGATCAATGGAATTTAATGTAACCTTAGGAAAGTTCATTAATATGATTTCATACCTGAATCGCAACTAAGGAGTTATACTTTGTTAAGTTTTGGCATAGTAAAGAAAGAATATCTACAATTATCTGAAACAGCCTTAAATGCTCCTCCTTGTTTCAGTTATGTATCTGTTAGGCCGGATTTTCTTCACATTCTCTATCAAAATATATGTGAAGAGACTGAATGCAGGAACAGAAGAATCCAACTCTAATACTAAACCAGACATTAAGGAGATTTGCAAATGTGAAACAATGCCATGCTAACTTTTAAAAACATAATTACTTTTCACAATAAAAAAAATGCTGTTAATGCCAATACGTAAAATTATTTTTAAATGAATTCTTTTAAAATTTACCTTAATTTCTAATATGGAAGTCATTGGTAGATATAACCAGTAGAGTGCTGGTAAATGTTTAACAATCAGCACTCTGGGGGAGAAAAGGCCCTCACTTGTAGTGTCTGCTGATTCCCATGGTGTAAATACTCTCATCATGCCCCATCTCAAGCTACCTTTACTGATGTGGTGGTGGGAACAGACATGTAGCTCTCGGGAGCACACAGTGAGCTGGCTCTAGCACACCAATGAATATAACCCACATAAGCTTTTTGGCATACTCACTAATTTTGAAGCATGTAAAGAGAACAAATTTGAAAATAGGTGTCCTAAGACCACCATCACCTTACCAATGTCAGACTCCACTGGGGACAGAGTGTTCTCTCAGTTCCAAAAGTACTTAAACCTCAAATTCGAATGTGCTTAATATAAACATCCTAGAATCTCTCCTCAGTTATCTCTGCCAAGCTTCTGGCAAAGACATTTGAATCTTTCTAACACCTTCTTAAAAGAATGTTTTGCTTTGAAGGAGTACTTTTTGGGAATTCTTTTAGGAAGGGCTCAGAGTTGATTCCAATTTGGGTTGTGGCTTCTAAGTCACTTGTGTATAAACTAGTCAAACAGACTTGCTGCTTGACGATGGAATGTTTTGGGTAGAGAATGGATCTGGGGTTAACATCCTTCCTCCAACTCCTTCATGCTGGGTGTGGAGAGGAAGAACGAGGACTATCACAAGGAGTTTATATAAACAAAATACTTTATTATTGAGAGAGTAAAGGCCCAATTACAAAATTTTTATCCTTAAGATCTGTTTATTACCATGCCAATGGTTTATAAGGACTGTAGTTTCCGTAACTATTAGGTCGAACCCCATGAAACTCCTTCTTTGTAGATAAAAGCCAGTCTAATATTGGCAATTTCACGTGGTTCAGCCTCACATACAATGAGCCAATGCCTAGGATTCTTTTGGCAGCAAGACGTTCCCAGTCACATGTCTGTTTATATTATAAACAGATGTCCGAGTGATAAATACGTCCCACTTGAGAAAAACATCCTGTGCTTAAGTATACTGGGAACGGTCTTTTGTGGGTATTTAGGCATCGCAGCTCTGGCTTTGCTCTTCCCAGCTTGCCCGGCCACCCGATTCCTCAGTTGCATCACAGGAGGATTTTTTACAGATGTCAGCCACCGGTCCAAGGCCACACAGCTAGTAAACAGACAAGCCCATCGGACTTTGAAACCAACTTGACCGGGTCATTTACAAAGGCCAGGAATACCCATGACTCAGGTGCTCTTTTGAAATGACTACAAAAGTCTCCATCTTGATCAAAACGTTTTCTCCAAATGAATGGCTCTGATGCTTTCTCTTTCCCATCTTAAGTACCCGCTCTGTGCCTCAGAATAGTCTGTGTCCAAGAAAATAAGAATCACGTCATCTTGCTGTGGACACTGAGCAAAAAGGAGCAGCATGCTATTAAGATGGTTTGAGACACACGAGTGCACAAAGATGGAACAAACTGTACCTCGTTCAAGAGGTTTCATCAAGACCCCCATCACCCCCCATCCTTCAGCTCTGTACAGTAACTTTAACTTTACATGGAGCTGAGATAAAAATAAAGCTTTCTTACAAATTACATTTTTTTTCCAGTGAATTACTTTTGCAGTAAAAATAGCTGCTACATAAATCCCTCCTGATCTCTGAAAAGGAGTTGCATATTTCCAAAAATAGTATTCTTATTTTAATCATACAGAAGAACGTGGAGCACAGGAAGGAAATGGCTGGGTGGTCAGGGAGAGGTGAGCTGTTGGAGAAACACAGTGAAACTAAAAAATAAAATCCATTTTGTGTATAAACTGACTTAAAGGCATGCAAAGTGGAAAACATATGCCGTTTGTCAAGAAAAATACTGCTTTATAGCTTTTACTTTACAATTAAAGGAGAAAGCAGAGGCCAGATATAACCCCAGATAATAACATTTAAGTTTCTTATAAAAACTCCCAAATGTACAGTCCTTGCCAGACAACCAAGGCAAGAAAACCCCCAAAAAACAAAAACAAAAAAACCACAAAAAGCAGGGATGACCCCCCCATAGGCCTTATCCCTGTAAGTCTATTAAATGTAAATAATACACACTTTACAACTTCTCTTAGTCGGCCCTTGGCAGATTAAATCTTTGCAAAATTCCGTATGTGCTACTGAAAAATGAAACAAAACCTCGGATGTCTGAATTCTTATTTCAAATACAGTTATATAATTATTTTAAATTACAATATACAATTTCTGTTAAATAGAACTGTTAGGGGATTCTGAGAACAATTATAAGATTATAATAATATATACAAACTAACTTCTGAAATGACATGGTTGTTTCCTTCCCACCCTCCTACCCTCTCAAAGAGTTTCTGCATTTGCTGTTCCTGGTTGCAAAAGGCAAAGGAAAATCTAAAAATAGTTTGTGTGTGTCCACGACATGCTCGCTCCTTTGAGAATCTCAAACAGTCAGAACCATCCCGACCCACGGCCTGCCAGGCGCCAAGATGGCTTCCCGGTGCCTCCTTCTCGACCATTTTCATTTAAAAGCACTATGAGTAGAATCAGCTGTGCCGTCGCTGCCACAAGCGAGGCAGCCTGGTCAAGAGGCGTGGTTTGGGATGCAATAAGGCCACTGCTTCTTGGCGACTTTCCTAGACGTTTTCAATCCTGCCTTTCCTGGGTCCTCGGAGCAGGTGGTCAGGATGGGCTTCCCACTCAGTCCACCAGCCTGGGGCCGGCTCAGGGCGGTCCTGGCGACCTCAGTCCTCCGTGTCGGGCTGGACGCCCAGGATGGCGTGCAGTTCCTCGGGCGTGAACCCCAGCAAGTTCTGGAGGTCGCACACGAAGCGGTACACGTAGCGCTTCCCCGACGTCTTGTGGATGATGTTCTTGTCGTAATAATAGCGTAAGCCCCGGCTCAGCTTCTCGTAGTTCATCTTGGGCTTATTTTTCCTCTTTCCCCACCGGCGGGCCACCTTTGGTGAACACAGATGGAAAAGAGTTCAATTCCATTTGTCAGTGAAGAAAAAGTGAATGACATTCCTCCCTGATTATGATTCTGAGGCACATTCACCCTAGAGAGAACTTGACACCTACACAAGGTCCGCAGGAGGATCTTTTGAGTACCGAGGAGTACCTCTGAGTACCTTTGAGTACCTATGGCAGGGGCACTGTGTCCCCAGGGGGCAGAACCAGTGGGGAGTGAGGTCCCTGCTCTCTGGCCCCAGCTCAGCAAAACCTCCTGGGAGCCAAGGGTTCAGAGCCAGGAGGGTCCTGAGACAAGGGAAATGCTGGTGTCACCCACCCTCCAGGATTCTATTCCAACTACTGAAGTTAACAGGTGCCGGCTGGGATTCTGAGCTGCGTGGTATACTCATTCCTCAATGCTTGTCTCTCAAGGGAACTGGGGGTGGGGCGGGAGTGGTGACAGATTATGCTTTCTGGTGCCAGAGACCTGGGGCTTCTCTCTAATGCTTTTCTGGAGGAGTTGGTATCCCACCTGTCCTTGGCCTTCTCCTTCAGACAGGGCTCCTGGTTCTAACCCTGCAGGGCTGGGGTCAACGCTGCTGGGCTCAGCTAAGGAGCAGACAGAAAGCCGGCTTGGGCCACATGAGGCTTATTTCCCCAGTGGACAAGGACAGCCTTTCTAAGGCATTTTCAGATGGTTGGCAGAGAACCTCAATTTGCAGCTTGGGCCTCTTGATCAGACAACCGATCAAGACAGTGAAATCTGTGCAACGCCCTTGTACAAAGCATACCCAGAAAACACTATACACATTTCCCTACAAAGCATGACTCCACTTCCATTTTCCCAACAGTCAAGGATGCCTCACGTAGAAAGATTCTCATTAGTACTGGTGAACCCTTTTTTTTGGTGCCCAAAGAACTGAGTTTTTGAACCCAACCAGGAAATCAGGTTTTCAAACCCAGAGATTTCCCAGGGCTCTGGCCATACCTCATCGGGGTCGGCGAGCTTAAACTCCCATCCGTCTCCAGTCCAGCTGATGAATGACTGGCAGGATTTGTCAGATAGCAGCTCCAGGAGAAACTGCCACAGCTGAATAGGTCCACTTCCTGTGGGGAGAGGGAGACGGATCATACCCTTTCACAGATGTAAAATACAGCAAGGCTTCAACCATCCTAATTGTACATGCTGATTTAGGAATGCAGATCCAACTCTCTGAATGGGGTTCCGATGTGACACTCAAGGGTGGCACTCAAGGTGTTGGTGACAGTACTAAGTGTTTTAATGAGATGGGGCTGGGCACCAAATGTGAGTTCCTCCTCCGCACTGCCTACTCCTAGAAAATAAGGTCATGAGACGGGACACCCTTCCCCTTGATTGCTAGGTTTATTCTTTCTGGAAGAAAGTTTAGGGCCACCAACTCTTGGCATTAAAATTCCCCATCTGGTTTAATTGTTCCTTATGTAAAAACCTTCAAGGTTTATTTCTAGAAACACCCAGTGGGGCAGAGATGGGGGTGGCTGAAGGGGTGTTTCATCACAGAATGAGGAGTGTCATACGTGGGATCCCATGCCACCTTCCTGCCAAATGATCATGTGTAAATTGCTTAATGTGAGCCCGGTTTACTCAGTAGCCACGTGGGGTCACATTCATTGCCTCACAGCCTCTGTCTGGTGAAGCATGCAAAGCAAGTGTCAGTGTGGTCCTGTTCTAAAGAGGAGGGATAAGATGCGGCTCAGAGGCCAGGTGCCTTGTCCTGGATCACACACCCATCACAGCAAAGAGGAGAAAAGCCTAGATCTTCCGATCCTAAGCCCAACCTCTTTCCACCAAATAGCTCTTCCTCAGAAACGCAATGGCCATTATCAATAAAACTTTGCTGTAAAGCACGGGACAGGCCTTCTAGAACCAGAGCTGTGTGACCACCGATAGCTGTCTACCTGTGAGCCAATTTCCCCATCTGTAAAATGGCCTCATACCACTTCCATGCCAGGCTGTCCTACAGACTACAGACTGTATGCCTACTTAACCACAGAGCTGTCAGTCACTAAACAGAAACTTACGTTACTATTAAAATGAACCACACTAACGTTATGGCTGTTTATTCTTCTCAGGCCCTGAACTCCCAATAATGAAAGCGAGAATAGCTTTCACACACTCTTTCCGTGTACTTTAATACATTTACGTGGCTGCTTGTTCTTAGACGACAGGAAAAGAATGAATGCCTCAGTATCTTTATTTTAAATGTATCAGAGTTTTTTAAGTTAGGTAATTTCAATCCACAGTGGCTCCATATGGTCAAAAAAAAAAAAAAAAAAAAAAAAAAGCACATTTAAGGACACACGAAGCCAGTGAAAACAAAGCCCCAGTATTTTTGCTAAAGTACTGGAAATATCTGTTTCTAAAAGCAGCTTTAATATTTGTCCTGTGCCTAGAATAGCTCTCACCCAAACCTCAAAAATAAGAGTAGATAGATTTTAGAAGCAAGAAAAGGTAAACAGTGCCCATATTATTTGAGACTGGCTCTGCTGCCCCTCCCTAAGCCAGTTTACATTCTTTGATTCTTGGAGTGGGTGAGTCAGAGCTGAAGACTGCATAGGCTACGCCCCCTGCTCCAACTACTCTACAGAATGTCCCAGGTGGAAGGAGTGGCCTGTCGATTTTCATTCACTCCATGGAGCTCTGTGTACATGAAAATTCCACCCAGTGTGGCTTTTTTCGAATTCAGAGATACGGTAAGCCATGCATAAAACACGGAGTGTAGAGCACTTGTGTGCCTAAGCTTAGAAAACACCCTCGGTGAACGTGGTACTGCGGCTCGAAAGGAAACAAGGGACAGGACCCAGGAGACTGGGCGGCCAGGCTCCCGGAGAGCCACACGCACCTGTGAAGCCGGCCAGCACGGCTGCAGGTATAACTGGTTTGCCTTGCTCCACCGGGTCGCTCCTCTCTTGGATGTAATCCTTGAAAGACATGGTTGGCTTATTGAGGCAGAGAGACTGGCTGCAGTCATCTTCGAAGCTCTCGAAGGAAGGAACCCGTTGCACATCCAGCAAGGACGACTGGCTGTTCCAGGACTGCAGGAGGGAATCTGAGCTCTCGAAGCTGTCTGCACCGTTCTCAGGGGAGTCATGGTCTTTGGGCGTCCCTGGCAAAGACAACCAAGCACATACTTTGATTCCTCTAGGGCACCGTTGGTCTTGGGCACGACCACAGCATCACCAACCACTACCAGTGCAATCATGCACCTGCTGGTGTAGAACCACTCAGACTTCTCAAAATGCTCTCTACTCAGGTGCCTATTCCTTAGGGTAACTATGCTACACAAATCCTATCTTCCATCAACAGTAGAATGAATAAAATTCTTATAATGGAATACTATACAGCGATGAAAAAGAACACATAGCTGCTACATCCAACAACATGCATGAATCCCAGACCTCATGATGAGTAAAAGACAAACACAAAAGAAAACATACCGCATGATTCCATCTATGTAAAGTTCAAGAAAATCAAAACCTAATCCATGATGATAAAAGTCAGAATGGTTCCCTTCTGTGGGGGGATGATATTGCTGGGAAGGGGTACGAAGGAACCGTCCAGGTTACTGGAAACTTCTCTATCTCCATCCGGATGGTTGTTACATAGGTATACATACGTACACAAATTCAACCAGCCATATGACCTGAGATTTGTGCACTGTATTTATGTTACATCTCCATAAAAAGAAATGCCACATTCCTGCATCACCACCATAAATATCCCGAAGCGTGGAGAAATCTGGCTGTGAGAGCAGGGATTGTGTTTTGTTTACTCAATGCCTGCGGTACCTGGGCCAGCACCTGAAACATATTAGGGGTATGCTTGTTGGAAATCCACTTAGAACATGGGCTTTGACCTCCTTCTGTAATGGCTGAACCCAGGAAGTATTTATTAAGAGGTTCATGACAGCTCTGGGGTTCTCAGAATCAAACCAACAGCCTTGTTGAAAGATGCTTCCAATCTTACCAGAATTGTTGGTGAGCAAATTCAAGTTGCTGCCTGGGAAGTCCTGACTGACAGAGCAGTAGGTGACGCTGACGGAGCTGAGCCGAGACTTGGGGAACATCTGAAACTCCTGCTCAGAGCTGAGTACGCTGGGTGTGGAGGCCGGACACATGCTGTCCAGGAGGCCGCCTTTGGGGTAATTCTGTGTCTGCATTCCGTAGGGCGTCTGCTCCGTGCCAAAACCTGGGACAGAACAATCGGACGACAGAGCTCTTAAAGTCAGTATTACCACAGTAACTAACCCCTCAGAGCCAATGACAGGTGAGCACTCCGCACACTCCAGCCCTCTGCAGAACCTCAGTGGACACCCGGGCTTTGGTGGGGGTCTGTCACCAAGCCTTCTTCTCAAACCTTTCATCTTCTCAACCAGCAGCCCTTTGCCAAAATGACTGCAGCCTTTGTAGGCAGGACTCAATGTTCCTATTTCTACAACCCTAGTGCTTTCATGGGACCCTCAGGAGGACAGGGCTCACTGGCTCTTGCAGCTTCCGAGGAGAGTAAGGCTCAGAGAGACGAGGTGACGTGTCATGCACTGTGTGATGCATAAGGAGCAGAGCCAGGCCACGAACCCTGTGTGCTGAGGCACAGCCCACTCTGCTGTCCGCTCCTTCATCACACTGCTCCTGTCTCTGTTCATTGCAGAATCATTTATTTTCTGGAGAGGGAAGGAAGCTCTCTGACTCTGATTCAGACTCAGGCAGGCACAGGGTGTCTCACTGTACCACGTTCAGAAAGACCCCCGGAGCAGGAAGCCCCCAGTGGGGCAGAGAGGTGGGCTTCACTGGGTCCGAATGGTGGAGCTGGGGCCAGAGAGAAAACACTGGGCCGGACCAACACCACCCAAGCCTTCTGTTCCAAGGAACCCTCCCACGCTGGCCTGGCCAGACCATGTGTCCTCCCCAGTACCAGCAATCGGAAGAAAGGACCTAGATTCCATGACAGCTCTTTAAGCTCCCAAGTTCAAAGCCAGTTTACAAATTGCTTCCCACACACTCTGTGCCCGCCGCCTCTTGTTTGCTACACTAGACCAACAGGTGGTGACTGCGGTAACCAGCTCACTTCGTTCTGCTCCTTGCTCTAAGAATTGCCTGGACTAGTACTAACAGTGCTGACCTATGGAAGATCGTGTGAGCCACTTAAGCAATTGTGAATGTTCTAGTGGCCATATTAAAAAAGCAAAAAGAAACAGGTGAAGTTAATTTTCTTATTTTACTTGGCCTCATGTAGCAATTATCATTTCAATATGTAATCGATACGTTAAAAATTATCAGGGAGACATTTTATATTCTCTGTTTCATACTAAGACTTCCAAATCTAGCGTGCATGACTATACTCTTCCTACACATCTCAATGTGGACCAGTCACATTTCAACAGCTTATAGCTCAACCACCCACGTGTGGCCACCATGAGAGACACACACAGGTCTAGGTGGCCCCTTAGGAGCCTACAGCAGAGAGTCCAAGTCTACTGGGGAGACTGAAGACCAAGTTCTTAAGGGCAGAATCAGTCGGACTGACCTATTGTATTGCTGTTAATCCAATGAGGAACGGAGGTGAGGTGTGAATTTTCTTCATATTGATCTTCTGTCTTTTCTTGGTTTTCTGAAAAGCAGACACAGGAGACATAAGATGGCAGATGTAGGTGAAAACTACACAAGAACAAATTGACTTTCTGAATTCCTGTGAGACGATAATTTTAGAATGATGACATGCATGGAGTGCTTCACATTTAATCTCATGGCGCTCCATGTCCTGCCTGTCTTTTTCAAAACACAAGAGAAAGCAACCCATTTTTCTAATTACTAAAATACATTTTCCAAAATGAATGATGTCATTGGCAACATTAAATTTTCTATTGCAAAAGGTCCAGATGGTGTATTGAATTCATTCATGCATTCAAGAAACAGTTAAGTATTTATGAAATGCCATCTGTACCAGAGGCTGCATACAGGAAATTAATAAAATGGATGGTGTCTGCCCCCGTGAAGCTTACAGTCCCATTGCTTCCAAACCTGCACGCTTCCCCAGGGTGTAGGAGGTCTCCAGGGCTGTGGGAGTCTGGGATGGCTAAGACAACTGCCCAAGAACTTTGAAAGGGAAAAGGTTTGTGCACTGTGTATACACACTTAATACGAATATATTACAAAGTATACGTGCACCTGGAAACTCAAACACACACAAACTCACAGGCCCGAGGAATGGCAAAACAGGCCCAATTTGCCAATGAACAGATCACCAGAAACTTGGTAGAAAAGCCCTGTCCAAGTTCAGAAAAAATGAGGGTCTTTAAAAATGAGTTTCCGGCCGGGCGCGGTGGCTCAAGCCTGTAATCCCAGCACTTTGGGAGGCCGAGACGGGCGGATCACGAGGTCAGGAGATCGAGACCATGCTGGCTAACACGGTGAAACCCCGTTTCTACTAAAAAATACAAAAAATTAGCCGGGCGAGGTGGCGGACGCCTGTAGTCCCAGTTACTCGGGAGGCTGAGGCAGGAGAATGGCGTGAACCCAGGAGGCGGAGCTTGCAGTGAGCTGAGATCCGGCCACTGCACTCCAGCCTGGGCGACAGAGCGAGACTCCGTCTCAAAAAAAAAAAAAAAAAAAAATGAGTTTCCCTGGCCCTCAGAAGCCGTAACTAAAAAAAGTTAGCTGTTGAATCCTAGGTGGTTTTGAGATTCTGAGTCTATAGTTGATGCTAAAATTCAGTGTGTTTAAAATCAGTCAGGTGAGGACTAGTTCCCTGAATTCTATAAACGTGCTTTCTTTTCCTTCCTCCCTCCCTCCCTCCCTCCCTTCCTTCCTTCCTTTCTCTTTTCTCTCTCTCTCTCTTTCTTTCTTTCTTTCCTTTCTCTCTCTCTTTCTCTCTTTCTTTTGACAGAGTCTCACTCACACAGGCTGGAGTACAGTGGTGTGACCTCGACTCACTGCAACCTCTGCCTCCCGGGTTCAAGGGATTCTTCTGCCTCAGCCTCCCAAGTGTCTGGGATTACAGGTGTGTGCCACTATGCCCAGCTACTATTTTTATTTTTTGTATTTTTAGTAGAGACGGGGTTTCACCACATTGGCCAGGCTGGTCTTGAACTCCTAACCTCAAGTGATCCGCCTGCCTTGGCCTCCCAAAGTGCTGGGATTACAGGTGTGAGCCACTGCACCTGGCCTTCTTTTCTTTTTTAACTCAATGTGTTTTAAACATTGGTCTCCCTGCTATTTTAAGTTTTGAATCAAGACTTTCTCTGTATTTGGTGAGATTTCTACTGATCAATGGCCAGTTTCTGTACAATACGATAGCATGTAAATATATATCAATTTCTCACTTGTTTAAAAACATACCCCACCCCCCTCAACAATCCTCAACATCCAAAATACGTTCCATTTGGATGTAGGAAAATTTACGTAGAATTCATAGGGTTTATGTGAGTAAAGGCTCCCTTTCATTAAAGCTGCCATATCTTTTAGCTCTGTAACGTGAGCTCAGAAGACGTGGGAATTCTCGCCTGTCCTACATATCTGAGTCAACATGGACTCCCGTGATGAATAGAGCCAGCAATAGAGAACAATTTAGTGACTAAGGCTACTGCCTTGTGGCTATACCTGATGCTATACACACACACACACTCACATAAAGTGGGATAAAAATCTATAATCACTGCCATATATCTGACTCACTTGAGTGGCATTTTGAGGCAAGGTACTCTATGTCATTACAAGTGGCAACCCTAAGGTTGAAGAACACCCACGTGACTTTCCCAATCAGTCTTCCCGGCCACAGCTCATCCTGGACAAGGAGAAGCAAGACATTCAGCTAGTACCTTTGATCATTTGCTCCAGATGTTCCCAGAGAATGTCACCCACAAAGTCAGGTGCCAGCTCCAGAAAGCGTTCCTTGCCAAGGTTACACAGCATCTGGCCATTCATGCCGAACCTCTGCAGATTCACGTTCACCAGACTGAACTCATTGGTGGCCCAGAGAAGCCACTGGCATACCTGTTGCTCACTCCACAGCCAGGGGTCTACCAGGAGAAAAGAAGAGAGAGAACACGTGAGGTAAAAACAATGGAAAGGTAGTGAGACCACTGTCATCCCTCATTTATGCACCAAGTCCCAACATATACCAGAACCCGTGAATGAGCAAGACACCACGATGACACGTCACCATTCTGCCATGACCAGGCACATTCCAAGACACCAGTAACGTGTCCTTCTACTATATATTTAATGAGTTCTGGATCAAGTCTTCGGTTGACTGGGGTGAAACAGAAACTGGCTCAGGTTAACGACATCTATGCTACTCTTTGCAGAATACCCCAAGCAAAAGCTTAACAACAAGTCAAGATCAAACCACTGCTCTCAAGCTGGTTCTTCTCACCCAGTGCGGGCTCAAGAAAGCAGTACTTACTTTTCGGAATGCCGAGGCGCCGCTGTTCCTTTTTGAAGCCACTGAAGGTAGCTTTTAAGGCTTGACTCATCACAGCCTTGCTGCACGGGGTTAACAAAGGCAACTCGCAGTTGGCCGAGTCTGGAAGGAAAGCCCCCACGGGGACATTAGGACTTCAAGTTGGTGATATCAGGTGGAGATTTGGGAGAGACATCTTAGTTTTTGGAAAAGAACAATTTTGATCTCACACCTTGGCATGATTCCTTAAAACAATATAACTATTAACAAAAAAACTTTTCTGACTACAATTGAGAAAATATATGTCTCAGAACTATACTTTTTAAAAAAAATCATAAAACTCAAATTTGATTCTATTTTGCAAAGTGTCACAAAGCAGTTGTGCGTAGGGAAACCTGCTAAGTCTATTTTAAAATTGTAGGCAATGAAAAGAATTGCATGGTTTCTGGTCAAAAGGCTGAAGGGACTGTATCATTTGGAAGTTACTTCCGTTAAACTAGGCATGGAGCTGAGAAGTGAGTGTGACATGAATGTGCCCCACTTAGCCCGGTAATGGAACCACACCTTCCGTTTTTATTGAAAACAATCTTCTGCAGACACCCTCAGCAATTTCAAGAATGATAAATGGCTGCCATGCAGTGTTATGCGTACGCCAGTGTGTGCGTTTTAATTAATTTTCTGGTCTGTATTCTCAGCACCTACTTCATATGACAGTCATCTCTGGCACGTTTCCAACTAATAGCTGTGTCACAGTAATTGTGCGAACATTATCTGACGTGCTATTCCTTTAAGAAGAATAAACAATGACACGAAGAACTACAGAAAGAAATACAGATGGGTAAGGATTACAAAGAAACAATGTGTTGCCCCCAAAACTCAGGGCAGGGGAGATGATTTAACTAATGATGCAAACCCAAATTACAAGTTTGGGTGTGTTTTAATGTCTACTCTTCCGTCTGTTTTCCAGGGCAGAGGAGGGAGATGAGGACCTGCTTGCTAATGTTGAAAACATCCAGGAGGGACAGCTCAGGGGTTCCCCTGCAGTTTTCTAACAGTGGCTCACTGGGGGGCGTCTGGCAGTCAAGACATCAGAATCCACATCAGAATCACCAAGTTGATACAAATGAAAACCTGCCTTCTGGTTATTCATATCAAAGACTCCAGATATCAACATTTCTCGCTTAGGAACTGTCATCTCTTTATTAACAGGACTACTTAGGAAAATCATGCACAATTTGTCAAGTCTGAGGAACAAATTACCATGAGAAATGGAATCCAAGCCTGTTGGCACTTCTTGCAGTGTTTGCTCTTCATTTAGAGAAGGAAAAACAGCAAACAGGGACCCGTCAAAGGTGTCAAAGGCTGGCTGGCGCTGCAAAAACAGATGGAAAAGAAAATGGAAATACAATATTTAAACTGATTTAATTACCTATTATAAAAGTGGTCCGTGGGCAATCCTACCCATATTCCCTGTTTCAACTGGCAATTTTGAAGCAAACATGGAATCAACCAGTCAGTCCTCAAAACAGACTTGTAAAATGGTCAAAGTGACTGAAAGGATTCTATTTTACTGTGGATTATTATTATTATTTTTTGAGACAGTCTCACTGTGTCACCCAGGTCAGAGTGCAGTGGTGCAATCTTGGCTCACTGCAACCTGCACGTCCTGGGTTCGAGCGATTCTCCTACCTCAGCCTCCCGAGTAGTTGGGACTACAGGCACCCGCCACCACGCCTGGATAATTTTTGTATTTTTAGTGGAGACAGGGTTTCACCATGTTGGCCAAGCTGGTCTCAAACTCCTGACCTCTTGTAATCCACCCGCCTTGGCCTCCCGAAGTGCTGGGATTACAGGCATGCGCCATGGTGCCCGGCCACTATGGATTTATTTAAGTAACCTCACAGAGTCAGAGTGACTGGGAATTTATTTTAGTGGCCTAATCCACTTAAGTTAATATATTAAATACACAAATCTAAAAATAACAGAATCTTAAAACGGTGTCAAGAGGAGCCTCAGAGATCCCTTTACCAAACACCTGACCCTCCTGTTACATCGAGGAAAATTCAGTGAGGCTGTGTGTGTAAGAAAAATGACGCTTGACGAGGCTGTCTGAGCACAATGCAGTTAAAAGGCAAATGACCGGATAAAAACTGAAAGTCAAACAATGAAATACACTACTTTATCTTTGGAAGCATTTATTTTGAAATGTTGGCCATGAAACAATTTAATTGAAACCAGAGATGCTTTTCCACATCAATTCCAATGGTTTAGAAAATAGTAATACATGACAAAATTCCTTAACGTTTCATTTTATAAAAAGTAAAGTGTCTTAAAAATGAACCCTCGCTCCCTGCTCCCCACCCCCGGCCAGGTGGGGTGGCGTATGCCTATAACCCCAGTGCTTTAGGAGGTTGAGGCCAGAGGATCACTTGAGCCCAGGAGTTCAAGTCTGCGGTGAGCTACAATCAAGCCACTGTATTCCAGTCTGGGCAACAGATAAGGACCCTGTTGCTTAAAACCAAAAACCAAAAAACAAACAAAACAAAACAAAAAAACCCAAATCACCTACTAAGGGGAAAGATTTCCAAAGGAAATAGATTTAAAGCTAAACTAAACTATCTGCAGAAGAGGAGAGACACAGAGAAAGATAAAACCTTACACGACGTCGATTTCTGATCATCTTACATAACATTTATGAAAGAAACAGCTTTTAATATAAGACTCGTTTGTAAGTAACAGATAATGTCTGGATTCATCATCGCCTAAATAGGAACACGTGAAGAAAGACTCTATTTTTCCAACATAAGCTGGAAATCCCATGTTATGTGTAATACAATGACCCATCTGTTGAGTCATCAATAAGAAAATGTGTAACACATTTACAAATAAAATTGGTTACCCGCTTTCTTTGTGGAAATGCAGAACAATGAATGACGCATTACCAAACAGGGCAGGCAGAGGCTGGAGCCCAGCCCAAAAAAAATCCGAGTCAATAATGACCAACTGCCTGAGATCTACCAGGAAAACCAATCAATCAGGCAAGTGCAAATTACTCATCTGGATTTATAAACTACTTTAGAGCAGAGTTAATTTTGATGAAACCTCCAATAAACTTTTAAAGTTCCCACGAGCATTGCCCAGGCGACTAAGAAATGCCTTTCCTAACTGTAAATTCTATTTTTTTTTAAAGCCAGGAAGCCAAAAGACAATACGAATCTGTGCTTCCTATTTCAACACATCCATTTCAGCAATAACTGTTTCTTTTCCATATCCAGAAACCGCATAAGCATCGTCAAATTATTTGAATTAATAGAAGCATTTTTCTTAGGGGTGTGGTTTCAACTTAATACCATGATTTCTTGTACCACTTCTGCCATGCTTAAAATGTCTGGCCAAATCAAACAAGCAAACTCACTAGGCTGAAGTGTGATGACCTTTAGAATACTGCAGAAAGGACTGTGCTGAGTTTTAGCTCTTTGGGTCACATCAGACAAATAACCTCAGTCATGACATACAAAGGAAAATGTAATATGCCAGAGACGTACATCATCATTATGCAAGACGCTAAGCTTTGAGGAGGCCAATTTTAAAATCATGCTTCTGAAACATGTTTACTACATAATGCTGAAAACAATCAAATCTTGCTGTCATATTTGGAGAAGACAAGTGGGAAATTACCAGTTTGTGCTGCTAAAGTATGTTCCCAAAAGGAATGATGAGAGAAGCTACACAAAATGTTTATGCAGCAGAGACGGCGCTTTCATTTTTCATCTGGCTTTTGGTTTAACATAAGTAGGCCTGCTTGTTCTCTGCACCAGTAACAGGCTACCTACAATTCCATGACTGCCGCCCTTTCTGATAGGAGCTGCAGCAGTTGGGTCTGTCTGCCTCTTCTCTCTCATTTCAGTTCTTAAACAGCTTCCCATCCATCAAAGAAACTCCTGGGTAGACGGAAAAGGCAGCAGAGACAGCCTCTCCAGCTGTTTTCTTGGGAGTTATAGGATTTTCACCTGGAAGGAGCCTCAGAAAACAAACTATAAAGGCCTTTGGCTTCATATTGTGGAGGAGAGGAACAATACACATCAAGATATCCATTCTGCAGACCAGAAAACCGAGGCCCAGAGCAAGTAAGCAAATAGCCTATAGTCACACAGTCAATAAATTAAAAAGCTAGGGCTACAATCAGTTTTCTGGGACCCAGGCCATTTTTTTTCTTTCCTCCTAGAGATCGAGTTTTCCAATTAAAAAAAATTAAGACTTGCTCACTCACCTTGAGTGTCCCTCTGTAACTGTTAGCCACAGGGGCTACCTGGTCCATATTCTTGATTCCGAAATCATTCATCTTTGGGAAAAAAAAAGAAAGAGTCAAGGAGGCAAAGGATTAAGTACACTAAGAACTCATCATTGGTGGCATCGAGACTTGATCCTGGCTGTTCTGCAGCTAACAGGTAATTCCAAACTGAATGCAGGGAATTCTTATTTAAATGGCTGTCCTCACAAAGGTCTCAAGAGGAAAGCATTTCTCAGTATCACAAGGGGATATGCTATTTTGGTGATTGAATAATAATGCTGATTCCCCACTGAACTCCACTTAGATGTCACAGAAAAAGTCACTTGCTGGCTGGCTAGTCAGAGCCTCCTTGCTGGGTTAACAGGGCAAGAGGGCCTGAGTCAGGCTTTTCATTCACATTTCCATGGTCAGCATAGGTGAGCACTTGGGTGGGTACAGCGGGGCAGTGGGCCACCTCCTGTCTGCTCTGGACACAATCCGCTCAACCTGAGAGCTTCAGGACAGCTGCAGGGGGCCATTTCCAGAGACAGGAAAGGAGTCCAGGAAGCCCCTCTCTTCCCTTCCACTCTCCAGGCTGTGAGAAGGCACACACCCAGGGAACGGATCAAAGGGAGAACTGAAGACCAACCCCCCTTACATGGTCCCAGATCTTCCTGCTTTGAATACAGAGCTCAAAATATTTCTGCTTTGTGTGCTGCTTGGCTGTGCACTTCTTCAAGAGGAACTGATTCCAAGCATGGATCTGCCTTACTTCCTCTGACTGAGTCTTAATCTTCTACTAGGCCTGGGCTAAGCAATATGGTACCCACTTGCCATGTGTGGTTACAGAGCTCTCAACCAGTGGCTAGTACGAATCCACACATACACACTAGCTCTCAAAGACTTAGTGGAAAAAAGTAAAAAGCTCAATAATTTTTATACTTACACAATATTTCAAATATATTAGGTTAATCTGAAATACACTGAAATCAATTTCACCTGCTTTACTGTTTTTTAACATGGCTATTACAATGAGGCTTGTAACTGGACAATGCCATAATAGACTGAAAACTTATTTGGGGCTCTAAAATGTAATTGTTCAGCCAGGTTAAGTTACATGTCAATAAGAAAGATACTTAGACAATAGAGTAACTAAAACTCATTTTCAGAGACCTTGGGTTAAGTAGCCTTCACCTCTAGGGCGATTCCTTGCCTTCCCGGGTTCATGGCTATGGAACTGAAGGCTGGTAGCAAAGCTCTAAGCCCAGCTCCATAGCCTCCACTGGGTGCTCTTATCTGTTTACAACTGAGAACTTCAATTAAGACAACATTCAACCGATAGAACTTACTGGATGTGACAAAATAACATATGCGCACAGAACTATTTAATTTGCGTTTATTTTCTTGTTTTCTCTTTATGATCAACATTATGGCTAAACCAGACCTTCCAAGAACCCTGCCACCCAACACACACCCAACACACACACGCGCACACACACACACACACACACAGACCCTCTTGGCTAAAACGCAGCAGGTGAAGCCAGAGGCATCAGAAAATTCTGTTAAAACCCTCGGAGTGCAGGTAATGATCACGGTAGCCAACAAAGGCTGGTCAGCACTGGCAATAAATAATAGTCCTATGGGAGGGCAGAGAAGGGCAGCAGTCTTGGATCCAAAGTGGCCGCATTCACTCAGAATCTCCACTTGGTGGATTATGTCACTTACATTCACTCAACAATCAATAGTCTCTCCTACTGATGGCTGCCATTGCCAGAATGCCTAGTTACTAAGAGCTAAGCCCCGTGCTGGGGGGCCATCCACTCCTACATAATTGAATCTTCCTGCATCCCTGAGAGGCAGACGTCATACAGTGAAGCAACGGAGGCCCAGCAACACGGACAACCTGCCCAGGATCCACATAGCTACCAGGGGGGCCACCATGGGGCAAAGTGGAGATTAAACCCCAGTTGAGTATGGTCCTAAATTCTGAGTCCTCCACGCAGTCCTCTGCCAGGAGAACATGAATGATGAGGAATGGACCCTTCCCACCTCATCCTGATATTATCAGACCAGGCCCTTCTCACTACTCCTTCCAATGTGAAATGCTCCTTCCTCTAGAGCTTTATGTCATCTATCTGCATGATATAAGCCCTGGTACCTGTTGATTAAAGAAATAAGCCTCAAACAGAAGGGCAAAATCATAGACATCTTGGGTGTTGCCAGTTATTCATCCAGAGCCGGATGGATCAGCTCTTTTTCTTCCTTAGGCTTGCAGACTGCTTGCTGACTTGATTCTGTTTTTCAGCTTCTCTGAGATGGACAGAGAATGAATGTGGAAGGCAGTGGAAAAACTCTGCCCAGCTTTTGTGTACAAATACCAGGAGAAAAGGCAGCCTACCACTCCCACATAAAGAGCTGTAATTACTAGCTACAGAATAGAATTCGTTTGTTGTCCAGCTTTTAATGAGTTTTGTAAAAACCATGCAGAATTAAAGT
This sequence comes from Papio anubis, assembly GCF_008728515.1. Lineage (NCBI taxonomy): Eukaryota > Metazoa > Chordata > Mammalia > Primates > Cercopithecidae > Papio > Papio anubis. The sequence continues at coordinate 174,320,913 of NC_044979.1, read as the reverse complement.
GCCCTACTAAATGGTTTCAGGCAGACACACAACTAATCAAATTTAAGCTTGCTTAGTTTACTCAACAGGGCTTGTTAGGTGGCAGACAAGCCAAGTTTTTCCACATAAATCAATTTCAAGTTTGGTGTTGCTGATACATCGCTGCTTTTGAACCAAAAAAAAAAAAAAAAAAAAAAAAGGCAGAAATGTAACAGCTGCGAATTTAAAAACAAGGAGAATTTGCCTGACAACAGTACCCTTATTGGAACAAGAAATCACTTATGTAAGATTATTTAGATAAATTTGAAAACAAAAAAAGAAACACCACAACCTTGTAACACACATTTGAAGGTAGGTTGCTTTTTTTGCTTTGAAGGCGATCAGTTTAGAGAGATGAATGACTAATCCCAGAAATGAGTATCTGAACATTTCCATGCGGATGGTCGGTGCTAACATTTACTGTACTGCGCTACTACTCAGAATTTTAATAAAGCTTAACGTGGAGATTTATCTCCCTGATTGGTGGTGCTGTGGGCAGGCAGATAACGCACAGGCGCTTCCATTGTATGGAACAAATATAATCTCTTACTGGTGAATTAAAATAAATTACTCCTATCTCCAAAGGGGACTGCTCATTTCTTTACTTTGTAAATAACTAGCACGTCAACTACTATTTTAGGCTCTCCTGAAATTGAGTACAGGCTAACATAAAAGGTCTTCTGCCGTAAAAAATAAAATAGGATAACACACACGCAACCCAAACACCACAAGCAAACACTCAGTTACCCCTTCATTCAAATGTTGTGTGAACGAGAAAATAAAGGCAGCCCAGCGCAACCAGATCCTATTTCCGACAGGTTCCCCACGCTCTCCTCGCAGAACCGAGGGGTCCCCATGCCCGGCCCTGGACGCGGCGAGCAGGTGATCATGGCACCCCGCGCCCCGCAGGTTCCCGCGGTGCCGCAGCCTCCAGGTGTCTTAGGCGCCCCAGATCCTCCGGGCCCGGCGCCGCTCCAGGAAGTCCCCCTCAAAGCCGGGGCGCCTGGCCACCTCGGACACCCTCTCCTGTGCCCCCACTCCCGTTCGCGAAATCGTGTTCGCCGGGACACCCACTGGGCAGGACCCCCTACCAGGCCCGCGTTTCCTTTTAAAAACAAAAGCGAGCGAAACAGGCCAGCGCGCCCTGGCTGCGCCCGCGGCTCGGCGACCCCCAAGACAGCGGCGCTAGCACGCAGGGACCCCGGCCGACCCCGCCAGCCCCGGAGGCCACTCCACAACCGGAAAACGAGCCGGTGCGGAACTCAGACGCGCGCCCCTAGAGTCCTCGAAGCAGCCGCCACCCCCATCTGCACCCCCGGCAGCGCCCCGAGATCTGCATGTCGGTGCCCCCCGCGACCCCACCCCGGGCCCCGGGTGACCCTCCCTGGGACTGGAGCCGCGCGCCGGCCGCTCTCCGGGACCCAGCTCTTACCGCGCCGCTGCGGGCAGGGCCGGCGCGCGGTCGGGACGGTGACTGCTCAGGGCCCGCGGCTGCTCGGTGCGCGTCGGGCGAGGGCGAGGGCGCAGGCCAGAGACGTTCCGGGAGGCCGGACGCGGGCCGGGCGGCTCCGTGAGCTCTGGGCTGGAGCGACACCTCACTAGTCAGTAGCTGGAGGAAGTAATCGGCCGGTCCCCGACGCGGCGCGCTCTTCAGGAGCGGGGGGAGGAGGGAGGAGGTAGGAGGGACGGCCGAGGGGAGGGGAGGGGAGGGGAAGGGAAGGGAGGGAAGGAGGGAGGAGAGAAGGAGGGGAGGGAAGGGGAGGAGAGAAAGGAGGAGGGGAAGGGAGGTAGGCAGGATGGGGAGAAGCAGGAGGAGAGGGAAGGGGGCAGCAGGAGGGTTGGGGGAGCGGAGGGAGAGGAGAGGGAGCGCACGAGGGGAGAGAAAAGGAGGGCGGAGGCGGCGAGGGAGCGCGGGGCGGAGCTGGCTTCTTCCGGTCCAGCCTTCCCTCCGCCGCCTGCTGTCACTCGGCTGGGTCCCTCGCCTGCTGGCCCTGAGGCCCGGGGACCAGGGCCTCGGCCCCACGTGCGCGCGAGTGTGCGCCCTGGGAGCCGGACGGAGACATCCTGTGGAGCGCTCGGCGTCCTCCCCAGAGCCAAGGCCCTAATGCCAAACCTGCCTTTGGAATTCCGCAGGGACGGAGCAGTGGTGCTGGTGGCACCGAGGGGCAGCCAGGCTTGGGTAATAAGGCCCTGAAGTTGAGCCGACCCCATTCTTGAACCTCCGAATGGGTTTAGTACTAATGATCATTCTATCACAAAAAGGCTCCAGATGAGGTGCTGCCTGTAGAAAACGGGCCCCGGCTGTGTCCCCGAGTCGTGGTGCTGATCCGCGCTGCTCCCGGGAAGCCCCGATCCCGCGGGAGTGGCGCCCTCTGGAGCTGAGCGGTGCCCAGATAGTGACCAGCCTTGGCCGTGCTTCTCTCTGGGCTGGGCACTCCACGCACATCATCGTCACTCTCGGACGACTTATGGCTCCTACATTACACAGGTGGGAACTGAACCTTAGGATGAATAACCTGCCAGGTCAGATCAATGAAATTCACGGTGGAAACCTGAGTTTATCTGGCTCCCAAACCCATGGCCAAAACCACCCCCCACACTGTGGTTTCCGTTTTTATCAGAAGGTGCTTGAGTCCATGGCTGTTTAGACTCAGGTCACATGCTCAATATTTTGCAGGAAAGTTTAGATTCCTGAAGTTGTGGATGAAATAGGACAGCCCAGCTTAAGCGAGGCCACGGGGCTGAAAGCTGCTCACATCTCAAGGACGGCGGCACCACTGGGAAGGGAGAGGAATGGCCCAGCTTCTCTGTGACTCAGGGTTCTCGGTTTCCATGGCGACTCTGGGTCTAGAGTTATCCGGATAAATGAGATATCGGTGCACCTTAATGTTTCTGGGTCCCTGAAGGTCTCCAGGTATCACCGTGGCATGAGCCACAGTCAGAATCTATACTGCTGAAACAATCACGTATAGGGGAAGTGATATTTCTTGGAGACTGAATTGATTCTGATGGCTTCTCAGTGTATATTCAGGCCCAGATTGGAGAACACGGCTAGGTCAGGAAAGAGTTCCATAAATGGAATACAGATCCATAGTAAGTTACCATGGAGATGTGAAGAGTATGTTACTATTTTTTTAAAAAACCATAGCAGAAAATACTGACTCATCTGGGCTGCAGTTTCAGCTAATATAGGGTCTTTCTCCCTCAGACTACTTGCACAGCCCTGAGAAGTTGGGTGTAGACAACTGCTCCCCAAAGCTCAGCTACTTCCTGAAGCTCGCTTGCCTCAAGCAGACTGCCTTGTCCCACCATGCCTGCCCTGGTGTTCATAGGTGCTGAGTGCCAGGTGCTCCAGGGCTCCCTGAGTCGCTGAGGGGCTCCCTGAGTGGCGACATCTTTCCTCTTTGCAGGGCTGGCACAGGTTAGGGGCTAGGAGGTGGTGCTTTGTTCATGCTGGACTATTTCCAATATATATGAGCAGAAAGATATCAAAAGAGGAGCACAGGAGTTTGAAGACCACCGGTTCCCAACAGTGGAGCCTTCCTCTGCTCACTAACCTTGGGCTTCCTCTACAGAATAAGGGATGATTATGGAACCGATGTCCTTAAGACTGTGATGAATGACATAGAACCAAATCTGCAGAATTTGTGAGTGTTGAGTACATGGTAGAGAAGGACTCAAAATGATCTAGCTATTAAGAATATTTTCCCAAGCTCCCCTCAGGGAGGATTTTATTAAAAGCTTTCTGAAAAAACTATCATATACACACATACACACACACACACACACACACACAAATCCCGCCCCTCGTGGGTTTCAATGTGTGAAAGCCTTGGGAAGGGTATCCTGGCTGGAAGACCAAATGGTAGAGCTGAAGAGGTTGGGGAGGCTGCGGGAAGAGGAAGCTGGGCCTGTGTGCTGGAGTCATCGTAAGCCCAAGCTCCTGCCTCCCACCCAGGTCCCTGGTCCTCCCTATTTCCCCTTCCAAGGAGTCTGGGGATCCCCCAAGCAGACCCCTTTTCCTGGGTCCTGCCCTGTAGCTGATCCACCTCTGCACCTGGGCAGTCACATGTTCATAATAAAATGGCTTATCCTAGTTCTGGGGCAATATCAGGGTTCCCTACATTTTTGTTCTTAATACTAGTTGGCTTTCCAGTTACTCAGCAGAATTAAAAAGCAGTCTGGCTGAAGCCAGTGATTATTCATTGACTATTATGGTGCGATTCACAGGGAACAATGAGCTTTACAGTAAATTAAACCTAATAAAAGTACAGCCCTTGTGCTTGGAGATCAAAAGTCGAGGGTGTTAGAAGGAAATTAAAAGTCAGAAGGTGCACAGGGTGGAGTGATCAGATGCACTGTGGCAGACTGAGTTATGAGCAATGTTAACACTTTCCCCTTGAGAAAAAGGGACATTCACAGAAGAGAGGAGGAAAAGGGACATTACAGTAGAATATATACATTACAAACATGAAATATCTGGAGAGTAAAATGCAGGAAAAGAGTTCTTTAGGATCCAGACATAATTATGAGAAGTGATTAGCTAGTTTACGAAGTCTTCCTTTAAAAAAAACACACACACACACAAAAACATCTCCTTAGAAACATGTCTGTATTTAGCTTAAAATCCAAATCAATAGTTGACAGGCAGTTTGTGGTGGTTTCCAGTCGCAAGTTAAATGACGTCATTTGGTCCGAAGTGCATCATTTGTTCACTTAGCGAACACAGAGTCAGATGCTGAGAAGACAAATATGAATAAGGCTTAGTTAGTCCCTGCCCTTGAGAAGTAAAAGTGAAGTACACAGTTCAGTCAAAATCACATGCACAGTGAGACTTTGGTGAGGAGTGGAAGAAGAAAAGAATCAACCTAGAGATAGAAATCATTTCTTCATGTGTGAGCTGCTGCCTGCATCTGGCCTGCTGACCATTCATGGGGGGTGTCTGGCAGTGGTGGCTATTTCACTGATATATGTTGGGGTCAAGGACTTGATAAGCTTAACCCCTATTTCCGCCCACCTCCGAATCCGACCAACCTTGCCCATTTGCAGGCTGGCCCAGCTACCAAGAATCCTGGGCAGATGTGGGGCCATGGAGCTGCCTCCCGCTCCATCAGGGTGGACCCAGATTATGCAAGCGTTGGCCAGTGTCTAGTCTCTTCTCCGAGATTCCTTGGAATGGCAGATAGGGTGTTCTGCTGGTGCTCAAAAACTTTTGCTAATGCTCCTTTCTAATTCCTTCTGCTCCTTGTCAGCCTCCTTTGTCCTTTGCACTCCCTGTGGGCATGAAGACATGGTACCCAGAAGGGCTACCGTCTTCACCTCTGAAGGGCAGCCTGTGGGCCCAGACTGCCTGGGGTCAAATCCCAGCCCAGCCATTCCCTAGCAGGCCACCTGTGGGCCCCTCTGGGCCTCCCTCTGTTAACGTCTCCCAAGCACTTAGAACAATGTCTGGCACGTCATTAAGTGTGTAATAAATAAGTAGCAGGTCCCCCGGCCCTGGAAGGCTTGGTCTTCTGCGGGCATCCCTAATCACTGCTGCCCTACACTGGCGCTTTTGGTTGACAACAAGGTATAAAATCAATCCCAGTGCTATCAGTGGAAGCCGTGGTGTCTTTGACTATGATTTTCTTGCATTTGGTGCTCAGAAATGAGAAAATGAAACACTGGATTTTAAAACTGGAAAAAACTTCAGAGAGTTGATGGCTGAGACCAAGTCTGGTTTGTAAGATGCAGAAACTGAGACCGAGGGAGGATCAATTCATTGCCCAGGGTCAAATGCCTATTTCCTGGCGAGGCTGGGGCACACTCCAGGCTTCCTGCCCCCCTCGTCCACCACACTGCCACCCTGACACAGTCATTTTCCCTTATAAGGCAGTACTCTAGGAGGGTATAAACCGCTTGAAAATCCACCATCATATCAAACTGCACAGTGACGTGCTTTAGGCAAGTCTGAACAACCAAAATAGTAATAGCGACCCGTTGTATTCTGTAAAACTGATAATCCCTAAATAAATGTGTCTGAACTGAGTCAGACCTGTACAGATATATGATTTTATAGTTGTGTGTTTTTGTCTGAATCACAAAATGATTCCAAGAGTATGCATGGAACTGAATAATCCTCAGTGCATCGGCTTATGTATTTTGCTAACTAGAAAACTGAACCACTAGTCTTCACACAAGCTAAGAGTTAGTCATTACTGTGCCAGTCAGTCTAGCGAATGATTAAGTTAGCTTAACTCACATTTTGGTGACAAAATAAAACTTGGATTAAAGTGTTAAGGCTGAATAATGTCACCGACTTAAGCAGGTGTATAAAGAAATCATTCAGAAGTTGGAATATTTTTAAGTTATAACACATCTTTGGAGGAATAGCTTTTCAATTGCTGCAAGACTTTCCACCCACGCCTTCCCATTTATGACTTTTAGTGTGTCTATTTCAGACCAACTGAGCTCTTAGTATCTCTTGTCTATGGCTGTGGTGTAAAGTCATCTCGCCTCGCCTCGTGTGCTCTTCTCCAGGTGAATGCTGCCTTTACCTCTAAATTCCAGTCGTCACCACCTGGTATATGCCCCTTTGGTGCAGGTTGAGGAGCCAGAGGAGGGCCAGCCCTCATCTTCTGGAAGATTCTCACTGAACGCCATGGGAGTTGCCCCAGTTCTCCTAGCAAGGAAATACCTCTTAAGAGCATAAACACTTGGCTTAATTCTTTGTGGTCACCATCTTGAAATTTGTAATAATTTTTGCATAAGAGGCCCACTTTCATTTTGTACTGGGTATTGCAAATTCTGCAGATGGTCCTGGGCGAGACCTTGCCCTGTGTGCAGGGAGCCAACGGCACTGCAGATACACAGGGCACATCCTGGTGGTGGGTTGTCAGCCCCTGTTCCCAAGGTAGGGTTGCGTTTCCATGTCAGACTCACTCTGTCTCAGTGCCTTGAAACCGTTCTTTCTTGTTAGACAATGGGAGTTGAAAGGGCATGTTTACAAATTCTCCTGGATGAGTGTAAATACTTCCATTTGTGATTATTAGCCTTTCTTTAGAAGTCACCAAAGAGCATTGTGTTTGTGTGTTTGTGCATCTATGTATGCATATGTGTGTGACACACACATATAGAAACACCTTTACTGACGTATAATTCACCATAAAATTGATCCATGTCTTAGTCCACTTCTCCTGCTATGACAAAATACCTTTAACTGGGAAATTTGTAAACAACAAAAATTTGTTTCTCATGGTTTGCGAGGCTGGGAGGTCCAAGACCAAGGCACCAGCAGATTCAGTGTCTGGTGAGGCTCTCTGTTTCTTGCTGTGTCCTCACATGGCAGAAAGGATAAAGGGCTCCTCAGGCCTGATTCATAAGGTCACGAATCCCATTCATGAGGGCCCCACCCTCATGATCTGTTATCTCCTAAAGGCCCCACCTCAACACCGTCACCTTGGGGGTTAGGTTTCACATAGGTCTGCATTCAGACCATAGCAACCTGTTTAGACTATACAATCTAATGGTTTTTAGAATATTCATAGATAAGGGCCAGGTGTGGTGGCTCACACCTTTGATCCCAGCACTTTGGGAGGCCGAGGCAGGCAGATCACTTGAGGTCAGGAGTTTGAGACCAGCCCGGCCAACATGGTGAAATCCCGTCTCTACTAAAAATACAAAAATCAGCTGGGCGTGGTGGTGCATGCCTGTAATCCCAGCAACTCAAGAGGCTGAGGCAGGAGAATCGCTTTAGCCTGGGAGGCAGGGGTTGCAGTGAGCCAAGATCGTACCACTGCCCTCCAGCCTGGGTGACAGAGTGAGTTAGACTATATCTCAAAAAAAAAAAAAAAAAAAAAGAATATTAAAAAGAAGAATATTCACAGCTAAGTACAACCATTATCCAAGTCCCTTTTAGAACATTTTCATCACCTCAAAAACAAACCTGTTTTGGTTAACTATCACCCCATTATCCCTCCGACCCCCAGCCCTAAGCAGCCATGGATCTACCTTCTGACACTATGGATTTGCCTTATGATTTATGAAGTGTTCTGGACACTTCATAAGAATGGAATCATACAATATGTGGTCATTTGTGACTGCCTTCTTTCACTGAGCATAATATTCTCAAGGTTCTTTTGTGCTGTAGCATGTACTGCATGGATGAACTTCATTCCTTTTTATGGTCAATATTTTTTTTTTTATTAAACCCAATTACCCCGTTTCTGTTTGTAGGTACATGTGAAACCGCTGGTCAGTAGTGATGGAGGAATCTCAGGGTGTCTTTGACACCAGAATTGGGTAACAACCCTTGATGTTCTTTTTCTGGACCAACCTGGGCGGGGGCAGAAGACATGCAGCAGGGGCTCAGGTGGCACTGGGCAGCCCATCACAGGCCTCTCTCAGGTGTCCTTGTCCCCTCAGCTCCCACCCTCCCAGCAGAGGAGGGTGAAGGAAGACATAGCCAGGCTCACCCAGAGGGCGCGAGATGCAGGCAGCTCCTTCTCCACTCTAAGCGTGAACGTTTCCTGGTAGCAAGAACGTTTGACAAGAAACAGCGAGTTATGCCTACTCACTTCTTTCTTTTCATCCTACTCTTTGGCGTTGGTATAGAAAAATGAGCGGACCATTTCACTGCAGGAATGACCTGCTCTTGTTTAGGGGAAAAGGCAAGCATTCGACATGTAAAAAATGACTTTCAGTATGACTTGTGTATTCAAATACTTAAACTCATTTCAAAAGGCTTATAAACGTGATGCCTATTCTCAACACAGCAGCCAGAGGGATCCTGTTAAAACAGCAATCAGCCTGCCTGTCCTCAGGAAGAGCCCTCCAACAGCTTCTGTGTGACTCAGAGGAAATGCCTGAACCCAAGCCCTTCGGGCCCCTGGAGTTCCTGAGACCCAGCCTCCGGCAGTTACATGACCTCTCCGCCTCCATGTTCAGTTCCTGCTTTGGGCACCAGGCCGGCTCCCTCCTGAGCTGTTCCCTCTCCCTAGAAGGGTCTTCCCCAGAGTCTGTGTGACTCCTACAGTCACCGCTGCCAACTCTTTACTAAATAGTTGCCTTTGGTGAGGCCTTCCCTGGCTGCCCCACCTAAAATTTCAACAACTCCTTTCTGACACCGAATGAGTTTTTTTTTTTCTTTTTCTTAAGCCCTTATCATTATCATTACATTCTTTATCTTTTGCTTTTCTGCTTTAATAATTGTCTCTCTCCACACAAATTCCACCCCATTAGGGAAGGAATTATATCTGCTTTGTTCACTACTTTCCTGCAATGCTTAGAATAATTCCAGATGCACAGCACTCAATGAATATCGGTTGGAAAAATTACATGATTTAACTCTGAGGAAGGACTTTCACCCTTTGAAAGGAAAGTGTAAAATGCTGGTTAGTAAGTACTAATGCTTATAGTGAAGGTTTTATCAGGAAAAAGATGTAAATGCATTGTATAATGTCTTCTACAATACTTTGCTGAAATGGTAAACACTATAATAATGATGGAACCTCACATTTATATAGTACTTTATAGGTTTCCTAGGTGGACACGTCTGTAACACTACTGATTTTGAGTAGCATTACTATCTTCGGTTTAAATGATTTGCCCGAAGTCGCAGAGCACACTTCTAGAGGATTTAGGACCAAAATCCTCCTAATGTTTTCCTAGAGTGATTCCCCCCTCAAACAAACAGAATGGCACTTTGCCCATGGAGCCCTTCACAGTTTTCAAACTGTTTCCCAGATATCAGCTTCCTCGCCCCTTGCCCTGCGATAAGCGGAGTGGGCACTGCTGCCCTGGGGTAAGCAGTGAGGACACAGTGACTCAGCCTGGCCTGAGGGCCTGGCTGGCTAAGCTGAGCGCCAGGCCCAGACCTCTGCTCTTTGTCCCAACCTGATGGCAGACAATGAGCCATGACATATCACCCAGACATACCGCTTCCTTGTTCTTGGCAGAAGAGGACACAGCTTGACCCTTGGCATTTGAGGCTGTAGAGCCCATTGGTTTCATCATTTAAGAGCAGCCCTGGCTGGGAACGGTGGCTCATGCATTTTGGGAGGCAAAGGTGGGTAGATCATCTGAGGTCAGGAGTTCGAGACCAGCCTGGCCAACATGGTGAAACCCTGTCTCTACTAAAAATACAAAAATTAGATGGGTGTGGTAACAGGTGCCTGTCATCCCTGCTACTCAGGAGGCTGAGGCAGGAGGACCACTTGAACCCGGAAGCAGAGGTTGCAGTGAGCCTAGATCGTGCCATTGCACTCCAGCCTGGGTGACAAGAGCAAAATTCCATCTAAAAAAGAAAAAAAATGCAGTCCTGAAGAGCCTAAGGACCTGGAGACCCTGAAGGCGTCATTTTGAAACTTGGCCAAGACCTAATGCCTTAATTCTTGTGGCTACGTGCTTGCAAAGGAACTTTACCCACTGCCCAGCTAGTATTTTACTTTGACTTGACTGGATTTCTTTTCTCCTCCTGTGCATTAACACCCCACAAGGGATAAGAGTGACTCCCTGAGGTGCGTTGAATGGTGGTCCCTGAAAAGACATATCTACATCCTAACCCCTAGAACCTATGAATGTAACCTTGTTTGGGAAAAAGGACTTTGCAGTTGTAGTAAGTGATGGATCTCAAGATGAGATTATCCTGGGTTATCCTGGTGGGCCCTGAGTCAAATGACAAGTGTCGTTATAAGAGACACACAGAGGAGAGACACAGGGAGATGAGGAGATGGCCGTGTGAGAACGGAGGCAGTGGGGGGAGAGAAGCAGGCATAAGCAGGAGAGTGTCAGGGATCCAGGAGCTGGAAGAGGCCAAGAAGGATCCTCCACTGGGCTTCAGAGGGACAGCGGCCCTGCCAACACCTTGATTTCAGACTTCTGGCCTCCAGAACTGTGAAAGGGTACATTTCTCTGTTTTAAGTTAAGTTGTTACCGGAGCCCCAGGAAACGAGTCCAATCTCATCATGAGAAGTGACTTGTAAGGGAAGGAGAGGGAGGAGGCTGGCGGCAGGGATGGAGGCCAAGAGAGAAACGCATTCAAGGAAAGTGGGGCTCTCAGCAGGGGCAGGAAAGTGTGGAGTACATTGAAAAACTCGGGTAAAGGGCAAATGGCTGAATTAAGCAGTAGCTTGGATCTTAGACATTCTCTCTGTAAAAATGAGAAAAAGGGATTTATCAAACGGCTTCAGCCAGTGGACACCGAATGCGTTACATGGTAGTGAGTTCGTGCTGAAAGGTTGAGCCCTGTCCCTGGGGATGAGCCACCCTCTGCCATTCGTGCAGGAAAAAGAGTCATAAAAAAAAGAATAAGAACTTACAAATTCAGATCAATTACATGTTCACAATGGTGTGAGGTGTCAGAGGCCGGAAAAATGAGAAGAAGCCAGCAGGCCGCCTTTGGCCCTCCTGCTTCGGTTCATTGCTAGTTTCTCATAGCTGGGTCCTCCAGGGCCTCTCAGATTTGAGTCTGATCCAGTCCCTCTTCCTGCATCAGCAAGAAAAATCTGGCCTTCGCCCGAACAACATGGTGAGACCTCATCTCTACAAAAAATGCAAGAGCTAGCCAGGCATGGTGATGCGTGCCTGTAGTCCTAGCTACTCAGGAAGCCAAGGTGGGAGAATTGCTTGAGCCTGGGAGGTGGAGGTTGCAATGAGCCACTGCACTGCAGCCTGGGTGACAGAGCAAGACCCTGTCTCCAAAAAAAAAAAAACAAAAAAAAGCTGGCCTTGCAGACATCAAGCTTGAGACCTAAAGTACCCCACAGCCAGCCCCATGGTCTGGTAGAGACTGGAATGTCCCCTGGCTGGCCCAGGGTCACTTCCGGGTCTGGAGAGCCCCCTGATTCCTGCTTCACTGTGCGTGAGAACCTCCTCTTTCCCTCAGCCCTCATCTTCTGGGTGGGCTTCTGCCTTGGACTCACTCCTTCAACTCAGGTGTCTCCCCTGCCTGGTGCCTTTATTCCCTTCCTCGACCAGAGACATACCCTTGTCCTGCCATCCAAGGACAGTCCCACACAGTGACCACCTGTCTGTTTCCTGTGTGTGAACCATGCAGGTGCTTCCTTCCAGCTCATCTGTTGGTGTGTGGGAGTGTTAATGTGGACCCCAGGTGCTGCCCTGCACACGATCAATCCCAGACCATGGGAAAGAGGCGTGGTGGCAGCAGGGCAGACAGCCATGTGACCACAGGGGCATTAAAAGTAAGTGATGAAGCTGGCTCAGGTCAGCGAGTTATTAGCAGAGATGGAGAAAAGGGCTCCTCGTCCCAGGAACCGGTACCACCACCCACCAGTTGCTCAGCAAAAGACCTGGAGTTGTCCTGGATTTCTCTTCTTCCTTCACCCCCATAAACCATCAGCAGATGCCGTAGACTCTGCTTCCAGAACGTATCTCAAGCACAGTCTCTTCTCTAGTGGCCTGGTCATCACCGCTATGCAAGAGCCTCCCAGCTCTCCTCTGTTCTACCTCCTAGAATCCACCCTGCACACAACAGCCAATGTAGCCTTTGGAGAAGTTAATCCTGTGACGCCACCTGTCTCCTCAAAATCCCCGGAAGGTTTCTCACCCTGCAGAGAAGAGAATCCAAACTCCTCACCATGCCCTCTGCGACCTGGTCTCCACCCCCTTCCTCATTCTCCTCCTTGCTGGTCACACTCCAGCGCACCTGCCTGGGTCTGTCCTGGAAAACTCCCGTTGCTGCCCCCCCGGGGCCTTTGCACTCGCTGCTCCCTGGAGTTCTTTCCACTTGGCTCTCAAGCTTGGCTCCTTTGCATCATCTGAGGCAAATGTCACTGGCTCAGGGCAGTTCTTGCTGATCCCAAGCGGAAGGAGACTTACTTTCATGTCACCATCACATCCTGCCAGTAATGCGCTCCCAGCATTATCTCTCCAAAAATGATTTTGTTGCTTTATCTGTCCGTTGCACTTTTTTTTTTTTTTTGAGACAGAGTCTCTCTCTGTTCCCCAGGCTGGAGTGCAGTAGCATAATCTCGGCTCACTGCAACCTCTGCCTCCCGGGTTCAAGCGATTCTCCTGTCTCAGCCTCCCAAATAGCTGGGATTACAGGCACATGCCACCGCACACAGCTAATTTCTGTGTTTTTAGTAGAGACGGGGTTTTGCCATGTTGGCCAGACTGGTCTTGAACTCCTGACCTCAGGGGATCCACCTGCCTCGGTCTGTTGTATTTCACTGTCTTTCTCCACATACGAAAGCGCAGGGTCAGTGAGAGCAGGACCCTTTTCACCTGTGGTGCCCCGGCACCTTCCTGAGCACCTGGCGTCCTCTAGGTGTCGATGAATATGCTTTCACTGAATGGATGGATGGGGAGGAACGAATATGCTTTCACTGAATGAATGGATGGAGAGGAATGAATGAGTCTGGGTAGATTCAGGGCATCATTCCAGTCTCTCCATATCTTTATGACCCTCGAGTTTGTTATCCAAGGTCTCTTCCACTAGAAACTGCTTTGGTCCACATAGAACCCTGATAAGCAAGTCATTGAACAAATAGTGACTAACGCCAAGCCCGTAGTATGTCACTAGGACTCTCCCTCTGCGTTGACATCACCGAGGGGTGGTGAGCTCTTTTTGTCTCACTACCCATGAAGATGGAAGACATTGCGCCAAATGTCCTGCTGAAGAATAAATAACAGCTGCCACAGCCGCCCAGCTGCTTCACCAGCAAACCTGATACAACTTGTTTTCACGCAGTCCGAATGACCCTGAGGCCTTCATTTGATGGAGTGTTTCCCCCTCACTCCTGCTGCAGCATCGGTGTCCGCCACTGCCGGCTGCAGGCTCAGGCCCACGTGGCCCCTGTCCCTGGGCTGGTGTACACTGCAGATGCCTCACAGGTGTTCTTCATGCCACAAGTCAACATAGAGCCTGTAGGCAGAGGAAGTGTGGCTCTGAGAGTTCTTGATTCAGCGATACAGTCACTTGAAATACAACAAAAGCAAGTTGTTCTGCCCCTCACATAGAATGACACTTGAAAATAACATCAGTAACAGGAGGCCACACATACAGGGGCTTAAATGAAATAGAAGTTTGGCCAGGTGCAGTGGTTCACTCCTGTGTAATCCCAGCACTTTGGGAGGCCGGGGCAGGTGGATTACTTGAGGTCAGGAGTTTGAGACCAGCCTGGGCAACGTGGCAAAACCCTGGCTCTACTAAAATTACAAAAATTAGCAAGGCGTGGTGGTGGGCACCTATAATCCCAGCAAATTGGAAGGCTGAGGCATGAGAATTACTTGAACCTGGGAGGTGGATGTTGCAGTGAGCCAAGATTGTGCCACTGCACTCCAGCCTGGGTGACAGAGCAAGACCCTGTCTCAAAGGAAAAAAAAAAAAGAAATAGAGGTTTATTATTCACTCCCATAACACCTGGGGAAGGTGACTCTAGGCTGGTTTGTTGGCTTGGTGATGTTGTGGTAGTTTTGGGACTTAGGATCCTCCCACCTTGCTCTGTCCTCATTCTCCTAGCTGAAGATGTCTCCTTACCACATTCGCGTTCCTCCCTAGGAGAGGAGGAAAGAGGAGCAGAGGCTCATCTTCCTAAGGGCACTAATTCAGAATTGCACGTGGCAGGCCCATTGGTCTGGATTTTGTCATGTGACATCATCTAGTTGCAAGGGAGGCTGGGAAATTTAGTCTTTGGCTAGATGAGCCTGTGCTGAGAATGGGCACCTGTAGGCCAAGCAGAAGGCCCATCCCTGTCCATCTCTGTGTACACCCCTTCCTCCTGGGTGATCTTCCAGTCAACCAGGGACAATCCTCAGGCTCCCCTATCTCTTATCCACTTTTAATGAATCTGAAATGGGGGTCTGTGGATTGTAGCTTTGGAATTTCTTTGATAATCAGTCTCTTCTTTCTGCTCTCCCTGATCGCGCAGGAGCAGGCACGATGGCATCTGGCAGTTGCTTTTCAGATACCCTCGCTCTGTTATCTTTCTTTCAGTCAATACTATGCCAGGCGGCCAGATGTGCTCCCCAACACAGGCACACCTCATTTTACTGTGCTTCACCTTATTGTACTTTACAGATACCGTGTTCTTGATAAACTGAAGGTTGTGGTATACAGCAGGTCCGCTGGTGCCATGCCTCCAAAAGCATGGGCTCACTTTCTCTCTCTCTGTTCCATTTTGGTAATTCTCACAATGTTTTTTTATTATTTATTTGCACAAATATATTATTATTATTCTATCTGTTATGGTGGTCTGTGGTCAGTGGTCCTTGATATTATTATTATAATCGTTTTGGGGAACCGCAAAATGTACCCAGAGAAAACGGCGAACGGAATCAGTAAACGTGTATGTGTCCTGACTGCTCCACTGACTGGGCGTTTCCCTGTCTTTCTCCCTCTCCTTGGACCTCCTTATTCCCTGAGATACAACAATATTGAAATTAGGCCAGTTAATAAGCCTACAGTGGCCTCCAAGTGTTCAAGTGAAAGAAAGAGTCGCGTGTATCCCACTTTAAATTAAAAAAAACTAGAAATGATTAATCTGAGTGAGGAAGACATGTCAAAACCGAGATAGGCCAAAAGCCAGGCCTCTTGTGCCAAGTAGTTAGCCAAGTTGTGGATGCAAAGAGAAAGTTCTTGAAGTAAATTGAAAGTGCTACTCCAGCAAACACGTGAATGGCAGGAAAGTGAAACAGTCTCACGCTGATGCAGAGAGTTTGAGTGGTCTGGAGAGAACTCAAACCAGCCACAACATTCCCTTAAGCCAGAGCCTAATCCGGAGCAAGGCCCTAACTCTCTTCGATTCTGCGATGACTGAGGGGTATGAGGAAGCTGCATAAGAAGGATTTGAAGCTAGCAGAGGTTGGTTCATGACATTGAAAAAAAGAAGTCATCTCCAGAATGTAAAAGTGAAAGGCGAAGCAGCAAATACTGATGGAGAAGCTGCGGCAAGTTATCCTGAAGATCTAGCTAAGATCATTGATGAAGGTGACTACACTCAACCACAGATTTTCAATGTAGATGAAACGACCTTGTATTAGAAGATGCTATCTAGGATTTTCATAGCTAGAGAGAAGTCAATGTCTGACTTCAAAAATTTAAAGGACAGGCTTACTCTCTTGGTGGGGCTGGTGCAGCTGGTAATTAAGTTGAAGCCCATGCTCACTGACCATTTTGAAAATCCCAGGGCCCTTAAGAGTCATGCTAAATCCATTCTGCCTGTTCTCTAGAAATGGAACAAGACCTGGCTGACAGCACGTCTGTTTATAGTATGGTTTACTAAATATTTTAAGCCCCCTGTTGAAAACTACTGCTTAGAAAAAACTATTCCTTTCAAAATATTATTGCTCATTGACAATGCACCCAGTTACCCAAGAGCTCTGATGGAGATTTACAAGGAGATAAGTGCTGTTTTCATGTATGCTAATACAACATCCATTCTGCAGTCCACAGATAGAGAGGGTAATTTTGACTTTCAAGTCTTATTTAGGAAATACATTTTATAAGGTCATAGCTGCCATAGAGAGTGGTTCCTCTGATGAAACTGGGCAAAGTAAATTGAAAACTTTCTGGAGAAGATTGTCATTCTAGATATCATTAAGAACATTCATGATTCATGGTAGGAAGTCAAAATATCAACAATAACAGGGTTTGGAAGAAGTGGATTCTAACCCTCAGGGATGGCTTTGAGAGGCTCAAGACTTTGGTGGAGAAAATAACTGCAGATGTGGTAAAAAGAGCAAGAAATCTGGAGCTGGAGGACATGACTGAATTGCTGCAATCTCATGATAAAACTTTCACACACAAGGAGTAGTTTATTATGAATGAGCAAAGAGAGTGGTTTCTTGAGATGGAATCTACTCCTGCTGAAGATGCTCTGAACCTTGTCGAAACAACAAAGGATTTAGAATATTGCATAAATAGTTGATAAAGCAGTGGCAGAGTTTGAGAAGATTGACTCCAATTTTGAAAGACGTTCTGTAGGTAAAATGCCATCAAACAGCATCGCGTGCTAGAGAAACCTTTCATGAAAGGAAGAGCCAATGAATACAGCAAACTTCACTGTTGTCTCATTTCAAGAAATTGCCACAGCCACCCTGATTGGTCAGCAGCCATCCAGATCATCCAGGAAGACCACCCACCAGCAAGAAGATTATGACTTGACAAAGACTCAGATGATTATTAGCACTTTCTAGCAATAAAGTATTTTTAAATTAAGGTATGTACATTTTTTAGACATAATGCTATGGCACACTAGATAGACTACAATATAGTGCGAATATAACTTTTATATGCACCGAGAAACCTGAAATATTTATATGACTTTCTTTATTGCGATAATTACTTTATTACTGCAGTCTGGAACTGAGCCTGTAATATCTCTGAAGTACACCTGTACATTCCTTAATGTTATTCTCTGCTTAAAAACACTCAAAGCCTCTGCACTGCTCTTAAAATGAAATCCAAACAGATGGGATGACTTTCATCTGCGCTCTCAGCCTGTTCTTCCAATACTCCCCTCCCCATCACTCTCCCAGAAGCCCCAAGGTCCAGTCAAGGGAAGGGCAAGACAGTGTGCAGAAAAGAAAACATATGCCCATAGCAATTTATTGGGTATCCACTGAGGGCAAGGCCTGCCATGTACGCAATTCTACGGTCATGTCCGAGTTCTCTGAACTGACTCCTGGGTCTTATCTCCTGGGCAGTAATGGTCAATTTTGCTTGACTGTTTCTCCCTCGTCACTCTATGCTTCAAGTCCCAGAAAAAATTCCCTTTCGCCAAGGCCTTGAGTATTGAGGGTGAAGGAAGCACTGAGACCTCTTAGAGGAGTCACCAGGAGGCTCATGGGAGAGGCTGAGATTGAAATGAGCTCCACAAACTCAGGTCCTGGGTGGCTGAGCATAGAACTCCCTTTTCACTCCCAGAGATGTCCAGAAGAGGCAACAAGGCCTGGTCTGTGCTCCTGGCTGCTTAATCCCGAGCTTTTCAGCACTAAAAGCCATAGGCAGCCACAAAGGGCACACCTGCTATGGATGGCTGGAGACATTCTGGTCTGGTGAATGGGCCCCACCTGTGCCACCAGGATTGAATCTGGAAGCCCCTCGACCAATCCTGCTGCCCATGTCTGTTCACAGACCCAGAGACCCTGGAAGAATGTATTGGTTCTCCTGTGGGAGGACCTCACTTCCAGCAGCCATGTGCATCTGAGCCTTCCAGTCAACCTCCTACAAAGGGAGGTCATTTATTTATCAGGAACGTATGCACTGGGGAATGAGTGTTCCTCAAACTTTTAGGGATCAGCTGGACACAGATTCTCTGCTAACACCAACTGCAGGGCACTCAGGTACCCTGAAGCTCTGTTGGAGGAGAAGGGGCTGCCTTAAGGGTCAAATAACAGAGTCATGTGACAACAGAAGCTGTGACAGAGCCGTGGCTTTGCCACCTGCCATGTGATCCTGTGCAGAGCTTCCTTCCTCCTGTCTCCATCTCTTCTATCACACCGGGGTGGTGCACCTTGCTCTGTCCATTATACAGACACTGAAAGAGCTTTGCCCTCTCCTCTCCCCTCTCCTCCCTCCCATCCAAAAACATAGATGAAGTGCCTGCTAAAGGCCAGACCCAGTTCTAGGCAGCCTGGGATGTACTGATGAACATCATGGAGAAATATCTCAGTCCTCATGGAGTTTATATGGGAGAGGAACACACATGGTAAACAATGAGCATAATTAATAAGTCAGGTACTTAGGAACTGAGATGGCAGGAAGTGCGAGATGGCTAAAAAGAGAGAAAACTGAACAAGGTAAGGGAGATCCAAATTCTGGAAAGTCCAAGGACCCTTCAAGATGATGGTTGTCAAAGTTTTTGGTCAGTGGTTGTCAAACATTTTGGTCTCTGGATCCCTTTACACTCTTAAAAAGTTTTGAGGATCCCCCAAAGCCCTTGTCTATGTGATTTTACCAATTTTTGCCATATTAGAAATCAAAACTAAAAAACACTTAAAATATGTATTTAAAAGTAACAACAATAAACCTTTTACATAAAATCATATGAGTAACATTTTTCATTGGAAAGTAACATATTCTAAAGAACAAAATGATTAATGGGAAGCATGGCATTGTTGTACATTTCTGCAAATGTTTGTCATTTCTGGTTTAATAGAAGGCAGCTGGCTTCTCCTATCCCCCTCTGGATTCCATCCATTGCAGCATCACGTATCAGGAAGACTTTAGAAGACTCCATTGTTCAAGCACGAGAGAGTGAGAGTGAAAAAGGCAAACCATACCTGTGAAAGTAGTTTTGACCTTACAGATCCCCAGAAAGAGGCTCAGGGACCCCCAAGGGCCTCTGGATGACACATTGAGAATCATGGCTCTGGTGTGTTCCCGTCTCCTCGTCCTTTCAGCTGAGACATTGTGGTCCTGAGTGGACAGTTGAGTTCTGACGTCTCACAGTTGGTCAGCAGCACAGACTGAGACCAGACCCACGGCTTCCTACCTTAGCCAATATTCTCTCCCCAGTTTAGTGTGTATTTGTTGCTTTATTATTTCAACACAAATCATATGTCCAGGTATTTAACTCTGCTTATAATGAGGGAGCAATTTTTAAGATAAATAAGGTACAAGCTCAGTGACCATGGTGCAGCCCCAGATAAGTCTTCCTGGCCTGCAAAGCCTGGCTATTAACTGGTGTGTCTACGCCCCCATCCATCTCAAGGGGCGGGGGCTTGCACAATGCTCCTTTGTGCTTTCTGAAAGGCCTGTGTGTTTCAGGTGTAGCCTTGTGTACTGTGAGAAGAGTCATTACAATAACAGTAAATATTCCTCTTTGATGAATGGAACAAAGGTGATTTAAGCTGAAGCTGAATCTTGACAGGAGGAAGGGAGGTAGTGAGCCGCTGCAGGCCAGTCATTCACACTTGGAAGAGCATCCAACCTTCTGCATGAGTGCCTTTGACACATCTTGACCTTCAGTACTGGGGTTGCCAGTTGAGTCTATGTTCCCGGAGGCACTGGTTGGCTTAGTTGTGAGCCAAGTAATGTGAGTGGGTGGACTCTTCTGTTAGATGGAACTACAAATGGAGGCCACCAACTTTTAGTTTCTATTCCATAAAAGGACTGGCCCTTGGAGTGAGGGTGGCCTGAACAAACTGTGCCTTCCCCAAGTTCTCCAGGTGGTATAGGCATGAGTCATTTAGATGTTATCAGGAGGGAGAAAGTCCTGACAGGGACGCCAATGAGTCACTGTGCCCGGCAAAGACTGGTGAGACACACAGAAACACGGTCGAAAAAATCAATATGGTGCATTTCCCCCAGGGGCCCAGTGGGGATTGTGCAAGCCGTGATTCCACCTCCCGGAGGGGAGGGCTAGGCTGGGTAGGGGTGGGTGGGGGCAGATGGCTGCAGCCAGCCCTGGGAGCACGGAATCTGTGGGGATCTCTAAGCTGGAGCCCCAGCACCTGTTGTCTTAGCCTACAATTAACATGCCAGTCTTTCACGGTGGTCTTCCTTTTAACATTTAAAAATGTAAAACCAGGCGCATGGGGCAGGCTTGAGGGTCTTCGGAATGGAGGAAAAGAATTGAGCTTTGCAACAGAGGGCCAACAGTCTGCTCCTGGAACCAGGAAGGCCAACTTTAGAGAGTTTAAAATTTATCCTTTTAATAGACGGCTCTAACAGAGAACCTATTTTTTAAAATTTTAGTTCCTCAATTTTTTTTTCAGATAATTTTGACATCATAAAATAATTTGGTTGATAGCGTTTTTATGGTGGTTGTAAATGTGAATTATTACATACTTACCATGTTTATTTAGACTCTGGAGTAAGTTTAAAGGAACTTTCATGTATTCAATACTGTACAATTAGAAATTCGTTTTCATGTTTCTTCTTTTCAAATGTTCAACTAGTTAATTGACTTATTGATAAAACAGCACTACAATTAAAAATAGATGGCAAAAATCTTATGCTATAAATACTGTCTCATGTTAGGGCTTAATACTAATGCCAACTTAGACAAGTTGCCACTTTAAAAATCCAAAAAAAGTATATAGACGAGAATTAGGGTATGTAAATTCCTTTACACCATACTTAATGCTATTAGTAAGTAAATCATTTAAAGAACCATATATGTATTTCTCTTGAAGTAACACATGAATACCCTTACCTCTTTCAAAATAAGAATTTGCCATTCCTATTAGAAACATTCATTATCTGGTATAGCGATGTTAAGCTCTCTGTACTGGTTGATAAGGGGGTGATGGTGCTAGGCAGTTTAGAAAAGCTCGGCTTTTATTTGTGTCTGACCAAGCTACGGCCTTTCTTATCATGTATCATAAGAACTTGGATCCCTTGCTCAACTCACCGTATTCATAAGAAGATTCTAGATCTACCCAAATCAGGAGCATGCACTTTCTCTCTGTGGGGTCAAATGCGGAGTGAGAAAGTACAGGCTTTTTAATGATCTGCACTCCTGGCTCTCCTTCACGTGGGTCCACTCAGCAGGCACGAGGTGCTCAGCAAATGTTTCTGAATGACTGCCAGCATCCAGAGACAGACTGCAGAAGGAAAAATAAGGTTTATTATAATGCATTGCACCACGAATTTTAACATAAAATTTCCAACTCGACAGACAACATTTAAACAAATTTTGTGGCCACTTTGTGGTAGTCTCGGACTCGTCAGCCATACAGAAATTTCAGAAAAAAAAAATTCAGCAAAGTCAGTCAAGATACAGACACAGAGGCTGCCGCTCAGTAGTGTTCCCCTCTATTTCAGCCGAGGCCCTCACAGAAAAACATTTTGTAAGCTTCCCCCACTGACCCCCAGCCCTGAATGTGCAGCACCCCTGCCTGGAGGGCCAAGAGGATCATTATGCCCATAGCTTTTATCCAAAACTGCCAAGGCTGGCATTAGAAACCAACAAAAACTTAATGTTAGGATGTAATCTTAAAAGACATAGTTGGCCAAAAAAATGCAGCCACATTTGGACTGATAAACAGCACGCAGACCCACTATTTATTTATTACTTAATTTTGCAACTGGATATTTTAGTTTGTGTTACACTAGGGCATAATTCAATGCATTAGCAACCCATAGAATTAAATGCTCATGCTACACAAACAGTAAGTTTTGATTTGGATGTATTTTGACAGGCAGCCTAGCAGCATTGATCAAATTACGGCTCTGCTATTCACAAGCTGTGTGACCTTAGGTGAGGTACTAACTCTCTCTGGGCCTCGGCTGTAATGTGGGGACCACAGCAGCTACCCCAGTTGTGTTGTGAGGATCATTAACCCTCCTGACAATCTCTTTCTCTCTCTCAATCATCTATCAATCACACAGGCTACAGACCAGGCCACATACACAACGCATCAGCACAATCTATGCTGGGAAAACAAATGCTGTGATTGACCACACAGCATCCATAAAGGACCAATTTCATGTTTTTATGCAAAGTAAGATTGTTTTCTCCTCTAACTTGAGAATCTGCTAGAGTGATCAAGTTTGAGAATCTAGAAACACAAAGTAAGGAAAAACAGTCGAAGAGGAAGATATAATTTCCTTGTTTCTGTTCTGTCCCACTGCTGTGTAGCAGAATAGAAATGACTTTTTAAAGTTCAGTTTAATACGTCAAACAATCACAACCTATTATAGCAAGTGGGAGCTTACTGCCCCCAGACTGGGTAGCCGACTGAGGCATACAGTGGCTTCTTATCTCATAAAATGGAACTCAGTAGGTCAAACCTCCTTGTTGGGTTGTGGGGAGGATTAATGAGACAATGTTTGCTCAGAGAGGGCAGAAAAGTCTGTTTCTACCTTCTCCAAAGGCCTTCTTTAAGTTATGTAAATAGAGACTATTTTTTGTTGTTTGTTTTGAGACAGGATCTTGCTTTGTCACCCAGGCTGGAGTTCAGCGATATGAACATGGTTCACTACAGCTTTGACCTCCCAGGCTCAAGCCATCCTCTTACCTCAACCTCCCGAGAAGCTGGGACTACAGATGCATGCCACCATGCCAGACTAATTTTTTCATTTTTTTAGAGGCGGGGTTTGCCATGTTGCCCAGGCTGCTCTTGAACTCCTGGGCTCAAGCAATTTGTTTGCCTCAGCCTCCCAAAGTGCTGGGATTGCAGGTGGGAGCTACTGCACCTGGCCAACTATTAATATTTTGATTTACATAGAAGCTGATGATTGGTTAACAATGAGTGATTATCCTGGTAAGCCCAAAGTAAACCATCAGTGGAAAATGAATGGCAGCCTTGAAACCTGCCCTCATGATAAGGACTTGCTCAACAGCCTGCCTTTGAGTTTCTGCCAAACACAGGTGACAGTGTCTGACTCCCATGCTGCAGCAAGCTCTGAATGGATCATCTCTGCTTGCTCTCCTTTGGGTCGTCTTTGTTTATTTCCACACATGTTTAGTTGTTTTGGTTATTTTAACCACCATTTTCACTTGTTTCTTAATCAGTGACTGTAGAATACACCTTCTGGTCAATTTTACCAAGACTATTTTCCAATATCTTACACATACACAAAGGCTGAAATGGAAGCCTCAACCAATTTCAAATGCTTGATACATGACAGACCACATTCTCCAGTCACCATGCTATTAAGTTAGAAACCCATGTGATTGGAGTTTAAGAAAGGTAATTATGGGCCAGGCACGGTGGCTCATGCCTGTAATCGCAACACTTTGGGAGCCTGAGGTGGGCAGATCACGAGGTCAGGAGTTCGAGACCAGCCTGACCAACATAGGGAAACTTCATCTGTACTAAAAATACAAAAAGTAGCCAGGTGTAGTGGTGCACACCTGTAATCCCAGCTCCTCAGGAGGCTGAGGCAGGAGAATCGCTTGAACCCAGGAGGTGGAGGTTGCAGTGAGCTGAGATGGCGCCACTGCACTCCAACCTGAGTGACAGAGTAAGACTCCGTCTCAAAAAAAAAAAAAAAAAAAAAGGTAACAATGAAGAATTCATGAATGTATAGATTAAAGATAGTGTATGCGTTTGCTAGGGCTGCCATAACTAATGCCACAGACTGAGTGGCTTAAACATTAGACTTATTTTCTCACAGTTCTAGAGGAAAGAGGCCCAAGATTGAGGTGAAGACAGGCTTGATTCCTTGCAAGGCCTCCCTCTTTGGCTTGCAGATGGCTGCCTTCTCACTGTCCTCACATGGGCTTTCTGCCTGTGTGTCTGTGTCAGAATCTCCTCTTCTAATCCAGTTGTGCTGGACTAAAGCTCACCCTAACAACCCCATTTTAACTTAATTACCTCTATAAGGGCCCTACCTGCAAAAAGTCATGTTATGAGATTCTGGGGGATTTCAACATACGAATTTTTGGGGGACACAGTTCTCCCCAAAAAGAATGATCAGAAATATTTTTGCTGCCCTTCCCACTCAGCAGCAGGAGCTGTGTGTCTTCCAATGATCTGGGAGGTCTTTCTGTGTTGCTTTGAGCCACAGACTATGGTGGAATTGTGCTTTGCTATTTTCCAGATTCAATTCCCAGACTGGCTGGGTCCTCTCTCTCTGGGGATCTGAGCTGCTTTGAGTTGGTCCAACCACCCTGAGCCTGCCAAGCTGCAGAGGCCAGAGGTAGCCACTGTCCAGCAATCTCACTGAGTTAGCCTTGCAGCCATCTGCACCCAGATGCCAACATGTGAGTGAAAGTCCTTGGACCCTCCAGACCAGCCCATCTACCAGGTGAAGATCACTAGTTCCCTTAGTTAATGTTCAGAACAGCAGGAGAATCATCACCAGCTGAAACTTGTCCCAATTCATGACCCACAATATCATGAGATAGAATGAAATGATTGTCATTTTAAGCTAAGTTTATTTATTTATTTTTTTGGAATGCAGCAATAGATAAAGCAAAAGGTGGAAGAAGAAATCATAATGGACATTAAAAATATTTACAAGTGAATGATTAGGAAAATACTAAATATGAAAAAGGAGGCTGGGCGCAGTGGCTCATGCCTGTAATCCCAGCACTTTGGGAGGCCGAGGCAGTTGGATCACGAGGTCAGGAGATCGAGAACATCCTAGCTAACACGGTGAAACCCTGTCTCTACTAAAAAATACAAAAAATTAGCCAGGCGCAGTGGCAGGTGCCTGTAGTCCCAGCTACTCGGGAGGCTGAGGCAGGAGAATGGCGTGAACCAGGGAGGCGGAGGTTGCAGTGAGCCGAGATTGCACCACTGCACTCCAGCCTGGGTGACAGAATAAGACTCCGTCTCAAAAAAAAAAAAAAAAAAACCAAAAAAAAAAACAAAGAAAAAAAGAAAAGAAAAAGGATGTGCAGCTAAAGCAGAACCTTGATGAACATTTATAGCTTGAAATTGCTTATACATATTGGGGGAAAAGGGCAAGGCTGAAAGTTAATAAGAAATGCATCCATCTTAATATTCAAGAAGAAGAACGGAAAAATAAATAAGCTTGAGATCCAGGCGTTCATACATCTCAACATTTCTGTGTGCTGGTTGCACAGGCTCCTCCAACTTCTTTATACAATTTCCTTAATTGCTGCCACCACTAGGGCTATGGTGATGAGGGCTATTGTTTCTCCTTCTTTGTGTGTCTGTATTTGCATTGTTTGCATTGTTTGTTGCCGTCTCTGCTAAGAGGTGGTGATTCTCTCAATCTAATCATAAAAATCACAAAGGCAGTCCACGGTGCTGCACACTTTGCCCTGTCTGTGCCTGAGGATGAACTCTCTAACCTTGCCTACTCTTGGCCATCATTTTTTACCTGAGTTCCTAAAAGGCCCCAGTGACACACCCTGACGCCATTGGTCCTCAAAGCCCATCTACTTCTGGCTGCCTGACTTTGGAGCCGTGGCTTCCTGCTCTGCTGGCCTTCAGGATTCTCAAGAATCTGGCCCCTCCCCACCCTCATAGTCCCTGATTCTGAATGCACCTGAGCACAAACTATACTTGCTAGCCTCTACCTCTTGCCGTGCCCTGCATGCAGACCTCAGCTCCCACTAGTCTCTATTTCATGTACACTATTGAGACATCTTGACTGAGTGCAAGGATAGGGGCTCTTGAATCAGACTGACTTGACTGTAAATTCCACTCCACCTCTTACAGGGTGTCACCTTGGGCACGTGATCATACTGATTTCCAATTCCCATATTGCTGTTGAAAAGATGAAAGGGATCATTCCTCAAAAAGTTAAGCACAGACTTACCATATGACCCAGCAGTCTCACTCCCAGGTACATATATTTAAGAGAAATCAAAATGTGGCCGGAGCAGTGGCTCGAGCCTGTAATCCCAGCTGTTTGGGAAGCTGAGGCGGGCAGATCGCTTGAGCTCAGGAGTTCAAAACCAGCCTGGGCAACGTGGTGAAACCTTGAAACCTTGTCTCTACAAAAAATACAAAAATTAGCCAGGTATGGTGGCACATGCCTGTAGTCCCAGCTGCTTGGGAGGCTGAGGTGGGAGGATCACTTGAGCTCAGGAGTTCAAGGCTGCAGTAAGCCATGATTGCACTACTGCACTCCAGAGCCTGGGTGACAGAGTAAGACCCTGTCTCAAAGAAAAAACCTGTCTCAAAGAAAAAAAAAAATGCCCATACAGAAACATGTATACAAATGTTCACAGCAGCATTATTCATAATAGCTCAAAATACACACAAGAAAATAGCCATAAAATGAGGGAAGAACTGACATATGTTACAACATGGATGAACCTTGAAAACACGCAAAGTGAAAGAAGTCAGAAACAGAAAGTCACTTGTATGATTCCATTTATATGAAATGTCCAGAATAGGCACATCTATAGAGACAGAAAGTAGATTGGTGGCTTCCTGGGGCTAAAGGGAGGAAGAAGTGGAGAGGTCTTGTTTGATAGTTATGGGGAATTTTTCTGGGATGATGAAAAAGACTGGAAACTAGAGATAGGTAGTAGCTGCCCGAGACTGTGAATGCACTAAATTGTGCATTTAAAGAGGTTACTTATATGTTATGTGAGTTTTACCTCAAAAAAAAAATTTTTTCTTTTTTTCCTGAGATGGAGTCTTGCTCTGTTGCCCAGGCTGGAGTGCAGGGGTGCAATCTTGGCTCACTGCAACCTCCGCCCCCCGGATTCAAGCGATTCTCCTGCCTTAGCCTCCCAAGTAGCTGGGACTACAGGCGCCTGCCACCATACCCGGCTAATTTTTTGTAGTTTACTTAGTAGAGATGGGATTTCACCATGTTAGCCAGGATGGCCTCCATCTCCTGACCTCGTGATCTGCCTGCCTCGGCCTCCCAAAGTGATGGGGTTACAGGAGTGAACCACCACGCCCGGCCCTCAATTTTTAAAAAATGATTAAGAAGTAAAGGACACACGGTAAATGTGCAAGGAACTTGAGTCACTGTTATTACCACCATCGTGCACATTACCTGTCAGCCACACCCCGTTCCTTTCTGCCTGGTAACTAACAGGGCTGCTTTAAGCCCTGGGTAGGTTGTAGGGTCTCTCAGTTTTGGAGGCCCTGTGACACATTCCATCACATATGTTAAAATGAATCTACTTCTCATCTTAAATATTTTTGATTGTAAAATAATTTGAAACAATTAAGAGAAAACATTGCTTTCAAAATTCATCGGCTAAAAGTAGTTATTTTCATTCCTGGTGCATACTTGAGTATTCTGAATTCTGATGAAGTGAGAAAAACAAACTTATACATTTTTTTTTTCAAACGTAATGGAATTTGTATGTATGCAAAATTCAGTTAATGAGTTGAGATAAGGTTACATTTTATAGACATTTGATGAACCTATTTTAACTTCCTAATGTTTCTTTCTTGTCTAGGCTTTCAAACATTCTCATAGGCCCTAGAAAAGTTGTAGGCTCAAAGCAACAGCCCCTGATGCCCAGTGGAGAAGCAAGCCTTACAGAAAATGTTCCTTTGATTTCTTTTCTATTATTCACAAATTCCATATCACTCTTTCAACCCTCTTATTAGAATCTACTTTCAACTTGATATATTAGTTTCCAAAAGAGGAAGATTCTCCCAACCCTAATTAATGAGGAACTTACATTTCATTCCTGAAACATATGACTTCTGTCAAGATACTTTTGTACCCACCATGGACGTTATTTAGCTAGCTAAAGGGATAATGATATGGTTACAGTGAAAGAATAGACATATCTTTATCATTCAGCTGTGCAAAAGTTATTTATAAGACATAGACGATATACACTACATACCCTAGTAAATGTTATCATATAAAATAAAGGAGAACAGGCCAGGCGTGGTGGCTCATGCCTATAATCCCAGCACTCTGGGAGGCCGAGGAGGGCAGATCACTTGAGGTCAGGAGTTTGAGACCAGCCTGACCAAAATGGAGAAACCCTGTCTGTACTAAAAAAACACAAAATTAGCCTGGCATGGTGGTGCATGCCTGTCCTCCCAGCTACTCGAGAGGCTGAGGCAGGAGAATCGCTTGAACCTGGGAGGCAGAGGTTGCAGTGAGCCGAGATCGCACCACTGCACTCCAGCTTGGGCAATAAGAGCAAAACTCCATATCAAAATATAATAATAATAAATAATATAGGAGAACAAACCAGATACTGAGATAATTCAGAAAAGGGGTGTTCAGGGAAATGTGTCTTGGAGGAGGTGAATCTGCCATTGAAATGAAAGGGTAGGAGGATTTCAACAGGCAGAAGAGTGAGATCAGACTGAGACTTCAGATGGAGAAAGGAGCATCAGCAAGGAGAGATAAGCTGGTTTTCTACTGCTGCTAAAATAAATGAACAGACATTTGCTGGGTTAAAGCAACACAAGATTATCTTACAGTTCTGGAGGCCAGAGGTCTAATACAGATCTTGCCAGGCTAAAATCTAAGTGTTGGCAGGGTTGCATTCCTTTCTAGAGGCTCCAGGTGGAAATGCATTTCTTGCCTTTTTCATCTTCTAAGCCTGCCCATTCCTTGGCTTGTGGCCCCATCCTCCATCTTCAATGTCAGCAATGGTTGGTTGAGTCTTTCCTGCATCTCATCAATTTGACACTGACTCTTTCAATTTCCCCCTTCCACATGTAAAGAGCCTTGTGTTTACATGGGTTCCCACCTGGAGACTCTAGGATAATTGTAGTAGAGCATTCTTGCATTGCTCTAAAGAAATACCTAAGCCTGGGTAATTTATAAAGAAAAGAGGTTTATTTGGCTCACAGTTCTGCAGGTTATAGTGACTGTATCTGCTTGGCTTCTGGGGAAGCCTCAGGAAGCTTCCAATCATGGTGGAAGGAGAAGAGGGAGCAGGCATCTCACATAGTGAGAGTGAGGGCAAGAGACAGCGAGTGGGGGGAAGGTGCCACACACTTAAAACCAGATCTCCTGAGAATTCACTCATTATCACAGCAGCATCAAGCCATGGGATCCGCCCCCATGACCTAATCACCTCCCACCAGGCCCCACTTCCAACACTAGGGATTACAATTCAACATGAGATTTGACAGGCACATATATTCAAACCGTATCAATGATCTCATCATTTCAAAGTCAGCTGATTAGCAACATTAAATCTGTCTGCTACCTTAATTCCCCCTTGCTATATAAGGAAATATATCTACAGGTTCCTAGGATTAAGATGTGGACATCTTTGGACAGCCATTATTCTGCCTTCTAGAAGAGGGAAGCCTGAAGTAGTAAGTTTACTTAGGGGTCCAGAACTGACTCCCCAGAAACATCACCCCAGCAACCTGCTGGTCAGGCAAAGCTGAGTTTGCTGCTTCCCACGGTAAGCAACACAACTATCTCAACAAAGTCTGCATAGTATTTTCCATGAGTATGACAAAGTTGGGGTATTTGTAAGGTTTAGGGGGTTTGGCAGGTCTTTCAATGTGGAAAGAAGCTTGAATAGGATTAAGGATCATGATATAATGGTTCAGGATTCCTGAAGACAGCAAGGTGGGGGTTTTAAGGCAGGGTTCTCAGAAGTGTCTTGGAGAGTAAATAATCCTTGACCCTAGTTATTGAAGAGTTGAGTAGTTTGATAGTCATTTAAATTAGTTTTTCTGGGAAGTTCCTGAAACAATACAATTAGTGAATTTTATTTCCTGGGCAATGATTTCTTAGAATAGTAAAGTCATATTAGAGAGGGCAACTTAATAGCGAAGTTCTGCCAACACAGACAGGAAACCTTGTGGGTGTTGGTGGTTTCTGCTCGGATGATAGTCTGAGGCTGTAGAAGGCTTTAGACCAAGCTTGTCCAATCCACAGCACACAGGTTACATGCGACCCAATACTTTCTTAAGACATTATGAGATTTTGTGTGTGTGTGTGTGTGTGTCTTCTTCTTTTTTTTTCTTTTTGCTCATCAGCTGTTGTTAGTGTTAGTATATTTTATGTGTGATCCAAAACAATTCTTCTTCCAATGTTGCCCAGGGAAGCCAAAAAGATTTATATACTATTTTAAGGAATTTGAATTTTATTTGGATGAAGTGTACATAACCACTTGCATGGGAGGAAGACCCTGGCAGCAGGTTGGAATGGAGACAAGATCAGAGCCCGGAGGCTTATGAGGTGAATATTGAAATGGTTCAGGCAAGAGGAATTGAGGACTTCACCCAGAGAGATTGCAGCATTTACTACTTATTTGCTCATTCATCCAGAAAATACTCTACCAGTTTCATCTATATGTAGCACTGTCATCCACGCTGGGGTTCTCGGGGACCAATATGGGCAAGGACGCGTTCTATGGCACTTATGTAGAGCTCACACCACACACACATGAAGAATGAATGATTTCATGACTCTGTTCAAAGACCTTCTGAGTCCAAGACCCCAATTTTTTGGCAGGTTAAAGTCCTATCAGCTTCAAATTTGAAATTGTCTGCATTCATTTCTTCTGGCCATAGTAACAAATGACAACAAGCGTAGTGGTTTAAAACAACACAAATATATGATGTTACAATTTTAGAGGTCAGAATTCCTCAAATCAAGGTATCTGCAAGGCTGCATGCCTTCTGGACGCTCCAGCAGAGAATTTCTTTGCCCTTCCCAGCTTCTACAGGTACCTGCATCCTTTGGCTCAGGGTCCCCCCTTCATCTTCAAGCAGCATCGCATCTTGAACTCTCTCTCCCCAACCTCTGCTTCCATTACCTCATCTCCCTCTTTGAGTTGAGACTCGTCTCTCTCTTCTAAAGATGCTTGTGATTACATTTTGGGAACATCTGGATAATCTAGAATCATCTTCCCACCTCGAGGTCCTGCATTTAATCACATCTGCAAAGTACCTTTGACCATGTAAGGCTGCATATTTACAGGTTTCAGGGATTAGGACTTAGATACCCTTGGAGGGCCATTATCCCACCTACCACACCCTCCAAGACTGGCTCTTACTCTTCTTCCCCTCGAGCCCTTCTTGTCCATTCCCCAGTGGAAGTTTCCACTCCAACCAAGCTGGTTTTCTCACTATGTTTCCCCACATTCATCCTGGCCTCTAGAATTCTCTCCTAATGTCCTAACTTCTCTATTGAGTCTTCTAAGTTCTTAGAAGAGTGGAGCTGGCTGCATAGTCAGGAATTGCTGGATGGATTAAATAAATTTAAGGGAAATGCATTATTTTACTTTAAGAATAAAGAGTGATGGGGAATTCATATGATGTTAGTAATCAAATAAATGCAGACACGCCATATCAAAATTATAAGCAACGGTCTGTTTCCTCAGGGAAAAGGAGAAATGGGAGCAAGATACAGCCCAGCAAGGGGCTCGGATTGGCCCTCAGAAAGAGCTCCCAGGGCCTGGGTTTCAAGTCACTAAATTACTAGGGTGGGCTATGGAATTTCATGCTTGGCTTCATTTGGGAATAGGGAACAGACTGTCCCTCAAGGATGATCTGGGCACAGCTATGCTCAGAATTAGAGAATGAACTGAGTAACCCTTGCAGTTTCTTTTTACTCTGGGAATCTAATGGGACTCGGTCCCAAAGTGAGCAGCATCACACTCCTTTCATTCTTGGGCTTCTCTTTCTCTTCCCAACTGTGATTTTTTTGGGGACTGATTTTAAACTATACACTTGATCTGGAAAATGCCAATCAACAAACTACTTCAAAGCACCTTGCTTGGTGGTATCCATCTTACGTCCCAGAAACAATATGCATGCGTCAGAATAATAAGTGCTAGCTGCGCTAACATTCTCCTAATCTCAATGTTGTAATGTCACAAAGGTTTGCTTCCCCTCATCCGCATTCTGATGCAGTCTAAGCAGCTCTGCTGGGCTCTTCTCCGTGTGATAACCCAGGGATCTAGTCTCCTTATGTCTTGTGAAGCCACCATGGTCAATACACAGCCTCCAGGGTTGCCACAGAAGGGGAAGAGAGTGTGTCGAAGATCACTCAGAGTGCTTTATGGCCAATTCTACTGGACTCCCATCACTTCTGTCCACACTCCCCTTACCAGAACCCAATGGGAGGAAAGGGAAAGGTGGTCCTCCTATGTGCCCAGGAAGAGAGCATGGGGTGGCTTATCTAACTACACTACGTCTACAAACACCAGGCATCGCTTGTGGCCTCATGTGAATGCCTGATTAATATGACATTTTATCCTAATACTCACAGATGTCTGGCAGCATGGACACCAGACTTTTAGATTGCTGACTGATTCTGGTATCCGCCTGACACAACCAGAGACTGCTTTTGCAGCTTCTGACAGTCTGCCCAGCCTGTGTGCTCACAGCTGAGTGGTTATTTACAATCACTAACAGTGCTCGAGCCCAGGAAGAGTGTGACATGTGTCCTGAGGTGATTTGTGATGCCCGGGGCTTTGTTTTGACTTTTTTTTCTGACCATTTGAGAAAGAACCACGTTCCAGATCATTTGGCTTCATGACAAACAACAAAGGAGCTAGGCTTTTCTACCTTAAACCTCAGCCAGCCTGGGTGCCCCTTCCCAGGTGATGTCAGAAAGGTGGCCATGCCCTTGGGGTGAAGGGCACCAACCATCCTCCCCCTGCTTGTACCACAGAATCTGGGATGGGGCCTGGGATGCTCTGGCTGGGGCCTGGGGTTGGGGGTGGCCTGCCAGCCTGTTTTATCTTCCAGCATTGGCACCCCCAATTTAGTCCGAGGAACCCTCCAAAGCAGCTACAGTTTCCTTCTCTTCCTGGGAAAGCTTGGCCCAAAGCCCAGGAAGGTCTTTGCCTCAGCCTCTCAGAAGGAAGGGAAGACCTGCTTTGGGCACGTGGGGTAGAATTTTCTACTGTGTAAAGGGTGGTATGGTCAAAATGTGAACTTGCCTTATGTTGCTAATTTCTGTGAAGCTTTAAATTCTTCATCACATCCCTCACATTCAACAAGAGAATCTATGTCAGAATGCTTTCTGACAAAGTGCCTGACACAATGTGAATTTCTCTATGTAGAAATGACCCTTTCTGCCTGGTGCTAGCTTTCCTGATAAGCTCCCTGGGAATGTTCCTCCTGCTGAAATGCAGATTTGTTGATCATCTTTTGGATTTCAGATCCTTGCTCTGGGAGAACGAGAGGCAGGCCTGTTCCCACTGAGGACCATGGTCCCATAGCCCACTCTTGTTCCAGAGTCCTGCTGGCTTCTAGTTTCTTCTCCCATGGACCCCCAAATTCCAAGAACTTATTTTCTAATGCCTCCCACTTAGTATTCCCTGAAATAATATTCTGAGGGTTCTGAATAGGGGAGTCTTCAAATAAATCAGCAAATGCCACGAGAATGCATGAGTAAGAGAAGGCGTCATGACCCAGGCCTCTCGAGCAACACTAGGGAGGCAAGTGGACGCCATCCTGCATGTGTGCGGCTCACACCTGCCACCCACGGCACAACATGCCTTTCCACTGGGAAACACAGTGTTCTCTCTTCCACCCCGTGTTGTCATAGCCCAGTGAAGATTCACCTATTGGGAAAGAAATGAAAACCAACATGTCTTTGAACTTAATTGTTTTCTGTGTTTTCTTAACATTTGGGGCTGGGACATCTGTCTTTGCTTAAAAGCACATCTATTTATATCAACAACCGTTTACATTGAGTCCTTGGAGACTGATTCAAGCAGATGTTGCCTGATGTGGGTTTTCATACTTTGAAAAAATGTGGAATTCATTTCTACCCCACTCCCTCCTCAATAAAGTTAAATTGCAGAAATTTGCAAACCTTAGATTTCAGTGTACACAAAATACATCCTCCTAGCTTTTCATAACATGTGACTCATGTTATTGTGATGAATGAACTAATGAATCATTTTCGTACTACGAGGGCTGGAAGACGGCAGTCCTGAGGGAGCCGACTTGCTTAGAAGGTTGGTAATGTGATTACTCATTCAA
The DNA here is from genome assembly GCF_008728515.1 of Papio anubis. Classification (NCBI taxonomy): domain Eukaryota; kingdom Metazoa; phylum Chordata; class Mammalia; order Primates; family Cercopithecidae; genus Papio; species Papio anubis. The sequence goes on along the minus strand of NC_044979.1, from coordinate 174,286,677 downwards.
TGGAGACCAGCGTAAAAGCTGAGTGTTGTACACACAGCTATGTTTATACAACCACTGCCTCGGCTTGGAGGAAGGGGCAGGGGCAAATTGGAAGTGGGTGGGAAAGACTGGAGGTGGTCTTCTGAAGCAAAGCAATGCCCAGGAATCAGACATGGGCGTGAACCAGAGGGGGAGAGACCAAGGGTGAAACCACGCTCCATTTGCGTCTCGAAGTCACTTAGGCAATGACATTCATGCACAAGGCAGACTCTGGCCACGTGGTGAGAAGAGCTCTGCCGGATTCAGGAGGAGAGCCTTCCTGCTCTCAGGGGCCCCAGGCAGGTCTGCACCACCTTTGAGGGAAGTTCCATTTCTGTCTGTTTGATTCGTCGTCTTCTTGCCTTCTCTTCTTATTATCTTCCTTCTCTTTTCATCCCACTCATCAGTGCCACACACGCACTTTAATCCCATCTGACAGGTGTTATCCTGTGTTTGTGCCCAAAGAGAGTTCATATTGATGCAATATAATTTGTGAAACCATTTCTTCCTTATTCTGTGAAATGACACATGAAAGTTTATATATACGTAGACCTCTGTCTTCAAAGAGTAATTTTTACCAAGAAAAGTCCACCTAAGTGAATTTACTTAAAATGGGGAACATGATTTCATAGAACCAATAAGGGCAGTGTGACAGCGAAAACTTTGTCTTGAAAACTAAAACAAAATAAGAAAAGAAGTAATTTGGGATTATAATTATTATTTTGAGACAGAGCCTCACTGTTGCCCAGGCTGGAGTGCAGTGGTGCGATCTTGGCTCACTGCAACCTCCGCTTCCCGGGTTCAAGCAATTCTCCTGCCTCAGCCTCCCAAGTAGCTGGGAATACAGTTGTGTGCCACCACACCAGGCTAGTTTTTGTATTTTTAGTAGAGACAGGATTTCTCCTTGTTGCCCAGGCTGGTCTCTAATTCCTGACCTCATGTGATCTGCCAGCCTCAGTCTCCCAAAGTGCTGGGATTACAGGAGTGAGCCATAGCACCCAGCCAATTTGGGATTTTAGTACTGAATTTTAGATTATAGTGGTAACATCAGCTTTCACTGCACACTGAACAATTATGGTAGTTCCTCCATCACTTTCTTTAACTTCAGGGAATTTTATACGATAGGCAAGATTTGGAGTTTCACGTCGTCATCAGTTTGCACTGTATTTGCAGTGCTTTCAATCTTCTTTTGTTCCTAAGACTGGCATAGACATTGACCCAATAGACTACCGTTAAGGCTGATGGTAGATGTGGAGGGGGTTTGAGTGTCAACTATTTCTCTACATGGTCAGTTCATTAGGGGATATTTAAAAATTATGGTTACTTTGGCTTTGCTATTCACTGCTCTCATAATGTTCTCATTTCAGTACAAATATCAGATAAAAAAGACACTCTCTCCCTTTGACATCTACTGGTGTTTATTATGAGTCAGACATTTTGTCTCCATTAATTCATTTAAACCTTGTGATGATTCAATAATTTAAGTATGACTGTCTAGTTTTATGGATGCAGGGAATCAGAAGCTCAGAGAGGTTGTGTAACATGCCTGGAGTCACACAGTGAATAATGGAGGAGCCGAGATGTATAATCAGGTGTGTCTGATTCCAAAGTCTGTGGCTCCAGACAGTGAAGATACAATAAATACCTAACTCTTCAATGCCCAGACACAAAAGAATACCTACAAGATCAACACTACCCAGGACAACATGACCTCACTAAGTGAACTAAATAAGGCATCAGTGACCAATCCTGGAGAAAGAGATATGTGACCTTTGAGACAGAGAATTCAAAATAGCTGTGTTGAGAAAACTCAAAGCGATTCGAGATAACACAGAAGGAATTCGGAATTCTATCAGATAAATTTAACCAAAGTCTGTGGCTCTAGCCTGTCTACACGTTTCATCCAAGTCAACTGTACTGGGTGGCCAAACACCTAAAAGTCACATCTGTCCACGGACAGCAATCAGCTCTTGATTTTCTGAGCCTCCCAAATTCTGACCTTGACTACAAGGACCCCCTTTCAATTCAGTTGACAGTTAAGGCCAATGAGTGAGACCTGGTGAAGACCACACCTGAAATGAGTCATAATTTCCATTCTATCCACTGCCAATTCTCTATCGCTGTCACAGTACCTCTTAATCTGCCCATCGAAGCATCCGAAACATAACCCTTACAAGGAAAAATTTGCTAAAAATAATAAAAACCCTACCCTGGAAACGACTGTCTCTACTGGTCGTTTGTCTTACGCTGCTGGATTTGAATGAGTCCATATCTGCTCTGACAGAGGGCTCTACAAGCACACCATGGTGACACCAGTTTTCACGTGAACTTCTGACCATATTTCACTGAATCCGTGTGGTCAACCAATGGATAATGTATTCTGCAGCACAGCACTGAGGACAGCTTGTATTTGCTTTTATGCATCCTGTGAAAGGCCCTTGGGATAATTTCAAATCCTCTGTGGGCATTGAGTGTCCGATGTGGACAGGTGGAGGCGTGCAGCTGGAGAGCTGAGTCATGGCTGTGTTTGTTATGATGGCTCCTGATTGGCTTCTGGGTTGGCTTGCTCTGCCCATGTAGAGTGACAAGGTGCACGGATGATGCTTTAACCCAAGAAGTCAGAGCCCCATGGGTCAGGCATCTGCAGGTGAAATCTCAAGCAGGTGATTCTTAAGCCCAGCTCTGCCCCAGGAGATCCTGGGCTGGTCAGATAACTTTTCAGAAATTCAATATCCTCTCCTCTCATGTGTAAAAAGTGGCAATTCCAAGCTCTCAGAGGTGTTGGAAAATCAGGTGAGATTTAGGGGAATCAGAAGCTTGAGAGTGCATGGTCAGTGATCAAAAGCGGATTTCTAGGGAAGGGCTGAAGAGGAGCAATCGGTCTTTGCATTGAAGGTGAATTGTTTGTTTTTACTTAAGACTAGTGCTTCTTAAATGATACAGTCATTTTGCCATGTCAGCAGACACTTTTTAAGAAGAAGGCCTCTGGGAATATAAATGCAAAAGAAAAACCAGTATATTCCAACTTAGAGCTAATTTAAGAAAATAATCTCTCAGCAAACTTGACAAACTTTTCAGCAAAAACTACATCTGAGAATGTAGCTTCTGAGACCAGTGGTGGCTCTAATCCTAAATGACTCTAATAAACAATTCTCTCTGCCATTACAGTTATCAGAGAAATAATTTATATGATACGTTTCAGCTTGATAGACATCATGATCCCATTGCAAACCCCTATTTAGTGAACTAGATTCCAAGCCCTGTTAATCATTTGAGTAGGGTGTCTGTTTGGATGTGACGTATCTACAATTAGGCTTAATTAAAACCACCCACATAGAGCATGCTGAAAGACCAGCATTTAAAAATAGGAGCTGAATAATTAGGGTCATTAATAGGAACTGATTATTTAGTTTATGATGGCTTAAACACAAATAAGGCTCAGCAGTTTTCTGGCTCCTAATGAAAATGCAGAGGGCAGAGCAAAGCTTATTTAAAGGGAACCCCTCATTATACTCTGGGAGTGGCCATCGTTCTTCATCATCCTCTGTTTTAGGGTAGCCCATTCACCAAAGTATTTGCATTGGGCTGGTACAAGTAACCTTTACCCCTGTGAGGGGTGGAGGAAATATGGTCTGCCCAGGGCCAAGCTAGGCAAGCCAGGGGCAGACTGGATTCAGCCTTCCCCAGGGCCCTGCGAGGAGCCTTTGTGCTCTGCCTGAACTGCACAGGGTAGGTGGCCCTCCTCCCCGGGCAGAGGCCTCCTGCAACCAACTCTTTGTCATCTCTCTGCTGTGGTTACTGCGTGGATTTTTCTGAGGCCACAGTAAATCTACTGATGCATGTCCCGGATCACCCACAGTCTATGACTGCCTGCTCTTAAATAAACAGTTTATGTACACGATACTGTGCTGTTTGAGATGTTTCACATTCTTTGGCCTTAATGGGGGGCTTAAAGAGCTTCCAGCTGAGTAAGACAAGGGTATCTTTCAAAGCAGGTATGAATGAGGCAATCAGATACTCCACCTCTACCAGTGCCTGAGCTGAGCTTACGAGTGTAAAATCCAGAGCTGGCGCTGATTCGGTGTTGGGGTGGGATGGGAGCAGGGTGGAAAAGTGAGAGGCTGAACTCAGTAGAGCATCAGAGGCTAAGATTTATTGGCTGGTATCCAGTGAAAATGGAAAGACTTTTCTGGCCATGATTTTTTTTTTTTCCCCATAGACTTGATCTGGAGTTTTTTTCACAAGAATCCAAAATAAGTATTTTAAGTGTGTGTGTGTGTGTGTGTGTGTGTGCGATTTGTGTGTGAGTGTGTGTATGTATCTTATTAGGTGATTAAGCTCGTAAGAGGCTAAGTTTCTCTTCCTTCCCTTTATGTTGGAAATAATTTTAACCTTGTTCTCCTGGCTCAGAATCCTTTTCAAGCTACAAGTAGGTTTCTTGTGAGTTGCAGGATGGTTTCTGGATTCGTTGCATGAGATGCGACCTACCCTCCAATGTCTGAAGTCATCTCTTGCCTGCCTGGAAGGTCAGCTATGTGTTTCGGGCATTACTGTTTATCCTCACTTCATAGTTTTACATGTGAGTCACTCTCATACAAAATTTTCACTTCTATTTTGTTTTGGAGGAAGATTAGGGTGTTTTACATTAGACTGGTTTAGATTCACAAGAAAATGATGTGACCTATGTTTCTGATGTGTTTATGAAGTTGATTAAATAAGAGAATGAAACAAAAAGCTATCCCTTTAGGAAAGTATCACATAGAGTTTCTTGGCCTCAGCGCTGTTGGCATTTGAGGCCGGATCATTCTCCGTGACGGGGGCCATCCTGTGCATTGTAGGATGTTGAGCAGCACCCCTGGCCTCTACCTATCAGACTAGCAGCACATCCTCCCACCGTTTGCCCCCAGTGGTGACAATCAAAGATGTTTCCAGACATTGTCAAACGTCCTCCGGGGGTGGGGGACAAAATTGCCCCCAGTTGAGAACCTCTGATAGAATGCTTCATCTGGGTGGGGAAAATTAATTTTGTTCTTCCAAATGTCTGAAATAGCTTGAACGAATTTTGTTTTTCTGAGAGATTCAGAGAATTATGGAATCTTGAGATTGTTTATCCTCTGAAAGAAGATAAAATCTTCTCTTTTAACTACTTTTTGTTTTGGATCTTTTTGGTTTTCTTTGTGAATTATCTCCAGCAATTTTAAGATTTAGGATTACATTGTATATTAACCATTCTTGTACTATGTAAATTAAGTTTATTCCCTACTTGACTCAAGATAAAAAATACAATTTCCACTGGTTTTCCAACTGTTTTCTACGTTGGCAAAATTTCAAATCATCTGTAACTGTTGACCTTTCTTGAGGCTTCTCTAATAATCACTTTCTCCAACTTACAGAATAGACCCTTCATACATTTGTGGTGACAACCTTAGCTTTGAAACTAGCTGAATGCTTTGTATACTTCTCTTCTTGACCCAATCTATTGATAACCATCCAGCCTTTGTGGTGTGCCAAATTAATGTACTGCAAATTGAATCCATAGAAACAGGTGGTATATTCCCCCAAGGCACGTTGTGAATTTATAATCCCCCATGTATCCCACAGAGTTATTCTGAAATTGATTCAAGATTACTTTCTGAGATAAATCTGTATTCATTGCTATGAAAAGTTGCCCATAATATACCAGTGAGTAAAAAAGCAAGTCATCGAATACTGTGGTTTTAAATACTGTGGTTTTAAAATAAAATGAAGTGAAACAAAATGATGTTAGAGCATGTTTTTATGCACAGAGAAAGTTCTTCTAAATATGTTTACCACGCATTAAAACAGTTGCTTCTGGGGAGTCTGAATGTAGAGGGCTGACTTGTGGGCAGGGGAGGAGGTGGAGGCAGACGCAGTTCTGTTTCTATCTTATACACTTCTGTATCTTTGAAGTTTTTTGAATCAGTACATACTAACTACTTTTTAATTTAAATAAATGAAACCTATTTTCTCTTTCTTTTTTGTTTGCCACTACACAAGGGACAATTTCGTGCTTTTACTTCTGCCCTTTTTTCCTCACAGGGACCATGCTGTCTTTCAGTTTCAGTTTGAACAGTTGGCTGTATCTCAAGTGATACCAGTCAATAGTTTCACCTTGCCTCACTCAGCCTACACAGGATGTGCAATTGCATTTCAGGGGTAAACTTGGTATCATTTTCTAAACACGTCCACCATTTCTTCTATGGAGCAGCAGGGGCAATGGTTGAGCAGGACCAACAAAGGCCTCTCCTCACCTGCTTCCAGCCCTGAGGCTCCAGAGCTGCAGAGCCACAGCTACTTCTGTGGGTGGAGACCCGGGGGAACAGGCAGACAGAGGCAAGCCTGGGAACATAGGACTCCAGCGAGCTAGGCATGTGAGTGCTCACCGGAAGTTAGCACGCAAACACTGACTATCACCTAGGTTTGGGTTTAAAACAATTGCTCTTTGTTTTTTTGTTTTGTTTTGTTTTCGAGACAGGGTATCACTCTGTTGCCCAGGCTGGAATGCAATGGTGCGATCTCAACTCACTACAGCCTTTACCTCCTGGGCTCAAGCAATCCTCCCACTTCAGCCTCCTGAGTAGCTGGGACTATAGGCACGTGCCACCATGCCCAGTTAATTTTTGCATTTTTTTTTTATAGACACAGGATTTCGCCATGTTGCTCAGGCTGGTCTTGAACTCCTGGCCTCAAGCCATCCACCTGCATCGGCCTCCTAAAGTGCTGGGATTACAGATGTGAGCCACTGCACCTGACCTCCAGTTACTTATAATAAGGGGAATCAAACAAAGGACAAAAAAAGTGATGCCATACAGAGCAGCAGAGCTAATTCTAGGTCCCACCCTCATGACACCTCATGGAACATTCAATTACCTTTCCAAGGGCTGCTGCAACAAAGCACCATAAACCAGGTAGCTAAAAACCACAGACATGTACCCCCTCACAGTTCTGGAGGCCAGAAGTCCAAGATCAACATGTCAGCAGGGCCATGCTCCTTCTGAAGACTGTAGGGAAGGATCCTTTTTTACCTTTTTGAGTGTCTGGTGTTGCCAGCCATCCTTGCATTCCTTGGCTTGTAGACTCATCCCTCTAGTCTCTGCCTTCATCATCACATACATGGCTGTCCTCTCCCCTTTATGTCTGTGTCTCTTCTTCTCTTCTTATAAAGGCACCAATCTTCTTGGATGAAGGGTCCATCCTTTCTTATATGACCTCAACTTAAGTAATTTCATTGGCAAGGACTCTATTTCCAATTTCCAAATAAAGTCACATTCTGAGGTCCCAGGAGTTAGGGCTTCAAAATATCGATAACAGATGTCCTCTGCAGGTTTCCTTTTCTGATGGTGGCCATTGCTGCATCTTTCTGATTGGCCCTAGATGTGGAGGTTGGGGAGGTAGCTGAGTCCTTTACAAGGTTTCCTACTCAGCCCCATGAGCTGGCATTTCATGGACCCCTTCCCCATACCCCCTCCAGGCTCCTGAGCCATCTTTCCCCCATGTCTTCCTGCTCTCCCCCAAAAAATGGTCCCATAGCTGCTGCTTACCAGTCTTGCACCTTGGTCTGGCCTTTGGCCTCTTTGATTTTCCCCAACAGAAACATGTTGGTCTAGAAGGGCTCCAAGTCTCTTCCAAGGTGAAACTTCCATGATCCCTGGATCCATTAACAAAGGCTATCAGTCTAGCAACCTGTGATCTCCACCAATTATCTCTGGAAGCAATTTGACTATGAATTGTTCTAAGGAGGGCATTTCAGTGGAATAGAGATTGAAAATTTTTATAATAGAAGTCACAGAATCTTCAAGAGCAGTACTCATCAGTGCTCACATAGCTGCAGTTCTCTATTGCCCCCATTGGAGCCGAGCATACCCCTATGCGGAGGAGGATGCCCCCACCCTTACCTGTGTCCTGTTGAAGTGCCTTGGCACAGTGCTGGCTCCAGACATCGTGCCAATTCTGCACTGACATTCATCTCCTCTCATCTCTGATGACCAGTGCTGCCACTGGGCACAGCTTCCCACTGCCCATCAGCATGGTACCCTGGACATTGCAGGTCCTCCTCTCCCTGCACCTCCTCCTGAGTGCTGGTTTCATTGAGCCACTGTGGCAAGGCCTAGCCATGAAGTAACTGGCAATAACTGCACCATTTAGCTCAGGGCTAGTGCAGGGTCTGCTGTCAGACATCTGGGCTCAAGTCCCAGCTCCACATTGCCATATGCAAATGTGGATGCCTCCCTGAAACTTTCTGAGTTTCAATTTCCTCTTGACTGGGAGGTGACTATAGTATCTTCCCCAGAGGTTCCCATGAGGATTGTCTCATGAGACAATCGTTGTAAAACATGAAACGCAAAGTGAAAATTAAAGACATCACTAGGAAGGCTCCCAGGTAAACATGGCAAAGAGGGAACTCAACTACCTTCAATAAAGTTATTTTTTTTTAAGTTGTAAATCTCCAAGGACAGATGGGGAGACCAGGAGAAGAGAGAACAGGGTGCGGATTTTAGAAGCTGGAGCTCAGGTGGATGGTGGAGCTGGGCTTGGCCTATTTAAGAAAACCAAATCCTACACCAGCCGTGCAGAAATTGCCTGATTTGCATGGCAGAACATTGATGTTCAGGACCCAGTGTCTCCAGAAGTGGGAGTGGAAGAGGCCTAAGGAAGGAGGACAGGATGAAGGTTGTTTGGGAGGCAGTTGGATCCCTGAATGCCCGCTCCTCATTTACCCTGGCTGAACGTGGGGATTTATTCTTTGGAACTGCAGTTGCTGGCACGGAGGACCTCAGGCACAATGGCAGGTGGGACTATACAGAAAACAGGCGTTGAGGAAACAGACACAGCAGAATGCAGAGTCCCTGAGCTCCCTAAGATGGCAACTAGACATTTACCTTCCAGGCGGCAGACTGGAAGCATCTTCTCTGGTCCAGAAAAAAAAATTCCATCAGGAGTCTCCTAACAAATGGTTCAGGCAGAGCATGCTACAGGGGAGCTCTTGGTGGGTGGGCCCCTGTGCAAATGCCTAAATCTGCTTTTGGGTTTCTCCAGATTAAAAATGAACAGACAGGCTGGGCATGGTGACTCTCACCTGTAATCTCAGCACTTTGGGAGGCCGAGGTGGGCAGTCAGGAGTTCGAGACTAGCCTGGCCGACATGGCAAAACCCAGTCTCTACTAAAAACATAAAAATTAGCCGGGTGTGGTGGTGCACGCCTGTAGTCCTAGATACTCGGGAGGCTGAGGCACCAGAATCACTTGAACCCAGGAGGTGGAGGTTGTGGTGATCAGAAATTATGCCACTGCACTCCAACCTGGGCAACACAGACAGACTCTGTCTCAAAAAAAGAAAAATAAATGTGGTAATTTGCTGAGAATGATGGCTTCAGAAAACCAAACACCGCATGTTCTCACTCATAAGTGGGGGGCTGAACAATGAGAACACATGGCCACAGGGAGGGGAACATCACATACTGGGGCATGTTGGGGGGTGGGAGGCTAGGGGAGGGATAGCATTAGGAAAAATACCTAATGCAGATGACGGATTGATGGGTGCAGCAAACCACCATGGCACGTGTATACCTATGTAACAAACCTGCATGTTCTGCACATGTATCCCAGAACTTAAAGTATAATTTTAAAAAATTTAAAAAAAAGAAAAAAAATATTTTTGCCAACTTAAAAAAAAAAAAGGACAACGAAGCAGCCGAGGTCCGGCTGACCACCAAGGACCTGCTGGAGGTAACAAATGTGAAAGGTAAAAGCACATGAAAAAATTTTAAAAACGATGTGGGCTAATAAGCCCATGAAAAGATGTTAAGTATTGCTACCATTAGCTACCAGGGAAGTGCGAGTCAAAACTGCATGGAGTTTGTGCACCCGTGTTCACAGCAGCACAATTCACAACAGCCAACAGGTGGAGTCAACCCAGGTGTCTGTCGAGAGACGCGTGAATAAGCAACATGTGGTCTCTCCGTACAAGGGATCATTATTCAGCCTTAAAAAGGAATGAAGTACTGACATAGGCTACAACATGGATGAACCTCGAAAACACTATACTCAGTGAAAAAGGCCAGACACAAAAGACCAGAAATTGGCTGGGCGCAGTGGCTCATGCCTGTAATCCCAGCACTTTGGAAGGCCGAGGTGGGCGGATCACCTGAGGCCAGGAGTTTGAGACCAGCCTGGCCAACATGGCGAAACCCAGTCTCTACTAAAAATATAAAAATCTCTACTAAAAATACAAAAAATTAGGGTGGGGACAGTAATGGGTGCCTGTAATCCCAGCTACTTGGGAGGCTGAGACAGGAGAATTGCTTGAACCCAGGAGATGGAGGCTGCAGTGAGCTGAGATCACGCCACTGCACTCCAGCCTAGGCAACAAGAGCAAAATCCCATCTTAAAAAAAAAAAAAAAAAAAAAAAGGACCAGAAATTGTATTATGTCATTTACATGAAATTTCCAGAATAGACAAATCTATAGACATGGAAAAGTGGATTAGTGCTTCCCAGGGGCTGGGGAGAGGTGGAGATGGGGAATGAATATTAAGAGGTATGGAGCTTCTTATTCAGGTGATAAAAATAGGCTGGGATAAACGATGGTATTGGTTGCACAGCTGTGTGAATAGCCTTAAGAAGGCCAAATTTCATGTTATGTGAATTGTATCTCAGGTAAAAATAAAAGTCAAAAGAAACCTGGAGGAAACCAAGACTCCACCTACTGTTCACACCTTTAGAGAGATGAGTTTTCATCTATGCATCAAGAATGAGAGATGGTAAAAAAGCAACATTCGGAAAATAACAATAAGCTTGGGGAAAGTAACATGACAGCCAAAATGAAAGACTCAGTACAAGTATTAGAAGGCGTGGCTGGAAAATTCCATTAGAAAATAGAGCAAAGTGAAAAGAGAGAAGAAAAGGGAGAGAATGTATGAAGTTGGAGGCCCAGATCAGGAAATGCAGCTTCCAGATGAATTCCAGGAGGAGAGAACAGAGAAGCTGATAAGTCTTTAAAACGCAATTCAAGAAACGTTTACAGAAATGAGTAACACCAGCTTGCAGGTCTAAAGGGCTCAGTACAAGAGATAAAAATAGACCCACACGAAGGCTCGTTGCTGTGCGATTTCAGAACAATGAGGACAGGAAGAAGATTTTACAAGCTTCCAGGGAGAATTAAAAAGGCAACCCGTGAAGACTCCGGACTCAGAATGGCTTTAGCTTTCCCTGCAGCCACTCTGGAAATGACAAGAGGATGGAGCTTTCTGCAGGAAGGTGGTTTTCAACCTGGGCTTCTACACCTATAGAAACGATCAATCCAGTGCACAGGCAGAATAAAGACATTTTCGGAAATGTTGAGGTAGCAATTAGAAGTTACAGGTTAGGCCAGGCGTGGTGGCCCACACCTGTAATCCCAGTCCTTTGGGAGACTGAGGTAGGAGAACTGCTTGAGGCCAGGAGTTCAAGACCAGTTTGGGCAACACAGCAAGACCCCATCTCTATCAAAAAAATAAATAAAATTAGCTGGGTGAGGTGGTGCATGCCTATAGTCCCAGCTACTCGCGAGGCTGAGGTGGGAGGATCATCTGAGGCCAGGAGTTTGAGGCTGCAGTGAGCTGTGATCATGCCACTGCAATCCCACCTGAGTGACAGAGCAAGACCTTGTCCCCAAAAATAAAAGTAACAGGTTAAATATTCACCCTGCAACAAGGATTGAGTTTGAAAACCATCCCAAAGGAAAAGAGTCAAATCATGATCAGATAAATAGCATGCGTTAAAATTAAAAGCGTTTACCTGAAACACAATAGGCACTTTGCGGATGGTTGGCAAACATATCCCCCTGGTGTGAAAGAAGGAGAAAGGGAGAGGGAAGAGGATGAAAACAGGAGGGAAAGTGAGGAGGAATGAGAGGAGCAGGGAGTGAGCAGGTAGCCCACATGCCTTCTACTAAAATCATCTCAGAATATGAGGTCAGCTTTGCAGAATCCAAAGAACTTTCATCAAAATAGCAAAAGCCCCATTCTGCCCTCAGAGGCCTTATCTTAATGTATTAGTGTGCTAGGGCTTCCATAATAAAGTACCATAGGGTAGGCAGCTTCAACAACATTTATTTTCTCCGTCCTGGAGACTGGAAGTCTGAGATCCAGGTGTGAGCAGGGGTGGTTCCTTCTGAGCCTCCCTCCTTGGCTTGCAGACGGCCGCCTTCTCCCTGTGTCCTCACATGGTCATGTCTGGGTTCTAATCTCCTCTTCCTGTAAGGACACCAGTCAGATTGGATTAGGGCCCACGCTAATGACTTCACTGCACCTTAATTATCTCTTGAAAGACTATCTCTGAATCAAGTCACACTTTGAAGTACTGGGGGTTAAAGCTTCAACAGATGAAACTGGGGGGAACACAATTCAGCCGCTTCCAAACAGGTGGCTAGACAGCTGTCAGAGATTGGGTTTCCTCATCTCTACCATGTACTAGAGAACACCACCAAGCTCTCAGTGGTGTCTGAGAATCAGGCGAGAGCCAGCTGGAAAAGGCATGTGAGAGCACACTGCCGGCAGCAAAGCACCCGACAGGCCTCAATTCTTATTTCTGCAGGTTGAAGCCCAGGTCTCCATCTCAGACCTCCATTTTATTCATGGTTGGACCTTATTAAAGCTGTGAGTTCCTAGAACCATTTCCCACTTTGCAGCAAAAGCCACTTTAGCGGAGTTTTATCGTAACATGCTTGTCCATAACGCCGTCTCATGATTTGTTGTTTTGAACGGATCGAGCTGAATCGTTCGGATTGGCGCCGTTTTCTGTTTCTGGGTCTGACTGGAGTGTCTGACCAGGGTCTAATCAGTTGAATTCTGCTTAAGAAAGGACCTAGTCTCTTCTCCTTACAACTCTTCTTAAGATGCCTTTATCCCAAGAAAAATGGGCTTTTTACTTAATATAAACAGAAGCACACGTGAAAATTTGAGCCTTTTTGCAGGTGTGAAACAAAGACTTCCACTCTTTTCTTTTGCCGAACTTGATATTTTGTTGTGAGCCCTGGAAAAGGCTCCTTCTCTTAGAAGGGAGACGTTCTCCCTGCCTGGCCTCCACACCCTCTTGGGGAACACAGTGTTTAATGATGAGTTATCAGACAGTCAGAGGTATTTGTGGGGCTGTGTGGGAGTGCCAGATCGCCCTCTGACGATATATTGAGACAAAGTCTGTTGGCATCGCAGACAGGGCCATGTTTAAGTGAAAATGTGAAACCTGACCGAGAATATGGAGCTGAAGTTTGAGGCCTCAGCCTCCAATGTCATTTTTCTGAACGACATCCAGCAGATATCAGATAAGCAGAACTGCTGTTAGGAAAGCCCCAGGAACTACTCGCTGAGTAGACAGAAGATGCCTGAAGGCAGAAGGGATCTCCAGAAAACTCAAGAAACTTCCAGGAATGGCTGGTTGGCCATGTGAAATTAATGGAGACATCATGAAAAGATTTTCTTTGGTTTAACCAAATTGTGTCTGTCACGCATAGCTGTGTTCAGCTTTGGGGGTGCACAAAGGTGAGACAGACGTCACCACTGTTGTCAGGGGCTTGCAGTTGGGCGTGCGTGTGTGTGTGTGTGTGAAGAATATCAGGAGGAAAGTATAGCAAAGGGATTTCTTTTGATCATAATACAAGGCAAGGTGGAAGGCATAATTCAGCTTAATATGGTTTTCCTCCCCACGCCCATCCCCTTTCCTGGTCAGTCTTCACCTTTTCCTTTATTTTTCTTCAGGGTACAGCCCACGTTCTGTTACTTTATACATTCATTTGCTTATCACGTTGGTGGTTTCTGGTGCCAACCAGACTGTAGCAGGTACAGATGTTTCTTTATTCCTAGCACTCAGCGCGGTGCCTGGAATGCATTAGGCACTGCGAGTCTGTGTCGGGTGGACAAAGACTAAATACAGGAGCAGCCCCAAGCGTGAATCCCCACGAAGACACGGGATGAAAATTCCAGGAGTCCCACCCCTCAAAAGGCTGGGGGCTGGGGGATCTCTTTCCTCCAAACCATGGGGTGGCACGGGCTGACAAAAAAACAAAATCGTGTGGATCTTTAGGTCACATTATGATAAATAAAACATTGTATTATCCAAAGATTGTTTCCAAAATCTTTGTTGGTTGAGTGATACAGGCACACAAAAAAATGTTGAATGGGCATAAGAACATGAATGAAAGAGGAAATGCATTTACTGACTAAGAGAGTTTGCTTAAAATGCTTGAGGGCTGTTTAATCACTTCCAACACAAAATCAATATGTCTATAAAGAGTTTAAAATATAACAGAACATTCTTAAAGTGAGAATTCAGTAGAATGAGTATTTAGTGTTAAGATATAAGAAACGGCATCTGGCAGGAGGAGTAAGATAAATTTCATTCATCTCCTTTTGCTACTCTATAGGCTTGCACTCTTCAGGTTTTCTTTTTTAAAAACAGTATACAATTAAACAGTGGAAAATGCTATCTATATTTTTAAAAACCAAAATATTTAATTTTACGTTTAATTAACACCAGAACTCAGGAAAATAGTAAGAGATAGAAATACGTCATTTTGAAAACACTTCACTTGAGCACAGGAGTTCGATACCAGCTTGGGCAACATAGTGGGACCCTGTTTCTACAGAAAACTTACAAAATTAGCCAGGCATGATGGTGCCTGCCTGTGGTCCCAGCTACTCGGGAGGCTAAGGTGGGAGGATCACTTGAGCCTGGGAGGTTGAGGCTGCAGCGAGCTGTGATGATGCTGTTGCACTCTAGTCTAGGTAACAGAGCAAGACCTCGTCTCAAAAAATAATAAAAGGAAACCCCAAAAATCCTAAACAACAACAACAACAAAAAGACCAAAACAGGAAGTGCAACTAAGAAATGGTCCCAGCAACAATCTTTCCAAGGAAATGGAAATTTAAGGAAAAACTGGTCTTTCCCCAACACTGGCAAAGACATGGTAGAAAAAAATATTGAAAGGAGAAAAATCAAAGTATTAATGTTGGTTGTGTTTTATGATGGTGGAATTATGGGTGATATTTCTCTTCATTTAGACTTTAAGAATGGTTTCATTTCATATACACATGCACACACAAAAACACATACAATGTACCAACGCTTTAAAGCAATTCCTGTTTGGGCCGTGGCAGGGCAAGGTATCTAGTGCCCATGTAGGTGTGTGCACAATGGATTTAAAGGAATAATGGAGCATGGAAACTTGTGAAATCTCCTGAGAACTTCCACCACTGAAGAAAAACATGCTTAGGATATGGTAAAAGATGAGATTGATGGTTTCTGTGACTTGTAGAATCTGCCATTAGTTGGCAGAAACTCTCGAAACTTGTGCTTCTTAAATTTATTCATAAACTTGCCATAACATTTAAGAAGAGAGAATATTATCACATAATTGAAAAATAGACCATGAGGATGTACCTAATGGTCATCCAGCCGCAGGGAAACAGTATAATGCCTATAAATGCAGAGTAAAGTGATTAAAGAAGATCAGATCACAAGAAATTGAGTGCAGCAAGATGGGAGGGGATGTTTGCTTCAATTCCCTGTCTAAAATCTCATTATCAGGGAAGATTAATCCCCAAAGAAAAAAAATGTCCTCACCATGTTTGCCCAGAGGGAATTTCCATCTATTCTATTGAGGGCTGGTATCTGAAAGACTTTATCTGCATAATAAGGCAACCTGTGTTCACATTGTGGTTCTGCCTCTCACTTTCCTGTAAATTGTTGGCACCTCACCAGAGACCAGAAGGTTTGTCTTAGGCTATTTTCTGTTCTTTGGGCCTTAAAATTACTTACTCTCCCTCAAAAATTGCCTACACCCCTACTTACCTTTCTCCTATGAAGAAGGTATTTAAACTTCAACCATTTGGCCCTTCTTTGAGTTTCATATTTTGTGTGACTCTTGTGCCCCTGCATGTGAATATAAGGTCAGTGCTAAAGTAATTGTGGTTTTTGCCACTTCTTTTAAGGCTTTTCTCCTTATAATCTATTATCAGTTTATTTCAGCAGGCTCAATTATTGAAGCTTCAGATGGGGAAGGGAAAGTTACAGAGGGATGTTGCATAGTGCTCATGTTTCTGGCCGCTTGGGGAAGTCCGTTTTCAGTTTGGATCTCATTTTAGAAGTGTTTTTTTTTTAGCCCAAAGGGTGGGTTTGGCTACCTGTTTTCCTGTCACTACAGCATGTCAAAGGAACTAGGCTCAGAGTTCCTGGATTTAAAGACAAGCCGTTTCTCTTATTTCGTGAAAATCAATCAGTGAAGCCTTAGTCATGGGAGTGAATGGTGAGCAATCCATTAGCAGAGTCCAAAGATGATTTGCAAATGGTCAAGGGTCCTGAAATAGCAAAGCAAGCCACATAGGGCAGATCAGCAAGGGGCCAGAATAACATGGGGAAAACCAAGCCCGAGAAGATAGAGAAAAGAGCTCTGTATCCTGGAAGACGCAGAATCTCATCTAGGCCAACAGCAGACCACGCCTATAAACGCACTCGTGAAGAGTCCTGTGAGTTCCTTATAAAGGGGGACCTGGAAGGATCTATCTCAATCCAACAGTGCGATTTTACAATTACTGTTTATGCTGATCCTTAAGTTAATGAGCAGGAAGATGTATGTCATGCTTATTTCAGAACATGGATTCTATAATCAACATATTATTTTGCCACTAAAGCATACACACACACACATGCACACACACGTGCACACATGTACCTGTGGCACAGTAGAGGGGAGGAATTCTATGTGTTGTAACAGTGGATGAGGTAATCCAGGAAAGCCAGCAAATCTGATGAAAAGAGGCTTAAAAACCTACCTGAAGGCATAAAAAAGCTGACAAACATTAGTGAAGATGCAGAAGACAAAGAAAGCCTGAGATTGTGAGCCTGGGTCTTAGATCCTCCCCTCCCCTCCCCTCCCCTCCTCTCCCCTCTTCTCTTCTCTTCTCTCCTGATTCCTGCAGGGGATCTAAAAGATTGATGGGATGAGGCTGGGCATGGTGGCTCAGGCCTGTAATCCTAACACTTTGGGAGGCCGAGCCGGGCGGATCACCTGAGGTCAGGAGTTCAAGACCAGACTGGCCAGCATGGCAAAACCCCGTCTCTACTAAGAAAATATAAAAAATTAACTGGGCATGGTGGCGTGTGCCTGTACTTCCAGCTACTTGGGAGGCTGAGGCAGGAGAATCGCCTGAACCCTGGAGGTAGAGGTTGCAGTGAGCTGAGATTGCACCACTACACTCCAGCCTGGGGGACAGAGCGAGACTCCATCACACACACACACACACACACACACACACAAGATTGAGATGATGAACCTCATGGGGCTAAAATATAGAACCCAGGGCTTGCCAAGAGGGGAATGGAAGTATTAATAACAAAAGCAGAAATTGCCAGGCATGGTGGCTCACACCTGTAATCCCAGCACTTTGGGAGGCCAAGGCAGGAGAATCACTTGAGGTCAGGAGTTCTAGACCAGCCTGGTTAATATGGTGAAACCCTGTCTTTGCTAAAAATACAAAAATTAGCTGGGCGTGGTGGTGCACACCTGTAATCCCAGGTATTTGGGAGGCTGAGGCAGGAGAATCGTTTGAACCCAGGAGGCGGAGGGTGCTGTGAGTGGAGATAGCACCACGGCACTCTAGCCTGGGTGACAGAACAAGACTCCATCTCAAAAAATAAAATAAAATAACATAAACAGCAGAAATTGATGGGTGTGTAATATGTCTATATAACAAGCACTTAATAGAGAAAATTCACAAAGCCAAAAGATATTCCTTTTAAAAAGCTCATGAAATTGATAAATCCATGACAAGATAAATTAAGGGAGAAAGAAGAACAAGGAAAAAAGAAAGACAACACAGTTGATACCAGGAATTAAAGAGAAGATAACACTTCAAATAATATTCTCTTACCATAGATGGTAAGAGAATATTATAGCAAACTTTTTTGCAAAACATTTAAAAATCAAGACAATCATGGACAAATTCCTAGAAAAATAAATCTACTCAAATAATATTTTAAAAAGAAAAATGGTCTGTAGTCCTAGCAATTTGAGAGGCCAAGGTGAGAGGATTGCTTGAAGCTGGGAGTTCAAGAGAAGCCTGGGCAATATAGCAAGATCCCCAACTCTATAAAAAAAAAAAATGTTAAAAATAGTCAGGAATGGAGGCTCATGCCTGTAGGCTGAGGAGGGAAGATTGCTTGAAGTTTAAGTTTGCAGGGAGTTCCACTGTGGTCCAGCCTGGGCAACAGAGTGAGATCCCAATTCATAAATAAATAAAATAAAATAAAAGAGAGAAATGGATGGCACTTGAAGATATTCAAATGGTGAATAAACATAGGGAAAGATGCCCAGATCATAAGTAATCAGAAAAATGCAAATTTAGAACATTGAGATTCCAAACACACTCACCAAGGTGGCTAAGATGAAAGGGAATGTCCATGCCAGGGGCTGATGACAATGGAGAGGGATGGAAACTCGCTTATATCATACATTTGGTTCTAGTCACTAAAGGAAGAGGTTTGGTACTACCTATTAAAGTGAAGATGTGCATTCCTTCTTTCGGAGTAACTCCACTCCTAGGTAGATACTCAGCAGAAAAGCCTATTTTTAGCAAGAGACTTACTTGTACAGCAGTCTTCACAGCAGCAGTGTGTATAGCAGCTTTAGACTGGAAACAACCCAACTGTCCATCAACAATGAAATGGATTCACGAAAACGGTTTTTAAAATATAATAAACAACTACACTGCAGTGAAAAAATTGGACCACAGTAATATGAATATGAATGAGCCTCATAAGCAGAATGACATGCAAAAGAAGCCAGATACTAGAGAAAACATATCACAGAATTCCATTTATATACTTTAAGAAACAGACAGAGGTAAACTCTAGTATTGAGGGGGTCATGCTTAGGTGGGTTTAACTGAAGAAGAGCAAGGAAATCCATGTGCTATTCACTGAGCTAGCAATTTCTGATTTGCATAGTTTTCTGTACGTGATGTCTATTTCACAATAGAAGTGGCTAAAAACATAACCTCTGTAACTTTTAAAAATGCGAAGTTATTTGGGTCATTATTGGTGATTTAGATATAAACAGTGAGCAGGACTAGGTGAACTATCCCAGGTGCTTTGGGAGGCTGGATTCCACCTGTGGGAGCTAGTTGTTACGTAACCATAGTGATAAGGAACACGTTTCATTGGTTAAAATTGAGGGAAACTAACCAATCATAATCCTCATGTTTGCACAACACTTTTTTTTTTTTTTAATAATGAATAGAAGAGGAAGGCCAGAGATGAAATGTTTCTAATGTGTTTTAAAATTTAATGCGGCCTTAAGAAAGAGCGGTGTTACTACAACACAACAGGAAATAGCTGAGGGAGCCTGTTAGCAGATTTTGAGCAACTGGTCTTTGCTGTCAAGGCTGAGAGGTGAAAAATGTGCCTTCTATGAGTCATTGACTCCACACAGCATGAAGCTAATAAACAACCACTGTGGCAAATGGGGAGTCTACATTCAGGGCAAATTTGTATAGGGTTTTTTTGCACATGGGACGGTCAACAGACCCCAGGGAGGGTAAGTGTTTCTATTATAATGATAGTGATGATAGACTATGGTGATCAAATTGACTAAAGCTGCAGGCAGCAGTCCTCTGCTTTGCTGGGATTATGGACCCAAGACCTATGTTTTATTATAGTAGCAAAAATAATCTATATGTGTATGGTTCTTTGTAGTTTACAAAATTTATTTGCATATATACATATCATTCTATTTTCAGCTATGTCAAGTAGGTAAATCAGCTATTATTACTGCCATCTGCCACACAATTAAACCAAGACTCGGGAAAATTAACTGGTGTTCAGAGTTACCTAGCAGGTACAGGTTAAGCATCCCAAATCCAAAAATCCAAAATGTTTCAAAATCTGAAACTTTCTGAGCACTGACAAGATGCTTTAATGATAGGTTCATTAGAACATTCAGATTGCAGATTTTTGGATTTGAGATGCTCAATTGGTAACTACAATTCAAATATTCCAAAATCCAAAATAATCTGAAATCCAAAACACTTCTGGCCGCCAGCATTTCAAATAAAAGATACTCAGCCTGTAATAGAATCAAGTCTACAGCACTTCAGTTTAGTACTTGTTCCCCCTGATATAGGCGGTTCTCAATCTCTGATCCTTGGAGTTATTCCCAGGGGTTCAGAAACCTATGAGGGATTAAATAATAATGTAGACACTTACGTGCCACCATTTTTATATATATGCATTAATTGCATGCAATAAGACAAATATTTTTAATGTTAATGAATTCACAGTGCCTTTTGTCACTCCATTTCTTAATAAGAATCACCACAAATATTTACTAAGCACCTACCATATCTAAAAGCTTGGATATAGAAGTGAGCAAGGCAGAAAAGTCCCTGTCCTCTTGGAATTTATTTTCTTGTTAAGAATATAATGGAGTGAATATTAAGTGTTATGAAAAAAAAATTAAAGCAGCTTAAGGGAAGAGGGTGCCTACAGTGGAGGTGGGGGTGTTGGAGATGTCCCCTCCTCAAGAAAGCTGAGAATGACCCTGCACTCCACAGAGCTTCTCAAGGCACAAGTGGTGCAGGAAGAACATTTTATAAAAGTCAACATTCATTCATGAGATTTTGGACCTCCACAAGTCCTAGATGGCAGGAGGGAGGCATCTATGGGGAAATTACTTTGCTAATGAAAGGCAATAAAGAAGGTCATCACGAATGAGGTTTTGTTTGTTTGTTTGTTTTGTTTTTTTTTAATGAGGCAGCATGTCGCTCTGTCACCCAGGATGGAGTGCAGTGCTACGATCATTGAACTCCTGGGCTCAAGGGATCCTCCCGCCTCAGCCTCCTGAGTAGGCGGGACCACAGGTAGGTGCCACCACCCCTGGCTAACTTTTAAATATTTTTATGGAGATAGGGTCTTACTTTGTTGCCCAGGCTGGTCTCCGATTCTTGGCCTTAAGTGATCCTCCTGCTTCTCAAAAAGCTTGGATTATAGGCGTGAGCCACTGCACTGAGCAGGGCTTCTTTTTCTTGAATGAACCAGTACCATATTCATAGTTTGAAAAGATCGTGATATGTACTTAGTAAAAAAGGGGTAGTTTATGGAATAATATTATTAAAATGCTTTTAGAGTATAGAAGGATCTCAAAAACATGGTCTTGGGTGTCGTTGAATGATTACTGATTTTGGAGACAATATGTTCTGAAAAGTTCTAAATTTAGAACAAAAGTTCTAAATGTAAGACTTTATACAAAACATACTTAACAAAATGTCAACACTTGAAATGTTTGATTCTCTTGCCCAAGGAACTCTGACGGTTTCCCATGATAATGATTATACGGGTGACACCCAGCTTGGCAATTTGCTCACAGCAGCTTACGAGAGGAACTGCCTGCCAGTGAAATATTATCAAAGAAATAGATACATGTTAATTTTGTTTAAGAACCATTGTGTAGGGATCATCTTGGCTTTCAGCTAAAGATTTCTCCCAGCCAAAATTTTCTCCAATTACGTAATAAATAATGGAGGCCTCATACTTTAGATTATTTCCACATTCGTTTTACAAGCTATAGCTTGTCTTCTAAACGTAAAGCACATTCAGTTATAAACTGAAGCCCAGGGAACAGAATGTTCCCTGGACTTGGAAACGCTGTGTACTTCGCCTTCTTCTTCTTTTTTGATATTTTAGAGCTTGTCTAAACAAATTTAGCCCTGTCTCTAATTAATCCTAAAGACAAGAAAATGATAAACTATGCATTGCATTAAAGAGATAGATATAGAGAGAAACTTCACATTTTTAGCAAAATCAACTTGGCTTTTTCTTTTGAAGTTTTCTGAAATTGTCCATTGTGTGCCAGAGAGGCACAGGCACAGATTGGTCACGCCGTCCCTGTTTCCGGCAGCGGCGGCGTGAGCTGGCTACCTGGTTGTGGGCCACCTGGCCTGTCCTCTGCACTGTCCATTCATTTCCTCTCCTCTCCCTCACCAACCTTGCTGCAGCCCCTCTGCCAATGACACCTGGTCGTCTGCTTTTTCAAAAACAAAGGAAATGCATTTCTCCTGGAGATATAAACAGCAGAATTGCCTTGGGAATTAGTGGTCCACTGCAGGTTGAGTGTTGGGTGTGGTTTTCCATTTTGCCTCCCCATGGGGGCCTTCCAGACAGTGTACCCACCCCTGGCAGGGGGTGGGTGCTAGTCCAGGGCTGATCTCCAGTCAGCTGTGTCCTGGGGAATCAGGTGGGACACTGGAGTGACAGCAGGGATGCAGAGGAAACCATCCTGGGACGAAGGGGTGTCGCCGCATGTAGAGTGCTTCTCCCTGCAGGCCCGTGTGTAAGCAGAGTCTATCTGCTTCTCTCATGGGACTGTCAGAAGGACATGGATTTGTGTGCCATCCTCACTTTAGACAGGAGGACACTGAGGCTCCTGGGGAGAGAAGTGGCTTCATGAGTGGTAGGGGAGGAACAGGATCCTGCAGAGACTGTACCTGGAATCTGCACTCCTAGCCGCTAACACCCCAGGTCACTTATGTGTGTGATGTAACAGGTGCTGGATAGAGACCTCTCTTCTCTCCCATCCCATCGGCCATGAGAAAGGCCCATCCCAGTGCCCAGCCACAGAAGGTGTGGAATATGCAAGTTTCTGCTCTCCCTGCCTTCCCATAAACATCACTCCTTTTGCTCACTGGAGTCTGAAGTGGCCCCAAACAAGGACAGCTTTTCCCTTTAGAGAGGAGAGGAGGCAAAAATGCAAACAACCTGGCAACCAGGTTGTTCATCTCCCACATCGTGGCTTTCATCCCAAGAAACGTTCTCAAAGATGAGAACTGGATGGAGAGGTGCTATTCTGCTAAGATGGAGCAACAGGGCTCGGAACAGAGAGAAACCGTGCAGCCCAAGGGCAGGGTCATCTCCTGCCACACACAGCCTTCCTCCATCCAGTCCATCCAGACTGATGCCTGTCCCGAGCTCAGCCAGGCCCTGGGAGGGAAGCTGCCCTTCAAAGTCATGTCCAGGTGGGAACCGGAGCAACACAGCCGTCTCTGCAGAGCTTCTGTGGGCTGAGGGGAGATTCTTGGGTGGGTGCCTTCCTGTTTACATGAGGCAAAAGATGAACCCTGGCTGTCAGGAGCAATGGGAGGGAGAAGAGAGAAGCTGGTGGCTTTGACCTGTGGCTGTGGCAGGTGAAAATTCACCCTATCTAGCTTGCCAGGCCACGGGTGTGGACCAGGTCAGGTCTCCATCAGGGCCTCACAGATACTCCGTGCAGTTTTCTTGGACTTTTTGCCTCTAGAGCTGTGAGGAAATCAGTGTCTGTTGTCGAAGGCTCCCCGTCCATGGTGTTTGTTTTGGCTGCCCCAGGGAACTCACACATTGTTCCTCATTTAGCTCCAGCCACACTGGCTTCTCTGCTGTTCCTCAGATATCCTGGCTCACACCTGTCTCAGGGCCCTGGGCCCGGCCCCAGCTGTTCCCTCTTCCTGAAATGCTCTTCCCAGCCTGCTCCTCGCTCACGGCCTTGCAGGCTTCAGCACTCCCCTCATCGCATGAGTCCGTTCCCACAATGCTGTAAGGAACTACCTGAGACTGGGTAATTTGTGAAGAAAATGGATTTCATCAACTCGCAGGGGACGCTGTAACCTACAACCTATAGCTTAACCATGTGTAATCAATTGCTCATCAATGTTATTTGTGTACACTAATGAGAATTCCTGGCAAATAACTTTGTATCAGCCGACTCCCTACCTCTCTTCTTCTTTTTAAAAATCCATGTCTACCTGTGCTCTTTGGAGTTTAGATTCAGGACAACTTGAATCTATGCTCTCAGGTTGCATTCCTCAAGCTTGGCCCAAATAAATGATCTACTTGGATTATTTTTGCCCCAGCTTCTTCCTTGCAGGTTGACAATCTTCACAAACAGCCCCTTGAAGCAGGCGTGTTTGAGATTAGCAAGGTTAAGTAAGCCCCCAAGGTCATCCCTTTCCTCGGCAGGAGAATGACTGAGTCCAGGCAGCCTTAGCTCTGATGCCTTTCTGCCTTGGACAAGGTGCCTGAGCCTGTCCCTAGTGTCTGGGGAGGCACAGCTGGGGTGGTCTCCAGCAGGAGCTGGACACGTGGATCCGGTTGTAACTGGTCTGGGACCACCTACACAGGATTTATGGGCCCAGGGAACAGTAAGACCATGTTGAGGCCTTGGGTTCTCCTTTTTCTCAAAGCTGAGACCCCTGCCCATGTCAAATCACACATTTGAAAATGCAGCCACATTCACATCACATGCATATGTATTTGGGTATAAAATAATTTGAAATGATTTTATACATGTATTTAAAAACATAAGTAGGCTGGACGCGGTGCCTCACACCTATAATCTCAACACTTTGGGAGGCCGAGATGGGTGGATCACCTGAGGTCAGGAGTTCAAGGCCAGCCTGACCAATATGGTGAAACCTTGTCTCTACTAAAAATACAAAAATTAGCCAGGCGTGGTGTCATGTGCCTGTAATCCCAGCAACTCAGGAGGCTGAGACAGGAGAATCACTTGAACCCGAGAGGCAGAGGTTGCAGTGAGCTGAGATCACGCCACTACACTCCAGCCTGGGTGACAAGAGCGAAACTCCATCTCACACAAAAAACAAAAAAGCAAACAAAAAACAAAAGTAAGTTATCCTGCATTTGGCTATGATGTTTAGCCAAGTAATCTGTACACTAAGGAATGCTTTCAAAGTTGTGTTATTTTTATAATAGAATGGAAATTTTTTGAACACAACAATTTAGTTATTTTTAAAGGCCATAAATATTATATTGTGTACACACTTACTTAAATGGATTGGTTTTGTTTTTGCCGTTTTCATATTCTGGAGACAAGCTGTATTTTTCCTTTCCCCAATTTTAAATATTTTTAAATATTTTTTTTGTTTTTTTTTTTTTTTGAGACGGAGTCTCGCTCTGTCGCCCAGGCTGGAGTGCAGTGGCCGGATCTCAGCTCACTGCAAGCTCCGCCTCCCGGGTTCACGCCATTCTCTGGCCTCAGCCTCCCGAGTAGCTGGGACTACAGGCGCCCGCCACCTCGCCCGGCTAGTTTTTTGTATTTCTTAGTAGAGACGGGGTTTCACCGTGTTAGCCAGGATGGTCTCGATCTCCTGACCTCGTGATCTGCCCGTCTCGGCCTCCCAAAGTGCTGGGATTACAGGCTTGAGCCACCGCGCCCGGCCTATTTTTAAATATTTTTTACATGACTAGCTTGTGTCCCTGGGCCCAATAGCAAAAATGACTACAGGCAAGGACTACAGAAGGGCAGCCTGGTGGGCCCGTCCAGCCCACAGTTTCGGAAGCCAGGCCACCTGGGTCTGAAGCCTGCCTTGACACTTTCTGGTGGTCTGAACTAGTGACCTGCTTTCTCTGTGTCTCAGTTTCCTCTGCCAAATGGGAGCGATACTAGTATCACCCTCCTTGTTGGAGTTTGTGAGGGTGAGGATAAAATAAGTTACAAGCCAGCGTGTACTCGACACGTTAGCTCTTATTGTCATGGAACAGAAGGATGTTAAGAACAACATGGGGCCAGGCACGCCCCTCACGCCTGTAATCCCAGCACTTTGGGAGACTGAGGGGGGCGGATCACTTGAGGTCAAGAATTCAAGACCAGCCTAACCAACATGGTGAAATCTCATCTCTACTAAAAATACAAAAATTAGCCAGGCATGGTGGCATGTGGCTGTACTCCGGCTACTCAGGAGGCTGAGGTGGGAGGATTGCTTGAACCTGGAGGCAGAGGTGACAGCAAGCCGAGATTGCACCACTGCACTCCAGCCTGGGCAACAGAGTAAGACTCCATCTCAAATAAAATAAAATAAAATAAAAAATCCTGGGAAGTGCCATTGTTTCTGGAGCTTCAGGAGGAAGTAGAGGCAGGAATGAGACTGAGAGGCGGGAAGGCTGTGTAGCTAAGCCATCACTAGGGAGTGTAAGGAAGGGGAGCATAGGAGAAGAATCTCTTCTGGAGATGGAAGCCAGCCCAGAATGCATGGAGAAGCAGAACCCACCAGGGTCCGAGGAACGGGGGGGACACGCTTTCATCTAGCATTGTGATCAGCCTTGTAGGAAATGAACACACTCCACATGTATAGACACTTAACAAATATAGCGTTTGCACCTTACAGCAGGGCCATAAAAGTGATGGGTGCAAGCTGAAACTGGACAAAACAGTCTTAATAATTAATGGGAAAATTGTGAGCGTTCTGTGACCTTTAAACCATTATGTCAAAACATTCAAGGTTGTCTTAGCATCAGTTATAAATGTACAGTATAGGGAAATAAAAAGAAATGGAGTAACTAACATTTGTTTCATACACTGTGATTTAAACGTTCCAAACATGAAAGTGTTTTACTTCTCTGCAGAGAATTTATCAAGAGCAGTTCAAAAAGTGCCTGGCTTCTTCTCATCCTATGATGTTGATGTGGTTTGGGTCTGTGATGCCCACCCAAATCTCATGTTGAATTGTCATCCCCAGTGTGAACTGGAATCCCCAGTGTTGGAGGTGGGACCTGGTGGGAGGGGAATGGAGGTGGAGTTCTCATGAACAGTTTAGCACCATCTCTCTTTGGCACTGTATAGTGAGTGACTTCTCACGAGATTTGGTTGTTTAAAAGTGTTTAGCACCCGCCCCCACCCTCTCTGCCATGTAATACGTGCTTGCTTCCCCTTTGCATTCCGCTATGACTGAAAGTTTCCGGAGGCCTCCCCTGAAGTGGAGGAGATGCTGCCATGCTTCCCGTACAGCTCGTGGAACTGTAAGCCAATGAAACCTCTTTTCTTTATAAATTACCCAGTCTCCGGTATTTCTTTTTTTTTTTTTTTTTTGAGACGCAGTCTCGCTCTGTAGCCCAGGCTGGAGTGCATTGGCGCGATCTCCGCTCACTGCAAGCTCCGCCTCCCGGGTTCCCGCCATTCTCCCGCCTCAGCCTCCCGAGTAGCTGGGACTACAGACGCCCGCCACCTTGCCCGGCTAATTTTTTGTATTTTTAGTAGAGATGGGGTTTCACCGCGTTAGCCAGGATGGTCTTGATCTCCTGACCTCGTGATCCGCCCGTCTCGGCCTCCCAAAGTGCTGGGATTACAGGCTTGAGCCACCGCGCCCGGCCCCCGGTATTTCTTTACAGCAATGTGAGAATGAACTGAGAGAGATGTACATTACTAAAGCATCTTTCTAGGCATTGGTGACTTGTCCTATGCCTTTCTAAGTCTGGTTCAGCTTCCAGCTGAAATTTCTGCACATAGGACCAAAGCAAGGACTGCATGCCTTTATTATCTAACAGTGACCATCTTCACAACATTGCTATAAAGAAATACCGGAGACTGGGTAATTTATAAATTATCTATTGTATAATGTGTCAGGTCGTATCTATACCCATCTTTATACTGTAATCTCTTAAGACCACAAGAACTTTTCTGTCCATATCCTGAAAAGTAGATCTCTACCCCTTTGTTTATTCTTTAAGGTTTCTATAAATTTAGGTGATAGAATGGGTGTTCTTATCATGAAATCATGAGCTTACCAGCGTAAAATGACGGAAATAACTTAGTTCTGTAATAAATTCTGGGCAGCTTCGGATTAAATTTCCTTCAATCTATTTTGAGGTGTAAATATTTCTCCTGGGGAATCACTGAGTTCGGCTTTCTAATTTGATTTGGGAGAAAAGGAAGTGAGGTCTTTCTGCCTCATAGGGAGCAAAGCATTTCATTGCATTTGGGAGATGTTTAGATATCTGTGTAGGTGTTTTTAATAAGTTAGTTCACCTAATTGTATTTCCTCTCCACTAAAGAAGAAAAGTCCTACCCTAATGGGTTTAATCTTCCTAAATTATTTTCTGGTTTTAATTGTGCTGTTTCCCACAAGCGCCTAATTTAATTATAAGATTGTAACGCTTTTCTGTGAAAAGCTTGCTTGCACGTTAGGAATGCTGGGGTTCAATGTTTTGGGGAGGGGAGAAGACGGCTTGTTCACTCTCTCAAGGGTGAGCAGGGGCCAGGCGCGGTGGCTCACGCCTGTAATCCCAGCACTTTGGGAGGCCGAGGAGGGCGGATCATGAGGTTGGGAGATCGAGACCATCCTGGCTAACACCGTGAAACCCCGTCTCTACTAAAAATACAAACAAATTTAGCCGGGCGTGGTGGCGGGCACCTGTAGTCCCAGCTACTCGGGAGGCTGAGGCAGGAGAACGACGTGAACCCGGGAGGCGGAGCTTGCAGTGAGCCGAGATCGTGCCACTGCACTCCAGCCTGGGCGACAGAGCAAGACTCCATCTCAGAAAACAAACAAACAAACAAAAAAACCAAAAAAACAGTGAGCAGGAAAAATGCCCGAATACTCGCCTGCCTCAGTTGTTCAGGTCTTTGCGAAGTGTGCAATGTGAGAGAGCCAGACCAGTCAGGCCCTGTGAAAGGCCACAGCCCTGTCCCGGGATGCGTCCAGGCGTAAGCTGCAGACGCACACTCGGAGGGCTGGGATCGTCCTCTGTTGCCAGGAAGCAGCTTCACTTCAAAAGCCATTTGCTTTTGCACAAATAATAATAAATCAACTGACCTATAACCCTGCAATGAATTCAGGAAATGTGTGTCCCACTAAACAATTAGTGTCCTGGAGTGACATATCGAGCAGTTATTTTTGCAACAGCTTTTAAAGACATTATACGACATGCAGAATAAGAAAGAAGGAGAAGGAAAAGGAATTACTTTTCTTTTTTTTTACTGTGGTGGGAAAAAGACGGATCTTTTTGCAGTGGGAGGGTTTTAGCTTCTAGGAAATTCACTCTGAAGAGCAGCTTCCAGCCTTTGAGATGCCCAGGTGTGCAGGAAGCTCCAGCCAGCTTGGCTCAGTGGCTCCACCATGCCTCTGGGCAGTCCCTTATGCATAAGGAACTACTTGGATTGGCGCAAGAATGGGGCTGCGGGCATGCGGAGCACACCGGACTTCTGAGAGAAGAGAGAGGAAGGTAGCTGGCGGGTCCCTCCCATGGCGTGTCCAGTGTGTGCATGAAGAAGCGTGATTTGGGGCCGGGCATGGTGGCTCATGCCTGTAATCCCAGCACTTAGGGAGGACGAGGCGGACAGGTCACGAGGTCAGGAGTTCAAGACCAGCCTGGCCAATATGATGAAACCCTGTCTCTACCAAAACCACAAAAATTAGCCGGGTGTGGTAGCACGCGCCTGTGATCCCAGCTACTCAGGAGGCTGAGGCAGGAGAATTGCTTGAACACAGGAGGGAGAGGTTGCAGTTAGCCAAGATTGCACCACTGCACTCCAGCCTGGGTGACAGAGTGAGACTCCGTCTCTCAAAAAAAAAAGCATGATTTCAGGAAAAAAAAAAAAAAAAAAAAAGGCAAAGAAGGAAGACCAGGAGAAAGAAAAATGCCAACATTTTAACTGGTGGGATTACCAATAGTTTTCTTTTCTGCATTTTCTAATCTGAAAATAATTTTTAATGATTATGACCATGTGTCATTGTGCAGGGGTGTGTGTGTGAGAGAGAGAGAGACAGAGACAGGCAACAGAGAAACAAAGCAAGATGGCTATCTTGACTGATGATGACGGTGACATTTTTAGTTTAAATAAATTTTAGAGGACACAAGTTCCCTACGAGAAAAAAGTACCAAATATAATAATGAATTCTGGGTTCTTCCATATTAGGTAAAGAACCTGGACAACATCATGGTTTGTTGTCATTTTTTCCTAAAGCAGCGTTCCTTAGAAGCATTCCTAAGGGGTCTGTTCTTTAGAACAAGAGTCCAAAGGTGTGTTCCATGAAAAAAAAAAATGAGAAGTTTGGAAAATAATCACCTGCTGGTGACTCCTTCATTTACTTATTAGTAAATATTTGTTAATAATTGAGATCTCACTATGCGTGAGACACCCTTCAAGACATGGAATATTTAAGATACAATCTCTGCCTTCCTAGTGCTTATATAGTACTGTAGATATAGATGAGAAGGTAGACCAGTAGAGTCCAGGGACATGGGACCAATGTAGCTGCCATGATGATCCAGAGAGAGAGAGAGAGAGAGAGAGAGAGAAGGACAGAGAAAGACTTCTTGGCATCTCACCACAACCACTTTTTATCTACAGAGCAGTAATATTTTACAATATAACTACAGTTTCCTGGGAAGATTGTCATGTGCAGACTGGTTGCAGAGAGAAGGAAATTGTTTCACCTTCATCTTTCTGGTAAGGCTGGAAGACAAAAGCCATCCCTTGTTACAATTTTGAAGGCTATAGGGAAGGCAATTTTAACAGAAAGATGACTTCTTTGACGGATGCAAATGGAATGAACTCCAATGGAGTCCTTTCAGAAGTCACTATGCAGTTGTAGGATGGCTGCAGCGTAATTTGATTAAACAAACAGGCAAAGAGAAGCAAGAAGAAAGCCAGGAGGGCATGGTTTTATGTCAAGGTTCTCTTGAGTTAGTGAGGGTGTGTCCTGCTTTCAGACTTGTCTACGTTTTAATTCTCAAAACGTCGTTGCTTGAATGGTGCCACTTATTTTAGGTTTATTTCTGGCACATTGAATGGGTAAGGCTGTCCCAGAATCTTTCATAAACTCAGTTGCCAGGCTTCACCCCCCATCACCATCCAAACCCTCACCTACTTTGTGCCATCATCTACCAAGATTTTCAAGGAGAATTCTTTATGCTTCCCGTTTACCTCTTCAAAAGAAAGTTTTGTCCAGGGTTGACATTGGAAGGTTCAACATATCCCTGATGTCCGGTTTCCTTAGGTCTAAACATCTGTAGACTATTTAACCTCAGACTCCTGGACTGAGTAGGCAATTCAAAAAGAATTTGCCAAATACTTTTAAATCTTAGATCAGTGGCTGGCACAATGGAAGATGTCCAATAAATATTTGCTGAATGAAGACATTACAATATCAATTGACAGAGGCAAATGTCCTTGGTCATTGTAATCTGCCGTAATGGTGGAATCTCAGACCGATTTGCTGCAATTATTTTTTAAGACTTTGCTATGCTTCACTTATGATGTTACAGTAAATATATTTTTAAGTAAAGAATTATTTTCTTCTACTTTTTGGTTCAAATTCTTAAACTTGATGTTTAAAGAAGATAGAAAATGAAGTAAACCTTGGAATTTAATGAAGCCTTATGATTCTTAAATAAGTAGAAGTCAGTCCTCATTACCTACTCATTCCGTAATTCTCTTCTCCACAGGGCCATTTCCAGATATGAATTGCAGAGAAATATTTCAATATATCCTCACCCAAATATGCTTTTAAAAGTACATTTCTTTTAATATAATAAGATTTATATCCTTTGTGTTTGTTTAGAGGGTAAATCTGGATTTGTATTTCTAGAAGTTGCTTTCAATGAAGAAATTTGAAAGAAATAGTATTTCAGAAAAATCAAAACAAGCCATAGAAATCTAATATTTTTCAGATACTATATTGGGCTGCATGAAGTCTAAATCCATAATATGTATGAATAATGTATTCTAAAGTAAATACTATATTTTGTTAAATTATTTGGCAAAATTAAATTCTTTAAAATAACCTTTTTTCTTGTTTCGAAGTGATGTGCACGTAAAGAGGCAGTGTAGACTGGTGGTTAGGAGCACTATGGAGTCAGAAGCCTGCTTCAGAATCTTGGCTACCTCACTTACCAAGGATAGAGCTGTGGGCAGGTTACTTGTTCTCACTCTCTCTTCTTTTTTCCATCTGTAAAACGGCAACAATCAACCACCTAAGTAAAATGGCCTTTGCGAGAGAGAAATAAATTAATGTATGTTGCTATGGTTTAAATGTGTCTCCTCTAAAATCCATGTAGCAACTTAATCCCACTCTGATGGCTGTGTTAGTCTGTTCTCACACTGCTAATAAAGACATACCCAAGACTGGGTAATTTATAAAGAAAAAGAGGTTTAATGGACTCACAGTTTCACATGTCTGGGGAGGCCTCATAATCATGGCAGAAGGCAAAGGAGGAGAAAGGCACATCTTATATGGCAGCAGGCAAGAGAGTTTGTGGAGAGGAACTCCTATTTATAAAACTGTCAGATCTCATGAGACTTGTCACTACCACGAGAACAGGATGAGAGAAATTCAATTATCATCCCTGTGATTCAATTATCTCCACCTGCTCTTGACACATGGGAGTTATTAAAATTTAAGGTGAGATTTGGGTGGGCACACAGCCAAACCGTATCAATGGCATTGAGAGATGAGGCCTTTGGGGATGCGATTAAATCCCAGTGGATTAGAATAGATTAGTGCCTTATGAAAGGGCTGGCAGGAACTAGTTTAGGCCCTTTTGGCCTTTCCACCCCTTGTGCCATAGGAGACCCCTCCAGAGAAAGCAGCAACAAGGTCCCATCTTGGAAGCCAAGAGAGCAGCCCTTACTGGACACCAAACCCTCCAGCACATCTGTTTTGGATGTTCCAGTCTTCAGAAACATGAGAAGTAAATTTCTGTTCTTTATACGTTACTCAGTCTGTGGTGTTTTGTGATAGCAGCACAAATAGATTAACACATGTGAAACACTTAGAGCTGTGCTTTGCCCAGAGTAAGTGCTCAGTAAATTTTTTGAAACATTTGGCAAGTCAGTAAAAGGAGAACTGAGAAAACAAAAATTACCCACTTTCCACGACTTGCAGAATCCACTAGTAGCATTTGAACATACTACTTTCAGTCTATTCCTATCCGTCTTATGAGAGTTTACTACTTATAAAATATTTACACTTTTTGCTTCACTTGACATACCACAAACATTTATTTGTATTATTTAAATTATTTTTAAAAATCCTCTGCCCCTTCTGTAACTTCTTTTCTTTCTTTCTTTTTTTTTTTTTTTGAGATATAGTCTTGCTCTGTTGCCTAGTCTCTAGTGCAGTGGTGAGATCTCGGCTCACCACAATCTCTGCCTTCCAGGTTGAAGCAATTCTCCTGCCTCAGCCTTCCAAGTAGCTGGAATTACAGGTGTGTGCCACCACGCTTGGCTAATTTTTGTATTTTTAGTAGAGATGGGGTTTCACCATGTTGGCCAGGCTGGTCTAGAACTTCCGACCTCAAGTGATCCACCCACCTTGGCCTCTCAAAGTGCTGGGATTATAGATTTGAGCCACTGCTCCCATAACAGAAGGCCGTCTTCCATAGCTTTCTTAACCATTTCCTATTTCCCTATTGTAGGATATTTAGATTGTTTCCAAGAACATCAAAATGCCTTAAAAATATTAACAGTTTTATGCTTATTGTATGGAACATCTCCAAATCATATAGCCTTTTTACCCTTCTTGCGAGTGAAGTGACATACAGTTTTGAAAACCCTATGGAACATGGTGTTTTAGACATGGCTGTTGAAACATGATGAAAGTAAAGTTTTTTATCTGTGTGTTGAGAAAAAATGATCAGTTAAGAGAAATGATAATATGGTAAAATACGCTAAGCACTTTATATTTTCCTAGCACAGAACCTACCCCAAATACTTCACATGTATTAACCCATACCTCACAGCTATCTCAAGAGGCAATTTTCTCATCTCTACTTTGGAGGTTAGGAAATTGAGTCATTGAAAGGTTGAATGACTTGCCAAAGGTCACCACTCTAGTAAATTGAAGTGTTGGGATTTGAACCTAGGAAATCTACTTCCAGAAACTATTCTCTGCCACTGAATCTACACTGTCTTTTTTGATGTAGAGTATTTATTCTGGGTATGTAATCAGAAATGCTCTACTGCTGATTTCTTTTCATTATTCTTTATTTGGAAGAAAATAGGAAGATCTGTACATCATATCCAAAGCCTGGATGGGCCTTCACATAATTAACTATTTAGGCATTTGTTTTTCTGGACTGTAATTTAGAGCTGGTTCCAAATTTTAGTGGGTTGCTTCCCACCCTATTTTAAATTGGGTTATGGTATAACTTTGGAGAGAATGACTACACTGTTTTAGAAATAAACCTCTCTTTTTTCCAGACCAGCAGTATTTCACCGAAGTGTACATCTGTTGTGAAGAAGGGGTGCAGCTGGAAAAAATAGAGCGTCAACTGTATTTTCTGTGTAGGTTTTTCAAGCAGCTCTCCAGGACACATTTGAGCAATATGCTTTCCATTTTGCTGCCCTTTTCCAAATCACACAATTAATAGATAACAACCCAACATCCACATACACTCTGGGGGTTGTGGGAGAGTTGAGGGAGGGAAGAGAATTCCTGCGCACATGGGTTGAATGGGTGGTAGGGCGGAGTCCTAGTTTTTCATTCTATCTGGAAAGGATACGACTTGGCTTCTCTCAGAGAAACGAGCCCGTATGTGCTGGAAAAGGAAGTCACAGAGAATTTTCCAGGGACTGGTACAAAATGAAACAGAAAAATAGGACATGAAATGACAGACTCAGGTGCTCTTACTGCAAAGCCTGTCTTGAACTTGAGCATGGCTGGGAGAGGTGTGGGATATGATTCTGCTAGTTGCTTCGTGGCTCAGCCTCATAAAACATAGTTATTCCCATACGGGATGCTGATCTTTTCTTTTCTTTTTTTTTTTTTCCTTATTCTTCCTTATTGCCCCATTGTAAATTACAATCTTCTCTCTCTGTCCGTCCCCAAATTTCCAAGAAATGGAATGAGACTTTTATGACTCTATTAGAGGTCTAATAGAAATTGAAAATGAATCTGTGAACCCAAACTATCTGAGATAAATCTCAGTCAATTTAGGAAGTTCATTTTGCCATAGATAAGGACGTGCACTGGTGACACAGCCTCAGGCCACATGTGTTCAAGGTTGTCGGGGCAATAGCTGGGGTTTATACATTTTAGGGAGACATGAGACATCAATCAATATATGTAAAATGTATCTTGGTTCAGTCTGGAAAGGCAGGACAACTTGAAGCAGAGACGGGGCTTTCAGGTCATAGGTAGTTAAGAGACAAATGAGCTGGTGCGGTGGCTCACTCCTGTAATCCCAGCACTTTGGGAGGCCGAGGCAGCAGGATCACAAGGTCAGGAGTTCAAGACCAGCCTGGCCAACATGGCAAAAACCCATCTCTACTACAAATAAAAAAATTAGCCAGGCGTGGTGGTGTGCACCTGTAATCCCAGCTACTCAGGAGGCTGAGGCAGGAGGATCTCTTGAAATGGGAAGGTGGAGATTGCAATGAGCCGAGATAGCACCACTGCACCCCTGCCTGGGCAACAAGAGCGAAACTCTGTCTCAAAAAGAGAGAGAGAGAGAGAGAAAGAGAGAGAGACAAATGATTGTATTTTTTTGAGTTTCTGATTAACTTTTTAAAATGAGGCAAGTAGATATGCATTCATCTCAGCGAGCAGAGGGATAGGAGGCAGGTTTGACCTAAGCAGTTTCCAGTTTGACTTTTCTTAGTGACTTAACTTAGTGATTTTGTGGTCCCAATATTTATTTCCCTTTCACAAATCCAAATATATTTGTCTCTAGATATTTTATTTTATTATCGTAAAGGGTGGGATTTCAGAATATGCTTTTCGCTTTATTAAAAAGACTAGGAATTTGCCTTTAAAATTTCAGGTCTTAGAAGCATTTTGTTTTAGAAGTCTTTCCTTGAAAAATATGCAGATTGAAGCAAAATCTACTTACCCTAGCTTTTAGGAGAACTTCCTTCCTGAAAATGAACTTTTGCCTACGTGGCCTCCTTTTGTGTTTTCAAGTTTATTTAAATAGGAATGATAACTACCCGTATTTAAACAGCAATCCGAAGGACAGAAGGTCTTTTTCCTTGCAAAGGGATGCTCATAATTTCATAATGACACCAGCGAAAACAATCACCCCAAATTCATTTCCATATGAAAAGAGAACCAGTGTAACTTGAAAAGGCCTTTTATTAAATTTCAAGGGCAGAAATGGGGAAAAATTCTAAATGTTGAATCACAATAAGGCTTGTTAGGATTTTCTCCTGTTTACCCGCAGAGCCCGCTCTAGACTTCAGTGCTTGGCAGGGGGTTGCCCGGCGCCTGCACCGAGGCTGCAAAGCACCCTGTTTCCGTTCTCTGGCCCGCCTGGCATTCCCGAAGCCGAGCGGCAGTTGTGTGATTATTTTTCTTTTCCTTTAGCCGGCCCAGGGCTGCACTCGGTGGCTGCTCTTCATCAGATTCCTTCTTAAACAGTGGTCATGTATTCCGGTGCATCTATTATTTTCGAGTCCTTTGTTCTGCTTTGTGCTCACACTGTAATCTCAGCAGCACAGATTCGCCTAGCAGGGCTTTGGGGTGCTTCCCCGACTCTCCCCCCACCTTCACACCAATGCACTCCGGCACTCCGGGAATGGTTCCGATGGGCGTCAGGTCCACTCTCCGATGAACGGACTCCTGCTTTGCGAGCATCTTCAGGGTCAGTGCATCCAGGGACCGTTTCATGGCACCATTTGCCTCGAGCGCCACCGCCTGGACAAAACTGGAACAACCTGTGCCAGTTGCTGAGAAGGAAAAACACCCGAGATGGAATTTCTAGTTTTTGTACAACCCTCATCCTTTTCCATTTTCTGTAAAGTGACGATGACAGATATTTTTCGCTTACTAATGCAAGTATTTTTCCTCTGAATAAATATACCAATTTCTCTGGCAATAATTTGGGTTTAAAAATACCGAGGCTGGCCCGGCGAGGTGGCTCACTCCTGTAATCCCAGCACTTTGGGAGGCCAAGGCGGGTGGATCACGAGGTCAGGAGTTCGACGCCAGCCTGGTCAACATGGTGAAACGCCGCCTCTACTAAAAACACAAAAATTAGCCGGGTGTGGTGGCGGGCGCCTGTAATCTCAGTTACTCTGGAGGCTGAGGCAGGATAATTGCTTGAACCCGGGAGGTGGAGGTGGCAGTGAGCAGAGATTGCACCACTGCACTCTAGCCTGGGCGACAGAGTGAGACTCTGTCTCAAAACAAAACAAAACAAAACAAAAAAATATACTGAGGCTGGGCATGGTGGCTCATTTCTGTAATTCCAGCACTTTAGGAGGCTGAGGTGGGAGAATAGCTTGAGCCCAGGAGTTTGAGATCACCCTGAGCAAGACCCTGTCTCTACAAAAATGATTTTAAAAGTAACTGGGTCTGGTGATGTGCGCCTGTAGTTCCAATGACTCAGGAGGCTGAGGAGGGAGGATGGCTGGAGCCCAGAAGTTCGAGGCTGCAGTGAACCGTGATCACGCCACTGCACTCCAGCCTTGGTGACAGAGCAGAACCCTGTTTTTAAAAAAAGGAAAAGAAAAAGTAAAAATACTGAACTGAGCGCCATCCTGATACCCTCAACTGTACATTACATAAATTATATTCTTTAGAATTCTGTACGCTGAGTAGGATGTGCTTTGGTAATATAAAAATACAAGAGCAGAAACAGGCAAGAAAATGAGGAAATTTTTTCCCTCTAGCATTCTCTCCATGGTGGACAGGATGGGTGGAGTGCGCCTAAAGTGCTTGTTTGGTGGGTGCCCCCCTCCCCGCTCCCCAGTGGTCAACACAGAGCACTGATGCTGCAGGCCCAGGCTCCAGAACAGACTGGATGGAACGGCTCTGAGAAGAGTGTGCACAGAGTGTGTGTATGTGCCAGCAAATACCTCTGAAAGCAGTCTCTTGGGGGCAGCGAAAGAAAATACTAGGATTTCTCTTCATACTTATGTTTATCTCAAATTTCGATATTTTTATTTTTATAGGACACATAAAATTATTCAAAAGCTTGTATATTATGTACAAATCAAATCAGTATTTTAACAGATATTGGGTGTGTGGTTAAAACATGGGTTTGCCAAGGAGATGGTGGAAGGATGATGATAGCTTCCCTTGGACTGAGCAGAGGTGGGGTGAGCAGGGCGTGGATCTTTATCTTTCTGCCTAGGGGGCAGCTGTATGCCCAAGGAACTGGCTCCCTTTTCCCACAGCTTACTCACAGACTGCCCATGTGCAGGAGTGAGGGGTGCAAGGAGCCACGCTCAGGAGAGAGTGCACGTGAGGGGTGAGGGGCATAGGGAGGCGGCACCTGCTGATTTTGCACTTGGGGGTTGAAAGGGACAGGATGGTGGGCGGGTGACCTCTCCAGGAAAGGGTCCTGGCTACTGGTTGGGCAGCAGCGTGGAAAGGAAAAGCCCTGCGCTCTCCTCTAGAAAGGAGAGGACTGGAATGAGGACACGGGCTGGGTTTTGAAGCATTCATTATGACTTTCAAACAAAGTTAGACTTTTTTTTGCAAGTTCTCCCAAAGCTTGAAAAAAATAATTTTCTAGTAGAAAAAAAATATTTCTAGACAACAATCCACCAGTCTAAAATTGCGCCAAACTAAGGATGTTCTTAACATGGCTCCCAGTGGCATTGCAAGACGAAAGGAAAAAAAAAAAAAAAAAAAAAAAAAAGAAATTATCCCATGCAGCTGGAATAGGGCCTGGCCTACAGGTAATTTAGCGAGGCTTTCTCTCTGGATAGGGAGGTTGGGATGGGATTTGACTCAGAAGAAGGTTCTGGCCCTGCCTCTGTCAGCCTTATGATGCAGCCTAGGTAAGTCACTTCACATCCGTGAGGTTTCCTTCTTTGCTAAACAGACGACAAATGTGTACCGAGAGTTGGCTGGGCATCAGA
This sequence comes from Papio anubis, assembly GCF_008728515.1. Classification (NCBI taxonomy): domain Eukaryota; kingdom Metazoa; phylum Chordata; class Mammalia; order Primates; family Cercopithecidae; genus Papio; species Papio anubis. The sequence goes on along the minus strand of NC_044979.1, from coordinate 174,248,038 downwards.
TGCCGGTGGAATGGGGTTCTGAAGACAATACGTGAGCAGGAAACTGAGCTCATCTTAAAGGGTTTGCAGTTAAGTCTAACTTTTATTTCAACTAAAAAATTAAAGCTCAAAATAAAAGTATAAGGAAGATTAAAAGGAAAAAATATCTAAATATCTAAAAGACGACAAATTGTAGAGACCTCCCAAGCTCTGTAAAACCCTGCGTTTGGTTACAGAAGTTTGCTGCCCTTTGTGTAGATGATCCTAACCAATTGAAAAAGAACTGGAAACTTACACATCATATCTATCTTTGAATATATCTATTTCCAAAGTGGACGATGGAAACAGAATTTTATATCTGCAATGGACTGAATATTTATGTTTCCCTGAAAATTTATATGTTGAAACTCTAATCCCAAGATGATGGTACTTGGTACTGGGAGCTTTGGGAGGTCATGAGGGTGGAACCCTCATAAACGGGATTAACGTCTTAATAAGAAGAGGCCAGAGAACTTGGTAGCTCTCTTTCTACCATGCAAGGATGCAATGAGAAGTTGGCAGCCGTCTGCAACCTGGGAGGGAGCCCTCACCAGAACCCAACCATGCCGGCAGGCTGATCGCTGACCTCCAGCCTCTACAGCTGTGAGAAATAAAGTTCTGTTGTGTATGAGCCACTCAGTCTATGATACTTCATTATAGCAGCCTGAATGGACTAAGACAATCTCTATATTTGAAAAAAAAAATATATATATATATTTAAAGTAGATTAAAAAATAAAATTAATGATTCAAGGGCCAAGTTGCTATTCTTTTTAAAAAAAGATTATTTTTGATAGACATTTGGAAAAAGAAATGAGAAACTCCAAGTTACAAAAGGAGAAGTGGGAATATTTTGATATGCAGCCCAGCTTTGGCATAGCAATACAGATTGTTCTTCCAGGGATAGCTTTGACTGCAATCCTAACACAAGTTGTGGTCTCTCTGCTGTGACTCAAATCACAATAGAGGACAGAAACCCCATCTTGCTTTAAGAAAAAGGCCAAAGACAATGACCTGAGTTTCTAGTTCACGTACGTCTTGCTGGCAGCTGTCAAATTTATGTATTTATTTTTAATATGAGGTTTAAAAACAGAGGCTTTCTTTTGAACAGCCTGGGGCCAGGACATTTTATTGGTGTTGGATCTTGTCTGCAGTGGATAGCAAATTCCTCATCACATGGGTCGTTTGGTGACTGTGTGGGTGAGAGAAATTAGAATTTGGCCATGATTTGGAAATGTTCCGGTAGGTTCCAAGAGGCGAAGTTTCTGGAATCACTGAAGACATAGTATGCTGTGTTTGCTTTGCAAGAGAGTGTGTGGGTGGCCAGGGGCTGGGGTGAGGTTGGTGGGTGGAGAGGTGACATTTCAAGCTGTGGTATCTCTGCCAGTTGGGTGTCACTTGGTTCCTGTCTCTTTCTTCTGGTTTGGAGGAAACACAGTTTGTTGTGCCTGCTTGGTTTTGTCACTAATCTCAAATAAGTCACCCAGCTGGTCTAAGCCTTATTTTCTCGTCTGTAGGATCAGTTTTGTGTACGCTGGGGAGGCGGCGTGACTCAGCCAAACAACCTCTAGCAAGGGAGCTCCGGGGTCTTCTCTACCACTCGGGGGAGTGCGTATTGGTCAAATATTTTGGAAGCACCATTTGCAAGTATAAATCAAGCTCCATATCAGCCACATGCATGCCCTCTGACTCAGCTGTTCTGCTACTAGGAATCGTCCTAAGGAGTAGTCCAGCAACGGACACAGAAATTCACGTACATGTTCATTTACTCCAAACCAAAATCTAAGACAAGCTAAATACTTAAGGGTAAGAAGATTTCTAAATCAATTAAAAGCCATGTTCAATGCACTATTGTGTAGGCATTTTAAATTCTATTTTCTAAGCATATTAACACAAGTGTTTCCTGACGCAACATTAAAATTGTAAAAAGCAAGACAAATGTAAAAGTATATTGCGTGATACTAATTTTGCATCAAATATGTGACATACATACTTACATGAAAAAAATCTGGAATAAAAATAACCACATGTGAACAGCATTCCTAAGAGATTAATATTCTTTATTTTTTTTCTTAAATATTCACATTTCCTACAATGAACGTGTTGTTTTCATAATTGGAAAAATATTACCAAAAAGTAAAAATTCAAACCCCAGACAAAGAATGGAGTTTGTGGTCTGATCTGCTGTCTAGTGTAATTGTGGACACTTCTGGGACTCCGAAGGAAAATGGCAAAGACTGTGGACTCTAGAATCAGACTGCCTGGGTTCAAATTCTATCTCTCCTTTATCTTGGTTGTGCAGCTGAGGTAATCTACTTACCCCAACTGAAACTGAGGCATCTCTGTGCCTCAGTTTCTTCAGCTGTGAAGCGAGGATAGCAGTAGTACTTGTCAAGAGAGTTAAAGGAGTCAGAATATGTAAATCCCTCAATAAGTGCTATAATCATTAATATCTGTAAAAATACAAATCTGTAAAATAAAATCTGTAAAAAAATAAAATCTGTAAAAATATCTGAAGCAGGGTAGTAGGGATTAGATACATTTTTTGATTCTGTATATATTTTAAAGGAAGCACCAAGTGAATTTGCTGATGAATTGGATGTGAGAAGTGAGAGAAAGAGAAATATTTAAAAAAACACTATTAATTCAACAAATGTTTATTGAGCCCCTACTATGTGCCAGGCACTGTCCTAGGTGCTGGGAATGAAGTGTACAGCAGTGATCAATGCAGGCAAATTCTCTGCTCTCACACAGGGACGTTTTAGCAGGGTAGACTAACAACAAATAAACAGGGTGAAAGTGTTAAGAAGAAGAATGAGGCCAGGTGCGGTGGCTCATGCCTGTAATCTCAGTACTTTGGGAGACCAAGGTGGGTGGATCATGAGGTCAAGATATTGAGACCATCCTGGCCAACATGCTGAAACTCTGTCTCTACTAAAAATACAAAATTAGCCGGGCGTGGTGGCACGTGCCTGTTATCCCAGCTACTCAGGAGGCTGAGGCAGGAGAATTGCTTGAACCTGTGAGGCGGAGGTAGCAGTGAGCTGAGATCGCACCATTGCACTCCAGCCTGGGCAAGAAGAGCGAAACTCTGTCAAAAAAACAACAAAAAGAAGAAGAAGAAGAAGAAGAAGAAGAATGGGGGAAAGTGTGCTTGTTGGGGAAGTCCTTGGATAAAGTAACATTTGAGTGGAGACCCGAGTGAGCATGGGAGTGAGCCATTCAGCTATGTGGAAGAAGAGCATTAGGAATACAGTTAAAAGTCAGTGCATAGGCCCTGCAGTATACTTGGCATGTTTAGGAAACAGCAAGAAAGCTATATTGGTTTGGGTTTTTCCCAAAGCAGTCTCTGAGGCAAGGATTTGAATATAAGTAGAATACTTGGGAGGTGATCCCAGAAAGCCTGGTAGAGAAGGAAAGTGAGACAGGGAAGGGAAGAAGAAAATACTAGGTGCATGAATGAGCAAGCTGTCACCATGGGCACCAGTGGCTCAGTCCTGCTCAGGACCCAGGACAGTGCGTCAAATAAGCTCTCAGTATTTTCCCACCCAAGGGATGAGGAAGCAGAGATATTGATTCTCCAAATCCAGTCTGACATTAGCTGAGGGCTGCTTTGCAGCATTGTGCCTTTCCTGAGTGTGGGCTCAGTATGCCAGAGAAAGTACTCGGGTCAAGAGCCACAGATACTTATAGCAGGAAGGCACAAATGAGTTGAGAACCCGTGAGTGTTGTGGGGATGTGGCCTGAGCACTGACAGGGTCTGCTACAAAAACCGGTGCAACTGCAGTAGAACCAGCAAGGGTTACAGTGGTAAGAGCTGATGTCAAAGAGGTGAGGGGCAGAATCTGATCACTTAGGGCTCTGCGGGCCATTGTAAGAAATCTTATTCTAAGTGATGGGGGGTTGGGGGGGTGGTCATCGTAAGGTTGTGAGAAAAATAATGGCATGATCTGACTCATTCTGGAAGAATACTGGCTCTCCTCTGGAAAATGAAGTGTAGGGGGGCACATGAGAAGCAGGAAGATGTCAGGGGTGGCCAAAGGATGGCCAAAGTCAAGACCAAGGATGATTATGACTTGAAGCAGGATAGTAGGGATGAGATACATTTTTTGATTCTGGATATATTTTAAAGGAAGTACTAAGTGAATTTGCTGATGAATTGGATGTGACAGGTGAGAGAAAGAGAGAAATCAAGAATGACTTCAAGGTTTTGACATGAGCAACTGGTAGAATGAAAATGCCATTTTTCAAGTTGGTGAAGACAGTGGGAAGCGGTGATGGTGGAACGGTGGGAGTGGGAACAGGAATTCAGCTTTCATTATATTAAATATGAGGCATCTGTCAAGACTCTATCTCATCTTATTTTTTACTAAGAATTTAAAAAGTACAATGTTATAAGCCATCAGTAAATATTATCTTCCCTCCCCCATTAATTCTCCTAAAGCTTTTTCCAGCTTACTTCTTGTATAGATGTTCTACGCTCACAAAAATGTTGTATCACAAGCAATCAGAAAATGATATAGTTTGAATATTTGTCCCCTCCAAATCTGATGTTGAAATTTGATTCGTGGCGGGGCATGGTGGCTCACATCTGTAATCCCAGCACTTTGGGAGGCCGAGGTGGGCAGGTTGCTCGAGCTCAGGAGTTTGAGACCAGCCTGGGCAACATAGTGAAACTCCATCTCTACTAAAAATACAAAAATTAGCCAGGCATGGTGGCATGAGTCTGTAGTCCCAGCAACTCGGGAGGCTGAGGTGGGAGGATGGCTTGAGCCTAGGAGGCAGAGGTCATGCCACCACACTCCACTCCAGCCTGGGTGACAAAGCCAGAACCTGTTGAAAGAAAGAAAAGGGGAGAGAGAGAGAGAGGAGAGAGAGAGAGAGAGAGAGAGAAGAGAGAGAGAAAGAGAAAGAAAGAAATTTGACTCACAATGTTGGAGGTGGGGCTTGGTGAGTGGTGTTTGTGTCAGGGAAAGAAGGAAGGAAGGAAGAAAGGAAGGGAGGTAAGGAAGGAAGGAAAGTAAGGAGGAAAAGAAAAAGAAAGAAAGAGAAAATAAGCAAGGAGGGAAGGAAAGAAGGAAGGAAGAAAAGAAAGAAAGAGGAAGGAAGGAAGGAAGGAAAGAAGGAAGGAAGAAAGGAAGGGAGGTAAGGAAGGAAGGAAAGTAAGGAGGAAAAGAAAAAGAAAGAAAGGGAAAATAAGCAAGGAGGGAAGGAAAGAAGGAAGGAAGAAAAGAAAGAAAGAGGAAGGAAGGAAGGAAGGAAAGAAGGAAGGAAGGAAGGAAGGAAGGAAGAGGGAGGGAGATATTTGACCCCCAATGTTGGAGATGGGGCCTGGTTAGTGACTTTTTTGTCCTGTGGACATATTTCTCATAAATGGCTTGGTCCCTTCCTTGAGGCAATAAGGGAATTCTTACTCTATTAGTGCACATGAGATTTGGTTGTTTAAAGGAGCCTGGCACCTTCTCTCCTTTCTCTTGCTCCCTCTCTTGCCATGTGTTATGCTGGCTCCTCTCTCCCTTTCACTATGATTAGAAGCTCCCTGAAGCCCTTACCAGAAGCAGATGCTAGCACCATGCTTCTTGTACAGCCTGTAGAACTGTGAGCCAAATAAGCCTCTTTTCTTTATAAATTACCCAGCCTAAGGTATTCCTTTATAGCAACACAAATGGACTAGCCCAGAAAAATCTCAACTTTATACAACAAAAAGCTCATTTATTTTTCATCGTGTGTGTGGGGATAGATGATCTAATCTAGGCTCAGCTTATTTGGCTTGGCTTTTCCAATCTTGCCTGGACTTGCTTGTGCATCTACGAATTGGCAGGTCAGCTAATCTACACTGGGCTCATCTCCACCACCCTGTGACTATTGTTTTCCTTATGTGACCAGCAAGCTAACCTGGACATGTTTTCCCATGAAGAAAGCAAGTGGAAACACATGAGGCCTCAGAAGGGCTAGACTCAGGCCTGATACACCGTCAATTCCACATTGCTCTGTTGACCAAAGCAAGTCATATGGCATTCCTAAAGTCTACAGGCAGTAATACATACTTTGCTATTTTGTGTGTGTGTGTGTGTGTGTGTATGTGTGTGTATTGGGAGGAGGAGAAAATGAATATGTTTGAATAATAAGTTGATATAATCACCCTCTTATTAATAATATTAATCAACATATGTTAACCTCAATTGAAAGATTCCAAAAGTTTCATCCAATCATAGTGTTAGACTCAAAGTTCAAGATCTCATTGTCTACATCAGGGCCGGATGTAACTCCTCTTCACTCCTTTTGGAGTAAAAGAACACATTGATTTCTCCCCTCTACACACATATTCAGAATAATATAGTAAAATGAGGACAGAATACTTATAGTAAACACACCTCAGTAAAAGGGAGAAGAATGGGAGGCACATATTAGTCATTGGTCCACAGCAGTTTTGAAATCTCACTTGGCAGATGTTGCCAGGCTCCCCTGCATTGATGGTGGTGAGTGTTCTCTGATTAGCCCCAGGTTCAGGTCACTGGGTCTATTCCTCATTTCATTGTTTGGCACAGCTCTTGGCTCTGTTCTCTGAGTTCCCCTCCCTTTTATATCCTCTCCTAGGGCACTTCTGAAAAGGACTTTAGAAAATATGCTGTATTGGTGGCCCAGAAACTTTCCCAGTTGGCTTTCTTTTTGAAGAAAGTTGGGACTGTGATGATTACTTTTGTGTGTTAAGTTAGCTAGACCATGGAATCCAGATAGTTGGTCAATTTTTAGGTGGGAATAATACTTAAACCAGTAGATTTTGAGTAATGCAGATGACCCTCCATAATGTAGGTGGGCCTCATCCCATCAGCTGAAGACTGATAAAAGACTATCTTCTCTGGAGAAGAGAAAATTCTGTCTGTAAATTGCTTTTGGACTAGAGCTGCACCACTGACTCTTCCCTGGGTCACAAGCCTGCCGACCTTCCCTACAGATTTTGGACTTACCAACTTCCACAATTATATGATCCAATTCCTTAAAATTCCTTAAAATCAATCATTCTCCATCCCTCCATATCTATCTATCTATCTATCTATCTATCTATCTATCTATCTATCTATCTATTTTCTATCTATCTATTATCTATCTATCTATTGAACTCTTCAGAGTTCTGGAGAACTCAGATTTTGAACTTGCCAACTTCTACAATTATATGATCAAATTCCTTAAAATCAATCCTTCTCCATCCTATCTATCTATCTATCTATCTATCTATCTATCTATCTATCTATCTATCTATTTATCTATCTATTATCTATCTATCTATTGAACTCTTCAGAGTTCTGGAGAACTCAGATTTTGGACTTGCCAACTTCTACAATTATATGATCAAATTCCTTAAAATCAATCCTTCTCCATCCTCCCATCTCTCTCTCTCTCTATACACACACACACACACACACACACACACACACACACACACACAACTCTTCAAAGTTCTGGAGAACTCAGATTTTGAACTTGCCAACTTCCACAATTATATGATTCAATTCCTTAAAATCAATCCTTCTCCATCCCCCATATCTATCTATCTATCTATCTATCTATCTATCTATCTATCTATCGATCGATCCATCGAACTCTTCAGAGTTCTGGAGAACTCAAATACAGGGGCCCAGGGATCCTTTTATATTTGGAACAGTTTCTGGCTCTCTTAGAAAAATTTGTGTGTTTTACATATATTTGGTTTCAGTCTAGTCTTTGTATCAAAAACCATACCCATAATTCATTTAAAAATATTCCTTTCTCGTTGTGCTCACTGGTATTATAGGTGGTGTATCCGACTGCTCTCACACCCCACCCTTACGTTTTCTAAAAATCTTTTTGAACAGTTGAAAGGATTACTAGACTCCACCTTAATTCTTATGAAGTTCTTAACAATGTATCTTACAACTGTGTGTTTGATTTGGTCTTTACTCTGAGGTCAGGTCTTGCTGGAAGCACCCTGGGGTTGATTATTGCTCCCAGGCTGTATCCTAATTTGAAAATATTTTGCTGACTGGAAAGGCTGGAAATGAGAAACAGTTTTATTTTCTAACTCAGCACGTTCCAAATTCTTCATAGTCCCTCCAAATTCTGCTTACAAACTGGCCAGTTCTTTTCTAAGCTCATCTCTTTTTTGAAGTCAAAAGCAACCAACCCACACTTTCAATATTCTGCCTGGAGATGTCCATGCCTAGATTCATAAGTTAATTAGGTACATTTTCTATTTCAGACTCCATAACATGAATCATTACTGTTCAGCATCCTCAAGTTATTTTTTTCTCATTATCTTCTCAGCCTCCTTAGGTTTCTCTACTTCCTTCCACTGGTCCCCAAACCATTTCAACAGATCTTGGGTTTTTGTTAGAGTAGCGCTCCACTTCTGGTACTGATTTCTGTTCTGGTTTCTTATGGCCATAGTAATGCTGTGTAAGACACAACCACACAAGCTCAGTGGCATACGACAGTAGGCATTTATGTAATTCATGTATCTGGGAGTCAGCAGGGGGTCAGCTAATCTAGGTTGGGTTGATTAGTCAGGGTCTGCTGATTTTAGTAGGTTTGCTCACACATCTGGGGGTCAGCCAGCACTTGGCTGATGTATAGTGGGTTCAGCTGGAGTGGTTCAGCTCTGCCTATGTCTCTCATCCTCCTCTTAGGAGCAAGAGTCCAGCCTGGCAGTCTAGTCTCATGTCCATGGCAGAGCAAAATAATTTGAGTGGAAACCCATGAAGCCTCTTAATCCTAGGCTTAGAACTGGCACATCCTCAATCGCCTCATTCCACTGGCCGAAGCAAGGCACATGGACAAACAAAGTCAAGGAATAGGAAAATACCCTGTATTCTTCATGAGAGGATGGGAGGGTGAAGAAAGAATATTTCCAATCAATAATCTAATCTATCTACTCCCAGATTATTCTAATGAGGCCATGTTTCCATAAACAAACTTCTTCAGAATCTACAGGTGAATGGTACCTGTATGGTTTTGAGTTAAAGCTAACCCAAAGAGAAATTTGAGTGAGATTTTAAAAGCAGACGTGAAGCCGTGGCCGTTGCTGTCTGGAGGCCTTGCAGTCAGCCAGATGTGGTGGTGGGGAGATGTAGCGGTTGCTTAGGGTTTTCAGCTGGGGTTCTCTGTCCTCCGTTCTGCTGAGCCCGTGATCCTGACTGCTGGCCTTCCCAAGTGTTTGGCTGCAGACCCTAAGAGGTGACACAGTGTCAGCGGCAACTCCCTTCTTGAACTCTACCTTTGTGGCCTCATTTGGCAGCAAGGTGTGTTTGGCTGGTGTCACCACCAAGGATCCTCTCCTCACACCCCCTGCCCCTGAGACTTTGGCTTATTCAGCTCCCTCCACAACTATATAAGGTCTAATTTCTACAATAAAACTTTTTTCTCATAACACTCACAGCGACTCTGCTCCCCTGCTCAAGCGCCACCTCATTGACACAGGCCCTGAGGCTGCCACAGTCCCATGCTCCCATCACCTCCAGGGCTCAGCCAGGAGCCCTGTGTCTGCAGCTGCCTCCTGAGTTCAGCAGCTCAGTGCCAAACTCTTGAATGCTTCTGGTGTTTCTGCAGCCAACTCATGCATCAAAGCTTGTCTCCCCAAGCCCCTTTTGCTCTCTGCTTCCCACAGTTTATCTAATCAAGATGATAAAAGACGGTGGACTAATTTTGTATTTTTAGTAGACGAGGTTTTTCCATATTGGTCAGGCTGGTCTCGAACTCTTGACCTCAGGTGATCCACCCGCTTCGGCCTCCCAAAGTGCTGGGATTACAGGCGTGAGGCAAAATTAGCCAGGTGTGGTGGTGCATGCCTGTAATCCTAGCCACTCAGAAGGCTGAGGCAGGAGAATCACTTGAACCTGGGAGGCAGGGATTGTGGTGATTCAAGATCACACCATTGCACTCCAGCCTGGGCAACAAGAGCGAAACTCTGTCTAAACAAAACAACAAAACAAAACAAACACCAGATGGTGGACTCCATAGCGTGATGGGTCATTCCCTGATCTCATGACATGTCCATATATTGGGGCAGGGCCTCTGATAACACCAAACCTAAGTGGTGGGTCTAATGGTGTATGACTCGGCTCTGTGACAGTTAGTAGGAAGCCATTCGGGGATCAGTTAGGACCTTGTAGAATCCTCTGTGGTCTGAGTGGCTTTGGTTCCTCTGAAGCTGGGCTGGAGCAGAACTTCATTCATTTTCACACTTCTTTGCCTGAATGAATTTTGTGTTTCCTACGAAACACACAGAGGTTTTGTCATAAATAGGTGGAATTATAAAATCAAGATACTTTAAAAATAAATGAATGTATCAGAACTTAAATTTCTAAATAAAAATTGGCCTCTTCTGAGTAGCTGGCTTGAGAGCTTACACTCTTGCTCCTATGATAGCTTAAAGCATGTGGCAAACACCTTTTTTCAGGCCTTGTTTAGCACATTAAAGAGTGGTGACAACGCATTCCATCTAAGGGAGAGCTCAACCTTTTGTAACAACGAGGAGTCAGTTTGTGATTAATCCGATGAATAAAGTGAGTTGTCAATGTCAGTGAAATTATCCCAGGACTAAAAAGGTGGGTCTGAAAAGCTGTGTCAGGGAGGTTCTCGAGAGATGTTTTGATGTTAATCCTGGAAAAAGGTCACAGCCTTTCCAACAGACAACTTGAAAGAAGGATGCATTAACTTAGATGTTAGATCGTGGTTTTAAAATAAAATAATGGTAGTTTAGGGTCCCACAAGCCTAAGACCTCCACTGCATTTTTATTAGTAGGTATTATGGAGACAGCCGAGTTAAAAGGGCTCCCTGGAGAATCTACAACTGGCCTGCTCACTGAGGGATGGGGCGGGGCCTTGGGAAGTGCCAGTTGTTTGCAGTGGGGAGGGTCCTGGCCTCTCCTGTTCCTGGGGGGTAACCTGGGATTTAGTCTGTGAGATGCAGGCCTGTTAACAGGACCCCCTCTCACTTTGCTGTTTTTTTTTTTCCTTTTCAAACAATAAAATTCCATTTTTTTTCACCCTTCTATGTGTCCGCGAGCCTTATCTTTCCTGGTCATGTGACAAGAACCTGGTTTTAGTTGAACTAAGGAGAAAATCCTACAACATTATTGATTTAAAACCATTAATGCAAATTATTATAAATCAAACCAATATTTCCTTCACTTCTTAAATACCATGCTGCTCCTGACAATGTCTGCTTCATCTCCTAGCAGTTTTACCAAGGCCGATTTGTCCTGGAGGGAATTAAAGAGTGTGATCAATAAATTAGCCCATGCTGAACTAAAAATGGGTGGTTTTTCCTTCTTCCTGGGGAGTGACTTTCAGCTTTGCTAGCCGATGTTTCTAGCAGGACCAATCTTTACAGCTAAGCTCAATTCCTTATCAATTGAAGTCCAACCAGCAAAACAAAAACTACTTAAAATTATATGAAATTGCCTTTTCAGGTTAAAAAAAGGTCAAATATTGGTGAGTTAATATGACTAACCTAATGTTTCAACCAGTTCCCTGCCAGTGCCTCCCACCAGCCAAACTCAGCCAGAAGGCAGCTGACAAGAGAGCTCAGGCACCCGGCTTATAGCACTGAACTGGGAAGGGAAGAAAAGGCTCTCGGGACCCAGGGAACGAGGCTCCACTCAGAGGCAGGGAACTTAGAAGAAATGCCCAGGGTATCACAGCTAGATGAAGACTGGCTGAGCACTGACAAAGAGCTTCTCTTTTTGGAAATAGGGTCATTACAGACGTAATTACATCATGATGAGGTTGTACTGGGTTAGAGTAGGCCCTAAATCCAATGACCAGTGTTCTTACGAGAAGACAGAAATTTAAACATGGCGAGACGTGCACACACAAGGAGAAGACCATGTGGCAACACAGGCAGAGACTGGCGCAATATGGCTACACAGCAAGGGATGTTCAAGGGTTGCTGGCAGCCATCAGAAGCTAAGGGTGAGGGAAAGATCTTATCAGAGGCTTCAGGGAGAGCAGGGTCCTGACAATACCTTGATTTCAGACTTCAGGATTCCAGAACTGGGAGACAATACATTTTGTGGTTACTCTTGTTGTTTTTTGTGTAAGATAGAGTCTCGCTCTGTCAACCAGGCTGGAGTGCAGTGGCGCAATCTTAGCTCCTGGGTTCAAGTGATTCGCCTGCCTCAGCCTCCCGAGTAGCTGGGACTACAGGCACACACCACCACACCCAGCTAATTTTTGTATTTTTAGTAGAGGTGAGATTTCACCATGCTGATCAGGCTGGTTTTGAATTCCTGACCTCAAGTGATCCGCCCGCCTCAGCCTCCCTAAGTGCTGGGGTTACAGGTGTGAGCCACCACGCCCAGCCACATTTTTTTTTCTTTTTTTTTTTTTTTCCTTTTTCTGAGATGGAGTCTCATTCTGTTGCCCAGGGTGGAGTGCAGTGGCGCGATCTTGGCTCACTGCAACCTCTGCCTCCCGGGTTCAAGCGATTCTCCTGCCTCAGCCTCCTGAGTAGCTGGGATTACAGGCGTGCACCACTACACTCAGCTAATTTTTGTATTTTTAGTAGAAACTGGGTTTCACCATGTTGGCCAGGCTGGTCTCGAACTCCAGACCTCATGATCTGTCCACCTCTGCCTCCCACAGTGCTTGGATTACAGGCATAACCCACTGCGCCCAGCCACATTTTGGTGTTTTAAGCCACCCAGCTTGTGGTCATTTGTCATGGCAGCCCCAGGAGGCTAACACAGGAAATACCTTAAGAAATTCACTAAGGTGGGCGCCTGAGAGAAGTGATGTGTGGGTCACCCTGGGCCTGTCCCATCAGCTTCCCAGATTCTACCCTCTGCATCTCTCCTTCAGGGTCCCCTGCTTCGGAAACGTGTGTTGATAATACGGCTTCTTCCACCCCAGAGTTCAAGCGGAAGGCTGATTAAAGGTTACAGGTGCTGAAAAATTCCACGGAGTATTTTAAAGCAAGAAAATAAAATATTTTCTTCCCCTCATCCTTTCCATTTAAAAACTTCAATGTCTTTCTCCCTCACCTGTCCTTCATTTGCTGACATGGGCATTAGCAGGACAGGCTTTAGGCAGCAAGTTGCTTGGCTCTTGTTTCGATCTTTGAACATTTACTGGCTTATGGTGTATGTGCCTTTGGGGAGTAGAAAAGCACGTTGCAATCCCCTTTTCCTTCCTTTTGGAACGTGTCTCTGTTACTTCATGACAGAATGTTCTGACTGGGCTGAGCTGATTTTACGTTGCTTTCAACACTGTGCAAGATGTGTGAAGAATGGATGGGAATCTAGTCCAAGCTGTTGTGGATTTTGTGAAGAATGGATGGGAATCTAGTCCAAGCTGCTGTGGATTGTTGGCTTTTTCTTTTCTTCTGAAAGCAATTGTTGGACATTTTTACAGAAAGGAATACCTAGATCTCCATATATCTCTGTCTCTCTGTCATCTACAAGTAGCACTTGAAGTTCTTTGGGCTAAGTGAAGAGGAATTCATTCCAAACCAGCTCACGGAGGAAGGAAATACATTGGTTAGTCTGATGCAATGGCCTAGGAGGAGAGCGGCTTGGTCTCGGCCAGTGTTTCTTAAGGAGGTGCTTCTGGCATGTGGGGTGAGATAAGTCTTGGTACAGAATTATCCCAAACATTGTGGGTTGTTCAACATACCCAGCTCCAGCCAATAAATACTAGTAGAAGCCCCTAATTATCATGATAATTAAAATCCATGTCCCACACTCCACCACCCCTGGCCCAGCTATTTATCTAAGAGGTGCTTGTGGCAGACGCTGTTGTCCTTGGACTTTCCCTCTACACACCTAGGGCTTCTGTTGTTTTGAGATGGAGACTTGCTCTGTTGCCGAGGCTGGAGTGCAGTGCCGCATTCTCAGCTCACTGCAAGCTCCACCTCCCAGGTTCACACCATTCTCCTGCCTCAGCCTCCCGAGTAGCTGGGACTACAGGTGCCCACCACCACACCCAGCTAATTTTTTTTTTTTTTTTGTATTTTTAGTAGAGACGGGGTTTCACCATGTTAGCCAGAATGGTCTCGATCTCCTGACCTCGTGATCCAAACTGCTGGGATTACAGGCCTGAGCCACTGTGCCCGGCCACCAAAGGCTTCTTACTGCAAACACCTGAGACTTTCTGCCTGTGGGCTTGCTGTCTGTCTACGAATCCCACTCTGACAATATGGAAGTGCTAGATAGCATGCCTGGACACAGCCCTCAACCACAGATGACTGTGGGCTGGGAGACTAATGCCCCAGCTTTCTCACCTGGGATTGAAGCCACTTTGAAGCATGCCCTGCACTGTCTCTCAGAGCTTCTCAGTGGGATGGAGCTCCGGCTGCTCACACAGTCACTGACCTGATAACACACCCATGTTATTTTCCTTTGGCTGCTGTGAAAGATTACCACAACCTAAGTGGATTAAAATATTATTATCTTATGGTTATGAAGCTCAGAGGTCAGAAATGGGCTAAGATCAAGGTTTCAGCGAGGTGCATTCCTTTCTGGAGGCTCCAGGGAAGAATTTGTTTCCTTGTCTTTTCCATCTTTTGCTGGCCGCCTGCATTCCTTGGCTTGTGACTCCGTCTTCCATCCTCAAAGCCAGCATTACAGCATCTTCAAGTCTCTCTCTGACTCTGACCTCCCTCTTCCACCTTTAAGGACCTTGTGATTGCATTAGGCCCACCTCGATATGCCAGGAAATTCTCCCTATCAGAAGGTCAGAGGATTAGCAAACTGAATTCCATCTGCAACATTAATTCACCTTTGACTTGTAACCTAACAAGTCACAGATTCCGGGGGTTGGGATGGAGGCATCTTTAGGGGCCAAAATTCTGCCTACCACATCATCCCTTATTGGCTTCATTCCCTTCTCTGTCTCACTGCCCCACTTCCCTACGAGTTTTCTTGGGATCATCTCCCAAATCAATTACTTGCACTAGAAATCTTGTCTCATTATCCGCTTGTGCAGAAGCCCAGACCGAAACACTGCCTGAGAGAGAATTCCTGCTTAGGGTCATTGGTGTCGGGATGCCAGTGAGTCATCAGGATTTAGTTTCTCTCTGTCTCTTGGCTCTTCTTTCACTGACTTTACCACTGGTGGCAAAATGACTATGGCAACTCCAACTAAGCCAACAACCTTCCAGATTCAATCTCGCTGGGAAGGAGTAGCTCCTGCCGATGTCCTGAGATTTATTTTAAAGGGACTCCTTTAGGTCATGCATCCATCCCTGCCCTAATCATCAAGGTGGAGGATGGCAGGGCTTTCATTGGCCAAGGCTGAGTTACATTCTCCACTCCTAGAACTGAGTTGAGACTCAGCCAGGGTCATGGACTAAGAGTAGAAGAGGAAGAGGGGCGGCTTTACAATAAAAACAAATCAGGCTTTATGACTCAAAGAGGCAGCAATGAATGCCGAGCAGGCAAATAACAAACAGCTACATTATCTTTTCTTTCTTTTTCTCCCTCTCTCCCTCTCCAAGCCCCTGCCTTGTGTTGGCGTCTGTGCCTGTGCATGTATAACATAGGATGCCTGAGTGGATCTTAAGGAACATCTAGTGAGTACATTGCCATCATTTCACATATGGCAAAACTGAGGCCAAAACAAATGCAGGAAATTGCTGTTGGTCACACACTGCCATTGCCAAAATCTGCCTAGCAATACCCTTCTTCTGATTCTAGGCTCTGAGACCTGCGTACCACAGTCTCATATCTTCCAGACTGGGTAGACTTCATATCTCAGATCTACATTGTATTAACTGGTGCATTTAAGATGGTGGTGGGAGCAATGTCTTCACTATTAGTAATTTTTCTTTTGCCTTATTCTTGCCAAATGCACTTTTGTTTCAGAGCCCACAGGAAGACATGGTGCAGAAACAAATGGAAATGTGCATTTATCAAATCACATTGAGGCTCATGTGCCTTCTGCTGTGGATACGATGACCCATTTTGCATGGCATAAAACACTATTTCTGATGATAGACATCTAAACCTTTTCTGGAATGAATAGAGTGATAAACGATGAGTATTTCAGATTTCATTGATCTTGGGAGAAACTTTTATCTTTATACAGGGATAGAACACGGGAATTTGAAAGCAGACAGATTTGTGTTTGAATCTGAGCTTTGCCATTTACTACTTCTGTGGATTCTTGGACTATTACTTAGCTGCTCTAAACCCAATTTCCTTATCTAGTTTTTGTGCTTGTCAGAAGTAGACTAGACCAAACAAGGGCATAAGTGAAGTTCACATGAAACCTCAATTCCATTTTTCCCCAGGCCTGTTTTGTCTTTTTGTGTAATGGAACTCAAATTTTCTGCCTCTGTAATGTTGTTTTTAACTACGACATTAGTTACTATTGCTCATGAGTTACAAGGTAGTGGTTACCTATTGATGCATTTTAAAATCTCAAATTCCAACAGTAAACATTTACTATATGAAAGGTTTTGTGGGTCAGGAATTCAGAAGTGGCTTAGCTGAGTGGTTCTGGCTCAGGGCATCTCCTGGGATTTCAGTCACAATGTCCAGTACTGCAGTCTTCTGAAAGTTTGACTGAGGTTGGAAGATTAGCTTCTTAGATGACTTATTCATATTGCCCTCAAGTCTGGTGGCAGGAGACCACTAGTCCTGTCTTTGTGAACCTCTCTAAAGGGCTGTCGTTGCTTGAGTGTCCTGACAACATGGTGGCTTCCTTTCCCTAGAGTTAGTAATCCAGGACAGAACAAAATGAAACCTGCGATATATTTTGTGAGCTAGACTTGGAAGTCATATACAGTTATTTCTACAATATCCTCTTGGCGATACCAGTCAGCCCTGTTCAGTTTGCATGTGAATACCAGGAGACAGAGATCACTAGGGTAGCTACTAAACACAGATAAATCATCTCTTCAATTGACCTGTGGCATATAAAGTATGATGTCCATTACTATAGCTACTGTAACTTACAAGTTAGGATCCGTGATGAAATCAATAACTCTGGTGTGTGACTGGTGCCATCAGTGTATTCCTGAGTTCATCTTGAATGAGCTTGCTTATTTCTAGGTTGTGCAAATGCCAAACTACATGATGTACACTGACAGGAGGGCCTGGGGAATGACTGTTCTTGTACTCAATGAATCTACAGTGGCCAGTTCAACAGATGTTGAAGAAAATATGTTCCCAAACACACCCTAAGAGGCAAAAATCCTACGCAATTTAGGCTCTTGTTTAATGAAGGTAGAGCATTTGTAGCAGCTGAGTGATCTGCTTAGGAGCTCAGCCAGGAGAGTGTTTGCAGCATCAAGCCCAACAATCCTGACTCAGAGAGACTTCACTCCAGTAAGATCTAACTTGCCTTTAAGTAGAGCAGGCAATCAAGAAATGCTACTTTTATTATGACAATGATGATGATGAATAAGAAATGGCTTTAACAAGATAAATGCCTTCCAACCTCAGAAACCCCAGTAACTTAGATATTAATGCACAGATAAGGAATCTCCTTTGCAACCCGTAGATTATCACATTCTTTTCCAAGAGTTAACACCAGGAAATATAGATCCTGTCTCTCATTGCGTCATTTATAATATGCATTGCAAACTCATGAGGTATAGTCATGGGAGGAAAGTCATTCCTCCCTCTGAAATATATTAGTTAGATCAGCTGTAAATCAACTCACTATTTCTTTGGCTTAATTTCTGTGTAGACTTTCCACCCCCTTTGAGATTAAGGTTATGCTTGGTTATTCAGCATTTTCTCATTTCCCTATGACTTGATTGGGCCCTTTAGGTCACCTATTGTGTTTTTCAATCTTAATTTTCGGCGACAAGTTTAGCCAATTGCTTCCAAGAACTGCCTTCTTTAAAATAAAGAATAAAAATAGAAACAAAAACAAAAACCAGAAACAGCTTTCTGTTCTAGTCTCTTCTACATAACCCTGAGGATGCCGGGGAGGGGAGTGGGAGAGTGTGAACTTGTCGGAACATATGCTTTTGGTTGACTGTGTGAATGTGCATGGAACATTTACAAGTGATGACTGGAAGTCAAAGTTTCTATAAACTTTTCCCCACTGCCCCTGCCTGCATATGGCAAACACCACCATGGGTGGAAAGAATTTTGCATTGACAGCTGGCAGACAGAGATCTTGGGTACTGGGTTATACCTCGGGTAGCAGTGGGAGGGGACCGCAGTTGGCAAAGGGGGAGGATATTTTAGTTCAATCTTATTTTCTTTCTGTTTTATTATCTTTATGTTAGTAGAATATAGAACACGTGAATGCACCATAGTATTGTTTTGTATTCAGTCATTTCGAGGCCAATTCTAGTCCAGTGCAGGAAGGCAGAGCACAACCAAATTACATTGTTGAATGTAACACACCAATTAAAACTGGGGGGAGAGGCTTGGGGATCTCAGCCTCTTTGGATTTGGGGGTTTTAGTCTCTAAAATTAGAAGGTTGCTCAGGGAATCACTAGGGTCATTTTCAACTTTAGCCCGTTAGAATTCTGGAATGGGTCCCTGTTTGTATGATTCTCGGTATCTTCTGCCTTGGGTGACGGCAGTGAGCGAATCAGTGAGAGCATGCCTAACAAATCCTCTCCAGGTGGCTCCTGGAGAGACAATGGAAACAGAACAACACAGTGTATAACTAGCACAGTGACAGAGGGTGGACATTCCCACCTGTGTTCAATTGTTGCACATCAATCTGCATCTTTTTTATCTTGCAAGTTTGGTCACCACTGAGAAATACATCAGTGGTGGGTTTGAAATATAGATACTTTATCCTGATAAATCCTCTTCCACATCTATAATTCATAAATATTGAAGAAGTGGGTGAAGGAATAAAGAATTTGGAAAGTGTAATGCTTTTATGAAGCAGACTTTGTTGAGTTTATTGAAAGATTATGCATATTTTGTTGGGTTTTTGTGCTGTTAAACTGTTCAGGGAAGAAAGAAAGTTTGAACTGTTAATTAAGAAATACCTGGCAGAATTCTATGGTACAATGGAGGAGCCATTCAGAAATCAAGAGTGGTTCTTCTAGACGAGTTAAAATTGCAGGGACAAGGGAGTTGGTCATGTGTCTGGATTTTGGAACTTCTTTAAGGAGCCATGAGATATGCATGCACCACCCGCCCCCCAACACACCCCAAATAACTCAGAGTATGGATTACCAGAGACAAGGCCAAGGGCAGTCTCTATTGATAGAAATTGTTTCTCCTTGTAGGAGATGGGGGAAAGTAAACTGACCCAGTAAAATTAGGGGCTTCTATAGCAAGAAGAGGGTATTTCACATCCCTGAACAGATGTGCTGCTGAGGGTGGGTGGGTGAGCCCTCCCAGCCCCAGAGGCTTTGTCTCTGCCTTTAGCACTTTTGTCTGGGAGAGATATGAAGGGAGTCCAAAGGACCCTAGAAAGGACAGCCTCATATTAGAAACAGGGCTGACAACTAGGCAGGGCAGAGGACAAGCTTAGTCAGTACCTAGGGGTTTACATTCATTTTACTGCTTGCAGTAAAACAGTTTGAAAGCAGACGACACATTCAATGTGTCAATACATAGGCTTCTTGGTGGTGATGCTGTATATGTTTGCAGCAGACACCATCAGCTGCCCATCCAATGGACATGTCGTCCCCTTTCTATCTAACAAAACCCTTATATTGTTTGTGGCCTCAACATGCCCAGTGCCCAGTGAAAGAAAAATAACTCAGCCAGGCAATGCTGCTGTTTCCAAAAGCTGTACAACATAACTTAGGGTATTCAAAAGAAGCTGTAAATCGCAGGAAAGGGAGGCCCTCCAGAATAAAAAGGAATTGCTTTTCTGCCTTTGTTCTAGTTATCTTTTTCTTTCTCTTTCCTGCTGGATGGTGAGCACGAGGCCTGTGGTGCAGCAGCCACCTTGTGACCTTAAGGCAAAAGCAAAGAGACAAGCACATCTTGCTAAGGATGAAAAGCTGGAAACAGCCAGATGGCACCAGAGAGTCTGTCCTGCCTGAGCTGAGTTCACCCTGTGACTACAAGCCACTGTTGGCTTTCCTGTTCCTTGCAGCCAGAGGCAGTCCACATTGATTCAATGTGCTTCTGTAAAGAAAGCTTAAGGTTGAAGTTTTAAAAGCAGCATTACTGAAAGAAACATATCTAGCTTCTCTAAGACACACTTTGCGAACTCAAATGTTTTTAATGTCATGACATGTAACACCAGGGTTTAGTAAACCCTTTCTGCAAAGGGTCAGATAATAAATGTTTTTGGCTTTGTGGGCTACACACAGTCTGTAGCAACTGCATAACTCTGGTGTTGTCGTGTGAAATGGCCACTGGCAATACATAAATTAACATATTCTTCTTTGTGCCTTGGGACATATGCCATACCTTTTCTCACTCTCCAAAGTATTGCAGGACTGTTGGATACTAACTTAAAGCTGAAACACTTTTGAAATTTTATTTGAGAAAAAATAGAAATATTTCTTCTTTTGATCCTTACTTTTAAAGTCCCTTCAATTATTTTCTAAGAATATTATTTTAAAAATGTGGTCCCATCTTTCTTATTAGAGTAATATACAGGCATTGCAGGAAAAAATGGAAAAATCTATTTATTCTACTATAGAGAAAATCACTTACTAACACACAAGACACACATATTAAAACAACAGAAGCTCAAACCCACTGAAATGAATATCTCACTAGACTCCACCAGCTTTGGGGCTGGTTTGTTGGTTGTTATAGGAGTGTTGCAGGAGCAGCTAATACAAAAGCAGACAGAGATACAGGGGTACTGGAGGACACTTTTGTGATGCCCTCCTTCACCTGCCTCTGAGATTGGACTGCTTATCAGAACTGTTCTCTGGAGGAAATACTCAGAATACGATGCAGGTTGATTACTTCTGCCACAGTGTAATGGCTAGTAGGCATAGCAAAGTCAACCCATTTTCTTACCAAAGAAGGGCTCTCTTAATATAATTATTACTAAATCTTTTAATTTACTTTTATTCTGATCTTTTCAAAGAAATGCATGCTCATTATACAGAATTTAGAAACATACAAATACCAAGTAGTAAAAAATTAATAATGATATATTCTCTCTATTCCTGAGTCAACTCATTATATATCGGCATATTTCCTTCCATTTTTATTTCTGGGCATTTCCCCCCTATACATTGTTGATATATTATATGTACAATTTTGATATTTTTTCTGAAAAATAGTATTTCAAACGTTTTCCTGCCATTTAGATCTCTCAATAATCATGTTTGAAGAAGGATATAGAACTCCATCAGAGTGACCCTTTCCCTCATGTTGGACATTTAGACCTTTGATGTTTTATTTCTATAAATAACTCAGCTGGGCAGGCGCGGTGTCTCGTGCCTGTAATCCCAGCACTTTAGGAGGCTAAGGCAGGTGGATCACCTGAGGTCAGTTCGAGACCAGCCTGGCCAACATGGTGAAACCCTGTCTCTACTAGAAATACAAAAATTAGCCGGGCGTGGTGGGAGGTGCCTGTAATCCCAGGTACTTGGGAGGCTGAAGCAGGAGAATCACCTGAACCCAGGAGGCAGAGGTTCTAGTGAGCCGAGATCACGCCATTGCACTCCAGCCTGGGCGACAAGAGTGAAATTCCATCTCAAACAAAACAAAACTAAACTCAGCTTTGCCCACAGATTATTTTCTCAGTACAGATTACTAGAATGAAATTACCAAGTCAGAATATATGAAAAGTGGTAAAGTCAAATTTTTTTCCATGAAAGTTGCTTATTAAAAAAGTGATGATACTACATCCCCACACAGGATATCTTGCTGCACTTTCCTCTACACTAAATCCCACGGTTGTCACTGTGGCTCTGTTGTTTTCTGACTCTAGGTGTAATTAAATTTTTTTTTTTTTTTTAACATCTCTTGATTTCTTTTTCTCCTTCTATTTTTCCTCCTCTCCTTTTCTCTTCTTCCTCTGCCTTCTCCTTTCTTTTTCTTTAAAAATACTTAGACGTTCTGCTGTGGTCTGAATGTTTCTGTCTCTCCCCAAAATGTATATGTAGAAATCCTAAACTCCAAGTGGTGTGCGTGGAAGTGGGGCCTTGGGAGGGTGATTAGGTCATGAGGGTGGAGCCCTCATGGATGAGATTAATGCCCCTATGGAAGAGGCCCCAGAGAGCTTCCTCACTTTCCTCTATGTGAGGATGTTACTGAAACACCAGGGGTGTGGCCTAGGCCCTGCTGCTTCAGGCACAGAAGGCCAATCACTGAGACAATGAGTTTTGCCAAGGAAGCAGGCTTTAATTGGGTTCTGCAGCCAAGGAGATGGGAGCTTAGTCTCAAATCCATCTCCCTGACCCGCTAAAACTAGGGGTTTCTGTAGCAGGGAAGCAATGTAACAATATGTAAGAAAATAGGAACTAGGGAGGGGCAAGGAAAACAATCATGATAAATGAGGGGTCCAGCATTTCATAGCCAGGATGTGGAGATATGGTGAGTTTCAGATCTATGATACTTTTTTTTGAGAGGCCTGAAGGTCATTCCCCGAGGAAGGAACTCAGATAAAACAAATGCAAGTTTCAAGATTTAAGATTAGAAGGGTGAATTTCTATGTTTATCAAAAAGACAAAACAAACAAAAAACCCCCAAAAAACCTGTCTATGGGACAATTGGGTCAGTTTCAAGGACAGACACAGAAGACATCTGTCTATAACCAGGAAGTGGATCCTCATCAGACACTGAATCTACAGGCACCTTAATCTTGGACTTCCCAGCCTCCACAACTATGAGAAATAAATTTCTGCTATTTATAAGCCACCTTGTCCATAGTATTTTGTCATAGCAGACTGAGCAGACAAAGACACCTTCCTTATTTCTCAAAAAATTTTAAAGTGCTTTTTCTCTTGAAAATGGTTTAATTAACATTACTTTAAATCATGTCCACTCTAAATTTAGACCAGTCATTACTCATGCCCTGGGCTGATTCAGGCTGTGTGGATAATATTGCGTTTTAGTTAGCAAGAAAGAGGAAGTAATGCTTTACGTTTTGCAGCTAACAGTATTTGCCCTGAAACTGAATCCCATTTTCTTATGGAAAACTCAGAATAAACTTAGAAAATAAGTAAATTAGTAACTTTTCCATATATACAAAATTATGTGTATATAGTACATTTTATGTTACAAATAGGATCATACTATATAATTTTGTATCTGTTGCTTACTATATTCAGATATAAATTGTGAACATCTTACCACAGTTTCCACAATGCCATTTTTAATCAGTGCATTATTTTCTATTATGTGACTATATTGATGATTCCCACACTGTCAGGTATTTCTTCATATCACTAAATATTCTTCTAAAGCATCAGTTTCCCCTCTGTATAAATATCATATTTTATTTACTTCATTGCAATCCTATATTGTTGGACATTAGAGTGGTTTTAATATTTAATGATTATAAATAAAGCAAAGAGTAATCACTATGCATACCCATAGTTTTTTCCTTTAACTTTAAACTTTTTCCTTAAATGTCCTATTATAGCAGGGAAAAATGTATGCAAATTCTTGTGGTCATTGACACACATGACCAATTTGCCCTCCGAAAAGGTGATAGCAGTTTGTATTCTTGTAAGGAACGTCTACATGAGAATGTCTCGTTCTCTACTTTTTCGTCAGCACTAGGAGGTATGTGTTTATTGTCTTTGCCAAATTGATAAACCAAAACAAATTCCATTATTATCATTGTTTGCATTTCTTTGATTATAAGTGAGTGAAGCGGAACATTTTTTTTTGTATGTCAATTGTCAATTTGTATTTCTCTTCCTGTGAAAAAATTTTACACAGTTCTGTTCATATTCACATTGAATTGCTTGTCTTTTGATTTAACAAAATTTAATAAGAATTATTTAAAAAGGATATTAAGTGTGTGTTATCTTTGTTAGAATACATTTTAATCAGGTTAGCTACCTGTTTTTTTTTTTTTGAAACGGAGTCTCACTCTGTTGTGCAGGCTGGAGCGCAATGGCATAATCTCTGCTCACTGCAACCTCCACCTCCTGGATTCAAGTCTTCTGCCTCAGCCTCCCAAATAGCTGGGATTACAGGCGTGTGCTGCCACACCTGGCTAATTTTGTAATTTTAGGACAGATGGGGTTTCACCATGTTGGTCAGGCTGGTCTTGAACTCCTGACCTCAGGTGATCCACCCGTCTCGGCCTTCCAAAGTG